>NW_022146505.1:89221-825124 GCF_002938485.1 Sitophilus oryzae
AGTGCTACGTACTACTAAATGAATTAACTCTAGCGGGAATACACTGCATTGGGTATGCAGACGACATAGTCATGATCGCTCGGGGAAACATGAAGGCACCTTGTGTGATATTATCCAAAGAGGACTCCGTATCACTGAGAGAGATGGTGTAGGACTGTCGGGCTGAGTATCAACTCAGACAAAACTGCGATAGTGCCATTCACTCAGAAGGCGAAGTCTGGAAAAACTTGAAAAAGAATCCAACTAGATGGAAAGGAATACTGCCAACACAGGAAGCTAAATACCTGGGAATAACCCTGGATAACTTCTCTGGAACAGGCATATTAAGAACACTACCAGTAAAGCCACAAAAGCTCTCATCGTATGCAGAAGACTGGCCGGAAATAGATGGGCTGCTCCCCTAACATATTGCGCTGGATAAAACCAATATATTAAGACCCTTGATTACTTATGGAGCAGCTGCCTGGTACACAAAACTGGAGCAATGGACGGCAAGGCTAAACCCATGCAAAGTCCAGAGACTAGCAAGCGTTTGCATCACAGGAGCTAAGGAGAACCTGTCCAGCAGCAGCAATGGAGGTCATTCTAGATCTAACACCACTGTACATTGTCATTGGTAGATATGCCAATGCGACAATTATTAGAATGGTCACTAACGGAAATAGTACTGGGAGAATTGTCCGATCAGGGGCTTGGAACACCCTCAAAGAGAAAATTCCACTTCTCCCAACTCCCAGTGGACGAGGATATGCCAAGAACGTACAACTTTGACAAACATGTCACTGTAGTAATATAATAAGAAGGATTTGAAGAGCGAAACGCTTGCTCAGCAGAAAGTTAAAAAAAAGACCATATACCATAACTTGTATAATTGATGTTTCCAAAACCAATACGGGAACAGGGATTGAGTGTTTGGGCTGAGAGCTACTACTCCAAACCAATGGGCACTTACCCTAGTATCCCATAGGTAGAAATCTACGCTATCTAGAGATGCGTACAACCTATCTTAGATAGGAAACCATTTGGAAACAAGTAGGGCCAGCCATCTTATCTGATAGTCAAAAAGCGTTAAAGGCGATCAACCTGCATCAACTAATCTTCGAAATTAGTCAAAGAATGGCCAGAGAAGCTTGGAATAAATTAGGCAAAGAAAAACAAAAGTCCTCCTGATAATCAAGGTGCCTGCTCACCAAGGGATAGAAGGCAATGAAAAAGGCAAATAATCTAGCTAGAAAAGGAGCGAACACTCCACTAACTGGACCAGGAACCGTTCTTATTTTCCAAGTAGAAACCAACTAATCGGAATTGAAGAACTTGGAAGATTCATCCGCAACCTGAATGGAAATCTTGCAATGGTCTAAGACACTGAAGAAGTTTCTGAGGGCAAAGAAGTTTCTGAGGGCTCAAGAAAAATCACAGATCTTCCTGGTCTGAGTAAGAACAATCTTCGGATTGTCACGCGGGTTTTTAAATTATGGGACACTGGTTCCCCAAATGAACACCTCTGTTTGTGTAATTTGAACTGGAGAAGAAACGGCGAATGTAGATTCTGGGAAGATGGTGAAACACCAGTACACCTCTATCACTGAGTGCACCAAGAAGACAACCATTCATGCCATAATTTTCAGGCCGACTGATATTGAGATGGAGAACTACTCTATAAACTGTCTCAGATAATTGGCTTTGCCAAAGCCCTGGGACTGGTATGATGAGTTGCGATTCAATAAAGTTGGGAACACAAATGGATCTGTAAGGTCGAAGGGATTAACCCCCCTCCCACCATTCTAAATTTAAAAATTCTAAAATGTGGAATTGGAACACTTGGGAACAACGAAGATACATCAAAGGGGACCAAAATTTCACCTTCATGAAATGTTATATCTTTAATTTTGTTAATGAATTCAATATTATTTCTAACTGAGAAAGAAGGTTCATGATTAGGTAAATTTTCGAACTCCCTTGATAACCATTTTGCCAAATTATAAGTCGGAGAACCTACAGCCGAAACAATTGGGCGCATAGACTTGTTCGGTTTATGAATTTTTGGCAAAGCATACAATTTTGGTATATTAACGATATAATTTTGGGTGTTACATTCTTTTAGAGTTTTTTTAACGTCTGCTACCATCTTAGACAAAGGATTCTTTTTCAAATTTATGTAGGGGCCATTATCGATTAAGTTGCTAACCTTATCGTAATAGTCTTTTTTATCTAATATAACAACCTTATTTCCCTTATCAGCTTTTAGATAGAAACAATCTTTGTTACGCAAACTCTTGACAATATTGTGCTCTTTGTTAGATTTTAATCAATTACTTGAAACGATACTTTTTGATAACTGATTTCTACAAGCCTCTCTTGTAAATACTTTAGAAGCCTCGGGCAAGTGCTGAATAGCAGTTTCAACACCAACGACGATTTCCTCCAAAGCGCTACCAGAGTTGGGCAATGCATACCTACTTTAAACCTTTGTTTAATAAACTGAGCTCTTGTTTATCAAAAGTCTGCGAAGAAAGATTTTCTTAACAAATTTTGAATTGATAACCACAAACATATTTCTCTGAAAGGGACACCAACATTCATACTCTACATTAGTTAGCTTATAAGTAAGTTTTTTGTAAAGTCCATAGGCTTCAATTTCCAGTGTAAAAGTAAAAGTGTTTTGGTGTATTGTGGTGATTTAGTGTTTTTATTTTGCTTAGTACATCAGTAAGTTTTTCTCAAATTACCTAAAATTGGCTTGTCCAAAATTGTTCAAATTTGGCATGTGTGTTTACCAACTGTAGACCTTTAAAAAGTCTATTTACGACTTCGCTCTAAAATCCATAGGGGAGCTAATATTTGGACAGTTCAAATTTTGCATGGAATTTCCTATGTTCCCAGCGACGATGCAACACCCGGTATATCTCCAGCATTTATTTTTACAGTTGAGGATATCTCCAGCATTTATTTAATTACAGTTGGGGGTTGAAACCTTTGGTCTTACAACAACAAAATAAAAACACTGATTCACTACAATACACCAAAACACATTTTGCTAACCATATAGCATCATCCGCAAATGAATAAATTAAAACTAGTTTTAATCATCTGCTGATGATGTTAACATAGTTAGCGAAACGCACGTCCATTGTTAAAATTAAAGTGTTTTGGTGTACTGTAGTGAATGATATAGTGATTTTATTTATTTAATATTTGTGTTTTTCGTTATATGAGTTGATTAATCTCTGTTTTTTTTATTTCCAACTTGAAAACTTTATAAAAACAAACATTTGTTGTTATAAGTTTGTATAAGTTACTAAGACAAAGTCATTCCAGTTATAATTAGAATTTTGGTTTGTACTTATTTCTCATCTCATCTCAGTGGAATAGTTTTGGATTTTATTTTAATTTATAAGTTGCATGTATCCACATAATTTTTAATTGTCACTCTTGGATATATTTCAAATATATTTAAAATCCTCCTCAGCATCTTATTTTCGTGCAAAATACTTTACAGAAAAACAGAAAGTTAGTGCTGAAAACAACTTAAAACTGGAATGCACAACAACGAATAGTTTATATGTTTATGAGGAGTATTTGAAAACTCATAAATTTATTTACTGCCTTTATAATATACAGGGTTGTTCACCACATACGACACGGAGTATTGTAGCTAAATGACTAGATTTTTACAAATTGTAAGTTTTGGGTTCGTTGAAGGACTATTAGAGCTACAATTTAAAAATATTTTTACAAGATAGAGGATGTCCCAAATAAATAAAAAATATCAAAGTTGTATTTTTTTAAATGGAACACCCTATATATTATTACATTTTTAGTTTGTACGATTAAAATAAAGGTAAATTTGATTAAGGTTTATTACGCTTAAACCTTACCGTTTTTGAAATATTTTCAATTTTGTGAAATTGCAGTATAAATTTTAAGGTTTCATTTCTCCGAGAGTATCAAAGTTTTTAATACTAAAGATTCTGAAGTTTATTTATTGATCAGTTATTGTGTTGCAATAATAAAAACTTTATTACCTTATACAGAGTGTCTAAAAATTTATTTTAAATAATTACTAGCTTTAAACGGCAATAACTTGTTTGATTTAAATGGAACACCCTGTATATTTTATGAGAATCAGATGTACAATTTAATTGTCTATCAAATTGTATTATACCGTTTTTTACCTATCTCTTCCGTAGAAAATGCATTTTGTTGTAATTTAGAACTCATTTATCAATATACCCATGGAATATTGACATTTTAGATTATTTTTAAAGATGTACAAAATTTTTAAAGAGTACAGATACTAATATTGTCGATATAGTTCGTTTATTTCATTAAAAAATAAAAAAAACTGTTCAAATATTTGTTAAAGAGGACCTATTAATATGATTCCAGTATTCAAATTACATTAATTGACTGTTTGCGTTGATTAATAATAATTGCTCCAAATACTAAAAAAGTGAATTATGTATGTGTATTAGACAGTGTGGTAAAAAGTAACACCTTAAAAATGATATTTAATTTTTTGACAAATGCTTATTTATAACAACAGAGACGTTCATTTTCATAACTTATTATTATATTGATTTCTGATTCAAATCCACATTTATTTAGAATAATTTATTAACGAACACAATTAAGTATGTAGTTAATTAGTATTTGGGCGGAAATACTGGTGGTATATTTAATTAATGGTATACTCTTTTATCAAGATTTAGATAGTTTTCTTTTTGCATACAAATAGGCTAGTAATATTATCGTTTTACTAAAAACGATAATATTACTAGCCTGTACATTTTTTACATTTGTTGTTTTAAAAACAATCTAAAATGTCAATATTCCATGGGTATATTGATAAATGAGGTCTAAATTATAAGAAAATGCATTTTCTACGAAGACTTGAAAGAATAGGTAAGAAGTGGTATAATACAATTTGATAGACAATTAAATTGTGCATCTGATTCTCATAAAATATACAGGGTGTTCTATTTAATGTAAATAAGTTATTGCCGTTTAGAACTAGCAATTATTTAAAATAAATATTTAGACACTCTGTATAAGGTGGTATAAGTTTTATTATTGCAACACAATAACTGATCAATAAATAAACTTCAGTAAATATTTAGTATTAAAAACTTTGATATCCTCGGAGAAATGAAGCCTTAAAATTTATACTGCAATTTAGCAAAATTGAAAATATTTCAAAAACGGTAAGGTTTAAGTGTAATAAACCTTTTTTTTACCTTTATTTTAATCGTAGAAACTAAAAATGCAATAATATACAGGGTGTTCCATTTAAAAAAATACAACTTTGATATTTTTTATTTATTTGGGACACTCTGTATCTTGTAAAAATATTTTTAAATTGTAGCTCTAATAGTCCTTCAACGAACCCAAAACTTACATTTTGTAAAAATCTAATCGTTTAGCTACAATACTCCGTGTCGTATGTGGTGAACAACCCTGTATACATATCATGTCACAGAAAATTTTCGGTAATAAGTGTGAATAATTTAAATTGTGTATTTTAATTGATTTACAACAATTATATTTATAAAAAAAATATTTTTTACGTCTCTCAATCTACTAGAAGTCAAAGCAATTAAGTCTAAAAAAGAAACCTTTTGAAAAACTGGATTTTATCCAAATATGCATTTTAATAAACTTAAACTTTGAAATTCGATGCTGTATAAATTTTCGGGAGGTTCATGACACTTGTTCCCCATAATTCAACTCTACTTCTCTCCATTTTTAAATTTTATAAATACATTTTTTATCTTGTGTCACCAGATGTTTTGCCAGATATTATATTTAACTTAAACTTATGTTTTATATTCACTTTTCACTTATAGTATAATAGCCCAGAGTTTTTTTTAAATTTAAGTGTAATAAAGTACACGAATATCAAAAAATACAGTAAAACAATAATTCGTTTTTCTTGAAAAGTTAATTTTAGTCTGACAGTTATGCCAAATAGATATTTTAGGATGTCTATTGGTAGAATTATAAATTATAATGTGTAAAGATTTTGGTTTCTCTCTGTTTTAAAAATTGATATTAATTCATGTAATATATGTCCCTATTGTCCTTATAAGGGATCAAAGCTTTCTAAACACAAGTTAATTAGTTTATAACAAATTATTTGGACAGCTTCCAAGATTTTCCTCCAATATTTCTATTGTATATAATTTCTGTTTATGTAGTTTCTGTATATAAGTTAAATTGTGTTAGGTTAGGTTTTCAACTTTACAGAAATCTAGCATCGGGTTAATGTCTAATTAGTAACGTTTTTTTTTTAGGAAAAGACACCTCTACGAATCTACACCTCTACAAAAAAATGGAACTCTAAAAGTAAATGGTAAGAAAAGATAAAAAATAATCATTGTCTCTCTTATACATACAGGGTGTCCCACTTAAGATGGATACAAGCCAATATCTTGATTGTTGAGCGATCTTTTTCATTTTTGGCAGGAGGCTGTATGGCTATAAGGCGTACAGTTGTTTATCCAGCGGCGTCGTAAGTACTTAAAAAAATAATAATAAAAATAAAAATATCTTATTTTAATGACACACCCTGTATCAATATTTATCAAAATTAGAACTTAATTATCTTAGGTAAGGAGGATTCAATATAATTTATCAGATTTGAAATAAATACTGTCCTAAGGCAAGTTTACTCTTGACTCGAAAAATATCAAACCCCATTAAAACGTACGTCTATGACGTATCGCATTTCTTATCCTGGGCATAATGTACGTCTTATAGCCAGTCAGCCTCCTGCCAAAAATAAAAAAGATCGCGCAACAAACAACCAAGATATTGGCTCGTATCTATCTTAAGTGGGACACCCTGTATATAGTGTGTACGTGCCTTGTGAGACTTAATAACTGATTGATTTTTCTGCGACTGACAAGGAAAGAGTTGAAGAAGACATTAGGTATAGAAAAGCACCTCTTCAATCACGTCTCACCTCCAAAATTAGGCTGAGAATAAATGAAATTGATGACACCGAATGTAACCTAGTAGATAAGAATATATGCAGTCTTTCGAAGAACGATATAATAGAGGTACAACGTGGCCTATATACTGCAATCATCAAGGTCCACACTTGCTATATAACACTGCTATATAGCAAAGTTATATAACATGTTACATATTTTTTTAGTCATATTTAGCAAATTTCGCTGCTATAAAACTTGCTAGATGATATCCATTTGTAGTCGGTAAAGATCAAAAGATGTTGCTCAACACTGCTATTGTAACATGAAACAATGCGTCCAGACTTGCTAAAAAAAATTTCTAGTTTAGCCTCTCATATTTTCAGTGAAGTGCGCGATAGAATCTTAGTATGGTGAGCTAATATTGGGTTTGTTTATTTACTGGTCAATAATACCAATCGATCGAAAAAAAAACTGCGTCCAGTCTGCTTCCCGTCCAGTTGGCTTAGACATGACGATCGATGACATTCCCACTATAATTTTTCATATAAAATGACAGCGATCTTCATTTCATACCCATCGCTGACGCCATTTTTTTTCGATCGAATAGTTCTTATACAGGCCCTATTTTACCATAAGGCCCATCAGGCCGGGGCCTTGGGCCCGGTGATCTGGGAGGCCCGTTAAAGGTTGTAAAATGTTCATAATTTCAAATGTAAATTTACATAGCAGAGAAAAAAACAGTTACATCTGATAAGGAAAACAGAATTAAATAAAATACGCTTTAGATTAATATAATTTTTGTTTTTTTTTCATTATTTATTTTGTTGAATATAATAAGGTTTATTTATTTTTTAAAATTATTAAAAAAATAAAAATAAAAATAATTGTTTTATTTTTTTAACCCAAACTAACAAGAGAATTTTTGAATTTTATTGGAAAAGAGGGCCCGAATTTTTGCTTGGGCCTTAGGGCCCGACCAGATGAAAAATAGGCCCTGTTCTTATACATAGAGAAAGATAGTAAAAAGCTTGAACTTATAGTAAAGTAAAACTTTTTATTACTTTCTCTATGTTCTTATATTGTTATGTTATATTATGTTATATTATGGAGTAGAGCCAAGAGCAGACTTGTCAACTAATTAAGTTGTATAGAGATCATACAGTGTTATGGGATATCCGTAGTCCCTCATTTAAAGTGAAATAAAAAAAAGCATGATGCATGGTTAAAAAGCATTGCAAAAGTTGAGAAAAAAATGCGTGATCTAAATGGGCAGTTCCAGAGGGAACAAAAGAAATGCAAATCAGGTATCTACTGGTTTAGACGAAGTGGATAATTCAAAATGGTTTGCTTTTAAGTTATTAATGTTTTTAAAAGACAGAAACAAACCACGAGAAACAGCCGAGGCAGGCAGTGGCGGATACAGAGGGGGGCCCATGGAGCCAAGGCCCCCCCTGAAATATGTAAATTGGGTTAAATATTAGGTTTTTGGGTTAAAAATGGCGCTCTAAAAAGCATATTCTACATTATTTTTATTTGGGCCCCCCCTAAAATAAATCGCGGGCCCTCCCTAAAATAAATTCCTGTATCCGCCCCTGGAGGCAGGTATTGAAAAGGTAAGCTAATTGAGTTCAACTATATATAAATCTATCTTGTAGATCATGGCGGATTCAAAACCGCTTTTTTTTTTCTCGACTTTCTTTCTCATTCTTCAAAAATAATTACGCACGCCACTGCTGCTAGCAGATCCTCTTTCTCGCCAAAACGATTAATGATTCCGAAAACTATAATGTGGACGGCTCCCGGTTTTTTAGCATGTCATATGTCGCTTGTCAAATAGCAATGTTATATAACATGTTACTAAATGTGGACCCTCCTTCAGATGAGAATAGCCATCTAGTATGGGGAGTTGTGTAGAGACTATAATAAAACATGTAGGGGGGGGGGGTATTCAAAAAATATTTATTTGCGATATTTATTAAAAAATATAAAGAATATTCTAGAACAGCAAAGGATGTAAATATGTATTTTCTAAGAAAATCACCGATAAACCGCTATTTCAATAAATAAGTTCATGGACAATGCAATTCTAGAAAATCCAATACGTATCTCATTGAGAATCATGCAGCTATTACAAAATTCACGATAAAACGATGCAGTTTTTAACATTTAAACTATGATTATCTAAGTTCAATATTCAGTCATAGAGAAATATCGTCCTATTTAATTAATCAGTTATATTATTTATTATACAGGGTCATCTGAGAGAGAGAATTGTAAAAATAAGTAAAAAAGTTTGTATGAACGCGTCTCCTAAGTTGGCTTCGTTTTGGAGATACAGGGTATGGAAGTTTCATTTTCGTTTCGGTTTTTTCCAAATCATTTTTGAACTAACGTTGATATTTGGCTAAAAATTTGTGTCTGTATGTTTTTTGATATGTGAAATTCTAATTGAAATGATACATTTTGAAACGTAATCTTAAATTTTGAAAATTTATGATAAAACAATTTCTGATAAATCTTGGTTACCTTTTCTAGGTTCTAGTTCTCAATTTATTATTGCAGTCTAATTTAACAGCCTAGTCAACATGATTAATTTCTGTCAAAGATAATGTATTAATTATTTCGATTCCAAATATCTTGAGAATGCTTGCTCATAGCGATTTTTACCAAGAGCGGTAATTTTTACCTAGGAAATGACACAAATGTATATTTTTTTTTATTTAAATAGTGTAATATAAATATGGAGGAAAAGTTATTACTCTTCAAATCAGTTAAAAATTAAAAAGTACATAAGTAGGTAGCACCCCCTACAAGTACGAGCCATATTAACATCGAAATCTAATTTCTAATGTCAAAAATCATATACAGGGTGTCCCACTTAAGATGGACACAAGCCAATATCTTGGTTGTTTGTTGAGCGATCTTTTTCATTTTTGGCAGGAGGCTGTATGGCTATAAGACCTACATTTTGCCCAGGGTAAGAAATGCGATACCTCATAGAAGTACGTTTTAATGGGGTTTGATATGTTTCGAGTCAAGAGTAAACTACCCTTAGGAGAGTATTTATTTCAAATCCGATAAATTATATTGAATCTTCATTACCCAAGATACTTAAGTTCTAATTTTGATAAATATTGATACAGGGTGTGTGATTAAAATAACACATTTTTATTTTTATTATTATTTTTAAGTACTTACGACGCCACTGGATAAACAACTGGTTTATTATCAATAACCAGTTATAACCAATTATCAATTAATAATCGATTTAAGATTTCAGATAGCTTCCATAATAATTAAGATACGATACAAAGAAACTAAATATTTTCAATTTATTTTGTTTACTTTAAAAAATTGTTTTTTAAGTTTGGTAATACAAATGAATAAAATGAGTTACAAAATAATTTAAAAATCCAGTTTTCAATGGAATCTGAAATACGATTTTTATTAAAACGAATAAAAATCGTATTGAGGAATATTTTTAAAAATCCAAATAGTTATTTAAATCGAATAAAAATATATATTGAGGAATATTTTTAAAAATCCAAATAGTTATTTAAAACAATCACTATTAACTTCGAAAAATATGCTCTAAATAAAGATTTATAAAACTAAACCAACTAAAAGTCAACATCTTCAACCAAACTTAAATCGATTATTAATTGATAATAGGATACAATTGGTTATTGATAATAAACCAGTTGTTTATCCAGTGGCGTTGTAAGTACTTAAAAAATAATAATAATAAAAATAAAAATGTCTTATTTTAATGACACACCCTGTATCAATATTTATAAAAATTAGAACTTAACTATCTTAGATAAGGAGGATTCAATACAATTTATCAGATTTGAAATAAATACTGTCCTAAGGGTAGTTTACTCTTGACTCGAAAAATATCAAACCTCATTAAAACGTACGTCTATGGGGTATCGCATTTCTTATCCTGGGCAAAATGTACGTCTTATAGCCATACAGCCTCCTGCCAAAAATGAAAAAGATCGCTCAACAAACAACCAAGATATTGGCTTGTATCCATCTTAAGTGGGACACCCTGTATATTTGGAAAGAACGAAATAAAAATGAAACTTCTACATCCTGTATATGAAATTTTTCACTTATTTTTATCTGCAGAATATGATGTAAAAATTTCTCGATTACAATTAGGACCACCCTGTATATTACTGTTATTGCGTTTTGTGAATCGCAATAATTGTACAAATCTTTACGACATTGTTGTTTTTTCTCACTGACAAATACCATAAATTCTTATTTATCAATGTTATTCTTTCTATATATCTCTGTGTTTCTCTGACGCAGAATTCTACTACGACATATTTTCGCGCAAAATAGGTTTCAAGCATTACCCAAATGAAAATTTTCCACTAGCTTTTTGTTTTTCTACGATACTATTATTTATTCGAATACATTTACATTCAAATTCCGTTTCATTGTTTACCGCGTTTTATTTTCTATTTATTAGGTTAGACCGCACGCGTCGGATGCTGTGCCTGCGATTAAACGCTGCAAATACAAAAACAAATCGTAAAATTTTTCCGCCGCCTCTAAGTCTGGAGTGTATGATGGACTTTGACCCGGCAATACAGCGCGATGTTTTTTGTTTTGAACGAGTAAAACACGCTGTAGGTTTATCCGTAACAAGGAATGTTTAAAGGCATTGAATAACAAATAAAGTTGTTATTAATTCAAGTCTATTTTCTACAATTTTTTGTTTATATACATCCTTTTGTGAGGAAAATAGTCCCTTATTTCTGCAACTCTCTGGGAATAAGCCATTGAAACAGAAAACTTTAAAAGTCGAAACCTAAATCTATAGATCGTACCAAATAAACTTTTGATCACGTGAATAAACTTGACGGCTGATAAATATATAAACACTTATTTACATCAACAAAACTCACCTCCTTAGCAGCATTTAAGGGACATAAAGGCACATTACTACTGCTTTCCGGTTCAAAATATTATAATAATGATGCAAATAGTCTTTTGCAATGGTTATTAAGCTATCTTGTACACTTTGCACTAAAAGAGGTTCTAAAAAGGAAAACGTTCGACTGCAAGGTCTGCTAGTAACAATTTTTAATCTTAAAATATCACAACACAATTTATTTAAACCAATAACTCAAAGTGTCAAAACGAAATGTCAGGAAATAAATAAATGAATGTGGCAACTTGACATTTTTTACAACAGAGCTACCACCTGAATCCCCAGGTCAAAGGTACCAACTTCAAATATGAAAAAATGCATTTTGTTACAAGGATTATATATTTTACTTTTCGAAAAAAAATGCAGTTAAACAGTATATTTAGGGCAGAAGAGGCGACTTATTATGTGTGGATGGTCAATTAACAATAATTCCCTTGAGGTGTTTTTTACATATTATACGTATTGACAAATATTATTTGCCCACTTAAAATATTACATATATTATTGTTTTCTTATTACCTCAAATATTTAACAATAACAATGATTAATTAAAATGGAACTAACGATAAACAAAAGTAAATCACTTGGCAGGAGTCGTTCAGTCTGATAGCTAAAGTGAACTTTGATCGAGAATAGAATGGCGTAATAGATATTTTTATTGAGAAACATTTATATTTAAATTAATCGGTAGTTTTCTATTGCAAATAAGTGTTTTCTAGAAAAATCAACAACATGTTTTTTGTTTTATATATTTTATTTTATATCTTCTTCAAACAATATCAGTCAGTCTTTTGAATTCTCAATTTCTTTAAGGTGCGTCCACATTGCTCGTGATCCTGGTCGCGCTTTTGCTTCTGATTGTGCTTGCGTTGCTTGCGCTTCCTGTTTGTCGTGTTTCTCAAGATCTTTCGTCTCGCAAGCAACGGCGTCCACATTGTGATCTAGTGCTTGCGTGCATTCTGTTCGGCATGGATGACACCGAAGTATTTTTAATAGCGGCTGCTAGTGCAATCATTATTGCAAAACGAAGGAGACAAAGAGAAAAAAAGGCGGTGTTGGATGTCTAATAATTTTAAAAGTAGATCCTAGCACAGTGAAAGTAAACTTCTACACGATTTACAAAGAGACAGAATGTTTTCTAATAATTTTTATCGCATGTCCGCTGCTAATTTTGAAAGACTTATTAACTTAGTTGGCCCCCGTATAGAAAGAAAAAATACAACTTTTAGAAAGTGTATTCCGGTTAAAGAAAGAGTTAAAGAAAGATTGGTCATAACATTAAGATTCCTTGCAACTGGAGACTTACATACTTAGGTTATTTATTCAAAGTTTCCAAGCAAAGCATTTCAAAAATAGTACCAGGCTATGTCAAAATATAAATAAAGTTCTCAAAGATCAGATTAAGATAAGTAGGCAATATAAATATAGAGTTATATTTTATTAAAGGTATATTTAATATTATTAATCCAAAAACAAAACACAACTGAACAGGCATTTTATGTGATCGCAAGCACTCTACGTGGAGCACCGCGAGCGTTGCGAGCGCCGCGAACATCTCGCTCCGACTGTTTGTCATGATTTTCACGTTTCACGTGTTCGTTCGGCCTGCTCGCGAGCGATGTGGACGCAGTTTTTAGAGTTCACTATTCCATTTTGAACATGTGACGCACTGGATTATTTTTTTCCTCTAATTATTGTAAGGCTATCCCGACCATGTAGATCGGCATATTAATGTTTCTCCCTTATCAGAAACACATTTGGAGCATGCACTATTGGTATCTGAAACGCCCAAGTATTTTTTTGTGACTTTTTGTTTTTAGATTTTTGAAAAACCACTTTTTTGCTTAATTAGATTGAGGCACTGTAGCATCAGTGTTATGCATCAACTTTGAATTGCATTCAAAATGGTATAAAAATCTGTCAAATTTGTCAGATAACTGGAAAAATATATTACTAAAAAAAGAATCTCTGACGGAGTTTTCCTTAATTGAAAAGGTTGCTTCCTTTGAAATTGTATGTAATTATTCAGTTTTTGGGTATACCGGGTGCGTCTTACAAGTAAGTGGCCCACCCCTATAACTTTTTTTTATTTTTTCAGATAAAAAAACGAGATTTGATATGTTAGTATATGCCATAAATTAGGATTGATTGGCGTGTTGTTTTTGGTCACTTCCTGTTTCACCGGAAATGACTAAAACTTTTGATTTTTAAATGGCGCCCTCGGTATATTTCTACTTTATTCGATAGAAAATGACACTCGGAATAGAATGACATTAAAAATTAAATTATTCGTTTCGTTTATCACACTTAAACCTTTCCGTTTTTAAAATATTTTAAAATTTCACAAGTAAAAGAGCATACATCATAAAACGTTCCTTTTTTATTTTTAGCATCTAATTTTCACTCTAATTTTCTCCCTAGACACTTCTTAATATAAAATTTGTTTATGTTGGAAATTCTAATCGATATTAATTTACTTGTTATGACGGAAAATTGGAATATAAATTTTGTGGTCCTCAATAGGCCATCCATAAATTAAGAGTGATTTTTTCAATTAGTGCTGGTTCTAAAGGAATAACATGTTTTTCTCAAACCGCTTGTTGATACAGCATCTATGTAATAGATTCAGAATTTGTAAAAAAAATAATTATAAAAGTCTATGATTTCTTGCTATTTGGCAGCTGTAAATTGTGATTTTGTTACATGGGAGGGAGGAAGATAATCACTTGGAGAATTCCCATTTCAGGTTACGAAGGAAGTCTTTCAGGTTCTTGAGTTCCGTTTTAAGTTGGTTTCCACATAGGAAACAGAACGGTTCTGATCCAGTTAACTGTGTGTTCGCTCCTTTTCTAGATAGATCGTTTGCTTTTTCATTACTACCTTCTATCCCTTGGTGGGATGGCACTCAGAGTAGAAGGATTCGATTTTCTTTCCTTAATTTGTACAGCTTCTCATTGAAATACATAAATTTAATTAAGATTAATATGCTCTTTTAATTTGTTTTCCAAGATACATCTGAAATTTTGACAAAAATAGTTTAAATAGTAAAATCTAGTGGCTGAACAGTCCTCTTTTACTTTTTTCGATAACTTGTCACCTAAATCCACTTTCTTTACATGTAATGAGGATTAAATTGATTGTAATTTACTATAATGCTACTCAAACTTTTTTTAATTAACTCTTCAATCCAATTTTTCCTTTTGTCGCAAACATTTTGACACACTCTGTACAAAAAAGAAAATTATCCACACCTTACGTTTTATTTCCGTAATATTTTATTGGCCCGAATTCGTAATTGAGGCAATTTTTACCTCTCGTTTATCAATTCCTTGGCGCCATCACGTAAAAAAGAAAGAAATTGGATACAGTTCAGATGATGGTCAGGTATTTTAAGAAACTGGGGACAACAAAACCATGTTTTCAAAAGAATTTTATATAGAAGGTGCCATACTTATATTTGTTCGTTTTAATATAGAGAGTACCTATAATTCTATTATCGGTATAATATTTTTAGTATACTTACTATAAACTTGTCTGGATGGACCTATGAATGGGCATTCTAGTTTCTAAAAATTGGCGCCGGGAGGCACGTATAGTTTGGTTTCCGCCCATACTAAAATATGTTAATAAAAAGTTGGTAGGCACTTCTTTTAGTTTCAAAGTAAAATTTTTCCAATTTTGGTCGGCGGTTATTTCCCCTATCCGCCACTTGGCGTCGCGTCCGATCGGAGTTTGGAGTTCTCCACACAGATTTTCTCAAAAACAAACTACGGAAACACGGAATATCTCAAAAACTGCGACTTCGACTGATTTTGATGTTATTACAAATTTTGTTGCAAATATTATTTCTAATCTTAAATTGAAAACCGCGTTTCGCTGGCTACTGTAATTTTGGAGTTACGATTTATTAAAATTTTTAATCCCCTCCCATACCCCCTTACCAACAACCCCCCACTCCCACCAAAAACTAATGGCCAGATTCTCGGGTGCCACAGTATTTTTGTACCAAATTTGGTTAAAATCGGTTTAGCGGTTTTTGAGTTATCGTGTTACAGACGGACAGACAGACACCATGAAAATATTTTGTATTTAGGTCGTGACCCAAATAACTAATTTTTAGTGAAATTAAAAAATCTTTTTTTTGTCCATCTTAATAGCCTACCATATCTGTTGGTATGGTCGGCTAAAAAATGAGTGAGTCCCTTCGACTTTAAAGTTGAAACACAGGTATATAGAAATAGACCAGACAGATGAAAAAATGGAACTATTATAATAATGCAATTGTCCATAACTTTGATGTTTCGATAAAAAAAAAACCATATAAATTGTAAAATTATTTTTATAAAACGGAAAAAAACTTCAATATATGTGTCGTACCAGCAATTCTTTACCGATGATAGATGACAGTTACTTCTGCTTGTATACATATGACAGATAGTAACCTCTAACATGCCTCTAACTCTAAAGAGTAACAATAAATTAAATGTAACGCTTATATCAATGAAAAGATCTATATTAAGTTTATCTGTGATGAATATTTTAAATAAAATAAAAAAAAATAACAAGAGTAGGTATGACGACATTGGAAAAATATACTTAGTTCTAGGTTTGTGAATAGTTAATTTAAAGATAGGGGTTGAGATGGATGTTGCAATAGCGTTTTTTAATGATTGGTTCAGTGATGTTATATTTGGTTCATTTACAAACTCAACGGCAGGTCCTCATTTATACTCCAACTTTAAACACAACTCAAGCAACTATTTTCAAAAAGTAGCCCTTCATGAACCCTTCATTTATATTGTGTGAAAAAAAATTGGAGAATTTTATTATGGTGACAAGACAAAATATGAGGAAACTGCGAACGAATCTTAGACGATCTAGACAAGTAAGCCAACAGTGATAGACAAAATAGAAAATAATATATTAATTTTTTCCCATAACGAGGGGCCGTCCTCACTGCCGGAAACACTGCGATCTGTGGGGCCTACTGTGTTTGTCCCCCTGCTATATCTGCAACCGCTGTCCTATCCCTGTATCCTGCACTAGCTTATGCAGGTCCTTGATAGGATGGGAGCATAGTTCCTCCGGTTCTAGCCTAGCTTTCCCAAATATATTAAGCTAGAAAATGCCTCTGTTCATAAGTTTAGAAATAAAGAGAGAAATAAAGAAGATGAAAACAGTATTGATGGGCATGAAGTTCACAGAAGAGTAAAATTAGTAGAATATGGAGAAAGTGCTAGCCTGTAATAGTATTCCTAAACTTTAGTTGATATTTAAAAAGTAATTTATAAAAACTTAAAGAAATAAGGAGAAACAAAAAAGAACCAGTGGGGATACGCAAATGGGGATACAATCAAAAACCTCTATATGACTAGAACAAAAAACGCCTCCAATTCCGAAGAATCCATATCATAGGAATATAAGAAATAATTAAGTTACTATTAAATTGACAACCAAAAACACTAAGCAATACAAATGAATAATAAAAAAAGCAATAAAACAGAATAATGAAAAAAACAGAAGGTTGGGGGAATTACCTAAAAACATAATTTATTTCTATACATTATGTGCTTCGTTTGTCCGTTAAAACCATTAGAGAGCATCAAACTTTAAAAAAACAATACATGTTTTTTTAGAATATTCCGAGTTGAATAAGATAAGTGTCCATGTTTTGATTGGCGCTTGAATATTTCTGTTTCACAAAATAACAAAATGGTAACTCTTCTCTTACTGAAATTGTTTCTTTACCCTTATGGCAAAAATGTATTGTAACTTCAACAACGACTTTTTCGTAAAAAGTCTTTCTAGTCTTTTCTAAAATAAACGCCAGCTCGCATAGTATTTTGAGAAAATAATCAATTTTTCCTTTAAGCTGACCTACAAAGATTCTTGCGATTCAAGTGTTAAAATCAAGTTAAAAGATTTCTTGCAATTCAAGTGTTAAAATCAAGTAAGCGATAATGTTTTTTTTTCTCTTATTTAAAGGTAAATTGAACCCAATTAACTTAATTTGATTCCAAAAATACGTATTAATTCAATGTCCACGGAATATTAGGACACCCTGTATATTTTTACTATACTCGTACTACTAAGTCTCTAATCTGTTGAACATCAGGGCCGGCGGAAGGGCCGGGCGACCCGGGCGGCCGCACGGGGCGCAGGATGCGAGGGGCGCCACGACAGTAACTAAAATATTTAAAAACAGTAATCTAAACAAGTAGTAACGAATAACCAGATCAATAATTAATCGATACTATCAATTTCCACATTAAAATAGGAAGAAATATCTGACTAAACATTATAAACACTACTGTATCCTAGACATATCCTATTATAGTTTACTGAAATAATGTTCAAAAAATCCTTGGCACGAAAGCTTTGTCATAGTTTTGATTTCTTCTGTTCTATATGTTTTTGGGTGCTCTATTTTTTCGCGGAAGAATATTAAACAAAATAAAATAAAAACATCTGATTTGTTCGTGGCATTTTGGTTATAACTCAAAAGCTAATAACTTTTTGTAAATAACAACCCTCCTTTCTATAATTCTCGTTTTTATAAGTTTTTAAACAAACTGTGGGCCAAGAGCCAGCATATATCTAATTGACAGTTATAGACTGACCGCTCAAAATCGCACTTTTTCTTCTTTCTACTACCCACACCCTTTATTTGTTATTAATGGCTGATATGCCCTAAAATTATATGAGGCAACTATTCATTCGCAAGAAGCTGAAGAGGATCCCGATATCCTTATCAAAAGAAGCTTACCTCATTAATGAAATTAATTTATTCACAGTAGTGGGAAAGATATCAATCTTTTGGTGATTTTGATTTGGTTTGGATACTTTATTTGGTTTTTATTTGGTTGAATATGTAATAATACACGGTAAATGGTAGCAGAATCGTAGAATTTTCTCATTAAAGGAATCACACAAAAAAAATCACAAAGAAATGCATCTCAAACACTGGCTGATCCTCATTTAGAAGCCGAAAAAACTGTATATGATTATATACTGATTCTGCACGAAATAATTGATTGTGAAAAAGAAAATAAAAGTTCTTATAGAAAAATAATGCAACTGCTTGCAACTAAATACTAATGTTTTCAAAGATCACTTATACCAGAACCAGAACGAGACTGCCGAAGTTGGAATTCTATTTCTTATAGCTCTATATACCGGGTGCGTCTCAAAAGTGGCTCACCCCTATAAATTGTATATTTTTTCAGAAGAAAAAACGAGACTTGGTATGTGAGTATACGACATTAGGATTAATTGACATATTCATTTGTTTTTGGTCACTTCCTGTCTCACTGGAAATTACTACAACTTTTGATTTTTAAATGGCACTCTCGGTATATATAATATATATTTCTATTTTATGCGATAGAAAATGACACTCTGAATAGAATGACATATTATATGTCAACTTTTGACATTTTCGCATATGGCTTATTTGAAATTGTAACATGCGGTTCATAACAATTTGACTCGAAATACCAAGTGTGTAGTATCAAATTATTCGTAAAAAAATGTTTTTTCCAAATATGCTAATGAGCCACCCTTGTTCCATTTGAAAAAATTGATATATGATTAAAAATACGATTTGAGCATCTATTAACCGGCCAGAACAAGACACGAAAAACATTAAACTATCAAATCTATTTTTCCAAGTCTCCTTGTTTAAAAATTAGTGTTTTTAACACAGCCATGGCACTCTAGATTGAAATTTAAAATACGATTTTTTAAGCAAAAATAACAAAAGTTGACATATGATATACCATTCTACTCAGAATGTCATTTTTTATTGAATAAAGTAGAAATATACCAAGGGTGCCATTTAAAAGTCAAAAGTTTTAGTCATTTCCGGTGAAACAGGAAGGGACCAAAAACAACTGAACCCGTCAATCAATCCTAATTTATTATCATATATTAACATACCAAATCTTGTTCTTTTATCTAAAATAATAAAAAAAACTATAGTGGTAAGTCACTTTCGAGACGCACACGATGTAGAAAAAACAACAACCGCAGAATAAGATTGAACGAAGAGGAGAATTTTGAAGAATCTTTAAGTGAAAATATATTGTTATCCTGCTAAGCATATTTATATAAATATGCTTATCATCATCATCATCACCATTTAGCTTATACCGTCCACTGCTGAACAAAAGCCTCCCTTAACTCTAGCCATTTCCTTCTATTTTGTGCCACTTGAATCCAGTTTCCAGCCACCCTCTTAATGTCATCTGTCCATCGACTAGGAGGTCGTCCTCTGCTTCTATAGGCCTCGTGTCTCGGTCTCCATTCCACAAGTCTCTTTGTCCACCGTCCATCTGTCATCCTAGCCACATGTCCTGCCCAATTCCATTTAAGATGTAAGACAGATATCACCGCATCTCTTACTCCTGTTCGATTTCGTATTGTATGATTGGGTATTTTATCTCTGAGTGTAACTTCCAACATAGACCTTTCCATTTTCCGTTGCATGACCTGTATTCTATGTATGTTCTTTTTTGTCAAAGTAAGCGTTTCGGCTCCATTAGTGAGGACAGGCAAGACACACTGGTTAAAGATCTTTCTTCTTAAACATATGGGAATATCAGATCTCAGTATATGCCTTAGTTTGCCAAATGCCGCCCACGACAAACCTATTCTTCGTAGAATTTCGTGGGTCTGATTATCCCTTCTAATACCGATCTCATGCCCTAAGTATTTATATATATGCACTTGTTCCAAAGGTATGTTATTAATGTTTAAATTTCCACTTAGTACTAGGTTTGTCATGTATTGTGTCTTTGACAAGTTAATTTTCAAACCGACTTTTTCCGAAGCATCATTCAGCATATCCAGCATATTCTGTGCCTCCTGTATGTTGTCTGTTATTAAAATAATGTCATCTGCAAAACAGAGATGATTTATCAATTTGCCATCGATGTTAATTCCTGTTGAATCCCAGTTTATCATTTTTAGCATACTTTCTAGCACAGCAACGAATAGTTTAGGGGACAGTGTGTCGCCTTGTCTTACCCCTCGATCGATATTGAATTTATCTGTGCATTGATTTGTCGATATTCTGACGTTTGCCGTGGCATTATCATATATATGTCTTATGATTGAGGAGTATCGATGATCGATGCGACTCTCACTTAGTGTCTCTAGAAGCTTCCGCTGGTCTACCGAATCGAAGGCCTTCTCGAAATCCACGAAGACAAGCATTAGTGGTCTATTATACTCAATGCATTTCTCGATAAGGACCTTGACTGTTAGAAGATGGTCATTTGTTCCGTAACCTGATCGGAAACCTGCTTGTTCGCTCGAAAGAAAAAAGTCTATTTTATTTGTCAAACGCTTGGTGAGTATTTTAGTAAATAATTTGTATACGTGGCTAAGAAGGCTGATGGGCCTATAGTTTTTAAGGTCTGTAACGTCACCTTTCTTGTGTACAATAATGATGGTTGCGTTGTTCCACTGTGATGGGGTTATTTCTTCTTCAATGCATTTATTAAATAGGACATTTAAAGCTTTGATGATTTCTGGTCCTCCTTCTTGGATTGACTCTATTACCAGTCCATCGTCGCCGGCAGCTCTATTGTTTTTCATATCTCTAAGGGCACTGATAATTTCTTCCTCGGTTATTTCTGGAATTTCTTCCGACCCCTGATTTATTACCTTTCGGATGTCGGTTCTGATCCCCTGCTGTTTTGATGTGTAAAGTTCTTGATAGAAAAGTTTAATAGAGTGTAGGTTTCCTGTTTGTGTGTTACTATGTTGCCGTGCATATCCTTGATCTTTTGTATTTCTTTTCTTCCCATTGTACTATTTCTCAATACCTTCAAACTTTGATTCTTCTCTATGACGTTCCTAATTTTTTCCGTATTCTGTTGCCTCCTATGCTTTCTGATTTCTTTGGGTATCTCTCTATTTAAAGTTCTATATTCTTGTGTACTCTTGTCCTCCATATCTCTTCTCTGTTTCATTAAAAGTTCTGTTCTTTGATTCAGTTTTTGTTCTTTTACTTTTTTGGGACAAAATTTTTCGATAGCTGTTTGAGTGGCCCCTTTGATGTTTTCGTATATTTCGTCTATCGTATTAGTATTTTCATAATTTAGATTTGAGGCTATACATTCCTTATAAGAATCTTTATTTTCAGGGGCAACCCATTCCTTGTGGTTTTTCTTGAGTATCATGTTAGTTCTTTCCTTCTTTATATTTATTTTTATCTCGGCTCTTACAATGCGGTGATCGCTTCCTATCGAAAATCTGTTTAATACACTTACGTCTTTGATTACATCTTTTCTATTGCTGATTATGAAATCTATTGCGTTTTTGGTTTTGCTATCTGGACTGGTCCATGTCCACTTTTTGCTGTTTCTTTTCTTGAAGAAGGTGTTCATTATATATAATTTGTTGTGGTGTGCGAAATCTATCAGTGTATCACCTCTTTCGTTTCGGCTTCCCAATCCATGATAGCTGACTGAAGTTTCCGCTTCATCTTGTTTGCTACCAACTTTGGCATTAAAATCTCCAATTAACATTGCTTAGTGCATTGGATTAAATATGCTTAGTTGTAGTTAAAATATAGTATTGAAGGAAAGAGCGAGTTATAATAATTATTTGGTTTTAAAAACTAAGGGGGGGGGGCGCCAGATAGGGTACTCGCCCGGTCTCAATATTTCCCTTCCGCCGGCCCTGTTGAACATAGACATTCTATTTCATAGAAAAAACACTCTTGGGCCTTAAACTTTTTCAATTTAATACAGTCTAATTGACGCACAGGTATAAATAACATTGCGAGACAACAAAGCCCAGTCCTCTGCCGCCATTCGCTACAATTCGAAATCCTATAACAAAGATCTCCCCTATACCTTCCACATTTCGATTTAATGCAGTTTAATTGACGGGCAGGTATACAGGCCCAAGACGACAAAGAGACTTCGACGGGGCCACTCCACGTCCCCGAAACAACAGTGTAAAGTTGGAAAGCTCTCTAGGCGGACACGCGGGACTTGGCAACGCGGCATTACTCATACGTTGCGCGCTCGGTATCAAGCTTCGTATCAAGCAAGGACACACGTGGTGGCCGTCGACCACAAGCTGAATAGGCGGAAACAGCTGGGAACACTACGGTTTTCACTCTGGACGCGCTCGCAGTGTTGCACTCTTTCGTCAATTAGTGTTGGAAAGCTGTATTAAACAGGAAATATTCGGAACTGTTTGTTACATAGTTGTCGAATTTTCGATCGGTGACATACTTTATTGTGTTCTTGGCGATTCTAGAGGTAAGTGATGTTGTTGTTTTTTCATTTATGTTGGTTTGTGGCCATTTAAATTTAAGCCTGTGTTGTCGTTTGGGTCGGTGACTTCAGAAATCATGAATGAAACTTCGAATTTTTATGTTTACTTATTTTTCGGAAGTGTGAAGTTAATTTTCTAGTTTTTTTTACCGAATATTACATTAAGCTTTGTATCTATTAATTTATAATAATTGTATCAGTTGATATGTAATTACTTTTAAACAACGATTTTTTTCCTAATTGAGAACTTAAAATTATGATTTTAACCAGTTGTTTTATCTATTTAAGTATTATTTTATATGTGTATCAGTCGAAATCATAATGTTTATGATTTTGAATTATTCATAATTTTTAAATATATGAAACTCTTTTATTTATGCATATTTAACTATTTTTGATATTTGAAAAAATAAAAAATACGGCTTCAAAAAAATAAATACAGTATAGCAGTATTTAGAACAGTACTATAGAAAGTTAAACATATAATTATTAAAGTACTATTGGTACTCGTGTAACTGGATAAGTTTATTTGAAAATTTATGAATTGAAATGTGTGACAATTTGAAACTTTTAAAAAAATCGCGACTTGAAAAGAAATCATATACTATGAGAGTACTATAACATCAGCGTTATACCTACAATATGATCGAAAAAAAGGCGTCAGCAATGGCTATGAAATGAAGATCGCTGTCATTTTATATGCAAAATTATATTATGGGGAATGTCATCGATCGTCATTTCCAATTGGACGCCGTTTTTTTTTCGATCATACGGTAGAATAGAAATATAAGTACTGAGGTACTTTCTATACTCTTGTAATAGGATATGTTTGAAATTTCACAATTAGAAGGAGCCAAAAATTGAAACATTTAAAGTAATCAGGATGCTATATTGTTAAACAATTTTAATATTATGTTGAGTAAAAAAACAAAAATATTTATAATATAATAAGTAAGTCTTCTAAATTTTAAATGTATTTTTTTTATTTCGCGAAAAAATTCAAGCAAGCAATTCAGTAAATTCAGTTTATTAATTTAGATCAGTTGAAGATCTGCTTTTATTTTGTTATATCTTTTATTTAGTACTCGCTCATACTACTTAATATAGGTATACTAAATATAAATTAGAACATAATTTTAGGCTGGAAAAAGCTATTTTTTCTTTAATTCATAAACGTTTTATTAGTTGTTACAGTCCAGTTTTTGTTTTGTTAAAGTTTTTTTAGTTATTTATAATTTTCTCCCAGATATATCAAAATATATTGTATTTAAATGTGAATTAATTGGAATTCGAATTTACCAATTTTCAAGAACACACCATTCAGAAAGTATTATTAAATTGTTGCGTTTCTTTTAATTTAAAGAAATATAGCTTCTAAGTAACTATCCCATACTATAGCACACGATCGCACGCTGCATTTAAATGTTGTTTTTAACATTTCCTTTTTATTACCTTTTGTGTTTTCGCTACCGTCATTTTTATCGAGTTTTTAATTGTAAAAACTCTAGTCTAAAAACCAGTCGAACATATCAGCTGTTTGTATTGTTATTCAACCAGACAGGTTTCTGGGCGAAAAGAATTCTAATCAAGCTAAGAGCGCTCGTTGAAAGTTCTGAAAAATTCAAACACACCTCCAAACGAGCGGGGCGACGTTGCCAAGCGTGTATAGCTTCATTTTTTGTAATCTGTCGCTTCGGTTCTGAGAAATCTACGCCCTAATTTTGTTTAATTTGCACTCATGGCTCGCGATCATTTAACTGTCATTAATTTCGATTAGCATTAACTGGTTTGTTTGTCGAGAGGACGAGCATTGCCGTTGGCAATGTTCCCCGCTTTTCAGACAGATTGTTTTTGCGCATTTTGCATGTTGGAGTAGTTTTCCGGTGATATTTTAAAATATACGGCTTTGTGGTTTGTTTAAATCTAAGTGGGGGCATCACTTAAAATATTTGAAAACAAATCGGTAAAATTGGGTAGTAAATAAAGTTGTCAAAACAATATTAACATAAACATACTCAAAATATAGATTTTGTCATCTCAGATAATTGTTGGAAAATAACCGCTTTAGTTACATCTTATATAGTACAACCTCCACTGTGGAAAAAGTACAAAACATCCTGTGGAAAAAATGGAACGGGCATTTTAGATAAAAAACACTTTCCAGTAACCAAATTTTTTAATTATCCCATTATCTCTACCATTTTATAAGCTACACATTTTTAAATAAAGTACTGATATTTTTATAATCTTGAATTTGTTGAAATTGGAGCTTTCAATGCCCACCGTTATATTGAGGATGTCCTCCAAGAAGTTGTCGTTCCATTTGCTCCTTTCATTGGAAATCACTTTATACTGATGCATGATAGTGCCAGGCCCTACGTTGCGCGGGGTAACGAGTTAGGTGTACGAGTAGTTAACGAGTACCTGGATGAGGTTGGACTACGAAGATTGGAATGGCCTCCTTGTAGTCCTGACCTCAATCCAATCGAAGATTTGTAAAATGAACTTAAAACGTCGTCGTCCTATTCCACCACAAACCCTTTACAAGAGATATGGCTCGCATTAACGGAGTCTCCTCCGTTAGTGCTAGCGTTAGCTCTTTTAAAGGGTTTGGTTGAAATCAAGCTATAGATCAAGAGCCACTACGATCAGGAATAACTGTCTTGAGAGGTGGATATACACGCTACTAAAATTTTGTTTTTGTCAATAAAAGAATCTCTGAAATCAATGCTTTAGAGAAATACTTTACAAAAAATGACATGTTAGGAATACATCTAAGATTACAGCAAAGTGTTTTTCATCCAAAATGCTCGTCTCATGTTTTTCTTAGGGTGTTTTGAATTTATTGCAAAAAACAACGTTTTGATTTACCCCTGTATAAACCCACCTAACCGAAGAATATAAGCCATTAAAATAATAAAAAATAATCTATACTAATATATAAAATCCTTAAGTGACTGACATACTGATTAATCACGATCCTGCTCAAACCACTCAACGTAAGAAGCTTAATTTTGGCATACAGGTTGATTCTACAGGGTGTAGAGGTTCGATAAGAAGGGATTTTTCGAAATTCCAGTTTCAAAAGGGTGAAACCACCCCTCAAATATTACAATATTTTTTATTTAAAAAACGGTCAAGTTCCCGAAAAAAACGCTTAAACACGTATATTTTATTTTTTTTTACATATTTTAAGATTTTTTAAAAATGTATACAGGGTGTTTTGAAAAATCTGGTCATTGATTAATCAAGATCCTGCTTAAAGCGCTTGACGTAAAAAACTGATTTTTGGAAAACAGATTGACTTTAGGGTGTAGAGGTTCGATAAGAAGGGATTTTTCGAAACTCGAATTCTAAGGGGGATAGTTAAATATTTTTTATTTAAAAACCGGTGAGTTTTTCGGAAAAACTCTTAAACACGTATATTTTATTTTGTTCTTTTACATATTTTAAGATTTTTTATAAATTTATACAGGGTGTTTCATAAAATATGACCATTGAGTAATCACGATTCTGCTTAAACTGCTTGACGTTTAAAGCTGATTTTTGGCAAACGGATTGACTGTGGGGTGTAGAGGTTCGACAAGGAGGGGTTTCTCGAATCTCAAATTCCAAGAGGGTGAAAACGCCCCTCAAATATTACAATATTTGTTATTTAAAAAACGGTTAGCCTTTCGGGAAAACGCTTGGACAAGCTTAATTTATTTGGTTTTTTTACATATTTTGAAATTTTTAAATTGGGTAATTTCTTAACCACGATTCTGCTTAAACTGCTTGACGTAAAAAGCTTATTTTTGGCAAACGGATTTTTTGAAAAGTCAAATTCCAACAAGATGAAACTATCCTTCAAATATTACCAAGTTATATAATAATATCGCTATATTGTTTTTTCTCATGCTGACATAAATGTGAGAAAATTTTATCCAGTTTGTATGTTAATGGAAATTCTTGCTTTGCTTTATCATCACCACTACAAATGATTAATTCTACGCGAACGAAGTCGCTGGTATACGCTAGTGCCAATATATTTATCTTCACACTAATACCATAATAATAAAAATCGGATTACAAAATAAAAAGTTATAAAACATCAAACTTGTCAAATTTTTAGGGTGGCGTAATTTTGTGCCAGGGAGCATATTTTAAAATATTTCAAAAACGGGTTAAATTTAAAATCTAACATTCGAATGCTTGAAAACCTCTGTATATAATATATATTTTGTGGTTTATACAAATAAAAGTGGATATATTGCACCCACTCAAAAATTTCAAAACAAATTGTTATAATTGGATAGCAAATAAAGTCTGTAAAAAACAATATTTAGATAAACAAACTTTAAACTTTATACTTTATTAATAATTTTAGATAATGATCTAGTAAGATAATTTATATGTATTTATTTATTTACTATTTTATAGTTTAAAACTCCATGATCAAACACAATTTGTCAAATTATTATTAATTATTATTATAGACGAAATTCACAAAAATACAGAATATACACTTGACCTGTGAATTAAAATGACAGACACAAATGTCATTGACATAGATCCTCTCGTTGTGCTGACTTTAGTTATCAGTATTTGTGATGTCCCAAACATGATGCAGACATTATAGAAATTCAACTGCTTTTAGAAGAAACTAAAAGTCTTCTATGCATGGACTTAAAATATCTAGGAGAACAAATCACAGTTCATATGAATTCTTCTGATTTATATCAACTTTATTTATTTTAATATTTTTTAAGAATTTCTGGTTTGGACTAGTGTATACCAGAATTAAAATAAATTATGTAAATATGCAAATCTTTAAGTTTATTTTAAATTTTATTTGGCAAACTAAATGGTAGGTATGCAGAGACGTTGAGAGTGAGTTAGTTTTTAAAATTGATCTTTACAAATATGACAACAAACAATTAATTATATTCTTTGTTTAGTGATGGGTCTGCTGTCTGTTAGTTTAGTTTAAAGTTTTTTTTGTCAAAAGTTATTTCTTGACGTAATGACTAGCCATTCTCTGAGGAATCGCTAAAGACAGGTTTCTAAATATAGAAGTTACTGAAATACAAAGTCTACCTAATAAAATAAAAAAAAAGATTTTATATGGCAATAAAATACGGTGAACACTTGATATATTACTATAATCGAAAGCGATATTATAGAATCTGTAGGATTAACATTTCATTTCCTGCTTTACTCTATGCCTATATATCACCGAAGTTCTTAACAAAGACCATGCTGCTGATTGTTTGATTTATTTTAACTCTTTCTGTTAAAAGTTAAAGTTTCAAAATATAAGATATCAATAGTTTCTAAAATATTGAATGATAGTTTTGTCAGGGAACTATATTTTTTATTTCTTACTGAATTAATATAAGCTTATATACCGTCTTGGTTACTTTAACCATAAATAGAGTAATCACTCCCTTGGGATGTTATTAACGGGAATTAAGATGCCACAATTCCCTCTACCTTTTATAGGTAACAACCATGAAATAAAATTATATATGTACTGATTTCTTTCGAAAATCGACAACTATGAAGCTATGAACCCTTCCCGGACACAAACGGTACATTGTGAAACAGGAAATTGTAGAGAGAAACAAGCCCGATAACATAGGATACAACATTTTAATGAACAGTGCTTTCCATAAAATCAATAAAATGAAAAATATACGAAATAATATACATGTACTGATTTCTTTCGAAAATCGACAATTATGAAACTCTAAACCCTTCCTGGACACAAATGGTATATTGTGAAACAGGAAATTGTAGAGAGAAATAAGCCCGATAACATAGGATGCAACATTTTAATGAACAGTGCTTTCCATAAAATCAATAAAATGAAAAATATACGAAATAATTTACATGTACTGATTTCTTTCGAAAATCGACAACTATAAAACTATGATCCCTTCCCGGACACAAACGGCACATTGTGAAACAGGAAATTGTAGAGAGTAACAAGGCCTATAACATAGGATACAACATTTTAATGAACAGTGCTTTCCACAAAACCAATAAAATGAAAAATATACGAAATAATATACATGTACTGATTTCTTTCCAAAATCGAAAACTATGAAACTATGATCCCTTCCCGGACAGAAACTGTACATTGTGAGACAGGAAATTGTAGAGAGAAACAAGCCCGATAATATAGGATACACATCTCTAATAATTTATTTACATCATTAATATTACATATATAATAAATTTACAAAAGAACATTCGAGAAAAAAGAGAATTTCATCGATATCCCCTGGTACAATATTTTTCTGTCCCAACCACTAAGGGCATTTTTTATATTCCTTTTGGTAAATGGATCCTCTTTTATATGGAAGCTTATCGTACTTCTTCGGTTTTTTAAATATTTCGTCTATTTTAATGGAAACGTATTCGAACGTGTGCCGAATTCGTGCGAAAGGCGTTTCTTTGCCAAAAAATTGTACTCGATTGATACCAACCATCAATTTATAAACAAGACATTTATTCAATAGTAACCTGGCAACAAAGTTCCTACCTGCATCGGCAGTGTTAATAAAAATATACCGGAAGATTAATAAATGCAACATATGTGTCGTTTTAAGATGGAACAAAAATAGTATACTAAATTCAGTATAGGTCTAGTGCATTTTTGAATGATATTTCTATGCCCCTGCTGTGACGTTCTTTTTTCCTCACTTCGGTAATGCCTTAATTTTAATTTAGAAAAATATTCAACTATATTATTACTTAATTATAAGCTGTAGACTTGTGAATTATACAAACGTGAACAAAGTTATAAAGAATATAATAAAGAAAACCGGTAATGTTGATTTTTAATTATAATTTCAAATCGAGGAACAGTGACTCGCATTGTTAACAATACCACAAAATAATGCTTATCTTACACTGTTATTACAAAATAGATGTAATACTTTAACACAAATTTAGTTCCTTAAACAATAATTACATGCTCCTATAATTATTTTATCATCATATTTAATAATTTACATTGCATAAAATTACTGTTGTTGTAATTATATTAAAAGTGTTTACATAACACGTACGTGCATATTCCTATTTTTATTGTTATAAAGACTAAATAAATGGAATAAGATTATCCCGGGAAATACTTCTTGTTCAATAAGTAACAGGAAGTCTTTATGAGCCTGTTATTAACAGACTGATTAAGCAATTATACATAACAGCCTGATAATCAATTTAATTTTTTTTCTGAGTCATTTATTATTAGTGGCCTTAATTATTTTTTAGCATTTCTTTAATTTGTAAAGTGTTTTTTGCATTATATTTTAAACTATCTGATGATTTATTACATATTAACTACAAATCATTTATTCAAACTGTAATTTGAAAAAGTGGAGGGCAAACATTGACTGTTAAAATTATGATATACATCTTAGATGCGTCATTTTATAAACTGGTATTTGTGTTGTCTTTAATACCTTTATTACTGTAAATATCATCGATTCATAAAAAATACAATAATCTAACACGAGATCTAAGTATGATCAAGATCAAGATCAAGCAGGCCTTGAAGGATGGATTATTATCAGAAATTGCATTAGGGGGGATTACTTAAATGAAACTAGAACAAGGAAGATATTGTGCTAAGTGGCCTTTTTTACAAGAAAAAAGAATTTAGTAAATATTATTTGGGCTGTCGAAAATGCAAAATTTCTACTAGTAAGTACATACAGTTTTTTTACAAATTTTTACTAGGATTTATATACAGGGTGGTCCGAATTGTATTCCGGAAATTACGCCAGCATTCTGCAGATAAAAATAAGTAAAAAATTCGTATAAATGTACGTGCTAAAATGCTTAGTTTCGGAGATACAGGGTGTAGAAGTTGCATTTTTATTTTTTTACAAATAATTTATGGATTGACGTTACAATAGTTGGATGAAAATTGGTGTCTCGGAGTTTTTTGACACGATAAATTTGATTTTGGTGCCAATATGACACCGATTTGCAGGGAGCGCCACCTACATGCGTTTTAACTGTTTTGAAGAGTAATAACTTTTCGTCCGTACCTGTATAAAACTACTGAGTGCAAAAATTTACATTTCCGTGACTTTTTGCGTAAAAAATGTCTTTTGGTAAAAATCGCTACGAGCAACCGTTCTCAAGATATTTACAATGGAAATGGTCAATACATGTCATTATTGACAAAAATAAACACGTTGAGTAGATAGACTAAAAAAATAAATTTGAGAAATTTTTATTTTTTTTAAATTAATCATAATTTTTTCCGCGAAAAAATGAAGATAAAACAGTTTATGTTGAATTTTTGACACAAAACATTTCAAAATTGTGATTTCAGTGTAATAACTAACTATTTAGTCAACATGTTTAATTTATACTTTCGATTCCAAATATCCCGAAAACCATTACTCGTAACGATTTTTACCAAGACACCTTTCCTACGTAGAAAACGTCGTAAATGTATATTCTTTTACTCAGTAGTTTTATACAGGTACGGACGAAAAGTTATTACTCTTTAAACCAGTAAATAATATGTAAGTGGCGCTCTTTACAAGTAGGAGTAATATTGACATCAAAATCTAATTTCTCATGTCAAAAAACTCCCAGACACCAATTTTCATCCAAATATTGACGTTACTTCAGGAATTGTTTGGACAAAATCGAAATAAAATAAAACTTCTACACCCTGTATCTCCGAAACGAAGCATTTTAGGACATACATTTATACGAACCTTTTTCTTTATTTTTATCTCCAGAACATGCTGACGAAGTTTCCGGAATACAATTCGGACCACCCTGTATATTAGGGTGGTGAGGGTAGTTTTCACCCTTCTCGTATAAGTTCATGGAATATTTTTATGGATAAAAAATTAATAAAATACAAAGAAAATCAAAAATAAGTATTTAAAATGATTATTTTTCTTCATCTGTTATTCTGTTACTTATAAGCTAAACTCTGTTGACCCAAAAAGGACAACTTTATGTATAAACTAACTAGTTTTTATTTAGCCTAGTTTAGTTTTAGTTGGAGCACTAAGACTAAGTTTAACTAGGTCTAAATATAACTAACTTTTTTTTAAACCCAGAAGCGCAAAAATTGATTCAATAAATTCAAAAATTATATAAATATAATTCAAATTAAATTAGTATAACATTAAAGTGACATTAATTTAATTATAGTTAATTATATTGTAATTAAAATATTATACAGATCTGTTAATGAATTATCTGTTTAAGTAAATGAATTAAATCAGCTTTCTTCGAGTATTTTTTTAAACAAATTATATTAATACGTATTACGAAAGTTTTACTATCATCATCATTATCATTTTCAGCTTATTCAGTCATTTCCAATTATGGTGTGGCCTCCGTCACATATTTAGATACTCTTTTTGTAGTAGCCCATTGCTGTCTATTGTTGGCTGTGCGGGCCCAAGTTATACCTGCTAATTTCCTAATATCATGGTCCCATCTCAAGTTTGGTCTTCTTCTAGGTCTCTTAATTCCTCGTGGACACCATGCTGTATTTTTTGTCATCTTGCCAGGTATCTACCTTGCCCATTGCCACTTGAGGGATTTGATTCCGTGGATGACATCTATTAGGTACCTAGGTGTTTTGTCATATCCACTCTATTCTTTTACGGTCTTTTTTGGTTATTCTCATCATATTTCATTCCATTTAGCGTTGTGCGACCTGCAGTTTCCTTATAATGTCCGTTTTAAGTGTCCAGGTTTCGCAAGCATAAGTCATGACTGGTAGTATATATTGGTCGAATGTTTTCTTCCTTAGATAAGGTTTCTAGACAAAAGACTTTAGATAAAAATAGAGTTTCACTATATCCTTGTTTATTTATTCTTAATCTCTACAAGAACTATACCTATTGTGATAATAAAACAAACAATATTCTAGGTGTAATTTTATAAATAAATATTAAATCAACATTCATATGTTTCGTATTAGCCTGTGATTATCGCAGATTCCTGTCACGCATAATTTAAAATATTAATCTGTTGTGGTTGACTTGCCCATATTATGTATAGTATTTATGATTTTCGGAATGTAAAATACTTCTTTCTATTGTTTTCGTTAATTTTATAATGTTATTGTTTGCCGTCACTCAATCATTCTGGGAATGATTTTCAAAATATGATATTTTTGATAGATGATTCGGGAATTTTATTGATCAAAATTTATTGGGATGATAAAGAATAATTAATCTTTTGTTGTTTCCTTCTTGCATTCTTTCTTTTTATCTTTAGTGATAAATTGGAAATTGGTTTATTATTTCTGTGTAATAAGGTACTATGTAAATCATAAATATGTTTTTCTATACGATTCTCTACTGTTATAAGAAAATATAATTCAGATTCAGTATACTAGAAACCAATATCTACTTAGAATTACATTAATAATATTACTATTAAGTTTTTATTAAAGCCCTTGTAATATTATACTCTCCAGTGATGACGTAAAAGTGACGTTGTTAAAGCTGAGGCCTTTGTTTTCGAGAAGGTATTGATCGGAACAGCTCCTCCAAAGCCTACTCTTTAGAAATTAAGTGGATCGACTTCAGATCCGTGTTACATAAACGAGATCTTACTAGCCTTGACTTATGTACTGCCATAAGGTAAAATAATGACAAGAAGGATTTCTAGCTCGTATAGCAGATTAAAGGCAAACAAATTTGCATTGGTTTTTGCTCATTGCCACTTAAAATGTTATTTGGTTCAAGAAGGATTCTTGAATATTTTATTTCTCTTATTATAATATTAATATTAACTAAATTGAACATTTATTTGTATTTAAATTGTACATAAGTTTTAAACAAATTCAAAAATTTTCAATACTACCTATATTCTTAAATATTTATAACAAATAGTTGTTTACAATATTCTAAATTCTATGAGTATGTATTAGAGTATCTCTAAAAATAAAGACAAGTAATATTTCATTTGAGCATTAGCTGCTGTCTATCAGTTTTAAACAAAACGTTTGAAGTCATATGCAGTGTCAAATTTCGTATAAACCTTTTTTAAGTAGGTTATTCGCTAAAAATAAATGACACAATTAATTTATTAATAGTAGATTACCCTAAAACATTACATACTACAAAAATTAATTTTGAATTTGCAAAATACTTCAGAATTTAAATAAATGTATATATAATTTGAATTGAGTATAAAGATCAAAGCTATAACTATTAAATAGGTTTGTATCGTACCTAATACATAAAAAGTACATTGACATAAAACAACAAAGACAACTTTACTTGCATAGTGATTTATACAGTTAAAAATGAACAGTGCTTTCCATGAAATCAATAAAATATAAAATATATGAAATAATATACGTGTACTGATTTCTTTCGAAAATCGACAACTATGAAACTATGATACCCTCCCCGACACAAACGGTACATTGTGAGACAGGAAATTGTAGAGAGAAACAAGCCCTATAACATAAGAACAGTTTTTTTTCCATCAGTGCTACGAAAATGGGACACTCTGTACGTATATAGAAATCTACTAGAGATGCAATAATTACTAAACCTTTTACATGATTACTTGAGGTTTGGACCACAGAGTTTGGACGATATATTTTGGCTCAAACACAAACGTTCATCGTGCCAGATGACCGATGTAACTAACCTCTATATCAAACCAATTTTAACCTGTGACGCCGGTATGTCTACGAAATTATATTCATATTATTTCTTAGTCAGAAGTAAAATTTACGGAATTATTATTTAGATATGAACGGTTTCTCAGCATTGTAATTCAGTCAGATATAACTGGTTTGATATTACGTACAAAAATAAATTGTAATAAGTGTAGTGTTGTGTGAAAATGCCAAGTCAGTATTATGAAATATTAATTACGTATAAGGTAACTTTTTGCACTAATCAGAGACGATGTAAAAGGCATTAGTAAATTAATTTAAGAGTATTATTTTTGACGTAATAATAATATTACCGTAAATAATTGAAGGTAAAATGTGGACTGAACGAATGAAGTAAGGGAAATGAATTGCCAAAGAATAAAATAATTATTATTTAAATAGTAAATATACAGGGTGGTCCAATAAGGGACATCGGCTGTAATTCAGGAACTTAGTCTGTAAATTAATTTCAAGTTCGAAAATTGACCGCCAGGGGGAGTGGATATTTTAGAGTGTATGGGAGGGCAGAAAATAATCACTGCTACTTTATAGATCCATAGCCTCTATAGTCTCAGGGATTTGACAAAAATCAGTACCTGAGACGGTTTTACGGAGATTATTTCTCCATATCCGATATCAGTAGTACCAAAGTTTATGGTATGAATGATTGTCGTCGCTGCACTCAGTGATAAGGTGTTCTGGTGTTTCCCAATTTTCCCCACAGAATCTGCATTCATCGTTGTTTCTGAGCTTCAATCTGCTGGGGTGTTCGTTGAAGAGTCCTGTTAAAAACCCCGTGACAATTCGAAGATTCTTCTTTCTCAGCCTGGTTCCATCCAGTGTTGGATATAGGCCTCTTCTAGGTTTTTCCATGCTTCGCGATATCTAGCCAATCTTATCCATTGTCTTCCCGCCACTGCCCTGGCGTCATCGACCCATCTCTTTTTTGGTCGGCCCACACTTCTTGTTGTTCCCCTAGGTCTCCATAGGATTACTTTTTGGGTCCATCGGTCTGGATCCTGTCTTGCCACATGTCCTATCCATTGCCACTTCAGACTTGCCACTCTTTTGCCACGACATCTATTAATTTTGTTTTTTGACGTATGTGGGTATTCCGTATTTTTTCCCTAATGGTGACTCCCAACATGATTCTTTCCATGGCTATTTGTGCTACTCGTAGTTGTTCTGCTGTTTTTCGAGTAATTGCCATAGTCTCTAAGCCATACGTAAGCGCAGGTAGAATGCAGCTGTCGTAAGCCTTTTTCTTTAGGTTCATGGGCACCTTTTTATCCTTGAAAATATCGCTCATATTTCCAAATGCTACCCATGCCAAATTGATCTTGCGTTTGATCTCCGTATTTTGGTTTTCCTTGCCCAGCTTGATTTTATGACCTAAATATATATACTGGTCTACGTTTTCAATAATAACGTTGTCCACGGTAATGTTATGGATATTGTTGCTCATTATCTTGGTCTTCTTCAAGTTCATTTTAAGGCCAATTTTCTGGGATTGGTCATTTAACTCATTTAGCTTCGAAGATTGTGTTTACTTAAATCAAGGAAAATCTTTGATTTTTCTCGGTCGTAAATCCTGAGAAATTTCCTCTTGTGTCTTAGACTGTTGGAGCATTCCCACTCCAGGTTACAGATAGAGCCTTCCAGCTTCTTCAGTTCTTCTTTGAGTTGGTTACCACTTGGGAAGCAGAACGGTTCTGGTCCAGTTAGTGGAGTTTTTCTTTTAGTGGGAGTAATAATAATACAAAATTTAAAATACTAATTTTCTCTTAAACTTTCCAAATTGAGATATAGGTATGTTGAAAATATAAGCATATAAGTACCGTCTGATCGAAAAAAACGGCGTCCAGTTGGCTTAGAAATGACGACCGATGACATTTCCCATATAATTTTACATATAACACGACAGCGATCTTCATTTCATAGTAATCGCTAACGCCGTTTTTATTCGATCATACGGTATTTCTTAACATTACAAAAGTCCCAACCGAACAAAAACCTACTTATTCGATTTCATTTAGCATGTCCTTATGATATAAAACAACTTTTACGATACTATTATTTTAAAGTATATTAGTATATTTTTTTAATCTATTGTTATTTTAGCTTATTACACACTTAAGTTTGTTTACAATATTTAGCGATCCTTATTCTAAAAGTTTGGCTATAAAATTTGAATATAAATGAGGATTTTAGCGAGATACATAATTTAAATTTGTAATTTATAGAAAATGGTATAAATATGTAAATATTAGTGCTTGCTGAGGATTTTTATTTAAATCGTTTAGTACGTCGTAGAATTACAATAAAATTTAAAACAATTTTCTGACTACATTAATGCATATAATAATGGTTTTAGAATAAATCAATCATTTTATTTATTTGTGTATCTAGATGAGATCACTAATCTTTGACAAAAGAGATTAACCTTAATATAAATTATAAACAACATAATAAATAAAAAGTTAACCCAATTTCAATTACCTTAAAATTTCACAATGTTTAGAAATTTCGCAATGAAGAAATGTATGATACAAATTTTCTCCTTCATCTAAACAATTTTAATTTTAATATAAACACGAGAAAGAGTTTAAAATGTTTAACTAAAATATTTCTAGATATATATTTATAGATATTAAATTCTATAGATCATGTTCAATACCCGGATCTTCTGCATACATTCTGATCAAGAGCATACAACTCTCCACAGATCTTCGTATTACCTGAGGTTTTTTGAATTATCATTTCAACGTTTCACACTGATCTATACCGAATGTTTTTCAAAAGTGGATCACCTCTATCACTTTCTATTTTTTGAAAAAAAAAACGAAATTTGGTATGTTAGTAATATGACATAAATCGGGATTGACCGATGTATTCAATTATTTTCGGTCACTTTCTGATTCACCGGAAATGAATACAACTTTTGTTTTTAAATTGTACCATCGGTATTTTTTACTTTATATGATAGAAAATGACATTCTGGACAGAACTAATACATATCATATATCAAGTTTTGACATTTTTAATTTAAAAAAATTGAATCTTAAATTTAAATCTAGAGTATCATGGCTGTGTTAAAACCATTAATTTTTAATCAAGGAGCTTTGGAAAAATAAATTTGATCGTCTAATGTTTTTGTGTCTTTTTGTGTTTCTCATTAGCATATTTGAAACATTTTTTACGAATAATTTTGTACCACATACTTGGTATTTCGAGTCAAATTGTCGTTACATTTATTGTTGTGGCACTCTAGATGGAAATTTAAAACGCCATCTTTTTTAATTAAGAATATCAAGTTGACAAAGTTGACATAAATATGACAAAGTTGATATAAATTAATCATCAAATAAAGTAAAAAAATACCGGGGGTACCATTTAAAAATCAAAAGATGTAGTCATTTTCGGTCAAACAGGAAGTGAAAGGAACTCTTACATGTACTAATATATCAAACCTGTTTTTTTATCTGAAAAAATATAACAGTTATAGGGTGACTACTTTCGAAAAACACCCGGTATTTTATACAAAACATTTTTAAAATAGCCATCATTAACCACTTTTTTTCGCACATACTTATATATTTTTATTGTATTTGAAACTTTTTATTGTATTTAGTTTTTCTCTTTGAAAAAGTGTTTTTATCGAAAAATATATTAGTACTCCATATTTTCGATTTTTTTTTATAAAACTATGACCTCGTTGTACTGCCAAAATGTTAATAACCTACATTAGCTCTAGGCTGTGAAATTAAAAAGCGAAAAAAAATTGCAAATTACGATTTGTTACTATGGGTACTACTACTCAACGTTGAGCAAGGTTGATGAATGACCTACATTCATTATTTATACTCGAAAATTTCTAATTTGACGTAGTTTTTCGTGCATTTATTTTCTACAGTATTTCTGAGACATATAATAGTATAATTTGGACATTTAAAGATGTTCGTATACCTAGTGATTACCCAGTAATTGTTTTTCTTTCAAATAATATTGTATTGTATTGTTTCATGGTACAAGAGACAACGTTTATCGCCAAATATATTTGTCACACACAGTATAAAGATTTTTCATTCAAATATCATTTGTTTTAGATATGAAATGAGTATAGTTGTATTTAAATCACGTTCTCAAATAAAGGAAATATGATAATTAAATATTCGCAGCTAGAATTTCCTGCGTAGACGAAATTGGATTTTGAACTTTGCAGAGATCGTCATTATGTCATTGTTTTTAATATACAGTTTGAATTTGAATGTCTTTGGCATAAGCAGAGAAAAATCTCAAATACATATCGAATGAGTAAAAAAAAAGGCGTCGAAGACGGCTGAGGAATGACAATCGATGATAATTTTGGCGAGGTCAAGTCCTAAACGTTATTACTTGGCCTGTACTCTTCTTTATTGAATGGTTCTTATTGCCAGTTGGCCTTAAGAAGGTTGTAATTTATTTTTTATTGAGTAAAAATGAATTTGAAATGGTGTAATTTAAAATTCGAAAAAAGTAATTTTTTTGGAATAGATTTGTATGTCTAAAAAAATTCTATCTTTTTTTAATTTTTGTCACTAATGTTGATTTTTAGCAAGTTTTATGTCAATTTTTAGTAAATGACGTCTAGAGATTTACCTCGCTAAAATTATTATGGATTGTCATTCCTGAACCGTCTTTGACGGTTTCACCGGAAATGACTACAACTTTTAATTTTTAAATGGCACCCTCGATATTTTTTTTACTTTATTCGATAGAAAATATCACTCTGAATAGAATGACATATCATATGTCAACTTTTGACATTTTCGCATACGGTTTATTTGAAATTATAACTTGCGGTTCATAACGAAAATTTGACTCGAAATACCAAGTGTGTGGTATCAAATTATTCGTAAAAAAGTGCCTTTTCTAAATATTATGCTAATGAGCCACCCTCGTTCCATTTGAAAAAATTGAGATATGATTAAAAATACGACTTGGGCATCTTTTAACCGGTCAGGACGAGACACTAAAAACATTAGACGATCAAATCTATTTTTCCAAGGTTCCTTGATTAAGAATTAGTGTTTTTAACATAGCCATGGCACTCTAGAATGAAATTTAAAATACGATTTTTTAATAAGCGAGAATGTCAAAAGTTCACATATGGTGGGTTAATTCTATTCAAAATGTCATTTTCTATCGAATAAAGTAAAAAAATATCGGGTGTGCCATTTAAAAATCAAAAATTGTAGTCATTTCCGGTGAAACAGGAAGTAACCAAAAACAATTGAATACGTCAATCAATCCTAATTTATGTCATATACTAAAATACCAAATTTCGTTTTTTTAACTAAAAAAATAAAAAAGTTGTAGGGGTGAGCCACTTTTGAGACACACCCAGTATAGTCTAACATCAAAGCACGGATAACATTGTGTTATATGTGATCAAAGTTTAAAATACCTATTTAAAAGTAAGCATTATTTTGGAAAATTAGTAAATTTGACTTTCTCACAACATTTTTTGTTACAGAGGTCTCAATTACTTTAGGACTATTGATGACTAAATTTTGTGGATCAATGTTGCTTTTCCATTTGCTTTCCAGGCGCTATATACTCGTCTAACAAGCATCATAGATATATTAAGTAAACACGGAGAAGCTAGTCTCCATATGTCTAACCTAGTGACCTATTTTTTCGTACCAATTAGATTATTATTTTACTTATCCACAACAATCTGTTAAAATAACGTATTGATTGAATAAGTTTCGATTAGTAACCATATAAGGCAATCTTAAATTATCTAAAAAGTAATTCCTAATAAGGCATAGATTAAAATATAATAATTTAACTATACCTACCATTTTTTATTTTCACTTTTTTTTGGTCTTGATATCCTTGTTTGAAAGTCAGTATCTATCGTCTGGCAAACAACAATACTGTGAACTGAGTTAATAAGCTTATAAAAATTAATTTACGATTAAATTCAAATGACCTTTTGTGCATCTGGATTATTCCAAGCATTCAGGCGCATTTCGTCCAGATATTTAGACCACAATGCACATTACACGTGCGCTTTACTATATTAATAGAACTCAAATGTTCTCAATAGATTGGACTCGTGCGGAGCATATCCGTTTCAAAAGTAATTAAACAGAAATACATGCAATAAAGAAGATCCTTTGTGTATTAAGTGAATTTCATTATTGAATTAATGTTGCTATTAAAATTTCTACAATTTTTTTTATTATCAAATGTTTTGAAAATATTTTTTCCATACTTAGAGAAGTTGAAGATCAGCAATATACTAGGTGTTTTTTAGCCTGTTTCTTGTAAGAGCCTCCGGAATCAACCCCAGATTTGATTTAGAGTAGATTTATTTTATTGTATTTTATTATTTAAAAACTTCAATCAAAAAATCAAGGTTACAATACAAAACATTAAGGGTGTATTCCGTTGCTTACCTTGGTTATGGTTTTATGTTCCGTATTTATCGGTTTCCTGAAAGTTTTCTTATTACGGAATACGGTTCCTGAAAAATTCAGTTATAACTGTCACCAAACTAACCAGCGCGCGAAGGCTGGTTTTTATGGTTTTGTTTGTCAATCAATGTCATTTATGTGACAGAAATCAAGCAAATATTGGAAGTTCGAGTGAAATTCTCATTTAATTTCTAAAATTTGTAATAATATTTTGTATTTACATCCAAAAACAATGGAGGTAGCCAGTAAAGGTAAATAAATTTCATTAACTAAATAGAATGACTTTTTAAGACCATTTAAACTTATCATGCAGCCATTGTTTATTAAAGTCAGGAACATTTAAAGAAAACATGAACAACAAGACAACAAATATCGTGAATGTTTTGTAAGCTATAAAAATATAAATATTGATTAGATTTGTTTATTTATTATTGATCTATTTTAATGGACCTGCAAATCTTCACTTGAGCTGTCTAAAGGTGCGTATTCATTATCCGAACGAACGAACGAACGAGCGAACGAATGGAATTCGGTATATTTGGACGGTGGACCGAACGCATGCGGTCGTTCGTTTGTTCGTTCGCTGGGCCATCCGTTTCGAGTCGGTACATCAAAGGCGTTCGCAAACGAACGGGTAAGGTGTTTTCGTTTGGTTCTAAAATCCGGTCCCGTCCATACTACTACCGAACGAACGATTGAACATTCGTTCGGATAGTGAATACGCACCTTAACGAGCTTAACAGTTTATTAATAAAGTACTTTTCAATATTAAACTTCATTTCTGAAAAGAAGAAACAAACGTAAAAGCAGAGGACAGGTACATTAAAAATGCATAAAAGATACATTATTTTATAATAGAGGTATTGAAATTTAGAAAACGTCAACATTTGACGTTTCCAGTATTTTACCAAACCGTTCCGTATTCAGGAACCGCTCTTTAGCGTAGTTTACCGGTCTGGTTCGCCTGGTTTTGCAACGGAATACAGCCTAAGGCTTATATAGTCTGTCCAAGGACTCAGGGAAGATATCAACTGACGAAAATCCATAAAAATAAATCATATATATACAGGGTGTTTCAAAACAAATGCGAAAAACTTCAGGGGGTGATTCCTTGTTCAAAATAAAGGGTAGTTTGCTTCATAAACGTTGGGTCAAAAGTCAACCATTAGGGAGATATAGCGGTACAAAAATGGCAGAAAAATAATGTTTTAATTTTTTATCTTGAAAACGAAAAGAGATAGACTAATGAAATTTTATGGAAGCATTACTGTTATGAAAACACACTTTCGGGTAATTTTCTCACTTTTTTTAAAATGAGTGGAAGGGGTTGAAATAAACTACCCCTATTATACTTGTTAACGAAATTTAAAGAAAAATCTTATCAAACACATGCAAAAAAATTAATTTAGATAGTTTAGTTTATTTAGAAACTTTTTTATCTCTTGTGTTTTTTTGATAAAACTCACCGATTTGAAATTAAAAAATAAAATGTAAAGCATTACCCCATGTCAGGACAAAAAACATTTTTATTTTTTAATATGTACTTTTTTATTATTTTGTACTTTCATGAATTAAAATACAGAATTAAAAATTGTCTTGGTAAATAATTTAGTTAATAGTAGTTAGAATAATTATATTAATATATCGTTACATTTTTTAGAAAATGTAACGATATTATTACGAAATAAAACTGTTTGACAGCAGCCTACTAGATTCTTTATCCAAAAATATTTTTTGTCCTGACATGTAATGCTTTACATTTTATTTTTTAATTTCAAATCGGTGAGTTTTACTAAGAAAACACAAGAGATAAAAAGTTTCTAAATATACTAAACTATCTAAATTATTTTTTTTGCATGTGTTTGATAAGATTTTTCTTTAAATTTCGTTAACAAGTATAATAGGGGTAGTTTATTTCAACCCCTTCCACTCATTTTAAAAAAGTGAGAAAATTACCCGAAAGTGTGTTTTCATAACAGTAATGCTTCCATAAAATTTCATTAGTCTATCTCTTTTCGTTTTCAAGATAAAAAATAAAAACCTTGTTGGACAAACTATACTTTTCGTTATTCAGAAAACTGGTAAAATGCTTAATTTCAGAAATTTTAGTCCCGTAACTATATTTACTGACTTAATTACTTTGCATAGGGCAATATTAGAGCTATTAAATACATATAAGGGCAATAATTTCTCTAAAGCTCTTGAGCATTAATGAACGTTGCCATAAATTTGTTAAATTTAATGGATAGAAAATTACTTTATTGCCGATACATTACGAAAAATTACTTTCAATAAAACTACAGAATTATTGGTCATAAAAAATGTTAAAACCCACCATTATAATGTATGTATAAGCTCGTTTCTACTGGTTAAACATAAAGAAAAAAAAAATAATTATGAATAAAGTTTATAATAAGAAACCATAAAAATAACTATACGAACGTATTTTGCTATTATTTTTATGAAAAATGTATGAAACTAAAGTATTTAGTAAAAAAAAATATAGAAAAATTGACGTTACGTATTTTTATGTTTTTTTTATCTAGGTACTTTATATTCACGTATTTCTGAAAATAAAATATGAAGTTAAAGTTCGTCAAAAAAAGCCAAAACAAATTATATGGCAGCCACATGAAATCACAAAATTAGGAAAAAATACTTCATTTGGAACTCTTGATTTAGGATAATTTTGCAGAATTATAATCAGCTATATACCAATTTTATTCAATAAAAGTTGCAGGAAATATGCTTGGCACGTGTTTAATCTAATTTTCAGAATACAAAACATAAACCAAGTTTGAATTCATCTTTTCTAGGTATAGAATAACAAACATAATTTGATATTTTGTTTTATTCGTCAATTTGTATATAGTGTTTTATATACTGTCTAAAAAACAGTTCTGTAATTTATAAAATTAGGAGTTAAACTATAAAACTGTGTTTTTTTTTCAGGTTATTAAATTTAAATTACAAGTTCAAAACACACACTGGCTTACAAGCAATTAATGGCTAAGTTAAAAGTTATTAAAAGTTTTAAATCATAATCTAATTAAGCTTTTTCTAAATCTAATTAGGCATTTTTAATTAATTTTCTTTATTCATTCTGCTATTCATTCGACGATATCTTTTAATGTTATTTATTTAATAACTTATTTTGAGTGTTTTTTTAGACGTATTTTCGCAGTTATTATCAATTTTATCTTATTTGACTATATTAGATAACAGCTCCCTCTGGTTTTATAGACTTCGATGCAGACAGTGTATATAGAGTACAGTGTTAAATATTAAAGCATATTTACGTATTACATAACATACATTTATACTGAAATACAGGGCGATAATTTCATAAGTGGTAATCGGGAATATTTCTTTAGACAAAAATACCATACGGTCGAAAATATATCGATGATATTACACATATAATTTTACGTATAAAATGATAGCGATCTTCATTTCCAAGCCATCTCTAACGTCGTTTTTTATCCGATCATATTATACTATTCGGAAGCATTCAAATATAAACCAAACTTATAAGTGTGCAATCTATTATTTTTCATAATTTTTGAGACGTATGAAAAAATATTTTGTGTTTATAAATAAAACTCAGTCCTTACCAAAGACTTTTAATGAAAAATAATCCATATAGCAATAAAAAAAAATAATTATTAGTTCCCAAAATAAACACAATGGTATTTTTTTGGATTCTGAAACGAAATGAGATTTAAATTTTTAATGGTCAAAAAGCAAAAACAAAAAGAAAATTGATAATTTTAACAATCCGTGTTGCCACCTCTAGCCCTTATGCAAGGTTCTATCCGCGCTAGCATGGTTCTTATTAAATGATCAACGTTGTCTTAGGGCATGTTTTCCAATTCTGCTAATGTTGAATCCATAAGCTGTAAGAGATTTCCTGGGTTATTTCGATGAGCTTTAAGCCTTCTTTTGAGCTGGTCCCACAAGTGTTCGATAGGGTTTAGATCTGGTGAACATGCAGGCCAGTCCAAAACTATGACACCTTCGGTTTCAAGACGTTTCTCTAGTCACTCGGCCGGTATGGGGAGGTACACTATCGTGCATGAAGTTAAATTTATCCCCAATTGCAACTCTCCATAGCCTAATGATTGGTTCTAGCACTAAATCAACATGGACCCGACCCGTTAAAGCTTGTTGAAGTGGTAACAATGGAGTTTTTACTCCCAGCATAATACCTCCCCAGAACATTACAGTTCCTCCTTTATGTCTTGGTACAGATTTGACAGCCTGGAATCTCGCTCGTCTTCCTGGAGCTCTGAGAACCCGAATTCGATGGGAATCTGATCTTAGGCCAGTTCTGGTCTCATCCGAAAAAAAGAACATTTTGCCAATTCTCAATTGTCTAGTTTTGATGTTGAAGGCACCAATTTAGCCGGTCAATTTTATTTTGTTGAGATTAACTGTGGGACCCATAACTTTCTCCTACTATACAACCCTCGAGCATAAAGCCTTTTTGTTATGGTTTCAACTGAAACGTTCACACCTGTAGTTGCCCTAAATTGTCTTATTTGTAGCTCTGGTTGAGAAATATTGGGATTTCTTCTAGCAATTAGGCACACAAAGCGGTCTTGCTGTTCAGTTGTGACTCTTTGACGACTTTGTCTAGGCCTCTTCTTGAGAGTTCCTAGTTCCAAGTACCTTGCATATGTTTTCGATAAAACACTCTGGGTAACGTCTACTATCTCTGCCAGGTCTCTTTGGGGCATTCCTTGTTCAATGAGAGCAATAATTCTTCCTCTCTATACAGGGTGAGTCAACGATAGAGTAAAGTCCATTATCTCATTTGTTTCGAGGTTTACCCAAAATGTTAAATACAAAAGTTATAGGGAAGGTTAAGTACATATTTTAAAATTGTTATGAGTATTACTGTATTGAGTATACAGGGTCCTTCAAAAATGTGTGGCGGATATAACATATGTTTTTTTAAATTCAACACACTATTTTTTATTTTATTTTTAGATTCTGCGTAAAATTCTATAACTTTTTTATATAATGTTATATACCTAAAATTAATAGTTTTTGTAATATTTAAATTTGTTTATACAAATGTTAAATTGCAGTGTGGTAAAAAATTGTCAGTTGTACGATTGTTTCTGAAGTGGGAATACCAAAATTTGGTATGAGAGTTTTATAGAGATTAAATAGAAGATATATGTTAAGATATTTTAGTTAAATGCTACAGGGTGTTCAAAATATATTTATGAATTTCAACTACTTAAAATTAAAAAATCTAAAAATTTTTAAATGGTACACCCTATATATTTTGATTTTTTCTGATAGATTTTGCAAAGCTCTTCAACTTTTATTAAGTATGTCATATACCTATTTTTAATAGTTTGCGATTTATTCCAATTTTTTCTATTTTTACCCTAATTTTTAATACAATTACGCTATAAAACATCATAGTTGCCATGACAAAACAAACATATTTATTACTAATTTTTAACAAGTAGTTTAATAATTAGTTACAATTGTTATTATTAGTCAAAATTAACTAATTTTACTAAATAAACTAAAATCGTAGTTGTGAATTTCTTGGTGTGTTTCTATATTATGAAAGATGACATTTGGATTTTCCGTCGGGCCGAATAGCCACAGATTAGGGTAATACTAACTAGATTACCTAATTGTTGACGACTACTGATATTGAAATTTTCTCCGACATACAGTAAAGTTTTTTTTCTCGTAGTAATTCTGGTTTATAATTCATTTCATAAAGCCAATATTACTACTGTCAGAAAACCCTCCCATTACACACTGAAAATATTATAATATAATATAATATGAAAATGTTTTCTAGATAATCTACATCTATTCTTATAGTACTTAGCAAAGTACTATATAATATATAGTACTGAACCAAAAAATATGTTTATTTTCGCTTGTTTGTGTATATCAGTCACATTGACTAATCCATTTTCAGGAAAATCTGAAACTATTACCTTTACCTCTACCATTTATACTTATTACAACAAATTAAACTAAAATTCACCTTTTGTTCTTAACTTGCTTAACAGACATATGAAATTTTGATAATAATTATTATTTTTTGTCATGGCAACTATGATGTTATAGCGTAATTGTATTAAAGATATGGGTAAAAATAGAAAAAATTGGAATAAATCGCAAATTATTAAAAATAGGTATATGACATACTTAATAAAAGTTGAAGAGCTTTGCAAAATCTATCAGAAAAAATCAAAATATATAGGGTGTACCATTTAAAAATTTTTAGATTTTTTAATTTTAAGTAGTTGAAATTTATAAATATATTTTGAACACCCTGTAGCATTTAACTAAAATATCTTAACATATATCTTCTTTTTAATCTCTATAGAACTCTCATACCAAATTTTGGTATTCCAACTTCAGAAACAATGGTACCACTGACAATTTTTTACCACACTGCAATTTAACATTTGTATAAACAAATTTAAATATTACAAAAACTATTAATTTTAGGTATATAACGTTACATATAAAAAAGTTATAGAATTTTATGCAGAATCTAAAAATGAAATAAAAAATAGGGTCTTGCCTTTAAAAAAAACATATGTTATATCCGCCACACTTTTTTGAAGCACCCTGTATACTCTATAATAATTTTAAAATGTGTATCTTAATCTTCCCTATAACTTTTGTATTTAACATTTTTTTGTAACCTCAAAACAAATGAGATAATGGACTTTACTCTATCGTTGACTCACCCTGTACATCTGTTCAGCCAACATGGGCATTTTCTATATATTTTTTTGGATCGATTGAAAATTACCGGACAATCGTGATTTTACTACTGAACACAAAATTCGCAAGAAAATAACTCGCAACAACATGATAATAATTCTTTATTGTCATGTTTTATTACAACAAAAGGCCTTATCTTAAAGCTGTATAGCAATTTTTTTCCTTGCAAAAAATTTAGTCAGAAATTATGAGCGATTCCATATAAGTTTGGTTGTGTGTATATCGAGGAATTGGAGAAGATACATTGATCATTGATCCATAAAATTAATGGTCATCCAACAATATTTCTTGTCGTCCAACAATGTATTATTATAGTGCCTGGAGGATAACGACATTAATATACCTAAAGCTTTAGTTTTCGTTATAGCAGAGTAGCGAAACCAGAGCTTCGTTTTTCTGAATAATTGCGATTCTATACTTATTCTCTGTGATTTATTAAATACTCCCGTTTTATTTATGGAATCCTAGGAGTATTTTGACGCATTTATTTTATTTTTATCTGTTTTTTTACCGTTATACAATTTAATTTTCGAATTCGTCAAGGCGCTTTGAAGCGATGGAGTGTAAAAAATGACTTGAAACTATTTTAAACATTTAACTGTGTATTCATCAGCTACTCGTACCGTGATCGTGTACCACTTGAACCTAAAATTAAATTGATCTCTCTCTCGGGAGAATAAATGTGCAAAAATTCATTAAATATATACGTTTCAATTTAGTTTATTGCTTATTGGATGTTGCATCAAGGAAAATCTATCACATCTTGAATTTGTTTTCATTTATTTATTTTGGACAATGTATTTAGCAAAAAGTACGATTAACAGAAGTCTGAAAATAGTGAACCTGAATCGTAATTTAAATGAATATATTTATAGACATTCGGGCTCCTTCAATTGCACTCTGCTGACCCCAAAATAGTTAAATGAACACTTAAGCAATTGAATTTACTCATCAGCTTGATTAGGATCTGTTACCCAACCATGATATCTTAACAAGTCTATTGACACAAATTTGTTCGTTAGGACACTGTTCTTTATCAGTATTACTCTATTCTCAAAATATATTACATTACAAATCGTTCGAAAAATTATTTTTAGATTTCAATTTAAGGAGAATTTTTATTTAAAATGTGTAAAGAAATTTAAAAAATTGGCGTCGGGAGGCACGTATAGCCGCCATATTATTCCTAATCTTAAATTGAAAACCGCGTTTCGCTAGCTACTGTAATTTTGGAGTTACGATTTTTTAAAATTTTTAACTCCCTCCCATACCCCCTTACCAACCCCCCACCCCCACCAAAAACGAATGGCCAGATTCTCGGGTGCCACAGTATTTTTCTGCCAAATTTGGTTAAAATCGGTTTAGCGGTTTTTGAGTTATCGTGTTACAGACAGACGGACAGACAGACAGACAGACATCATGAAAATATTTTGTATTTAGGTCATTTATGACCCAAATAACTCATTTTGATCTTAATTGAGTGGAAAAATATTACATTAGGTAAACGACAATACCTCTGTACAGGGTGTCCCATTTTAGTTGAAAGCATACGGTATCTCCGTTATTCGTGAAGATAGAAGGGCGCGGTCTGCACAAACCTGTGCCACTTTTTTGTCAAACGGAAGATGCCGTAAACAAAATTTTCATAACTCTCTTCGTTTCTGAGCTACAGGGTCTTTTTGAAAATTTTGCAATTTGGGACACCCCCTGTATCTCTGTTATTGTTAAAGGTATTGAGATGGTGAAAACTATTTATTGTGGAACTTTTTACGTAGAATACAGTGCACGCAGGTCGCTATCTCCCGTTCGGGACTTAATATCTAACCGATACTTTCTGACAAGTCAGAATTAACTATCTCTGCGCTGTGGTTGTCATTTTGTGTATCTCCCAAGCTCACCTGATGATGGAGTAGGGCTCCGAAACCGGTAGTGAGAGCAGGTTGATCCGCATTATGACAAACACAGCGTAGAATTAAATTTCTATATTAGCAGTTAAGTGGCAAGAATCCTTATATAATTTTATTATATACCTCTACTGCAAGAAATTTGTTTTCTATTTTATAATTTGGCTTGCCTGAAAAAAAGCCTTTTACCATCCTTTTACTATCGATAGTTGCGTCTCGGTGGTACGAAAGTACTACCATTGCACGCAGGCCGCTATCTCCCGTTCGGGACTTAATATCTAACCGATACTTTCTGACAAGTCAGAATTAACTATCTCTGCGCTGTGGTTGTCATTTTGTGTATCTCCCAAGCTCACCTGATGATGGAGTAGGGCTCCGAAACCGGTAGTGAGAGCAGGTTGATCCGCATTATGACAAACACAGCGTAGAATTAAATTTCTATATTAGCAGTTAAGTGGCAAGAATCCTTATATAATTTTATTATATACCTCTACTGCAAGAAATTTGTTTTCTATTTTATAATTTGGCTTGCCTGAAAAAAAGCCTTTTACCATCCTTTTACTATCGATAGTTGCGTCTCGGTGGTACGAAAGTACTACCATTGCACGCAGGCCGCTATCTCCCATTCGGGACTTAATATCTAACCGATACTTTCCGACAAGTCGGAATTAACTATCTCTGCGCTGTGGTTGTCATTTTTTGGATCTTCCAAACTCACCTGATGATGGAGTAGGGCTCCGAAACCGGTAGTGAGAGCAGGTTGATCCGCATTATGACAAACACAGCGTAGAATTAAATTTCTATATTAGCAGTTAAGTGGCAAGAATCCTTATATAATTTTATAATAAATATAGAGTAATTATATATTTGAGAAGCTCATAGCAAGGCGGATCATATGATTTATAAATATACAGGGTGTTCCATTTGAAAAAACATAACTTTAGTTTATAATTTCAAAAATATTTTTTTCGCAGAAAAACAGTCTACGCCACTGTATTCTACGTAAAAAGTTCTACAAGAATCAGTTTTGGCCTTCTCGATATCATCTATAATAACGGAGATACGGGGGCTGTCCCAAATTGTAAAATTTTCGAAAAGACCCTGCAGCTCAGAAATAAAGAGAGCTATGAAAATTTTGTTGACAGCATCTTCCGTTTGACAAAAAAGTGGGACAGGTTGGTGCAAACCGCACCCTTCTATCTGCACTAATAACGGAGATACCGTATGATTTCAACTAAAATGGGACACCCTGTACTTTATCATCATCATTATTTTCAGCTTATTCAACCATTTCCAATTATGGTGTAGCCTCCCTCACAAAGTTAGATACTTTCTTTGTAGTTGGGGCCATTGTTGTCTATTATTGTTTGCTATGCGGGTTCAAGTTATCTCTACTAATTTTTTAATATCATGGTTCCATCTCAGGTTTGGTCTTCTTCTAGGTCTCCTAATTCTTCGTGGGTGCCATACTGTAATATTTGTGGTCCATCCGTTGTCTGTCCTTCTTGCCAGGTGTCCTGCCCATTGAGGGATTTGATTCTGTGGATGACTTTTATTACCTGGACCTTTTTTCGTATCCACCCTATTATTTTAAGGTCTTTATTCTTAGTTATCTCCAGCATATTTCGTTCCATTAAGCGTTGTGCGACATGTTTCGCATGCATAAGACATGACTGATAGTACACATTGGTCGAATGTTTTCTTCTTTAGATAAAGCAGCATTCTAGAGCAGCATTTTTCTGCACTTAAGAGGTATTATATCAAATAATCAAATATCGATACTATGTTTGATCAAATACACTATATTCTTTTATCAGAAGCTACAGTTTTCCACAAGGATCTGTAAGTAATACTGTCTAGTAATAGTAGTTATTCAAAAAACGTTCTGCTATATCAAAATCATCTTCCGTTATAGCGCTGAATTTTTTTTAATTGTTTGAAACAATAGTTTCATCCTTGTTTATACCGGGTGCGTCTCAAAAGTGGCTCACCCCTATAACTTTTATATTTTATCAGATAAAAAAACGAGATTTGGTATGTTAGTATATGACATAAATTAGGATTGATTGACGTATTCAATTGTTTTCCGTCACTTCCTGTTTCACCGGAAATGACTACAACTTTTGATTTTTAAATGGCACCCTTGGTATTTTTTTACTTTATTCAATATAAAATGACATTCTGAATAGAATGACATATCATATGGTAACTTTTGATACTCTCGCTTAATAAAAAATCGTATTTTAAAATTCAATCTAGAGTGCCATGGCTATATTAAAAACACTAATTCTTAATCAAGAAGTCTTGGAAAAATAGATTTGATTGTCTAATGTTTTTGGTGTCTTGTGCTGGCCTGTTAGAAAATAATCAAATCGTATTTTTAATCATATCTCAATTTTTTCAAATAGAACGAGGGTGGCTCATTAGCATATTTGGAAAAAGAATTTTTTTACAAATAATTTGATACCATACACTTCATATTTCGAGTCAAATTTTCGTTACGAACCGCAAGTTATAATTTCAAATAAACCATATGCGAAAATGTCAAAAGTTGACATATGATATGTCATTCAATTCAGAATGTTATTTTCTATCGAATAAAGTAAAAAAATACCGAGGGTGCTATTTAAAAATCAAAAGTTGTAGTCATTTCCGGTGAAACAGGAAGTGACCAAAAACAATTGAATACGTCAATCAATCCTAATTTATGTCATATACTAACATACCAAATCTCGTTTTTTTTTAACTTAAAAAATAAAAGAGTTATGGAGGTGAGCCACTTTTGAGACGCACCCGGTATATTCTTAGTTTTATATATAATGAACTGTAATAAAATGACAGAACTTTGATAATTATTAAAAAACGCGACTTTTATGTTATTTGCCTATTTAGAAAAATTAAATACTTTATTTACTACCACATAAGTAATACTAACATTACTGACTTTAACATTACTTATCTACATTTCTTCCATCTTCCATTTCCTTCACTCGGTTTTTCTTATTTCTCGCCTCATTTCCAAGTTTTGCCTGGTGGAAAATGCTAGACTTCTTTGGCTTAAAACCTACATTCTGGTGTTTTAAAAAAGCGACGAGTATGTGATATTTTGATATGTCAGTCTTTTCCCTTAATTCTAGCATTGTCCGTATCATGCTGTACATAGCCCAAAGAGTAGATGGCCTTTCTGCATTGTCATGTCGCTAAAATATACCATCAAAACTGCCTCCGAAGCAATATTCTTAGCATTTCTTTCGGCACACCATTTTTCGTATACTTTCAATGCTATTTCATATCGCCCCCTACTTTTCTCTGGAAGTAAACTGGCTTCTGCTCTTTTTGCAGCTTCTCTAAGTTCTGGTGGAGTACCAATTAAAGTAGTCTTCATTATCAGAACTTTCCGACAACATTCTGGCTTTCTATGTTATATAAATTCGAAAAACCGAACGAGAAATTCAAAACTGTCACTTAGTTGTTAGTTTTGGTGTTGACAGTTTGCGCCATAACAACCACTGGTACCGGTAACTATAGATATGGAAATGCCAAAACAGAAAACGACAAATTTTCGCATATTTTTTTTCAAAATAAAATACTGTCCCTATTTTTTATGTGGCTGTAAATAAAATAGTATACAAACATCGGAGGAAAGTTTTCATTATTAAACACTTCCTTCCTCTGTATGTAATATACTATTCCCAGTTAGCAATTTAATAATCGTGTAGACTCGTCGACCCTCATATCATTTCTCCACTTTTCTGACCCTAAATACGTAAATTATTGTTTAGGCAACTTTGTTTACAGATCCAGGCTGATTTGGATTGTTACCTAACAAAGATATCACAAGTTTACCAACATAAACCAAGTTCAATAAAGAATGACTTTTATCAGCAGAAATTTGCTCGCCAAATTTAAAATAAATTACGAATTGGTGGAAAAAATTGTCATTTTAAGTTTGGACTTGACACGGACAACTTCTGTGCGCGAAGTGTAGTGGGTTTTTGTGAAATCGGAAATAATGAAGCTACTAAAGAAGTAAATATCAATTATTTAGTGATTTTTTTTTAGAAATATTTTCAAGGAGTTTATTTAATTGTTTTTTTAAAGTAACTTTTATTTTCGTTGATTATATAATATATATTCTGTTTATATGTTACAATGTTGGGGGTTGGTAACACTGGACGCGCGTTTCGTTAACCATGTTAGCAGACACATTAAAAATATATTATGAACAAAAATACATTTTCTTCAAAAATGCAACAACAATAAAAATCAGAATCTTTGGACAATGACTCATTGGTGACTCTTTTAGTGACATTCACTTAAAATCCCATTATTATTATAAATTCTATTAAACCTTGTACATGTTTTAAGCGCCAGACATTTTGGTTTGATTAATTTTAGTCAGTAGGTGTTATTTCGCAGTGAATAAAATTACCATTGACTAATAAAAGCATTATAACGTATTAGAGGATAAACTGGGGTTTTGTGTAATTATAAACATTGTTATAATTTAGTATACTTTTATGTTCCATGTTGCTTATGCGTGATTTTAAAGTAGCGTTAGATTCCTTGTTTGTTTATTTGTCCATGAAAGCGTTAGCTTATTTTAGATTCGTTTGAATGCTAGTGGGATCTGTATGTAGTAAGGATAAATTGTACATTAAGATATTTCTATTCTAATACCACATTAAATTTGCGTCAGTAGCATGCCTAATGTTATTTGAACACTTTACAATTATTTTTACTTTTCAACTTGTGAATTTTTCTCAGCTTGAACGTGATAATGCCTCAAGATGCTTGAAATTCTTTATAAAGGAGAGTTTGAACGTGATAAAGCCTCCAAGATGCATTTGTAGAATTTTCTATACTTACAGCTCTACCATAAAGCTCCTCTATTAAACCTGCTATTTTCCTAAATCCTACTGGGTACAAATTGATCAACCATATTTATAGGGTTTATCGTAAGACTATAAAAGCTGCCAAGGACATTTATTATAATGGGAGGCTAGCCAAATCCGGTAATGTTGCTAAAGAGACTTGGGTTATTGTAAATGACTTAAGGAATAAGACTTCTTTGTCTGGCACAGTCTTTAATTCCACCTAAAGATTTAAACACTTACTTTGTTAATGTGGCTAAAAATTTAGTGAACACCATAACTCCTTCTCATGATTCACTTTCATATCTCCCTAAAGCAAATGAGAATTTACACAGTTTCTTCTTCACGCCCGTAGCATTAGATGAGCTCCGTAGTACAATTAAAAGTATTAAAAATAAATTCTCATCTGGGACTGATGGGCTTACTCTCAAAATGTTCTCTGAACTTCGGGAATGCACATTAATCTATCTTACTACTTTAATTAATGAGTCATTCCAAAAAGGAGTTTTTCCAAACTGCCTTAAGACAGCAATAATTATTCCTCCGCAAGCACATATTCTCTATTCCGGAATGGCCTTCTCACAACTATCCACTTAGGAATGCGGAGCACGATATGTATCTGCCAACCCCGAGCTCAGAACTAGTTAAGGGCTCAATACTGTACAATGCCAAGAAAATGTACAATCATTTGCCTTCGAATATCAAGTCACTTTCATTCTTTCCCGCATTTCGCAAAGCTCTGAAATCATACTTACTGGAGAGAGACCTATGTGCGGTAAACGACTTTTTTGTTGATGTTTAATCATGAACAATTTAGAATTTTAATTTTAATATTTTGATCATCTCACACACTAGTTAAAGGTCTAGTATTTAATTTTTTATAACTCTTGATTTTATGTTATTATAACCATTTATATTATAACCATCCATTTACAGTTTTCCTTTTGTAAAATTTTCTAGATACGCCTGTGTTCTGCAATGTCCATATATGTTTTATTTGTAATTTTATGACGTAATTTTTTTTTTTTAATTTATTTGTATTGTATGATATTTTTTGTATTATTTGTATATTTGTTTTTGTGCTTTTTTTGTTTTGCTTTGTCGATGAAGCTGTTTTGGCTTTTTGTACAATAAAGCGTTGTTTTTTTTTCATACAGAGATCCTGTTTAGGCAATAATATATATTGAAAATAAAAAAATACATTATTTTTTTTAGAAGTAAAGTTAACCATATGAAATTTAAGCAAATATTCTCTAGTTTGAGAAAAAACTACACATCATCAATTAAATTCCATCAAGCCATACATACAGAATCACTTACATTATAAGTCTTCGAAATATTACAGCATAGACAAACAATCTTTGATATGTATTATATCTAAAACCATCGTGCTACTTGAAAAAGATCTTAGACTTAATAAAAATATATAAATATTTATTAACTAAAATAAATACAACTGCTTAAAATTTAAGCTTTGGGTTTAGTAAATATACTATAAGTTAACAATACTGTGTGTTCGAATGAAAACGACATCGTTGGTAGGCGGAAAATTAACATTCGAGTTTTAAATTTCCTAATTTTTTTTAACCAGGTTTTGATTTATAAACGAATAATAAAACTTTTAGTAAAACCCGTCTTTGTAAGAGATTTGAGTAGAACATAAAAACAAATAAATGTTCTACATACATACATTTATATTATGTGTATGTACGCGAGTCATTTCTATAAGCAACGGTATTTAATAAAATATAACTTAATAGAATATTAATTTATTCGATTTTGCTAATTATATTGATTTAGATGTATGTAAAGTAGCGATTTAGACCAAGGACAGGCTTAAGTTGCATATGTATGTATGTATGTCGCTAAATTTTAACTGAAAATGTAATAAATTTTAAAATAGTTGTTTCAGGAAGTTATTAATAATTTATTTAGTCAATATTGTCGATTCCAGTAACATAATAATATATTATTAATATGATTATTAACGAAATTTAAAAATGTGCAGAAAAATTATCTATTATTTAATTAAAATAATAGGCGACATTTATTACTGTCATAATGTATTTTATTAGCTAAGTTAATGATGATTGAGTTAATGTGTTAACTTAATTATCTTTGCTTTTAATTTCATTTTCTATTTTATGCCTCTAAGTTTAATTATTTTCTTTATTGGTTGGTAAAGTTTAATTATTTTCTTAATTCAATTTTCAAGTTTTTGCACACAAGTTAGACCAACAATTTATATTACGTACTTTCTCTTTTTTAAACCAATAATTTAAAATTAATAAAAATCTGATAAGATGAATAGTCAAATCATCTGATGAATAGATGTTGTGAATATATTCGGTGCATCACGTTTTTGTGATACGAACAATGTTTACAAATATAATGAGTGTAATGTAAAACAAATATCACGATTAACAAATATATTATTAAATGTATTAAATATACAACACATATTGGAGATAAAACTACACAGTTTGTCCCTCTATTAACCTTGAACTACCACTTGTATGCTCCTCGTGTTCAATTGAATTGCATTTTTCTTTAAAACTATTAATCGATTCATATTAAGCTATCTTGTACACTTTCTAAGAGGTTCTAAAAAGAACAATGTTCGACTGCAAGGTCTGCTAGTAAACATTTTTTAAGCTCAAAGTATCACAACACAATTCATTTAAACCAAAAATTCGTAATACAAAACTAAAGCGTCAAAACTAATGACAGTGTCAGGAAATAAATAAATAAATGTTGACGTTTCTTTCAGCAGAGCTACCACCCGAAGCCTCAGCGGGAAATTTAAATTCCAGTTAGTCAGCCTGGCACCGAATATGACCATGGTTGGCAACAATGAATTTAAAAATCGCGCCCTCGATTACGTAACTGAAAGTTTAATTGGTATCGCTTATAAAATCGAATTGATATCTGAATTAAAATGATAGTTACAATTGTCAATGTCATGGATCATCTCGTTACACAAATCATAATATCAATGAGTAATTTCTACTCAGTTTTTTTCATGTTTTTTTTTTGTAGACAATTGACGCTTATGCAAGGAAATATTCTATGATTGCACAGTATGATCACTGCTATTATTCATTGTGGTATTCGTTTTCAATACGTCCAAGTTTTAATCTCGTTTCTATAAAAGAGTATTAAAATGAATTCGTCATATTTCCGGACAAAGAAAACCACTTATTTTCTAGAAAGAGAGGAAAAAAAGGCTAAAAATAGTCTTGCGAGAATTGTGCTAATCAGAAAACCCAACGAAACGGTCAAATTTTCTTAATTGACCGATAAAAGAAAATGCTAATGATCGCGTTACGACGACGGTTATTTATTTTTCGAATTACAGGGCGGTATTGAATGACAATTATGCACGCTCGTGTGATCTGATCGAGGTTCTGCACCGTTTAAACCGCTACGTTATTGGGGGAATTCATTTTATATTCTCGCGAATAAAACGTGTCATTAACAGAACAGTACGTTCATAATATGATGCAAACTATTGACATTATTCAGATATAGTAAAGACTGTACAACGAGGAACTGTAAGAAATCAGTAAATGTATATCTATTATTTCGTATATTTTTCATTTTCTTGATTTTTTGGAAAGCACTGTTCATTAAAATGTTGTATCCTATGTTATAGGGCTTGTTTCTCTCTACAATTTCCTATCTCACAATGTACCGTTTGTGTCGCGGAAGAGATCATAGTTTCATAGTTGTCGATTTTCGAATGAAATCAGTACATGTATATTATTTTGTATATTTTTCATTTTATTGATTTTATGGAAAGCACTGTTCATGAAAATGTTGTATCATATATTATAGCGCTTCTTTCTCTCTACAATTTCCTGTCTCACAATGTACCGTTTGTGTCCGGGAAGGGTTCATAGTTTCATAGTTGTCGATTTTCGAAAGAAATCAGTACACGTATATTATTTCGTATATTTTTCATTTTATTGATTTTATGGAAAGCACTGTTCATTAAAATGTTGTATCCTATGTTATAGGGCTTGTTTCTCTCTACAATTTCCTGTCTCACAATGTACCGTTTGTGTCGGGGAAGGGATCATAGTTTCATAGTTGTCGATTTTCGAATCTGGACCAGAAAAAAAAGAGTTCCAGAAAAAAAGACGTTAAAGAGAAACTTTTTTACCATGTCCTGAGGATGGAATAAATAAATTCCGAAAGCATGACCATTAACAAAGTGTATTAATTCTAGTCCAAACCCTTCCGACTGCAACCCCACTAGTTCCTAGATTTTCTTTCTCACTAGTCAGTCGGTACTAACTACTGTCTGCCTAAAAATAAAAATATATTTTACAGTAGAAAGAAGTTATTGATTATTCAAAATGATAAATGTTGTGTAGAAGTGAAAAGTCAAATATGAATTACTGTGACGTCATTGGTTCTGGTCAACTGAATAAATACATAATAAAATTCTTGTAATTGCTCACATACACATTCGCATTTTATCTTACTCAAAAGTGATTACCATACATTTGCCGTCATTTTTTTGTTGTTGCTATCGCGAACCCAACAACTCTTGTAATATAAACATACTAAACGAATCATGAATAGCTCTCGTGTACTTTTATTTTAATTTAACGTACTAATTATATAGTAAAATAATCGTAACTAAAAATGGTTGTTACTTCATTATAAACCATTACTACAACAGATGGAATGGTTTATACCGTATGGTAGTAACGTAGAGGGAAAAGTTTGCATAATTTTTTAATACTTTCTTACGCTGTTAAAAAGTTTGTTTTACATTGTACATATTCCCAATTTATTTTTTTAAATAGAAGATTTAATATATTGGAATAGTAGGAGTTCTTCATTACAAAAACTAATATTTACTTATATCTTATATTCAAACAAAGATTGGGATCAGAAAAAAGTAATTAAGGGGGTATAAATAGATAACAATTTATAATAATAATATAAAAAAAAGATCATCATACGACATCGTATGATGGAGAAAAATTAAATATAGTATTCATTATAAATCGAGTTATAAACCATGTGTAAACAATTAAAATATTGTATACATATAATTACAATGATCGTTTATGATAAAAGGTTCTTGCAAATGTGTCAAACATTATTGATTATTCTTGTTTGATGATTATTTCTTTTAATTGGATAAGTGTATTTCTTTATCAACATTAAGGAAAAAGGAAAAAAATATCATAACAAAATATTGTGGAAAATTTATATAAACAAAATCTAATGAGACACAATGGAAAATATACACAGTTAATAATATACAACATAGATGATAACAAAAGTTCAAAGATATACAAAAAAATCATTAATTAATATAATCAGTAAACCTTAACATATATTACATATCTTTTACTGATTGTAAATTATTTTTTTTAAATATCTTGGAAGATCTGTATACGTATGAAAATCTATAAATCATGTCTCTTTTTAAATTTCTTTCGTGATTCTTAAATTAATTCAGTTATGTTTTATGGATAATATTAGTTTTTATAATTGATTTCAATATAAATCATGGTTAAAATATTAAAAATTTCAAATAGTAGATACCTATTAGGTTTTACACAAATTTATTCCCACAGCTTAAATTCACTTTATTATCAATTTCTCATGTCCTTATCAAGTACCGGCCAATAATTCCAGCTGAGACTATAAGGCGTCTTCTTTTGTGATATTATTTAACCATTTATCTAAGCCAAACAACTGACGCACTCAAAGGTCTTTGTCGATTAAAGTTGTAATACTCGTAATACTCGTAATACTTCTTTAAACTGTGTTTGCTTTGGATTTCGAATTTTTGTGTCTAAAGCTGATAAAAGGCAGAGGTTAAATCCTTAATGGAAATTGTTTGATAAAATTTGCACAGTAGAACTAAATTTCGGTCATGTTTATTATTAGTTTCATATATTTTTCAATATTTTTGGCATTTTTTTGGAGTATGTCAATTCGATAATAAATGGGACGATAGATTCTTCTTTTTCTAAATAAACTAGACAGGGTAGCCAACCCATCCGGCATCGTTATACCTCTTTGGTGTAATTCCCTGGTTACGAAACTACAGCCAGGGACAAGACAGTGAGAAGCTCCTTAGACCCAGCAAAATTGTTAGAGGAGATTCCCCCTAGTACCTGACTAGAAGCTTCCACACCAACGACAAGGTCTCAAATCTCCTAGAGGAAGAATAAAACATAATTCTTAGAAGATATATTGTTAGTAAATTCGTCGACGGACACCATAAGAAAACTGCAGGTCGCACAACGCTCAATAAAACTATGCAATAGAATAATAATAAAAAAAATATGCTGGGAATAACCAAGAGAGACCGTAAAAGAATAGGGTGGATACGACAAAAGACCCAGGTAAAAGGTTACATCTATGGAATCAAGTCTCTTAAGTGGCAATGGGCAGGATACCTGGCAAGAAGGACGGACAACAGATGTACCACAAAAATTACAGCATGGTACCCACGAGGAATTAAGAGACCTACAGGAAGACCAAACCTGAGATGGGACCATGATATTATGAGATTAGCAGGGATAACTTGCGCCCGCATAGCCAACAATAGACAACAATGGGCTCAACTACAAAGAGAGTATTTAAATGTGTGAGGGAGGCTACACCATAATTGGAAATGGTTGAATAAGCTGAAAATGATGATGATGCTGATGATGAAAATTGAGCCAAAAATTAACAAAATCGGACTTGTTTGTGTATACTGCTTGTAGACCGATGAAGAAGTTTTTATCCAAAAAGTGTACAATAATTATTGTTCTGAAAGGACCTTAAAAAATATAATTTATAAATACATAGAAATCAATATTAATATAAAAATTCAATCATAAAATAATCATTTTAAATGGAGAGTTAAAGTCCATTTTAAAATTATTACACTCACCGGTAGGAAAAACGGGAACCTTAAAATTTTCATGTATTTTAAAATTTTATACATTGTGTTCTAGTGGACCAATTTTGATGATTTTTTAAGCAATCTGTAGCTAAATTATTTGACTTTCTAGTGTTTCTTTCTAAATTAAAAATGAAAATTGCCATATGTCAACAGTAGCGTGGCAAATTCTCGCTGCCCCCCCCCCCTCTGCAAACTTTGTTAGGGGGCCCCCTTAAGTGTACTCAAAAATTCCTTCAAATATATCATTGTTGTGATATCTGCTTGAAACATATTTTTTAACAAGAACCACAATGTGATGTTTTTTATATTTTAATAATTGTTTCAACATTTATGTATGTATTATTATAGTACTCTTAAAATACTTAAACTAGAAAACAAACATTTATGCTTCTAATTAATCAAAGTTTTATTAAAAAAAAACAACTCAACATTTAGGACTGCTAATAACTAAAACACAAATATGAACAAGACATTTTAAATATTTATGAAGTACCCCTATGGTATATTAGAAAGTCTATTCCTTTTTCCTCGACCTTAACAAAAAGAACTTGTTTACGAGGCTGTCCAAATCTACCTCTTTTGCTCGATCATTCTCAACTGATATTATGGCCAGTGAGCTTAGGCGATTTTGGGACATAGTAGACCTTGCAAAACTTTTTATTATTTTCAGCTTAGAAAAAGTTCTTTCTGGTTCACCGGATGTTACAGGGAAAACCAGAAACAACTGAAAATATCAGGTATACTGCTAATCAGTCATTGTATTTTTTCAAAAATAAAATTAGAAAACTCTCTGATAGTGTGAAAATTTTTGTTTTTTATATAAAGTAAATTATTTTCAAAAGTTAGGATATTTGTCTACTAATACATGCATGCATTAGCTAAGATATCAGATACCTGGGATTTTAACAATGTTTGTGGGTTTAAAATTTCAAATTTTGAATAAATATTTTGAAATGCGTCAAACCTGATTCTAAACTGAGTTATTATTATATCCAAACACGTTTCAGATGTCAACCTCACTTCGACATTAAATTTGCTCAAAACTAGTGTGGTAATTGTGAAGTGGGCAATTAGCGTCTTTTCGACTCCAAAAGAATGCGAAAAGATACTATACTTTCCCCGCATGAGTAATAAAAAAACTTTAAACGACTTTTAGGATTTTCTATGGGCTCATCAGCTGCTATTTCATCAAAAAAAGTTTTGACTCTACGAACTCTTTTGTTTTTTAACTGAGGTTCAATATTCCAAGATTTCGCAAATGAAATTGATAGCTCATATACACTTTCAAAAGATTTTCTATTTTAACATAATGTTTTATATCAGCCAAGGATTGTGTGCACACAAGGATTGTGTGCCTAAATGTAATTTCAGTTTTCGGTTTGTTTGATAATTGTTTTTGAGGGATGAGGGGCGTGGGCCTCCAATCGGTTTTTTAGTCCGCGGGGGCATTCGCCACGCGCCTGTATGTCAATTATACGAAAGAAAACAAAATATTGATATTTTGGTGAAACTTTGAAACACCCTGTGGAGTATGTTAACAAAGCAAGGAATTTAAAAATAATTTTAACATCTAGATGTACTTTGTCTTGATAGTTTTTTTTTGATTCATCTCATTATCTTAATTTTTTTGGAGATATTTGTTTTTGAAAAGGACACTAATATTTTTTGTATTTTTTACATTAAAACCAAGCCTTTGCTTTTGGTCCTAGTAAACGGACCGATAAAATATTAGTCATGATTTATGTAATGTCACTATCATTGAAAAATTGTATTATTATTGTCTGTTGGGCAGTTACTCCAGCAGGTATGGTTTAAGTCCAAAAGTTGATCTCTACCATGATCAATTAAAGCAACAATAGCCAATACTCCAGTACTTAAAACCATCTCCGCAAAAGTAAACGTCAATAAACAATAAGAATATAAATTTTCAATGATAGTGACATTAGGACCCAAAATCAATGCTAAAATTGTTGTAAATCGTTACTGTCTTATTCAAATGCGAATATCTCCAATAAAAATAAAGCTATTGAGATGAATCAAAAAGCAAACTATCGAGAAAAGACGTACCTAGATGATAAAATAATTTTTAAATTCCTTGCTTTGTGTTAACATATTCCACAGGATGTTTCAAACTTTCACCAAAATATCAACATTTTGTTTTCCCTCGTATAATTGACAGATGGAAATTTTCATTTTTAATTTAGAAAAATATACTAAAAAGTCAAATAATTTAGCTACAAATTGCTCAAAAAATTTTCAAAATCGGCCCATTAGAACAAAATATATTAAACTTTAAATACATCAAAATTTTAGAGTGCCCGTTTTTCGTGCCGGTGAATGTATTTAATAAATTGTGCTTTCATTCATCATTTATTTAACTGAAACCGAATGAATTTTAGAATGCAATCCTAAAAGGTTAACTATAAAACCTGAAACAAATGTCCATTAATTTTATTCTACAAATAAATATTAAAAACGTTAACTACTAAGGAAATTTTGGTTTGTAATGCACGCGATGCTAAGAATCCGTTTCTTTTGTCCGATATTAATTATTCGCACTCCGATCCTGCGGTTTTTTCTTCGAAACACCCGGTAAAAATAATCGACACTAATTTTAGCCACCTATAAATACAGAGGAATAAGAGCGAGCGTTCTGAAAAAAATCCGTTCAGTTTCGTGTGAACGGCGCGCACATCTCGCACGCGTGATACTGCCAGAATCTTTAGTGTGATATTTGTTTAAAGAGCGTGTATTTAGTGATTTTGATTTTTATAACGATATAGCATATATTTAAAGCGGGAGAGAAACATTTCGTGTTACTTACGTTCACCGGACCCAACCGAGAAGATGAAACTGTAAGTTTCAAGTTAAATTTCGCCATGTTGGATTTCAAGTGCTGTGTTTTTAGTTTTTTGTTATTTTTTCTTTTATTCTTTAATTTTTCAAAAAGTTAATTTCTTTATAAAATCCATCATAATGCCAACCAAATCAAACAGTGTCTGGAACTACAATAGAATCGCTACTATAGTTTTTTTGTGTTGTGTATAATTAACAATTAACTTACTTTTAAAACTTTTTTTTTCATTTTTTTTACTCTTTGTTTGTCATATTTTATTTTAAGTATTTTGTATCTTCTTTTTTTCTCAAATTTTTAATTAATCCTTTATTTAGTTCATACGTTATATAGTTTCAAGTTAAATTTAGCCATGTTGAATTTTTAAATGTTGTGTTCTTAGTTTTTGGTTCATTTTTCTTTCCTTACTTTTTAATTTTTTCAAAAATTGAATAGATTCTTCATAAAATCCATCATAATGCCAACCAAATCAAACAGTGTCTAGAACTAAAATAAAATCGCTACTATAGTTTTTTTGGGTTATAATCTTACTTTTAAAACTTTTTTTTTATTTTTTTGATTCTTTATTTGTCATATTTTATTTTTTATAAGTGTTTTGTATCTCCTTTTTTACTCTAATTTTTAATTAATCATTTATTTAGTTCTTATTTATTTGCATTTTAGGTCTCTATTTTTTATTTATTTTAATATTATCCTTTATTTCAAAACTTAATAATTTTGTAACTTTGTCTTTTATTCTAATTGTGTTATTTCTTTGCCAGACTGAACATAATGCCAACCAAACCAAAAACCAAATCCAAAAGTGCCAACAACTCCAAGGAGTGTCTGGAAATAGAAGTCGGGAGTATCCATGAGGAATTGGAGGTGCCTGTAAGTACATTAAGTTATTTTTGCTTTTTTGTTCATCATTTAATTACTCCTTGCTTTGTTTTGTTAACTGGACATTAATAAGTTTTAATTCTATTCTCAAATAAGCAAAGCGTAAGGTTGCGTCATCTACTTTCTTTATACATGACCTATTCAAAGTGTGTTAAAAAAGACAATCGTATTTCGATACTTTCATTAAAATTGGAAAAAGATCATGACATAATAAAATTAAATATTTCTTTGACTTTTAAGTTTTATTTTAAAAACGATAAATGAAATTGAAGGGGTGGCTGCAATAACCAGGCAGCTCCACTTTTTTACGAAAATGAGATTTTTATTTAGTTACCTTTTAAAAATAGGCCGATCCTGCAGTTATCAGGCCACGTTGTGGAAAAGTACCTATATGGCAACGTTACTGGAACTACAGTTATTAAAACTGTCTAGTATGGCTAGCAAAATTTGTTAAAATGGCCTGGTTATTGCAGCGACCCTTTCAAATTATTCCAAGTGATGCGATGATAATCGGTCAGAGAGTCTAGATTTCTCCTAAAAATATCATCACTAATATACATTCCGTAGCAGGAATTATGTATCTCCATACATATTCTGTTATATCTTTAGGTAGCATCTGAGTTGGTGTTCAGGAAAATATGGAAGATCAAGCAATTTCTTCATACCATCAAAAAAAGGGACCTCTTGGATAGCCCAACTTTTCGTTGTTCTGTAAATGGTGTAACGACATTCTGGAATATCGCTGTCCGTTTCTGGAAAGGTAATTTTATTATTAATAATAGTATTTAGCTTGTTTATTTAGTAATATTAGTTTTATTAGTTTTTTCTTAAATTTATTTTGTAACAACTTTCATGAATTTTACTGTTCAATTTTGGCAAAGGTAACTCAACGCTAAAATAATAGTATGTAATTTTTTAATATTAGTAGTATCCTAATTTTCAAAGCAATTTGCAGTCTTTTTTCCAATTTTTTTGTGGCTCCATCTTGATTCAAGAAGCTTTTTTATAGTTTTCTCATACTTTCAACATTTTATTTTCTGTAACTGTATTAAATTGTAAACAATACATATTAATTGTTAAAATAAGAACAAGAAAAGTGTTCTGCAAAATTACGAAAATGTTAAAACAAATTAGTGCAGAGTTGTTAAAAAACAAATAAATAAAATATCCTTATTACATTATAGTGTTAAATGATATAGCAAGTACTAATTTTAGTTAATTGACATAGAAATTTTAAGAATTCACGTTTCATAGAGTAAATCCCCCATTACAGTATTTCTATTAATTCTTCTTCATGGTTTTAAAACTATATTATTATATTTGCATTTTTCAGTTTTTACTACTTTGACGTGGTTTTTAATGACTAAAATTTTAATTTCAACTTTAAAATTTGTATTCGTACTGCTTGTTTATTCATAACACTTTTGTATAAGGTCTTTATTAAAATAAACATTTATTGTATTGACATTGAGAGTTGCATATCCGGGAAGTTTCGTATTTCATTTTCTCGGAAATTTTTATTTTTGGCGTTCATTCAAGGAAATATCAGTATGCGATGTTAAACCAGGAAATTGTCACAATAATTTAGGTATATAAAATAAAAGCTTATCACTCTTTATAATCTCTAAATAAATTTGATACTCAGGAAAGATTCTGATAATGTCGAAGGTATAAAATTATCAGAATTTTCTAATGGTGTAAAGCAGGGTTGGCATGATTTAAATCATGATTTAAATCGTGATTTAAATCAAGTGATTTTTTTAAAATTTTAATCATGTGATTTAAATAAAAAAAAAATAGTTTTATTCAAACTTTATAATAAACCAAAAAATAACTGTAAAAGTTATAAAAATGTGTCCTAGAAAACTAGAAAAAATATTTCTATAACAGATATAACAGATAATAAATCGAAAAATAATTGTATACCTATGTTATACAACTATATAAAAGTATCTATTCATCAATTTAAATGTTTGACCGATTTTTGAAGTAATTTCGTGTGAATCCATTAGACCGCTAAACGCAGGGATTTATTTTAAAATTTATCTATAAGTGACAAAAATTCGCTGTTCAAATACATATCATTCGCAAAGTCTAGTGCAGAACTAGGTTCTTCTGATATAGAGACTATATCTTCATTCCCGAGAATCTATAATCGTTGTCAGAAAATGTGTTGTTTTATATTTTTTTGAATCGGTTGTATGTTTCCAAATTTCTACCGACATTTTGATCTGCAGTAAGTACTTTACACTTTGACATTAGATAATACATACCTACTAATTTCATTCTCGACATAAGACTATTTCCGAACAATAGTGTATTGTTTTATTAGGAGTAAATATTATACTTATTTTGACGATGCTCTAACCTAACCTTTGAAGGATCATCGTAAAGCTATTCCGACATTACAGGGAGGCACAAAAACTACATTTTTACTCCAAATAGAACATACTATTTCTTTTAAAACATTACAAATATTTTTTTAATCAATTTCAAACCTTGCAAATAATATGAACAGTAATCGAGCAAAAATTTGTACACTCGTTGAATTTGACACTTAATATCAGTTTAATAATATATTTTTGTACTTTTTGTGCTTAGGCGTAACAATGCTTTACTTTTATGCCTACGCGTTAAAATGACAAAAGTTAATATTTTTGAGATGTTTGAAAAAAAAATACTTTTGATCTGAAGCGAGCGACTTTTTGCGGAATATATTGGTTACCGATGTGGAAAAATGGCAACGCGCCGTAGAATTGTTAATGTTATCAGTATCGGTCAGAGTTATAAAGATTTAGCCATTTAGGATAGGACTTTAATTGGAAATAGGTCCTAGTCATTTGGAAATTCGATTTAAATCTTGTTTTGAATTAAAATAAAAAAAATCTGATTTAAATAAAAAAAAACATCATTTCCAACCCTGGTTTAAAGTTTAGTTCATGGATTTATTAGCATTTGGTTTTGTCCCACTTTTAATATGCTTTATTTTTATTTATTTTTTGATCTAGAACATTCATTCTTTTTAGTTTAAAACGACTTGTTCTTTTGGAGTATGTATTAACCTTTGTCAATTTCAGGTGCCAACGGCAAAAAAGGTAACCAACCCCTGGTGGTTTGCCTGAACCTGACCGGATGCGAGACCGAGGAAACCGGTCAAGCGAGGGTCCGGTTCCAGTTCGGAGTTTGGGACGCCACCATCAAACACTGGGAGTGTTGTCCCATCTCCAGCGTGGTGCTCAACCTCCAGAACACCAAAGAACTCCTCTCTGTCGGTTACAAGAGCTTAGGCATCTTGGACAGGCACATCGATAGCAGTAAGCGCCATTTTGGTTCCTTGAAACTTGTTTTTAGTTCTTTCTTCCCGACTAGATAAGGACATTAAGATTATGGTCAAGATTCAGATTATTCAGAGCGACGAAGAGGTCCACAGTTTGTCGCAGGATATGGCGAGGCTGATGACGTGCGAAGAAGAGAACAAAGATACCGTGGTAGAGTGCTACTGCGATTCGGAGAATAAAGAGAATAGACAGAATCCGATCAGGGTGCACAGTTGGATAGTGAGGACTAGGAGCGAGAAGCTTGCCAAGAGATTGGACGAAAGTAGCGATGAAAATAACAAAGTAAGTGTCATTACTTAATCTAACATTGTGAACAATGTATGTGTAAAATATATGAACTTTCTATTTTTATATGCACTTATAAATATAATTTTTTTAGTTGTTTCTTGGGTGTTGTGGCTATGGTTGCAGTAAAAAAGTAAAACAATAATTTTTCAACGTTTCGCAATTTAATGTACTTTTTTTATGCTTCTTCAAGATTTTTTTGGTCTTTCCTATGTCTTGGAGTAGTGTTTCTTATCATTTCTTTACTGAGAATGTAATTCTATTTCTGAATGTGTTTCTTAGTTTTGTTACTGAGAATTACATTCTCAGTAAAGAAACGATAAGAAACACTACTCCAAGACATATGAACATAGGCTGTCAAGTGTTACCTGAACAAGCTCAACCTGTATCAAAGAAGTCTTCGCTGCACACTCTGCGATAAAGATCCTGAAACAGTGAAGCACATAATATGTCACTGCGAGGCTCTGGATCGCAAGCGACACTTTTTATTTGGGAAAGCTAGGCTAGAACCGGAGCACAGTGGGGTATTTGACACCGATAGTTGATAGACCTTATATAAATTATTGCTATTTTCAATTAAACAGGAAATAATATGAACAAAATAAAGGATAATTCGTCGATTCTATAAAAAGAAAGAAAAATCACTGTTCCAGTGTATCCACGGTCAATGCCACTAATGCCAGTAGTAATATCGCAACTAATACTACTATTGCTACGACTGATCCGCGAACAATTCCCATATCACTAATGCCGCTACTAATGCCAAATTGTGCTATACTGCTAATGGCACTAATGCGATCGCCTTGTACACAACAATGCCATCGCGGTTTACACCTCGCATTAGTATATCACTGATTTGCAAATTAGAGGAAATGAAGAATGTTTTTCTCATTTTATCAGCAAAGTCGCAAAAAGTCGCAGTATTTTATTTTACTGTATGAAAGCCCAATGTTTACTAAGTAAAACGTATATAGACAATATGCTGAATTCTTCGAAATGCGCAACTAAATCTCTAAGTATAATAAAAATGTCACAAATTTAATCAAATTTTCTGAACGCCTAACTTTTTGTTGCAAAAAAATCGTTAGTATAGAGAATATCAAAATAAATAATATGTTTTTGTAGAATACATACCTGCAGCTTGCTGAGCCATTTTCAATCAAAACAATAATATAGACGTAAAAGGAGCACAAGAACAACAATAATTTATAATTTTAAACATAAAATTTAGACATTTACCTCTTACCTCTGTGAAGTAACAACTTTGACGTTTCGTTGAAACAAATGAATGCAACTAAACAAACCCATAGCAACGCCATTCATGACAGACATGATTTAACTTATCATTTATCTTTTTGCGGGAAATCTTAAACACATTTGCTTTTTCGAATTTCGATCACCTTTTTCATGCTAATACTCCACCGTGCGGAGGAACTATGCTCCCATCCTATCAAGGACCTGCATACGTTAGTACAGGAATAGGAGAATGGGTGCAGATATAGAAAGGGGACAAACACAATAGGCCTCACAGGTCGCAGTGTTTCCGGCAGAGGACGGCCCCTTATTGTGAAAAAATAAGACATAGGAAAGTCCAAAAAAAGACGAAAGTAAAAAAAAAATCTTGAAGAAGCATAGTACATTAAATGCGAAACGTTGAAAAATTATTGTTTTACTTTTTTACTGCAACCATAGCCACAACACCCAAGAAACAACTAAAAAAAATTATTATATAAGGCTAAAGAATAATCACTGTCAACTTATAAATATATGTCATATACCGGGTGTTTTTCAATTTTTATTTTTTCAGATAGAAAATGTGACCTAAATCTGGATTAATATATATCAATTAGTTTCGAATTGGTTTGGTTTGGTTTTCCAACGAACTGCAACTTCTCATTTTTAAATAACACCTTCCGTGTTTTTTTACTTTATTTGATAAAAATTATATTCTGTATAGATTTATACAGGGTAAGTCTTAAATTAGTGCAAATATTTTCGGGGTTGGTAGATCTCGATTAATGAAACATATTTTCTCTTTACCGTTTTTCAAATAAATCCAAAATAACCGAGATATTTTATTTTGAAAATTTCCCAAAAAAGTGAATTTTTGCTAAAATTTTGAGAACCACTTGATCTTTTCTGGATTTTCTTTTTGTAGTAAATTTAGTCTACTACCTATGTTGCCATATTATCAACAAATTATGTTTTTTAACTAAAAACTAAAAAAAATTCAAAATTTTTTTTCCAAAAATTTAAAATTTTCAAAATTTTTTTTTCACTCAAAGAAACTCATAATTGTCTTTCTGGGGTCAAAATATACTACCCCTGAAAATATTTGCACTTATGACTCACAAAGTATATATTATGTCAACTTTTGACATTTTGTGTTAAAAAATTGTATTTTAAAATTCAATCTAGAGTGCCACGACAATAAATTATTGTTACGACAATTTAACTCGAAATACCAAGTATGTGGTACCAAATTATTCGTAAAAAAATGCTTTTCCAAATATGCTAATGAGCCACCCTTGTTCCATTTGAAAAAATTGGGAATTATAATTAAAAATTTTGAGAATATTTTAGACGGCCAGGAAAAGACACGAACAATATTAGCTGATCAAATCTATTTTTCCTAGGCTCATTGATTAAAAATTAGTGGTTTTAACACAGTCATGGCACTCTAGATTGAGATTTAAAATACTTTTTTTTTTATTGAAAATATCAATATTATGATTTTCTATCAAATAAAGTAAGAAAATACCGAGGGTACCATTAAAAAATCAAAGTCACTTCATGTGAGATACGTTCAAGTTACCTAAACTATATATTGAATACGTCAATCAGTCCCGATTTATATCATATATACTAACATACCAAATCTCGTTTTGTATCTGAAAAAATCAAAAAATTATAAGGGTGCGCCATTTTTGAAAAACTCCCATTATAATCCTTTCACTATTAAAAAATTGTTCGATTTTTATTCATGTTTTTAATCATTAAAGATCAGACGTTCATATAATCTCACTGTAATTCAAGTTGTCGAAATTTAGTCACTTTACATAAAACCGCTTATAAAGTAAATAAGGAATAAAATAACATATAAAAGCAAACCAAACTCGCGAAAAATCAAATTTAACAAGAGCAATGTCAAACAAAGCTAACTCAAATTAACTAAACTATTTCAAATTGATACAATAACGTAGGTTCTGTTTTTATCGTACAAATTTAAAAATTTTATATTGTTTGACACCTTCCTTAATCATTCTATTGAATGGTAGTAAATCAGTAGCTATTATTCTTTAAAATTTGAATTTCTCTAATGCCTTTTTCTCATAATTAATTAAAATAAAATTACATAGCAACTTATTTTATTAAACTCACAGTTTAAACATTTGTATTTTTTATATTTTTTGTTAAAAATAAATTTAGTAGTTTAATAAATATCCAATACTTTGTAAATACTCTGTGTATTCATATCAAAGTTTGATAGATAAGTTTTCACGGACACCTAACAGATAACGGAAATAATCATAATCCTAATGAGGAATGAGTTTCAAGTTTTAGCTTCTGATTTTTTGCCTAGCAACTAGTAATAATTTTGCTCTTTGAAAATAAAAATAAATATATTTTATTTATATCAGAAGTAGTTTCTAACTTTGAAGACCTTAGGTACATTTTTTTCTTAAAGAAACTAAGCCATGAAAGAAGTAATTCTAACTGCAAAATTTATATATAAAATGTTTTAGATAGTAAGTTATAACTGCGACCTTATATGTCTATTTTGTCTCTTTTTGTTGGTTATAACTCATCATACAGTCTGAGGGCTTTGACAAATGTCAGTAGCTAAGACGGTTTTACAGAGTTTAGGAAGGATATAAAGGTTTAAGGAATATAAGGATTATTTATATTAATTATCTTTTGGGAACTATTCTAAATACAATCTAGATTAGATGATGTAGAGATACACTGAGATTATTTAACTTTATCTGACCATGTTTTAACCAAAACTAAAAAAATTAACGTAATTTTTCTATTACGTCAAATTTGCCTAGTTAAAATCATCCTGTTAATGAATAAGGCTTAGTTTTATTTTATAAGTATGAATAATGTTATTATTTTGCAGAATATGAAGTACACATTAGCCTTACCTGAATACTCTTACGGAGTTGTGTGTGAACTTATCCGGTACATCTACACTGACAAAGTTGACTGTGCGGACAAGTATGCTGCCAAATTATTGCCAATTAGTACAATTTACACTTTACAAGGTAATAAAATACCTAATTTTCTTTTATTAAATTTAAAATATTTATTTATAAACTTACAGGATTGAAGGGTCTCTGTGAACGTCATCTCATTGAAAGTTTAACTCCAAGCAACGTGGCCAACATCCTTTTACTGGCCGATCAATGCAGATGTGAAAACCTTAGGAAAGCTGCATTGCATTACTGTGAAGACTCTGAACAAATAAAGGGGAACGTTCACATAGGTAGGTTACTTCATATATAAGAATCACTTTTTTTCCTTTGATGTTGCGCGATACCTAGTCGCCATTGATTTCGTTCATTCCAGTCTCCGTCACGCAGATCCCTTGAGCTCATCGCCTTCTTGACACTCTCCATCCAGTTTGTCCTTGGTCTTCCCCGTTTTCTTCTCTTTTGTAGAAGCCAGTTTAGTAGCTTCTGAGGCAGTCGCGTGTTGTCCATCCTTCTCACATGTTCATACCACTTCAGTTGGGCACTCTCTAGTTCCTCTACTATAGTTTTTCGTCTACCCATTTTGTCCACGATTGTCTCGTTTCTTACTCTATCCAGCCTTGATGTTCGCGCTGATCTCCTTATCGCGTCCATTTCTACCGCCAGTAATTGTCTTTTGTTATTCTCTGTTAACCTCGCACGAACTAGATTTTTTACATAAATAATTTTGCTTTGACATCTGACTTCAAATAATAAAATCCTGTCATCAGAGTTACAGTCCTCGAGAAAAAATAATTGAAAATTTGTTCAGACCCTTTTTGAATTACCCTAATTCAAATTCCTACTTAAATTCTTAGGTGTTTATGTTTAAAATTTGAAATACATACTTAATGTAAGTTATTTATATTTGAATTTTGAATAATTTACACAATAAGTACTTCAAATATTGCAAATCTTTACTTAAAATTCTGAAGTACTTGAAATTCTTTAAGTAGAATTAAAAATATCCACACGATTAATCAGAAAGTATTTATCGTCAAAGAATCTGGTTATTTCGTAACTAAATTAGCCTAAAACTAGTACTAACCGGTTGTTTTCGATCCAGGGGTGCAACTTTGTTCATGTTTCAAAGCGACAGCAAAGTAATTTTGTAGCTTGAGGCACTATGTTCAGTAGCAACATCGATTCGTAGCGATATTCTGATTTCTTGCTTTGTGGCGAGGCGACTGCCTAGACCGTGTCGCACACGTGTGCAAGAGTGTGATAGTGATACCATATTTTGCAGTATTTGCCGAGAATACCCGATTTGATAAAGCAATAATAGTTTTGCAATGAACATAGTACCGATCATGCTATAAGTCGCATTCGACATTGCTTCTAAATGATCGGTTGCTATCTTGAACAAAGTTGCACCCCAGAACCTCGCAATGACATATTATGCGCCTGTTTTAAGATATTTATTGCAATCTACAGGAAACACAGAGTTCTCCATCTCTGATATCAGTCGTACCAAAGTTTATGGCGCGAATAGTTGTCGTCTAGGCGCATTGTTATGAGGTGTTCTGCTGTTTTCCCATTCTCCCCTCTACTGAGGTCTTCGTTGAGGAGACAGTGTCCTGTTAAAATCCCTGTGACAATTCGAAGATTGTTCTTACTTAAATCAAAGACAATCTTTGAATCTTTGTTTCTTGGTTTCGGTCGTTAGTTCTGAGAAATTCCTTCGAGTGTCTTAGACCGTTGGAGGATTCCCATTCCAGGTTACAAATGGTTCCTTCCAGGTTCGTGAGTCCCGCTTTAAGTTGGTTTCTACTTGGAAAGCATAGTTAGTGGAGTGTTCGCTCCTTTTCTAGCTAGATCATTTATTTGCTTTCTCAATTCCTTCTATACCTTGGTAAGCCGGCATTCTTACGTCTTCACTGCAGAGCATTAGAAGTTCTTTTGTAGTTTTAGAGTTAGGTCCTTAAATAAAGGCCTTGCTATACCTATGCTCCTGTCTATTTGTCCAGTGGACATTCTGCTTTTCCCTGATCCAGAGTTTTAGCTACTACGAGTTAAGCCTCATTCTTCGTTCTACAACCTCGCAATTAGTGGAATAAATTAGTGGTTTCAATTTGAATTACACTTTATACTTTTTAGTTTACGATCATTCACAATGTAAAGAAACACAATTAAAATTAATAGAATATCCTAACCACAGCTTGCATTAGTCAGTTCTATCAATAGAGAAAGCCTAATATTTTAGCTTTTAATCAACTTTTGATTTCTAACCACAATTTTTCTTGACGGAAGATAATCAAAGGAGAAAATGACATTTCTCGCAAATTCTGAAGTATAATTAGAGGAAAAGGTAAAAGTTTGATAGCTTTTTCTACTAATTGAAAATGTCTACTACTAATTCTGACGTTCTGAATGCTTAAGCTTCATTCAGAACCTCGAAATTAGTAGAATAAATCAATGGTTTCAATTAGTGTAGAAGTTTGTTCCTTTAATATCAATTTAAGCATTTACAACGTCAAAATTAGTGGTAATAATATTCAATTAGTGGAAAAAGTTAACAAACATCTAACTTTTCCCCTAATTATACTTAAAAAGTTGCGAGGAATGTCATTTCTGCGTTTGATTATCGTCGAACAAGAGAAATTAGTGGTTAGAAATCAAAAGTTGATTGTTTTATAAGCTGAGTATTGAGCTTTCTCTATGGATAAAACTGACTAAGGCAAGCTGTTACTAGGATATTCTATTAATTATTAATTATGTTTTTTAAACATTGTGAATGATAGTGAACTAAAAAGTATAAAGTGTAATTAAAACCGCTAATTTATTCCAGTAATTGCGAGGTTCCGAATGAAGCTTTATACATTTGGATATTCCCAGTTCTGGATCTCTCCCAGTGGCTCTGGACCAAGATAACATTCCGATAATCCTTGCCTTGTTAAACAAAATATATTTTTTATCAATTCATCAATGCATACTTCACACAAATCCATACTTCTTATGAAAACTAACTTGATCATTTCTTTGGTTTCAGGTGGCAGAACATTAGCTTGGAGAGTTATGGAAATGGTGAACCCAGACTTATTTATGGAAGCTTGCGAGAGTATAGGAAGCTCGTCGAGTAATTTAGACAGTACGGGAACACCCCGAGGCTCCTGGAGCGACTGAATAAAATTTAGACAAATCCTGAATTACGCTGACAAAAGTACAAAATGGTTTTATTAGTTGTAATATTATTGTTTCTGATGTATTTTGCCTGACAGTTTTTAAGATAGGACTTGATATTTATTTAAGATCAATTACTTTTAAAATTAAACGTTCTTTTTAATGTGATCTGATTAGACAAGCTATATACTAAGATGATGTATTAATACTAGAAATAATAATATTTTGATATATGTAATTTTTATACATAAAAAAAATTAGTGTAGTATTTATATAAGTAATTGTATTTAAAATTTAAACGCATTTTTATATTTGTAGGTTTGTATTTATTTTCATATTCGTGTATGTGTATATATTATACTAGTGAATTCTATTAAGTGAAACTATATTTATATTAAATATATGTTTTATTTATTTTAGTAATCTTCTTATTGACTTCCCGAAAAGAAGTTTAATTTTTTAAATTATAAAACAGAAATCAGTCATCATCATCATCCTCAGCTTATTCAACCATTTTCAATTATAGGGTAGCCTCCTTCACATATTTAGATACTCTCTTTGTAGTTGGGCCCATTGGTTGCCTATTGCTGGCTATGCGGGTCCAAGTTATCATGTTCTGTCCTTTTCTAGGTTTTTTAATTCCTCGTGGGTCCCATGCTGTAATTTTTGTTGTCTATCTGTTGTTCATCCTCCTTGCCAGGTGTCCTGCACATTACCACTTGGGGGATTTGATTCTGTGGATGACATCTATTACCTGGGTCTTTTGTCGTATCCACTCTATTCTTTTACGGTCTCTCTTGGTTATTCCCAGCATATTTCTCCCCATTGAGCTTTGTGCGACTTGCAGTTTCCTTATGATGCCTTATGTATGTTTTAACTGTCCAGGTTTCACATGCATAGGTCATGGCTGGTAGAACACATTGTTTTGAAACATTGAAACATTTCTATACAGGGTTGTTCACCACATACGACACGGAGTATTGTAGCTAAACGATGAGATTTTTACAAATTGTAAGTTTTGGGTTCGATGAAGGACTATTAGAGGTACAATTTAAAAATAATTTTACAAGATACAGAGTGTCCCAAATAAGTAAAAAATATCAAAGTTGTATTTTTTTAAATGGAACACCCTGTATATTATTAGATTTTTAGTTTCTACGATTAAAATAAAAGTAAATTTGATTAAGGTTTATCACACTTAAACCTTACCGTTTTTTGAAATATTTTCAATTTTGTGAAATTGCAGTAAAAATTTTAAAGCATTCATTTCTCCAAGGGTATCAAAGTTATATATTAGTATACTAAATATTTACTGAAGTTTATTTATTGATCGATTATTGTGTTGCAATAAAAAAATAATATTACCTTATACAGAGTGTCTAAAAATTTATTTTAAATAATTATTAGCTTCAAACGGCAATAACTTGTTTAATTTAAATGGAACACCCTGTATATTTTACGAGAATCAGATGCACAATTTAATTGTCTATCAAATTATATTATACCATTTTTTACCTATCTCTTTAAGTTTCCGTAGAAAATGCATTTTCTTGTAATTTAGAACTTATTTATCAATATACCCATGGACTATTGACATTTTAGATTATTTTTAAAGATGTGCCAAATTTTTAAAGAGTACAGATACTAATATTGTCGATATAATTCGTTTATTTCATTAAAAAATAAAAACAAACAGTTTAAATATTTGTTAAAGAGGATCAATTAATATGATTCCAGTATTCAAACTACATTAACTGACTGCGTTGATTAATAATAATTGCTCCAAATACTAAAAAACTGAATTTTGTATGGGCATTAGACAGTGTGATAAAAAGTAACACCTTAAAAATGATATTTCATTTTTTAATAAATGCTTATTTATAACAACAGAGACTTTAATTTGATAACTTATTATTATATTGATTTCTGACTCAAATCCACATTTATTTATAATAATTTAATAACGAACACAATTAAGTATGTAATTAATTAGTATATGGGCGGAAATAATGGTGTTATATTTAATTAATGGTATACTCTTTTATAAAGATTTAAATAGTTTTCTTTTTGCATACAAATGGCCTAGTAATATTATCGTTTTGCTAAAAACGATAATATTACTAGTCTGTACATTTTGTACATTTGTTGCTTTAAAAACAATCTAAAATGTCAATATTCCATGGATATATTGATAAATGAGGTCTAAATTATAAGAAAATGCATTCTCTACGAAAACTTGAAGGGATAGGTAAAAAATGGTATAATACAATTTGATAGACAATTTAATTGTGCATCTGATTCTCCTAAAATATACAGGGCATTCTATTTAAATTAAAGATGTTATTGCCGTTTGAAGCTAATAATTATTTAAAATAAATTTTTAGACACTCTGTATAAAATAGTATTATTTTTATTATTGCAACACAATAACTGATCAATAAATAAACTTCATTAAATAATTAGTATTAAAAACATTGATACCCTTGGAGAAATGAAGCTTTAAAAATTTTACTGCAATTTCACAAAATTGAAAATATTTCAAAAACGGTAAGGTTTAAGTATAATAAACCTCAAATCAAATTTACCTTTATTTTAATCGTAGAAACTAAAAATGTAATAATATACAGGGTGTTCCATTTAAAAAAATACAACTTTGATATTATTTATTTATTTGGGACACTCTGTATCTTGTAAAAATATTTTTAAATTGTAGCTCTAATAGTCCTTCAACGAACCCCAAACTTACAATTTGTAAAAATCTCATCGTTTAGCTACAATACTCCGTGTCGTATGTGGTGAACAACCCTGTATAGTTAAATAATACAAGTATTGAGAGAAATCACTACAAGATCAATATTGAAACATCCCTTGTGATTATTATTAACGCAGAAACATCTTGTTGAATATGTTCAATCAACAGCCATCTATAAAAAAGGGACTTTTTTATTGTAATGTATCAAAAGTTATTATATTGAACACTACTTTGGTAAAATGCGAAGTACGATCATAAAAAATATATATAATACACAATACGGATATAAGATGATGTTTGTCTATGATTAGGTCATTAAAATTTTAGGTCACTTCTAAATTTTCTTCTGTAGTTTAATGTTGTCTTAAAACATTCTTTTGTAAATTATTATTAACGAATACTGTTACTCACATACTTGAAGGAAATTTGATTTGAAAAGAAAATGGAAAATCCAAATGAGTGTACATCTTTTTTGTCTAAATTAAGTATACAGAGGTCGTCACAATAAAGGTTGACAATACTATACTAGATCAAATGTAATGTTAGTTGCATTTGATATTATTTTATTATCTTTGCAATAATTTTGACTGTTACCTTTCTACAATTTTTTCCGGAAGAAATGATATTTCAAATTTCATTTAGTCATTTTTCATTTGCAGATTTACAATTTTTGGATACTTGCTTACTGCATATTTATATTATTTATTTATATTTTATCATTTTCCCAAATTATTATTGTATATAATCACTTGGCTACGATGCTCTTGGTGATGTTTCTCCTTTAGCTAATCTTCTAAAGAAAAATAAAAGCTAATTAATTTATTAACAGAAAAATAAAACACTAATTCACCACAATACACCCACAACACTTTACATTTAACACTGCACGCACGTTTCGCTTACCATGTTAGCCTCATTAGAATATGATTAAAACTGCATCATCGACAGATCTTTATCATCTACTGATCATTAACATGGTTAGCGAAATGTGCATCCAGTGTTCAAGTAAAGTGTTTTGGTGGCTTGTGTTAAATAAGTGGCTCATTATGCTATTGTAACATCAAAGGTTTCAAAACCCTCAACTATAAAGATTATTAATATTGAAACCTTACCAGAAAAACTGTTGAGAAACATTGACATTATGTAAAAAGAATGGAAACCAACTATACAGGGAGGCCCATCGAAAACGTTCCGCAAGACATAACGGCCAGGATATTTTTTTTTTCAAAAAATCCACATACACGTCAATTTTGTTTGTGAGGGGGACAACTTTTGCCCCAAAAATGATTGCAAAATCTTCAACCCCTCGGGGGAAGTCATCCCCCAACTTTTCAAATGGGAAGGGGGGTCAAGTGGCACCGCAATGAAAAGCTTTTCTATTCTCTATATTTCCCCGCTTCGTTTTTGAAAATCGGGTCAGTCATTGAGAAAATATGAAGGATGGAAATTTGAAAAGTTTATTTAAACATTTATCGAGTAAATGATAAAGGATAAATTCCTTCGACCAATTTGCTGTTTTTTCTTATTATTTCTAGATGTTTACACATTTTTCACTTGCCACAAGGTTGATCGATTAGGTGCGAGTCTCAATATCGTTAAACTGACCCACAATAGAATTTCCAAAAATACCAGCCCGCGACGATCAAAATCGTCTTCGTTGAGTTCTTGTACCAACTGAATTTTGTACGGGTGGAACTTGTGTTTTTTTAATATCGTTTGGACACTTGTACGATTCACGTCGGTCGCGGTCTCATTGGCTAATTTTCTTGTACTCAGCGTACTATCCATGGCAACTTGGCCCAATACGAATACCGTGGCGTTCATTGAATATCTGCGCAAACCGATTGCCACATTCATTATTTTTCAAAATAAAGTTCGATTATATCCACTTTTTCTGCAAGTGAGTACACCATAATTGTTAAAAAGTTTAACGATATTGAGAAGAACTTCAACGCAAAGTCTTCAGAACAGCTATCTAGCAACTACGCACCTGATCTTTTTCAACCTTGTGGCAAGTGAAAAAATTCGTAAATATCTAGAAATAATAAGAAAAAACAGCAAATTGGTCGAAGGAATTAATCCTTATCATTTACTCTGATAAATGTTTAAATAAACTTTTCAAATTTCAATCCTTCATATTTTCTCAATGACTCGACCGATTTTCAAAAACGAAGCGGGGAAATATAGAGAATAGAAAGCTCTTTTCATTGCGGTGCCACTTGACCGCCTTTCCCATTTGAAACAAGTTGGGGGATGACACCCCCGCTTAGAGGGTTGAAGATTTTGCAATCATTTGGGGCAAAAGTTGTCCCCCTCACAAACAAAATTGACGTGTTTTTGGATTTTCTGAAAAAAAAAATTACCCTGGCCGTTATGCCTTGCGGAACGTTTTCGATGGGCCACACTGTATAAAATACACAACATATACAAAATATGCTAAAAAACAATTCAGTTTGTCTGTGAATACTTTTAACACCCCAAATTTTCAAACAACTAGTAGCTAGATTGATTAACATACTATTCAATCCAGTGAATAAATAACTAGTGATTATAATGGATAAACAACATAGCATTCTCTAAATAGATTTGTTAAGCAATGTGATACCAATCAAAGAATGTTAATTTAATGGGTTACTCTAATACACTGAATCTATAATGGAATGTCATAAAGCACTTAAAGAATGTTTCTACTTTAACAACTTTATACAGTACTGTTTCAATGACACATACCAATGCAGCAGAAATTGGAGAAAAGTTGAAAGGTTTATATAAAAGACAGTGGGTTTGTGAGTTTATTATCTTGATCAAATTCCTTTAATTTAACGTAAATTAAAACAAATTTAACTTTATTTAAAGAACAACCATCAAACATAAAATAAGGATAACGTATCGGAGCTAATAATAATAAGGAGCAGGCCGAATACCTGATTATGTATAAAGTGGTTGCTCTACGTATTTTTTTATGTTTGGTTTTGTTTAGACAGGTTGTAATGCAATAAAGGGCAGGGGCAGGAGGATAAATAACCTGAGATACGCGGATGATACTGTGATTATAGCCGCCAGCAAAGAAGAGTTGAAGCCATAGCTGCACTGTGCTCTATTAGTAAAGAATATGGCTTGGAACTAAATAAACGGAAAACCAAGACAATGATTATTGACCGCCTCCGCAACAACCAACCTGATGTCCCAACCGTGGCTGGATACGAGGTTGTGAGCCAGTCCAACTATTTAGGTTCCATGATAGCAAACTATGGAGAATGCCCCATATAGCACGTCCAAATGAAATTACGTTTCTACAAGGGAGACACATGAGAAACAACATATGTTAAAGCGAACCTAAGTGTTCATCTAGTTCTAACATATACATATGAGATACACACAGGTTTATATTGATAGAATTGTGTGATACAGTGTTTGCTAGTTGTATACCGTATGCACTCAAGATTCTAAAGAGTTTTTTGTAACGTAACAAATAATTATTAAAATGATGAAATCTGACGTCGGTATATGAGACATACAATGTATAAGTCATATGTATGTGTGATACTTCGTATCATAGTTGTGCCTATAGTACACACCTGGTAAAAATGTGACGTATACACATAATATAAATATCTATATAGATACTTTGTAATAGTGTACTGTTGTGTCACTGTTGTCATTCTAGCATGAAATGAAGGTGTGCGCATGTGCGGATAGCCTCAGTGTAGATACACCGACTAAGTGTATCTTATGTGTCCCTCTCCTTTCTCCTTTCTAGGAGTGGTATGTGTTAGCAGCCATTATTGTTTTATCATTCGGAAGCTCTATATCAATTTTCTGTTTGTGTGTAGTTTAAAAGAGATTTTAAGGTAAGTACAAGTTTTTAATTACCTTGTTACACCTTCCTAAGAGTATTATTAATATTATAGCAGCGACTCTTCCCTTACTCGATGCCCAATTTACCAAATTTTGACTCCAATGAATGAAAACTCCTCGTATGAATATTCTCGTATAATGATAAAGAGGTTAGCTGAGTTAGCTCTGCAATATATTTTTTTTAATTTGGAAATAATAAAAATCTAAATGGACCAGAGAAAGAAAGATTTAAACACTTCAAAGAACTTCTTACACTGATATTCGGTAAGTTATTGATGGATCGATATACAGATATGTTTAATATTCAATAATCAGTTTCATATAAAATTTAAGGGTGAGATTGTTAACCTGGAAATAAAATACAACAAAGTCCAACAGAGTGCTCGATGAATGAGTATGCTAATAAACCAACTGCTTGGAGGGAAAAGAGGAGAAAAAAATGACTAAACGAGATCCACCAAATCGTGGCGATATACCAGTGTTTACCATTTTAGTATGTTGTTATACTAGGTACTTATATTTTTAATACATTTTGATACAAATTCTGTTGTTTTAAAGTGTTTTCTTACTTCTGGTTTCTGCAGTGTAAATAATTATTATTATTGTGTTATTTTACACTTAATCCATTTTATGGAAGAAAAATGGTACATTTAATACAAAACAAAAATGGAACAATTTTAAGGCTACTTCTCTTGAACTTACGATTGAGATACTTTTGGAAAATACAAAGTTTTGCATTTCTAATTTTCGTTCAAAAAAGATATAATTGGTATCATTGAATAAATATTTCTTAAAAAGAACGAAAAGTTAGGCATCAAAACTTGTATTATTTCCTAAATTCGTTCATAAGAAGTAGTTTTATCTAGCACAAGATGTATATACGAAGCAAAATACATACGTATACACGCGGTAGTCACAACTGCAATGTGTAAACATAGTTTAAACGTAATACAGAAGCACGTATCCCTTACTTTGTGTATACGTAAATGCTATACTGTGGCTACATTTTGAGGCGGACGTTTAACCTTTGTGCATACGTGTTGAACTACAATGTGTAAACGTAGCATATTTACATGGCGGGAATTGTCGTGTCACCCTGTGTCTACATCTAATAATGTAAACACATCGTAAATGTGATTTGATATGCTGTATGGGGCGAGGCTGAAATCAGGCGCAGAGTGGCAATGGCGAGGAATGCAACAACAAAGTTGACTAAGATATAGAAGACTTCATTCGAATTCCCTCATTTTCCCCATAGCTATGTATGGCTCTGAAACATGGACACTAAAGGAAAGTGATAAGCAAAGAATAAACGCCTTAGAGATGTGGGTATATCGACGGCTACGAAAATATCGACGGACGGCTCATCGAACAAACATTTCTATTATTGAAGAACTAAAAATTGAGACACGTCTGGTTATTTTATTTTGGCCATATTGCCAGGAGTGACACCTCAATTGAGAGACTGATGGTGGAGGGGAAGGTAGAGGGAAGACGATCACGTGGAAGGTCACCTAAGAGGTGGGTAGACCAAGTCAAAACCCTAGTCGGCTACAACTTCTCCGAAACCTCACATATGGCGCAGTGTCGAACAACTTGGTCTGAGTAAGTGAGGGGAATCAACACATGATGTCACCCAAGCAGCATTTGGACGTCGGGACAACGTTGTGTCACGCGACCAAACGTCGGGGCGCAACGTCGGCACAACCTTGTGCCAACCCTAGTCTGCACTAGTTTGGAGAATAATTTTTGGGTCGAAACGACGTTGGATACCGACGTTGGCTAGAAGCCTAATTTAGTACAAACTGCAACGTTGTTTAAAATCCTAATTCACAGAAATACAAAACTAATATGGCGTCTAAGTCGCGTTTTATATTAAATTGGGATAATTATAGTAAAAATATTATTTTTACGATTTAGTTAGAGACATATGTCAGATGGCAGTGAAGGAAAACAAAAGAAAAGTATTTAAGTGTGGAGGATGTTTGAAGATCATAATTAGTGAAACGCTTTAACCGACTCTGTAACTCGATACCCAAGGCAAAAAAGTTAAACGCCAACAACTTTATTGATAAATGTATTGTTTCTACTTTGAAAAATACTAATGGGCCTTAAAATTAAAGAAGTTTTAAAAATTTTCTTGAATTTTTTTTTAGTAAAATGAAAATAATTTATTCGCAGTCGAAAAAATTGTTTCCGCGTGTTTTTTAGGGTCAAATATTTCAAGTTAATGGATTCAAAAAGCAGGAATTGCTATTTTAGGAACGAAATATTTTCTTATTTAACAACATGGCGGTTTTCACTTTGTTGTTTTGGAGATTAAGATGGAGTAGTTCGAGTAGTCGCATACTGGACTAATAAAGTCGCAGTTCGGCCTTAACAGGTAGTATACTAGTCGCAAGATTGCCTAATTTAGTCATCCTAGAATCTAGCTTGTGCCGCCCTCTATAATCTAAATAAACGAGGGAGTGGATAAACTATCGGTAATATATGTCGATATATATTTAAATTTAGTTTTTTATGTACCTTTCTTATGTCCCATTTTAATTAAGTTTTTTTTATAAAAACAAAAACAGCACTGAACTGTCTGACTGAACAGAACAATGAAGTGAAAATTTAAGATTTAAGGTTATGGTTCAATACAGTTGCATAAAGGTAGTGACTCGACGTCCTACCAACGTAAGAATAAGGAAATCTAAACAACGTTGGAATTAGTAAAACAGACGACGTTTGCATAACGTTGGAATAGGTCCTGAAACTGACGTCGGAAAACTCTATATTGTCCAACGTTGTAACTACGTTGTCCGAATCACCTAAAGATCACTTAAGCAAAAAAGGTTACAAGACAACGTTTATTCGACGTCGCAGAAGCTTCCTACTTTGCTGTAGTACTAGTCCAACGTCGGAACAACGTTATAAAAACGTTTAAATTTATTTTAATACCCAAGGTAGGGAGCTAACTATTTTTTGTAACTAATCCAACGTTGTGATTAGTAAACATGTGGTCGCAAGTCGTGAAAATGCTACTTGGGCACCATACTCTCATGTAGGGTGAGGGACTGAAGAGAGAATGCAATAAGGTTAAAACATGTTCTATGTGAGTGATGTGCCATATTCTTATCGAGCGAACCAATTATCTAGAAGAATCTTGGTGGTAATAAACATAACGATGTCTAAGTCCAATAAGACTTGCTAGGATTCCAGGCTTTAACCAAAGATAAAATAAAACAATTTTACTGGCGCGGTCGAAAACCATATCAGATTCTATTTCTTTTTCCATCTCATTTTCATAATTTACTAATTTTATATTTTCATGAACGCCTACCTAGTGTTTAGCTGTTATTCGCCGTGTTAAAGATGAACATAATATCAAGTTCAATAAACTTATTTTCCTATGAAATATGAGAAAGGTTAGTTGTAAATTATTTAAATAGGTATCTATAGCTATATATAATTTAAGCTATAGGAATAGCAATATAGGTATACTATTACCTGTACTATTACTATTCACTTTCCTTTCTTTTTCTTGGATTTATTTGTTTAAAGATTCACACATATAAACACATATAAGAGTAAATATTTATTTATAATATTAAAATTACTTGACTCATCTATAATAATATACTTAATATATTTAGCAATCGGTATATCGGTACAATGTTTATTTTAAACCTGTAATTACTCCCGAAATTGTCTGCCATAAAAATGTACTGTATGATCGAATAAAACGGCCAAGTATAATTATTATAATATTAATATATACTGTGTCAATTTTAAAACTTCCCACCCTTAATATCTTTCTTACAGTTAAAATTATGAAAAATCGGAAAGACACGTCAATTTTATTTGTGAGGGGGACACTTTAAATGAATATTTTTTGCTTTTTTCTTTCAACCCCCTAGGAGCGGTAGATGTCACCCTTACAATCTTAAATGGGAATGGGGGCCAAGTGGCACATCGTTTTAAAGGGAATTTAATTCTCTTTTTAGTGGTATCCTACTTTGTTGCTTTTTGTCCAGAGGGTTCCGAATAATCCTGTTTCAAAGTTGCAGAAATAATTAGATATGTCTGCATTGAGATTTTGGTTTTCAGGTTATTGTTTACATAAAAATGATTGAAATGGATCTCCTTGTAGTACAAATGATTAGAATATTAGGTTACACCACTTACACCCTATCTTATAAGTTGTTCAAAATGTTGCCCATTTTCCTGTAAACAATAATAAGAGTCTGTTTTCAAACTCCTCCCTAACATTTCGATAAACTTCACCGGGAATTGACCGGTATTCTGCTGCAATTCGCCTTTTAAGATCATCAATACCAGTAGGTTGTGTTTTATAAACATTGGATTTAAGATGTCCCCAAGGAAAGTAGTCTGATGGTGTTAAATCCGGTGATCTTGGAGGCCATTCAATTGGTCCACTTCTGCCAATCCATGTACCCGGAAATCTCTCATTAACCATCACTGTCGGACCGGAAGAAAATGAGGTTGAGCACCGTCCTTCTGGAATGTTAACAAATCCTCCTGTAAAACTGGATTACCCCCTGCATCAATTTGAGTTTCTAGCTCTTGGGTGACAAAAGGTCAATAGTCTCTTGAAGCATATCAACCTGTCAAGTTTCCTTCAATAAATAAAGGACCAATTCATTCAAGCATTTCCAAAAACACCAGCCCAAACATTATCTTTTTGGGGATATTGTGTATGACCTTCTCGAAAAATATTAGGGTTTGAGAAAAATAATAAATAAATTGGAAAAAGAAACGTTAATGGTTAGATGTTTTCTGTTTATTAGTATTTCGACCCACCTAGAAAAATGTAATGGCTACGTCTTCTAATCATTTGTACTACGAGGAGACCCATTGCAATAATTTTTGTGTAAACACTAGCCTGAAAACCACAATCTCAATGCAGGCATGTTTAATTGTTTCTGCAACTTTGAAACGCAATTATTCGGAAAAAAGTAACAAAGTAGGATACCGCTGAAAAGAGAATTAAAAGCCCTTTAAAACGATGTGCCACTTGACCCCCATTCCCATTTAAGATTGTAAGAGTGACATCTACCCCTCCTAGGGGGTTGAAAGGAAAAGGCTAAAAATATTCATATAAAGTGTCCCCCTTACTAATAAAATTGACGTGTCTTTCTGATTTTTCATATTTTTAACTGCAAGAAAGATATTAAGGGTGGGAAGTTTTAAAATTGACACACTGTATATTAATTTTACATAGAAAATGACAACAATCTTCATTTCAAAGCCATCTCTGACGCCGTATTTTTTTCGAAAATATAAATTTTATTTTATTCAAAAATTTCAGAATTATTCTATTTTAAAATAATAATTTAGTGTTTGTCTATAACATTTATTTTTTCTTTCGTTAAATTAATTTAGCAATACTTTACAGTAGGTATATTTTTATTATATTTATTACAATATACAGTTCTACCAAGAAAACAAAAAAAAATGATAAAACTCGTTATTTTATTTGGCAGATGAACATAAATTACACCTTCTCCACTTTCGTAGGACGATCCATTGTTGACCATTCATTCACACTGGTAATAAATCTGCATTTTTAAGAAAATTTATAAATAAAACTCGAATAATTTATCATATAATGTTCCTTAAGTGATATTGTTGTCTCGTTGTGTATGATTTATATATTTTTTGAATACGTACAAACAAGGAGATGGTACTAAATGATGTGAATCGGATGATCCAGCACCGTATTTTTTTTTTAGTTTTTTTTAATAATTTTATTAAATTTCTACGAAGTACATTCTTTCTTTGAGAATCTGGCTTTGAATACGTTGACGATATACCTTCATAATCTGGAATGGAACCAATAGACAGCTGAATTCCTTCAACTGTCTATTGATCAAATTTACGATTGAAGAAAAAAAACTTAATACCATTCTTAGATGTTCTTGTTAGTAAAATTGGGGAATCTATTCATACTTCTGTGTATAAAAAAACCGACACATAAGTGTCAGTATTTAAGTTATCAGTCAAACCATTCTCAAGCAACTAAGATAAAAAGCATCAGTGAATTTGCTTCTTTTATCTTACTGTATATTACTGATAGATTTTTAAAACCTCAGTAATAATAAAATCGATTTGTTTGCTGACCAAATTAGGTAATCTAGTACCTATTATATTCTATTTAGAGTATTTAAGGTCAAATTTCCTTCAATTATCACAACTATTTAGTGTCTGATACGTATTTTTTTCAAAATATTCCTGAACTGTACCATTCTTCGTACATAATTAGTACGCCCCTGGTAAATAGTAATAAAAAAATGGCGTGAGCGGCGTTACCAAAATTGACGCCTGTTTAATCGTTTAATCTATGTTTGACACAGGTGTTTTACTTATAGAAAAAAATAGCGTATCCCTAGAAATATTAGATTTTCTTATCGAGGTAACATTGGTAACAAATATTGTGTTTCTTTTTAAACAGTTAGTGGTTCTAAATCGACTTTCATTTCACAGGCTCCTCCATATTAGTATCATCCATTTGCCATTGTTTTAGTGTCTCACCGAATTCTTAATTTGATCTTTCCAAATCGGGAGAGCAACATCATGTGATTATTTTTTTGAAATATTGTCTTCTTTTATGGCTTGTCCTACGCAGCTTGATGATTCTATAACTTTTCATTTTATTGTGTCGATCTTCATAATCTGTCCTGATATTTTTGTATCAAATATATTTGATTGTGTATATAATCTTTCTCAATCGTATTCAAAAGTAGAATGCCACTCTATCTAAAGAAGAAAACATTCGATCAATGTATGCTACCAGTCATGACCTATGCATGCGAATCGTAGACACTTAAAACGGACATCATAAGGAACCAAACCAAACCAAACTGAACGAAATATGCTGGGAATAACCAAGAGAGACCGTAAAAGAATAGAGTGGATAGTGGATACGATAAGAGACCCAGATAATAGATGTCATCCACAGAGTCAAATCCCTCAAATGGCAATGGGCAGGACACCTGGCAAGAAGAACAGACAACAGATGGATCACAAACATTACAGCATGGTACCCACGAGGAATTAAGAGACTTAGAGGAAGACCGAACCTGAGATGGGACCATGTTATTAGGAGATTAGCAGGGATAACTTGGGCCCGCTTAACCAACAATAGACATCAATGGGCCCAACTACAAAGAGAGTATGTGAGGGAGGCTACACCATAATTAGAAATGGTTGAATAAGATAAAAATGATGATGAGGATACAATCTTTAGAATGATGGAAACATTCTCCATGACAGAAGCAGATGGAATTAATCATATACTAGAACACTCGCCAATTACCAAAATTTTCACAGGATTTTGACAGAAAAAGTGTCACAATCGTACTCGGTTTTCCATAAAAGAGCCTTGGAGAAGCTTGGTAGACTGACAGGATTGACAGAAGACCTTTTTAAGTAAATTCTGTTGAAAATCTGTTGAAATCTTCCCTGACTCGTTGTGCAGACTTTACGTCACATTTTAATTTATTAATAATTATATCTAGTTTTTAGTTTTCTAATTTAGTAGTAGAATAATTAATCCTTATTTTTAGCCGATCATACCAACAGGTATGGTAGGCTATTAAGATCGGCAAAAACAAATTAATTTCACTCAAAATGAGTTATTTGAAAATGAGTTATGAGTTATTAATAAATGACCTAAATACAAAATATTTTCATGGTGTCTGTCTGTCTGTCCGTCCGTAACACGATAACTCAAAAACCGCTAAACCAATTTTAACCAAATTTGGCACAAAAATACTGTGGCACCCGAGAATCTGGCCATTAGTTTTTGGTGGGTTGGGGGTTGGTAAGGGGTATGGAGGGGATTAAAATTTTAAAAATCGTAACTCCAAAATTACAGTAGCTAGCGAAACGCGGTTTTCAATTTAAGATTAGGAATAATATTTTGCAACAAAATTTGTAATAACATCAAAATCAGTCAAAGTCGCAGTTTTTGAGATATTCCGTGTTTCCGTAGTCCGTTTTTGAGAAAATCCGTGTGGAGAACTCCAAACTCCCATCAGACGCGACCCCAGGTAGCGGATAGGGGAAATAACCGCGGACCAAAATTGGAAAAATTCCTTTACTTTGAAACTAAAAGAACTGCCTACCAACTTTTTTAGTATGGGCGGCTATACGTGCCTCAAAGAACCGCCACAAAATTTTATTTTTGTTTACTTTGTGTTTATTATTATCTTTTGTATCTCTAGGTATATTATACAGGGTGTCTTAAATAAGTGAAAATATTTTCAGGGCTTGTAGATCTGTAGCAGAAATGCTAAAAAAATGATTTTTCGTTTGAATTTTGAGAATCATTGGATCTTTTTGAATTTTTTTTACTTGTAAATTTAATCTACTAGGTATCTATGTTGCCATATTATCAAGATAACTAACAATTAAAAAAATCCAAAATTCTTTTAAAAAATTCCAAATTTTCATTTTTTTTTCGCGAAAAAATGTTTCTAGGGTCGAATTATATTAGCTCTAAAAATATCTGCATTAACTAAATCACCCTGTATTTTCTAGTCGAATATTGTATTAAAATTCATTTTAAAAAATCAATGGTACAAAATCAACTTTCATTTCAAATCCATATAAGTATTTAGTATTGTTTTATCATATTATTGAACCGCTAAGCTGATTCTTCCAAATTGGGTGAACTTTTTGATGTTAAATCCATAAAAAATCCCGTCTTCTTTTAAGGATTGTCCTACTCAGCTAGATATTTCTGTAACTTTTTATTTAATTTTTTCTTCGATCTTCATAATCCAACCTAACCGCTGCCATTTTTGTATGGGACTGAAATAAATTATGGGGTCTTTTCGTATTCAGATTTATTGTGACTAATCCGTTATATACAATGAACAGATGTCAAGTTGTTAAGTAATTATTTATTATTCTGCAATAATTCTACCTTTTATATTGGAGAAACTTATCCGGATAATACGTGTGATGTGTGAAATATTGTCTATAATAATATTATTATATTATTTATATTAAAGACGTTGACAATTCTTATTATTATACGCTCTAAATTACAGTAACAGTAGGTATGGCCCCTATTAAAAATATTTTCAATATGGTGGCCCTTCCGGAAATACCGGAAGTTTACAGCAACTTTCTTTTTTTAAATGGGTACCCCAACTTTTTATTACGTACTTAAGTTCCCTGTCAAATTTTATGAATTTTAAGGCTAAATACTCACCTAACATTAACCGTTTATGAGAAAAAAAAATATTTAAAATTTTTGGACGACAAAAAACTACCTGTCAAAAAATGTGTATAACCTAAACGTCAAATTTAGTGATTAGAACAGTCACTGTCACATAAAGAGAAAACATGTGACTATCTTGGCCGTAAAAAAATGGCCGTAGCGGTCATGAAAATTGAAATTACGGATTAAAAAACGATCATAAATATTTTTTTTTGAAATGGAACCCCACTTTTTTTATTTCACTAGTGAAAGGTTTTTTAATTTGTTATTTTTTTAGTTATACATACATGTTCCTATACCTAAAATTAATCGTTTTTAAGGTATTTAAGATTTAGTTTTAAAGCGTATATTTTTCTCTTGATTTTATCTAGCTTCCTTTAACATTAAATCTTCATTCAGAACATCGCAATTAGTGGAATAAATTAGTGGTTTCAATTAGCGTAGATGTTTGTTCCTCTACTTTGAATGCAAGCATTCAGAACGTCAAAATTAGTAGTAGGAATTTTCAGTTATTGGAAAAAGTTAACAAACTATCAACTTTTCCACTAATTATACTTCAAAATTTGCGAGGAATGATATTTTGGCGAGGAATGTCATTATCATCTGTCAAGAGAAAAATGTGAATAGAAATCAAAAGAAGGTGGCAAGGATTAGAGAGGCTCATCTGCTTTTTATTGACCTCTCAAAAGCATACGATACAGTGCCAATCCTAAAACTGTGGCAAGTGCTGGAGAACTCTCCAATTAACAATACAGCGATCAAAGCCAACAAACAGCTATACCACCAAGCATTTTCCAGAATAAATATCGGCAGTAATATATCAGAAACCTTTTATGTGACCAAAGGTCTTCGTCAGGGATGTTGGCTATCGCCAACTCTCTTCAAAATCTTCCTCAATGAAGCCTTAAAGAAATGGAGAAGATCCTGCAGAGGAATGGGAATAGAATTAAAAAATGACACCAACTTATATACTCTTCATTTTACAGATGACCAAGTAGCAATGACCCAAGATAGGGAAAACCTTGAATTCATGGCGAAGAAACTTTTTAAAGAATACGCAGAGTGGGGATTAACTGTTAACTGCAGTAAAACTAAATATATGTGTATCGGTGGAGAGGGAATAGATTTGGAAGTGGACGATAGCTGCATAGTACAATATTGTTCAGATTATACCTACCTCGGAACAAAGATTACCCAAAGTGGACGAACTGAAGAAGAAATATTGGAGCGAATAATTAAAGGGAAAAGAGTTATAGAATGCGTAAACTCACTATTATGGTCAACAAACATCTCTATAGAAAGAAAACACCTTTTATACAATACAATATTTAAAAGTGTTGTATTGTATAGATGTGAAACGTGGCAAATAAATAAAACTTTAGAGCGTAAACTACTGGCTCTTGAAATGGATTTTTGGCGAAGATCTGCCGGAAAGTCAAGAATAGAACGAATAACCAACGAGAGAATTAGAGAGATTATGGGCGTAAAGAAAACTATCCTCGATGAAATCGAACAACGCCAACTAATATGGTATGGACATGTAGAGAGAATGATTGACGAACGTCTACCAAAACAAATCCTAAAATGGACACCAGCGAAAAGAAGAAAGAAAGGAAGACCTAAAGTTACCTGGATTGAGGGCATTAACCGTGCCATGTCCGAAAGAAATTTACTTACAGGAGATTGGGAAGATCGAAGGCAATGGAGACTGAGAACCAGAAGGCGTAAAACGCTATAAAACAGGATATATGTATGATATAATATAAGCTAAATATTAGGCTTTCTCTATGGATACAACTGATTTCCGCAAGCTGTTAATAGGATATTCTATTAATTTTAATTGGGTTTTTTAGACATTGTGAATGATCGTAAATTAAAATATATAAAGTGTAATTGAAACCACTAATTACGAGGTTCTAAATGAAGCTTAAGTGTCAAGTGATATATTTTTAATCGACTGATCTCGTTATGAAACAATAATGTGCAAAAAAATCTACGATCTAGATAGTATAGTTCTCTAGAAACATCTAATGTACGCTCAGCCTTGGACACCCTGTATACGGTGTATATAATATTTGACTATATCCAGAATATAGTATAACAGACAAATAACTACAGATCAATAACTGCCAAGAAACAATTATAATATGCTTTCTCCAATGACAGTGACATTACAAAAACAATAACCACTAGTTCATAGGTGTGTTGATGGGGACCAAAAGCAAAGCTACACCATTGCTTAAAAAATAATCTTCAAAATCAGCAAACTAGAACTAAATATATTCATTTTTCGAGCCTGTATTAGTCTGTCTATCTATATTCTGTAATAGAAAATTGCATTACTAGCATAGTTTCAAAGCCATTTTTCCTGGTGATGTTGATAACGTAAAAACTATCAATGCACCAGTTGACCTTTTGTGCCTTTGTAGCCTTATAGAATACTCTGAATACCTATTAAATCAAATTTTATTTAATGTCATAGCAACAACACCTGTCCGGTGGGTGCCCTGTTCGTATATGGACATTGCTTGGTAAAGGCGTAGGATTGGCGTGACGTCACACACATCGTAGACCGATATTTTAGCCGGGAATGGGTGAATATCTGAATCACCGATCAATAAATTTACGATTGCATTTTGTTTCTCCTTCTTATGCGATTTTATTGCTTGTTTTTTTGTTATCTGTGGTCATAGGTGTGGTCAATAAATGGCTTAGTACAGAATCTCAACTGTTTGGGATGACCGACAACAGAGATAATGACATTTTTATTTTCAACTGTTATATGTAATGTGATTGTCGAAAAGCATTGTGAGAAAAAGAGGGAAATAGGAGAATTGCTCGTCAAAAAGAAATCTAATTGTAAAATAGTTATATTTGATATCAATTAAACTTTTAGTTACGTAATCGAGGGCGCGATTTTTAAATTCATTGTTGCCAACCATAGACTTATTCGGCGCCGGGCTGACTAACTGGAATTTAAAGTTCGCGCTGAGTATTCAGGTGGTAGCTCTGATCTAAAAAATGTTGCCACATTTATTTATTTATTTCCTGACATTGTCATTCGATTTGACACTTTAATGTTTTATTACGAGTTTTTAGATTAAATAAATAGTGTTGTGATACTTTAATTTAAAAATGTTTATTATATTAGTATAAATTATTAAAAACAAGAGTGGCTGGTGTGAGGTTTGAAGCAAGATAAGGCATAATGCCAAAGCAGGAACTTGTTTCAGCCATTCTGCTTTTATTGTGTTGCTATGTGTGACGTCACCAATCAGACTTAAACTTGCTGTATCTTAAGAACAGCAAGTGTTGCTGAGACGAAATTCGCAGCAAGATGCAACAGGGGTATAGCAACGCAAGCAGAACCCAGTTTTGGCGATCCTGCTTCCCATGTGTTGCCAACTGGAAAGTCAGCAACCAAAATAGAAGTAACTAATAACAGGTAGGTGTTGCTGGGTTGGGATTTGAAGCAGGATTGTAGCAGCTCAAGCAGAATCGTATTTTATAATTCCTGCTTTCAATGAGTTGCTAACTTCCCCCACCTGCTTGGGATCTCTAGTACCAGAAATCAACAGAATAATTAAGTTAACCTGGAGTATTTGGAAGAAACTCAATCATATTTAAATCTAGAATGCTAATTTATAAAGGAGAAAACATTTAACCAGTGTTTAGTACCAGTCATGACCTATCCATGCGAAACCTGGACGCTTAAAACGGACATTATATGGAAACTGCAGGTGGCAAAACGCTCAATGGAACGAAATAACTTGGGAATAACAAAGAGACTCAAGTAATAGATGCGGTCTACAAAATCAAATCCCTCAAGTGGCAATGGGCAGGGTACCTGGCAAGAAGGACGGACAACAGATGGACCACAAAAATTACAGTATGGTACCCACGGGGAAACAAGAGACCTAGAAGAAGACCAAACCTGAGATGGGACCATCACACTAGGAAATTAGCAGGGATAACTTGGGCCCGCATAGCCAACAATAGGCAACCAATGGGCCCAACTACAAAGAGAGTATCTAAATATGTAAGTGAGACTACCCCATAATAGGAAATGGTTGAATAAGACGATAATCAATGACAGGATAATCAACAAATATTTACGATGTATGGCAACAGTGTCAATAGTTATATAACAAGTAGCATTTTCTCATATTTTGATTGTATCCTCAACCTTCACCAGAAGATGCATTAAGAAGAAAGATATTGTATCGTTTTACAAAAAAATAAACCAAAAAAACAACAAAAGTGGAGGGTGGTCTTTTATAACCTTTAATTTAATTATGCCATTAAAACACAATTTTATTGTTTCCTTCATTGCCATACGTAATAAAAGTCACCGTACACCTACAGACGTACAGAGTAAGCCTGTATTTCAACCGCGAAATTTCTTTGTTAGTGTTAATTACCAACAGAAAAAATCAAATTATTTTCGTTGAAACTAAGCGACCCACAGTGAGAACTGAGAAAATTACCGATGGTCGAATTCTGAAAGCAAAATAATCCTTGTTTTTTTTCGTATTTTTTTTTTTCGCCAACGCAAGATTGCTCGATTTTACTGTTACAAATTCAACACAAAACAACAAATCGAAACAGAGTGGGCTTCGTACACACATTATCTGTAATTACGGTTCGTATATAAGAAGTTTTATTTGGAAATACAAAGCACCAATGAATTGATTTTAATATATCACGAGATATAAACAGAGAAGTACATTAAACGATACAATGTTGCTCTTGATCTGAATTTTAAAAGCATTTTATTGCTTACTGAATTGGTTTGCATTAACTCGATATGGGAACATGCACATCCATAAGTAGTATGTACGATTACAAAAATATAAGTTATTTAAAAAAAGTGCAATGAAACATTTAATTTTTTTAGTCATGACTAGCTAGATTTGGATCGGTATTTTTAAAAATCATAGTTCAAATGCAACTATGTATAAAAAATGTAACATTGTTATTTGCGTTATTGATTAGAGTGTTATATAAAATTTGTTTGGTTTGTTAAAATAAATTGAGTAGGAAAGTGTGACAATTTAGATTCAGTTATATCGTCACATGGTCACAGTCACAGACTGTAAATAGAAATAAAGACCAATTATCTGCTGTCCAATTTTATGTTATTTGAAGTTATGAAGCAAGATGACTACTAGATTTTAGTTCTCTAACTCAGTCTAGGCTAGATCCTTGAAAAAGGCTATAGAGTATGTTAAATTTAGTAAACCGTTATCTTAATAGTATACTTAATTATTAAACAGTAGTCCTAATAAAATTTTTGCATTGCCCAGAGCTCTGCATTTTCCGAATAGTCTGTATAATTTTGCAAAATACTGTGCAAGAATTATATTGAAAGTGAACAATTTTGCGTCCAGAAATTTAAGATAAGTCTAGTCCAGAATGTCCTAGAATTTTTCTTAAAAGACTTCAATAGTGCCACCTGTAAAATTGTCGTTTGAAATAAAGTGATTTTTATAAATGAAATGAAGTGAGGTGCGAGAATTAAATATGTTGTCATTTTTCATACATGGATTAATCCGTCTTTACAATAGCTAAGCTGCTGAGGTATTTATTGAGGAGACAGTGTCCTGTTAAGGTGCGTGCAGACCTGACGAGAGCGAGACGAGCGCGAGACAGTTCAAATTCCCTAAGTGTGGACGTGTCTCGCGAGAGCCTCGTGAGACAACCCACGGAGCCTCTTTGCTGTCCGTCCTCTGTAGGTTTTGCGACGGCTGATCAAAGAAAGCTCGCGGCACAGTCTAGACGTGTTTTTGGTTGGCTCGCTCGACTGCGAGATATTAGCTCTGATTTATGAATTTCGAGTATTTAAAATAAAATAATCTCCATTTTTTTAAATGGTACACCGTATGTATTATCATTTTTTCTGATATAATTTATAAATTTTCCGTCACTAATAAATTTTAACCTCGATTTTACCGTACCATTATCTAAGATTTCTTTAAACAAATTGAATTATATAAAAGCCAAAGCAATAAGACTCTAAGTCTCGGTCTCAACATTTAATATGACAAAATTAAATTGTTACACGTAATTTTAGATATATTATTACACATAGGTAAGATGTAAACGTGTGTGGTAACTTATCTGTAAATTTGTCTGATGATGCTCGTATGGGCGAAACACGTGTACAATTTAATTTTGTCATATTAAATGTTGAGACCGAGATTTAGAGTCTTATTGCTTTGGCTTTTATATTACAAACCAGGTCTCTTTGGGTTTAATGAACGCCTTTTTTAAATTGAATTATTAAAATATCTATTAATTTTAGATATATAATATCATATGCAAAAAAAGTTACAGAATTATACGTAGAATCTAATAATAAAATAAAAAATAGTGTATTATCATTAACAAATATATGTTATGTCCGCAACACTTTTCTGAAGTACCTTTTATATCCACAGTAATTTTAAAATGTGTTTCTTAACCTTTCCTATAACTTTTCTATTTAACATTTTGTTCTAAAAAACGTATTTTGTAAAAGATGTCGTGTCTCGAAACAAATGAAGGATTAAAGGGAAAAACAACTTAAAGGAAAAAAAACGATGATAAATAAAATACGACGAACCAAATACCATGTTAAAGATACAAAAAAGTATTACTGTATGCGTTATTATTTGGCCATCGTTTATTATGTTCAATTACAATTTAATATGTATTTGTGTTCCTTTTACTATGATCCAACTCACTTGTCTCCTGGCAGGCTTGCCTCAAAAAATGGATAGATGTCTCGCTCTCGTTTCGTCAGGTCTGGATGCACCTTTAAAAACCCCGTGACAATCCGAGGATTGCTTTTACTTAAATCACGGAAAATCTTTAATTTTTTCTCGGTCGTAAGTTCTGAGAAAGTTTTTTAAAACACTGAACGATTCCAGGTTTGCCAGGTTCTTGAATATTGAGTTCCGCTTTAAGTAGGTTTTTACTTCGGAAGCAGAACGGTTCTGGTCCAGTTAGTGGAGTGTTCGCTCCTTTCCTAGCTACATCGTTTGCTTTTCCATTGCATTCTATCCCTTGGTGAGCCTGCACCCAGAGTAGGAGGACTTTTTTTGAAAGAATTTTTTTTACCTAATTTGTTCAGCTTCTCACGGCATTCTTTAGCCAACTTGGAACAACAAATGTAACTCCCTTAACATTATAAGTAAAACGACAATAAAATATAACCTTAATCAAAAGTAATAATAATCATATCTCAAAGAATAAAACTCCATTGAAACACGATTGGAAATTATTTTTGGAAAGAGGAAGAAATCAACCATTTTTTTTTCTCTAAAACAGTAAGGAAATTTTGAAAAGCATAGATAGAATAAACCATTTTAGAACAAGCAAAATCTTAATATAATAAAAAAAATTCTTGTGAACACGATCCGATTGTGGACATACTGTATTGTTTATGTAAACATAGCGACTTGATCTCTGAGGGTCATAAATGCATACTAATAAGTTGAATTAATTCGACAAATGCAACAATGAATCAAACTGCAATAAAAGCAAAAAATAAGCGAAACCTTCGCCTCGGTGCACTCCTCTTAAATTTTTATTCGTCGCCTTCGACCCAATTCTTCTCGTCCTCCCTTTGGAGGCGCACGTCGTCGGTCGCCGGTTCGGTGCCAGGGACGCCGCGTCTCTCCCTAGCCAGCACCACGTCGTCGCACCAGACGGTTCTTAAAGCCTTAAACGGCTATAGGTCAATGCCGAAAAAAAAGCGAACCAGCAGCAGCGCGGAGCTGCGTAATCGTTGCGAATAGCTTATGGTCTCTCTATAGAAGTAATATGATATAGATTGACCAGTAGATGGACCAACTCTTGAGATAGAGGGTTTCAAAAAAATTCACCAGTGAAGAGACAGGCGAAAATGTTCATAGTAGAACATCCGCCAAAAGTTATGGCAGACCTAATAAGCGAAGACAGAAAGACAGTCAAACTTAAATTGTAAACGGAATAGGCATCTAAAGTAGAACGGACTGATGGACGAAGTTTTGTCAATCCGAAGAAGAAACGACAGACAACACGTTTTATGTCGGTGCGATATCGACAGTCTGGCAAATGTGCTGTTATTTGGATTGATAGGCCATTGAGAAAGAGCTATTTGGAAGGTCCAGTCTCCAAGTTGTTAGACTTTTTGCAAAGGATAGCACTGGAGAATGTAATCTAAGAATCACAAGAGAACCACAATCTGAAAAGTTCATTATAATGACATGACATCTATTAGCTGGCTCTTTTGTCGTATTCACTCTATTCTTTTACGATCTTTCTTAGTTATTCCCAGCATATTTTGTTCCATTGAGCGTTGTGCGACCTGCATTTTCCTTATGATGTCCGTTTTAAGTATCCAGGTTTCGCATGCATAGGTCATAACTCGTAGTTCACATTGGTTGAATATTTTCTCCCTTAGATAGAGTGGTATTCTAGATTTGAATATGATTGAGTTTCATCCATAAGTACTCCATGCTAACTTGATTCTCCTGTTGATTTCTGGTAATAGAGATCCCAAGCTGTGTATTAGTCGCCCCAAATATATATTTTCTTCTACTATTTCCAGTGTTGTAGTATTTATTAGGATTTCTTTTCTTTCCACTAGTTTGTTGTACATTACTTTAGTTTTTCCTAAATTCATTTTTAGACCCACTTCATTGCTGGCTGTATTTAGTTCATTAATTTGTGCTTGTTGTTCTTTAGGACTATTGGCTGTTAGGACTATGTCATCAGCGAATCTTAGATGGCTAAGATATTCTTCAGATATTTTTAATCCTTTGTTGGTCCAGTCCAGTTGACGGAAGATTTCTTCTAATGTTGCTGTAAACAACTTTGGGGATATTGCGCGAAAAAAACTTCATAGATGTGTTTCTGGAATCGAAATATACCACCCCTAAAAATATTTTATTTAAGACTCACCCTGTATATATAAGTCCGGTTCTACAGCGTGATCCAGCGTTCTGGTTCCTTGCCGCCATTGCCTTCTGTTCATTCAGTCATCGCCTTGTTAATTACGTAAAGACTTTCGTCACATGACTCTCGGGGTCTTCCATGTTTTCGTTTTCCAGTTGGGGTCCATTTCATGACATTTTTTGGTAGCCTTTCTTCTCCCATTCTCCATTCCCAGGCAGCAGGATGCGCCGTATTACATAACAATATGTCTTATAAATATCGCTTACTTCCTACCACCAGCATCCGTTCTGCCGAACTTTTTGCTATTAAGGAGTCACTAAGAATAATCTCCAACCTACCTCCTTCCAAATGGGTGATATGTTCAGATTCACTAAATGCCTAAACGAATTATCACCAAAACATTCTCTAGCCGTTAAATCGCTCGACTTGCATCACTCTTCAATATCTAAAGGTTCAACCGTGGATCTAGTATGGATTCCTAGCCATGTAGGTATAAGAGGTAATGAAGATAAGATTGCTAAGACTGCGGCAAATGATGGAGATTTTATACCACTTGCATTTTCTATCTCTGAACTTAAATTTCTACATATGTTCACAATAAAATGTGGTATCCAGGTAGAGTGGGAGGGACCGGAGATTCAAATAAGCTATATGAATGTAAACCTCAATTCTTTCAAGTTTCTGTAGCTCGGTCACTGTCCAGAAGTGAGGATGTCATTTGGAATCGGCTCAGGTTGGGTCACTGCTACTTCACCCATTCTTTCCTTTTAAAAGTCGACCCCCCGCCTAACTGCTCTCATTGTGGCAACCAATTAACAGTGTACCACCAATAGAGTGTCCCTCCTTCAATAACTTAAGACAATCATTTGGTCTGAATGGCGATCTGGCCGTTCATCCGTTCTTGATGCTAATAACCTACATTCCTTGTTCCAATTTATTGGGGCATCGGGTTTGGGTTCATTAATATAGTTTAATTTAATTTTAATTTGATCAATGCCGCTAAATGGCCCAACAGCAGATGCGGTTTATATAAAATCCTCCTTCTTCTTCTTCTTCTCCCATTCTGTTTACGTGCCCATACCAGATTAATTGTTTCTTTTGGATTTCTTCTACGATGGTTATCTCTTTCTTTGTTATTCTCCTTTTTTTTAATTTCGCATTTTTCCAATTTTGATTTTTTTGCCGATCTTCTGAGGAAGTTAATTTCTTGTTAGTTACTAAAAGTTTTCCTTCCATGAACTTGCTAATCTGTCACACTTCAGCGCTTCATTTTATATGTAAGTGTGCTATTAATGTACGCTATCCAGTACTTATAATATCGATGATGATCACATCAACTGCAAAGAGATTGTTTCGAGAGTAACGATTGCGAAGTGAAATAAGAAAGTATATAGAGTAACAACGTTTTTATTCGTGGTGATCTCTAGGCACGGTTGTTTGCCTATAATTGGGGATAAATATTTATAAACAAAAAGGAATTTTGTTGTGATGAAAGATAATTAGCATTGAGCCTTTTAGGAGTACATATTTCGAATTAAATTAGCTGTGATCTTAAGTGATTGATATGGAGACTTATAATTATATTGCAGTGTTACTTAGGTTTAACAGGATCATTAGGGTTAAATAAATTTTACCATAAAATACATTTATTTTATATATACTCCCAATTAGGTAAAAAAAATATTTTATTACATTGTTTGTATATTTTTGTAATTAACAAAATACTCCAAATATAGATAATAACAAATAAGGTTATATTGAGGAATACAATTGCCCCTTTCACGAGGATAAATATAAATAAAAGAAATTTTAAAATAACTAACATTGCTACCTTCGCAAAAACTAGATGGACCATTTTACGAAAAAAAAAAAATTGTCGGTTGAGTTGAAAAATATTTATACTAAAATGTATGTGGGGGTGGGGGTATTTTTCACTCTTCCCGTACCTTTTCTTGATTTTTGTGAAACTCAATGTTAAAATGTGTGCAAACAGGTAGAATGGAATGAATTGGGTATAAATATAAATGGCGAAAACTTGTACCACCTGCGATTTGCTGATGACATTGTCTTGATATCTGATTGCGTAAAAGTAGAGTAAAGATTTCAGTTAACGTCTCCTTTTTGCTGCCAGGGCTAATCTGGACGGGGCATACTTTATTTACGCGGAATCCGAACCGCGGTCCTCGGTCATATCATGGTCAATGGCCTACCGACTTGGCAAGTGTCTAAATCAACTCTTACTCACGAGCTATCCGATCTCATCCGGCCTCGAACCGGCGTGAATGAGCAGTATGTGTCAATAGATTTTTACACTTGCCTTTATTGGACAACAGCACGATACAGAGTTTCGAATCGGTCATCCGTCCATCCACTAGTATCGCCTTACGTCGCTTAACTTCGGTGTTCTAATGAAACCGGTGTTTCGACGTAGCTGGGCCGTTTAAAGCGCAAGAAATGTTACAAAAATTGAATGCAACCTCTGAACAAATGGGACTAAAAATCAATATCTCAAAAACCCAAGTGATAACAAACCTAGAAATTGCCGGCGGAATATATCCATATTAATCAATATCAAATAGAAGAAACAACTGCTTACAAGTAGGTACTTGGGACATGAAATACGTATAAGCCGCGATAACCAAACTTGCGAGCTTAAGAGACGAATAGGACTGATTTGGGCCGCCTATGGACGATTGAAATTCATTTTCAAAGGGGCACTTCCGATATATTTTAAGAGAAAGGTCCAATGTGTACTACCTGTTCTAACAAATGCTGCAGAGACACTAACATTAACCAAGAGAAATGTAAGCAAAATGAGAATAACGCAAGAGCGGTGGTTGGGGCTATCTCTGAGAGACAAAGTACCGAATATCGAAGTACGGGGGGGAGACTACTAAAAATAGAATTGTAAAAAATAGATAAACTACTTTGAAATAGAATAGGGCAGAGCTAAAGATGGGGGCTAAACGATGACCGAAGCACGAAGAAAATAATAGAATGGAGACCAAGACATGATGCATTCAGGAGCAGAGGCCGTCCTCCAACCAGATGGCATGGCGACTTAAGGCGTATCCACAGTAACTGGATGCAAATAGCTCAAGATAGGGAGTTATGGAAGCAAACGAGGTAGGCCTACGTCTAGCACTGGACTTTAGTGGCTGGTTGATGATGATGATGATGATGATGAACGTTAAAGCACTTAAAATCTTAAAAAATCTGTTTTCTTAAAAAAAAGTTTTATGTCCTCTAGCAGACAAACGAAGCACTTTAGTATAGAGCTAAATTGTTTCCAATGAACTTATTTTTATTTCAAAAATAGGTACTAGCTCTCCACTGAATATTGGGACACCCTGTACACTCCTCAATCAGTGGTTATGTTTGAAAGTTATAAAAAATATAATATAAATTTAGATTTTATTAAATATCTATGGCAAATTATAGTTAATAAACTCGATATTCAATAAAATACACATAGTACCTATCTAAACAGAGGTAACTGGCAAATAAATATCTTCAAAAATTTCTATATCTGCCGAAAAGTTAGATAATTATAAAATTGGTTTGACCTGAGGACTTGACCACGTAAACAAGACAAACAATCGCGACAATTTCCTGAACAACCGATAAATGACCTTCCAATACACACCACTCATATTTAATAATAGATTATACCTACATGTTGGTAAATTCGTTCGGTTCATTACATAATTTTTAAGTTTGTTGTTACTTCTAAAAAACTGATATTGGGTGCGTTAAATTTATGCATCCCGCCGTTATTTAAAATATCTGGAATATTTCAATAAGGAATAGAGTCAAATAAAATAGAAAGTAGATAAATTTATTAGGTAAATTCAGTCTAGTGGAGTTTTCAGCATAATAATTATAATAGGAGCTTCAACTATGTAGTAAATTTACCTTGCCAACTTATGTCAGTACAGTTGGTGGCGAAAGAAATCTTTAGAATGGTAGAGAAATTATCAGGACAATCTAATAAAACAATTCGTAGTAGAACATTTGTCTAAACTTAAAGGCGAGATGACACGGTCGAAGTGTTTCGATGAAAGAGACAAATTTATATATTACTTGCATTTTTCTGGCTTCTAATTTACATTTTCCAGTCCTATCTCTTTTAAAAAATCTAATAACTTGAAGACTGAAATGTTTATATAGGGCTCGTGAATATGAATTGCACATTTGCGATTCTGGGCCTATGAATGGCATTGATGAGTCTTGTTTGACCATTTCATCTGCCTTTTCGTTACCCTTGTTATTCTCGAGCCCGGATACCCAGGATAGAATGTAGAATGAGTAAGAGGGGGAGTTAATCGATCTTAAAGATGTATTGTGTCCCCCTTCCTTGAGTTATATTTGATCATACAGTCTATAACTCATCATACATGGGATCTTTCTGTTGTAAAGGGAACAGGGTATTTTCCATTCTCCTCTGACAACAGATGTTCATCCTTCGAGGAGTAAGCATCTACCTCCTACGTCATTCACAGTCGAGGGAGCTTGTCTCCGGCTGAGGTACCCGTGAAGTGGAGGCTGTATCTGTCTCCATTTTCTGCACCACTTTAACTTGGTCCCTCCTTAGACCTGATACTCATGTTGTCCCGAGTCTATAGTAGAAGATATATCCCTCTTTCTCTATTGCTTCCTTGGATTTGAGGTCAATTATACCACAAGGGTGAGACCTCAGTGCGGAACTCAGAACTCGAATGGCCAGATGCTACGTCTTCTCTGTGTTACTCTACGGATGTGAGAGCTGGACACTGGATTCACACACCGAAAAGAGAATAGAAGCCTTCAAATGCTGCGAATCTCATGGGTACAAAGGATCACCAACGATGAAGTACTCCAGCGCATGCAGAAACAAAAAGAGATACTGAACACCATCAAGGAAAGAAAGATGCAATACCTGGGTCATGTGATGAGAGGTGGTAGATACGAAATACTGCGCCACATAATAGAGGGCAAAGTGCAAGGGAACAGATCAGTAGGAAGACGCCAGAACTAATGGCTAAAACATTTAAGGAGATAGTTTGAACGCTCGTCTGCGGAAATCTTCCGGGCTGCAGTTTCCAGAGCCACAATAGCCATTTGGTTGGCCAACCTTCCACAGGAGAGAGCGTGATAAGAAGAAGAAGATACCGCAAGGGTTAATCAGTCCATTTCTACACAGCCCCGCATGTAGAAGTAAGGGAGACGAGAATAAGTCTTCTATCTAGCCACGCATCCCTTTGACCTGGTGCCGCCATCATAGGATTTCGATTTTTGGTGTGGTTGTGGTGATCACTTCTTGGTTCAGGCGGTTAAGCTAAGAGCCACCTACACCATCTGCCTGTAATACATGACTACAGACAGTAGAGGATGCCTGGTATGACGGACAGGGTAATCCCATCCGGCATCATTATACGTCTTGCTGCAATTCCCTGGCCACGACACTACAGCCAGGGATAAGACAATGAGATGCTCCTTAGACACAGCCAAATTGCCAGAGAGGATTCACCCTAATACCTGACTAGAAGCTTCCCCTCCAACGGACAAGGTCTCGCATCTCCTAGAAGAAAGTACCCAGGATAACATAACATTGCTACGCTTACCCAATATATTTAAAGCTCTATACTAACTAGAGTATTCTATCACTGTCCTTTGCGACACCAAGTACCTTTACAAGTTTTGCAAGTTAGACCACTGTTACAAGTTACAGAGTGAACTAAGTGTAGGGATAATAATATTATATTTCGTTGGCTCGACCGTTGAGTCAACCAAGTTGGATGTGTGTAGGTCGTTCTAGAATTTAAATATATCTCAAGTTTATTATTTTCTTAAGCCCAATCTCTTGAACAATCGGCAACTGAAATTCAAATTAACACTTGATAACTGCTATTTCATTGACTGCTAATTATTATAAATCAAATTAACCATGATCACGCGGAGTCTAGTAAAAAAAACAATCTTCCCAAAAATCGAATCAAGATCAGCTCAAAGAAAAACACCCGTCAACCACCTAGAAGCGCACCGCCCACATCATTTCTTCTTTCTTCAACACTTTGTGCACTCTAAATATAATGTTATGACGCACCGGCGACTACCATGGAGGTGTTAAGAATTGGTCCATATGGGATACAGCGTCGTGGTCAGACTACCGGCGATATCGTCCCAGTCGACCATCGGCTTTCGAATAAACGAGATTGGCCTTGCCTGACAAACCGAGTTCGCGACAACCCTTCGAGCGAATATAAACAATAACAAGAGACATAATATTTCAAAACATTACTCTGATTTTTTAATCGATTTTTGTTGCCATAGATCTTCGTTTTTGCTTAGTGTATTTGTGATTTTTGACTTTTTTGTTTTAAACTAAGAAGATTCTAGATTTGTGATTAAAGGTAAGGGTTAATATTTTTTTCAATCATATTATTAGGTACAAATATTATAACATTAGTCCAAAATAGAGAAGTTATTTTACTTTGAAAATTAAGAAAGAAAAAAATTTTTCTTGCTTAAATTGTCCTACCTTGACAAACCGAGTTCGCAACAACCCTTCGTGCAAATATAAACAATAACAAGAGACATCTTACAAAACATTGCTCTGATTTTTTAATCGATTTTTTTTCATTGATCTTCGTTTTCGCTTAGCGTATTTGTGATTTTTTGACTTTTTTGTTTTCACTGATTTTAGTTTGAAAATTAAGAAAAAAACATTTTTTTTGCCTGACAAACCGAATTCGCATTGTTCGCAACAACCCTTCGTGCAAATATAAACAATAACAAAAGACATCATCATTCAAAACATTACTCTGATTTTTTAATCGATTTTCGTTGCCACTGAACTTCATTTTTGCTTAGTGTATTTGTGATTTTTTGACTTTTTTGTTTTAAACTAATAATTTTTAACTAATTTTACCGTAATATTTAGGTACAAAAATAATTTCACACTTGTTTTACTGTGTAGAATTTTTTTTTTGGGTTTTTTCATTTTTTTTTCGATTTTTCTCCCACTTTGAATTTATACAGGGTGAGTCTTAAATAAGTGCACGTATTTTCAGGGCTGGTAGGTTTCGATACAAGAATCATATTTTCTCTTTGTCGTTTTTTTAAATAAATCCAAAATAGCCTAGTTATTTTACTTTTTTTAATTTAAAAAAAATATTTTTTGCTTAAATTTTGTGAATAAATGGATTTTTTTGCTCCTCTAAGTTTAATCTACTACCTATGTTATTATATTATCAAGATATTTCTTTAACTAAAAATTAAAAAATACTTAAATACAAAATTTTTAATTTTTTTTGTGGGACCAAGGGTTGGGTTGGGTCTTAAATAAGTGCAAATATTTTTACAGGGCTGATAGATCTCGATAAAAGAAACATATTTTCTCTTTGCCGTTTTCCAAATAACTCCAAAATTACTGAGTTATTTTAATTTAAAAATTAAAAAACAAAAATGTTTTTTTCCTTAAATCTTAAGAAGCACTGGATCTTTATACAGTGTGTTCTTTCTTGAAAATTTAAAATACTACCTATGTTGCCAGTTGCCATATTATCAAAATATCATGTTTTTTAAAGAAAAGTAAAAAAATCACAATTTTTTTCAAAATGGATCTTTTTTTGTGGTGTAGTTTTTCTCAAAATGGATTTTTTTGTGTTTTGTGGTTTGTTTGTTAGGTGCCCGGTGGCGTAGAGGTACAGGCTCTCGTCTACCAATCTCAAGGTAGTGGGTTCGAATCCCACACCCGGCATTGCATCAGCCGACTATTTTTATTAAAATAAAAATAGTTTGGGTACCTAGGTCGACTCAGCCTTAAATGAGTACTCGGGATTCACAATCCTGAGGTAATAATAGGCGGTTGAAGCGTAATGCTAGCCACTTTACCTTCCTTGTATACCAAACGGCTCTAGTATGGCAAGCTGTACCTTGCTACTCCAAAGGCGTTAAACGCTATATACGGGAGCTATTATTATTATAATTATTCATAGACGTGTTTATGGGTTTGCACTTATATAAGACTCATCCTGTATACTTGTAAGACTTACCCCTATTATTTCATATTACTTTTTATTGAGTAAATAGACAAATACATAGCATCAATCATATGTATGCTCTTTTTCGAAAAAAAAAATGCTTTATCCTTTTTTTAAAAAAAAATAAAGTTTGTCTTAAACTTCTCTATAAAGCAACTAATAAAAAATTATGAAAATATTAAGATTAAAAGCCCTAATTTAATTTTGCAAAAAATGATAAAAACTTGTTACTATATTATTATCCTTCATTTCAAACAAATCGTGATAATAAATAATTAAATTTATCTGTAGGTGTCATTTCCAACATTTCTGATTCCATTATAATATAAATACATGATTTTGCATAAAGTACTAAAGTTTTATTTCTTGATTTACGACCATTCTGTAATACGTTTACTAAATAGAAAAAAAAACTATAAAATAATGTACAAAGCCGGTAGTAACACATGCCCACTGTTTAAAATTGTCGGTTATAAAAATGGTTTTTATAGTCTTTTTAAAACATTTTTGAAATTTTTACAAAAAATTCAATATGTTATGTATATCTATGTAAAACTTAAATCTAAAAAAGCTTAAAACAGAACCAATTAAAAACAGTTCTTACAAATCATTTGATAAATGACGAATGTTAGAAAAAGAAAAAACTAACATTAATCTTGTTACAAAAATAAGCAAAAACTGAAAATAACACGATGTACATATATTAAATTTATTTCTCATAATGTTTTAGTAGCTATAAATTATTAGAAGCAATTTTACTTTTAGCAGTAAAATTGATACTGGCAAATATAATTAACAACTCCATCTGGCCAAGAAACATAAATAACCAAACCTAACAAAATGTAATGTAAAATTTGGCTTTTGTAATATAAAAATTACAAAAGCCAAATATATTGTTTGTTGCATATACGAGTACATTCAATGCCAATAATATTTGTTGCATATACATTTCTCCAAAGTGTTCTATCAAACAGTTAATCATCATGAAAAGTAGGTAAAAGTCTCTCCAGCATGTCTGGAAAGAACGCATTGCATACAGACGACATTCAAAAAATGACAGAAAATTCAACTTACCTGTAAATTAAAATGACAGACTACAAGTGTCACTGTCATGTATTCCCTCATTGGACAGACTATGCATAGTTCATTTAATTATCGGATAATGCAAACATAGTTAGCAAAACTCAACGACAAAAAGTGCTCAACGTTTGGTCGGTTTGTTCTATTGTGATGAAGTAGTGTTTTATTTTGTTGTTTTATAGCTAGATAATTAGTTACTTTTATCTTTTATAACAAAGTTAAGTATAAATTTCTAATGCTCGTGGATATTACGACTATTTTTATCACCCATTATTCCTAGAATTATTGTTTACTTGATATTATTTGTCCATAAAACTTTTTTATCTATGTAAAATCTATGTGATTTTAATTAAGTAACCTTAATATTATTTTGCCATCCATGCATCAACGCGGCCTCTTATTACCTATTGACACTTTGGTTTTCAAATGTCCATCACTAATATTTAATTTGCTATATTTACATCGAATTTTCCAAGTAACACCCACTTAGATATATATTCTAACAAGAAACATATCCATACCTCTATATTTATAATTTCGTACATAAGTTATATATTATGTTCATACACTTGGACAATAAAATATAATATCATTCATTGAAAATAGAAAATGACGTAATTAGACCATCAGTCACCTTCATTTTTGTGTACAAGTAAATATTGTAATACTGATTGTTTCTGTATTTCCTGATAGTTTCACCCATCCGTTAAATAGCTTGTAAACCAACCACAGATTCTTGGTATTTAAGTTTTTATGTTTAAAAAAATTGTTTTAAATAATAGGTTTAAAACATGTTTTAAACATGAGCAATTCTTTTGATCTTTGTTTAAAATTGTATTAAGTTTTTATCAAAGAAACATACATGAATCAGATTTCATCAATAATTATTTATAATAATAATTTTTATCTTATTATCAATATATTTTTCAGATTTAAAACTCAGAATTTGTCAATTTTAGGTGACCTAAGCTAATGTGTATTGGTTTATTTTTCGTATAAAAGAAGAATATGTTTGAAATATTGAATATATTTAAATTATTTTGAATGTAATTTCATATACAAAGTCATAGTGATTTATTCAAAACTTGCTTTCTTGGGAAATAACGTAAGACAGACTTTTTTTATGTATAACAGTGTTTGTTAACAAAGTTGATTTGAATAAAATGTTATTTGTCCCCGAATTACGGTAAACTGTAGAAATTGCAGTGATTTTACATGCAGTTACCTTGTCGTTGAGCTTGTTAAAAAGTTACAAAAAATTGAAAAAGTTGATTTAACCGTAATCTCCATATAAACATGTCCTATAGACATTGAATACAAGTACTTATATTCAATATGATTAATAAGATAGTTTTACAAATATACCATCTAAATTCCTGCATAATGAATAAACGCATTGTGAAATAAGCCAATTTTGATTTTTTAAAGAGGGGTGTTCACATTAGAGACCTGCACGGGCCGGTTTTTTGTAGCCCGACCCGGCCCGGCCCGAGAAGAGAAGTAGGTTTTGTAAGTCCGGCCCGGTTTGTGGAAAGTTAAAACTTAAACTAGTCCGGCCCGGCCCGAACCATTAAAATAAAATGATCAAAATAAAATTACAAAAATCCTTTCAATTACAATTATTCCAAGCAGTTCTTTGTCGATTCCAGACAATCTATCAATTTCACACAAAAAACATAGTCTAAAAACGCCTATTATAATACAGGGTGTCTCAAAAACATGTACAGAAGCAAAGTTGTGTTTATTTAAAGTGCGGAACCGGCCCGGCCCGAGGCCCGACCCCTATTGACAGTGCGAAACCGGCCCGGCCCGTGGCCCGTGTTCGGGCCGGGCCTGGCTTGAGGCCCGTTCGGGCTACCCGGCCCGTGCAGATCTCTAGTTCACATTCTCAAGGGCTCCACCTGTTGGTATTTATACCCTAATGTTTGTTAAAAAAGTCGTTAACAAGTTAACAGGGTGGGTTCTCTATTCAGGGGCGTTCCTAACAGCATGTTCTGAATAATATACAGAGTGAGTCTTAAATAAGTGCAAATATTTTCAGAGATGGTAGATCTAGATTCATACCAAATAAACTTTTAGTCACGTGATTAAGCTTAACCGGCACAGCATTGCCCACTTTTATATATTTTTTTTAATCAAAATATTTTAGGAAACAAAAATAAATTAATTATAAATATATAACCAGTTATGATTTACATCAACAAAACTCCCCTGCTTAACAGCACTTACGGGACATAAAGGGCCATTACTACCGCTTTCTCGTTCAAAATATTCTAATAAAGTTGCGATGAGTTTTTTTACGGCTATTAAGCTATCTTGTCCACTTCGCACTAAAAGAGTTTCTAAAAAGAACAATGTTCGACTGCGAGGTCTGCTAGTAAACACTTTCAAGCTCAAAGTATCTCAACACTATTTATTTAAAACAAAAACTCGTAATAGAAAACTAAAGTCTCAAAACGAATGACAATGTCAAGAAATAAATAAATAAATGCAATGGTAACTTTCTCAAAGAAAAGAAAATCGACAACTATGAAACTATGATCCCTCCCCGGACACAAACGGTACATTGTGAGACAGGAAATTGTAGAGAGAAACAAGCCCTATAACATAAGATACAACATTTTAATGAACAGTGCTTTCGATAAAATCAATAAAATGAAACATATAGGAAATAATATACATGTACTGATTTCTTTCGAAAATCGACAACTATGAAACTATGATCCCTTCCCGGACACAAACGGTACATTGTGAGACAGGAAATTGTAGAGAGAAACAAGCCCTATAACATAGGATACAACATTTTAATGAACAATGCTGTCCATAAAATCAATATAATAAGAATATACGAAATAATATACATGTACTGATTTCTTTCGAAAACCGACAACTATGAAACTATGAACCCTTCCCGGACACAAACGGTACATTGTGAGACAGGAAATTGTAGAGAGAAACAAGCCCTTTAACATAGGATACAACATTTTAATGAACAGTGCTTTCGATAAAATCAATGAAATGAAAGATATAGGAAATAATATACATGTACTGATTTCTTTCGAAAATCGACAACTATGAAACTATGATCCCTTCCCGGACACAAACGGTACATTGTGAAACAGGAAATTGTAGAGAGAAACAAGCCCTATACAGGGGCGCATATACGGGAGGGGTAATGGGAGTAATACCCCTCCCAGAAAGAAATTAATTAATAAGATGAAATTTGGTATAAAATAAAATTGTTACAAAACAGTTAATAATACAAATTAAAACAGAATATCCAAACCAATCCAAGTAGATTTTTTCCACAGTTACAATACCTTCCAATAAAAATTTAATTCAAATTTAGTACTTTTTTGAATATTCACCCTACCCCTCCCAGACTCAATCTCTAGATGCGCCACTGCTTGGAAGAGCCCTCCTCCTTCGTAGTCGGGCTCTTATGGCAAAATATGAATATAAACGAATGCTGTTTTTATTGACAACATGCTTTCATGAAAAATTATCGGTAATTTTGATGCACTTGGGTAATTACTTCCGAAAATATTTTGTTTTATTTTATATATATATATATATTTGGGCGAGGTTTCAAAAAATGTTTCGCCTGTGCCTCTTTTTACCCTCTTGTCCTCTATTTTTTATTTTGCAAGTTGGCAACCCTACTTTACTTTACTGTTAGGCGGTACGAAGTTAGCCTGGTCACCTAGTAATACAATAAAACACAATTTGATTTTTTTAAAACTTTATCTAAACTTTTTATTAAACTTGATATTATTAAGTTCGATATTCTTGTTCCCGGTCATATTCGTATAAAACTTGTACACACAACCCGACATAATCTTTATACAATTCGTTATTTGCTCTCCGTATTTCAACAGTTGCCTCAGCCCCGCCCTGGGGTTGTATCGAGGACATCTCTTATGAACCTGCATGACGTACACATACTTCCCGGGAAACTTGTCCATTTTCAAAAAATCGATCAGGCTTCCATAAGTCAATCCGTGCAAGTCGTAGATGGAACCGCTGGCAAAGTTTCGACCACAGATGACGCTTTTGCCCTTTTTCGCTACGTCACTAAGGTCGGAGGTGTGTCTGTCTATAGCTGAGCAAAATCCGTAGGGATAGCATATAGTCTCGCCTCCTTCTTGAAGGGATATTAATAGTCTGATAGTAAATTGGTAGGTGTGGATTGTTTTTAGGAGGGAGTAAACTTCTGGGGAGGAGTTGAGATAGGTTTCTTTCCATTTCTTAATCTTTTCTGTAACATTTTTTAAATATCAATAAACGTGAATTAGTATGAGATGATATGAGGCGACGAATGAAGTTGCAAAACCCGTCTTATCCCACAAACGTTGTTTCGCGATAATAAGCAAAAACTGTTTTAGCAAATGTCTGAAGCGTTAATTTACAAAAAACGTGTCCATTGAGTGGAATCATTGTTTTCTATCTCGTTTTTCTAAAAATGAAAATTAATAGATATTTAATTGTTAAACAGATAAAACACAAAAATAATTCAAATAAGGCGGGTTTTGTTGCAGTATGATGCATATTGGCTATAAAATGAAGAACGCTGTCATTTTATATAAAGTAGTAAATATATAATATTATAAAGTAGTAAATTTTTATGGGAAATGTCATCGATCGTCATTTCCTAGCCAACTGGACGCCGTTTTTTTCGATCATAAGGTATTTGCATCCTAACTTAATTTACTAAATATACCATTTTATTAAAATTAAATAAGAATTTGAAAAGACGTCAGTAGTAATATTATACTTGTATAAAAAGCCGGATTTTGCTGCAGTAACGTAATTTGTAGTGAATTTTATATAGGAATGGGCGACTTTTAGTGCAGTTTGGGATTATGTTTATGTAGATTTCAGGATCCACTATTAATATATGTCATTAGGCCATTTTTTTAAACGGATAAGGCCGGTTTTGCAACTTGACGCCTCATATGGAAGATTTAGAACATTCAATGCTCTTATTAGAATAAAGAGCATAATTTAATTTTATTCTAACCTTAAGTAATCTGCTAAAAATATTGCAACTGAACCAAAAATTTTAATTTAATTACGCATTCATTTTATACAAGGTGACCCAGTGTAGTGAAAAATTACCATATCAGTTTTTCTATTGGTGCTTTTCACTTGAACACCTATTGCATTTAAAAAAAATAACATTTTGGAGTAATAATATACTTCAGTCACCTTGTATATCTATCAATTTTTTTGAGAATGTATGCTACAATTATTACTAGCATGTTTAAAAAAATGGAGCTTTTTCGAAACATTAAGCCATACTGTATACAGGGTTAGTCTTAAAGAATAAGTGCATATATTTTTAGGGGTAATATATATTTTTAGGACTGGAAACTTTTTTTGAAATTTTGTATTTTTCGAAAAATTTTAGGATTTTTTTTTTAATTTCGGGTTAAAAAATATAATATCTTGATAATATGGCAACATTGGTAATAGATTAAATTTAGAGAAACAAAAAAAACGAAAAAATCTAGTGGCTCTTAAAATTTATGTAAATTTATAATTTTTTACATAGGTAATTTATTAATATATAGGTTTATAGCTGAAGAAACCATCTGAATATACAGGGTTAGTCTTAAATAAGTGCCAATTAGGGGTAGTATATTTCGACCCCAGAAATACCATTATGAGATTTTTTTCGTGAAAACAAAATTGAAATTTTGGATTTTTTTTTTAGTTTTTAGTTAAAAAGAATAATGTTTTGATAATATGGACAGATAGGTAGTAGACTAAATTTACAAGAAAGAAAAGTGGTTCTCAAAATTTAAGCAAAAAATAATTTTTTGGAAATTTTCAAAGTAAAATAACTCGTTTATTTTGGACTTTTGGAACCAAACCAGCCCTGAAAATATTTGCACTTGTTTAAGACTCGCCCTGTATAATAAAACATGTTAGATAGACTAGTGTCTACAAATTGGAAAGATTATACATAGTGGTAAATTCATATAATTCTAGACTAATGTATGAGTATATAGGAAGTAAATAGGTAAGAAATAATCTGGATATATCTATCCAGATTGCCTACAAATTTTAAAAGGTTATAGATAGTGGTAGCAAAATAAGTCTATGATCTGGAGTTATTCATTTGCAGTAATTGTAATCGTAATACGGTTTATAGATAATTTGTCAATACTAAGCTACCTTTAAGTTAATTGTATTATAAAAGTTTTAGAGAAAATACGTTACCTAAAAAATCCTTCGTTTCAATGTTTCTCATGTCATTAATGCCCAATAAAACCGGGAAATTTAAATTTAGATTTATTGGTGGAGGGCTAATCTTTTTCTCGTCATTCTTTTCTGATTTTGGTCCTGAACTGGCTTTAGATTTCGATCCAGATATTCCTGTTTCTTTTTTATTAGTCCCATTACCACAATTAGGGGTCTTTTTGAGATTACTTTTCGGTTTGTTAAATTTCAAATTTTCCCTTAGTACAAAATTGTTGTAGGAATCAGGGTTGGCACATGGCACGATGTAATAGTCCATTATTTTAACATAATTTGGATTTTTTGCCATGTAGTCAATTAGGTACAGTGCGTTAGACACAGCAACTGTATTTTCCCCATTTAGTCCAGCCTGGATGAAGGCACCCATCTTGGGTTCGTTAGAGTTGGTGATGCACGAGTCACTGGAAATAATAACCATGAAAATTGGTCTACCTAAAATAGGTACACCCTGTTGTTTATTTTATTATAAATAATTCCTTTATCGGGCGTAGCAATCATATTCCTAAACCCTGCAACGAGGAGTAATGAGAAAAATTGGACTATTTTCTAAATCAAATTTCTTTGTAAACTTTTAATTGATCACAATTTTTCCTTAATTAACATAACTTTTTAAGCATCTCTATATACCGGGTGCGTTCAAACGTGGCTCACCTCTGTAACTTTTTTACTTTTTCAGTTAAAAACGATATTTTGTATGTTACTATATGACATAAATTAGATATCGCTAGAATTGATTGACGTATTCAACTGTTTTCGGTCACTTCCTGTTTCACCGGAAATGACCACAACTTTTGATTTTTAAATGGCACCCTCGGTATTTTTTTACTTTATTCGATAGAAAATGACATTCTGAATAGAATGACATATCATATATCATTTTTTGACATTGTGTGATCAGTGAGTTCAAAATTAAAGACTGTCAATTAGTCTAAGAAAATATATTGTATTTCACAAAACATTTTAAAATATATACCACAATCAAGTGTTCAAAAACTAGTCAAGCAAAATGGGTTCAAATAAAAAAAAACAATAAAAAATTAGTTTTCATAAATTTTCAAAAATTTAATATAATTTTTTGTATAATTATTTATTGTTCAAGATTATTATAGTAGAGAAGCCTCCACAAAGAGTATAATCGTTGATTCAAGAATTCTTTCAATCAACGATATAATCAAATTCTCTGACTTATTGTAGTTTTGTAGTTTAATATAAACAAGAAGTTATACAGGGTGAGTGTCAAATAAGTGCAAATATTTTCAGGGTTTGGTTGATCTCGATAAAAGAATTATATTTTCTCTTTACCGTTTCTCAAATAAGCCCAAATTATTTTTTGTAAATTTAATCTACTACCTATATTGCCATGTTATGAAGATATTATGTTTTTTAATTATTAGAAGTTTAAAAAAATGTTTTCAAAATATTCCAAATTTTTCAAAGATTTTTTTCTGGGGTTGAAATATACTACCGGTAAAAATATTTGCACTTATTTAAGACTCACCCTGTATAAACAAGTTTAGAAATATCTCTCATTAAATATCTCGAAATATATTGTTAAAAAAAGCTATGAAAAATAGATAAAATTATGGAATAAAAAATTATTAGTGGAAACAATGTAAACCCACCTTTAATAACATTACAAAAAGTCTTGAAAACTGACACATAATTATATATATGTATTAGGTTGACATTTATATAAATATTTATACTTTTTCTGAATCATAGAATTACAATAAGTTGGGTATAGATGTTTTGTATGAATAAATGTTGTGTTTAGTCTCCAAAGACTAAAATTGGAGAAATTGAGAAATATGGTCCGTCTCAAGATTCTCCCATAGACACTGACTAGGTTAGTACCATTTATTTAAGAAAAAAATAACTGTTTGTAACTTACCTTGGGTTGATTTTCCAATCTCAACCAATTCAACTTTTCCACAACTACTCTTTTTAGTTTTAACCAAAAATTCATTTATTTCATCATAAGTTAAAAAATTATCGTGGAATTTTTCATATCTTCTGCACATTAATTGTTTCTTATCAACTATAATTTGATCACCAGATTTCTTCAAATTTATCACATCCTTCGACTCTTTGGAACTGCGCTTCCTAACATTATTTTTCGTTTTTTTCTTAGACCGACCCATCTATAACTATTACAAATTAATTTGTAAATTAAAAAAAAAATGACGGAATTGTCAAAATTAAATAAAAAAGTTTTCCTTCGAGCCGGATTTGAACCAGCGACCTATGGATGTCTACTTTTTGATTCCGCTACAGTCCACCGCTCTACCAACTGAGCTATCGAAGGCTTGTGAACTTTTTCGTACTAGCGGTATAACAGTAAAACGAGTAATGAAATTATTTAATTAGATGTTTAAAAATAGGTACAATTTATTAGGACTTTTACGATTTAAGATTATTTTTATTATTTGTCTCATTGCAATAAACAAACACCTCGCAGATCGCCCATTTTTCGATCTTACCATATTTTTCTCTTGGATAAACCAGTTCTCGATCGCCTACAGAAATATGTTGAGTCAGAATCGACATATTTTATTTTATTAAAATATTTTTCTAATAAAATATAAGTAAGTTTATACAATTTTTGCTACTATTTTATCAGATATTTATTTATAAACACATAAATATACAAATATATGTATTATTTCTAAATTTATTTTGTAAATTAAATAAAAGAAAATAGAGAAATTCATGTGAAAAAAGGCAAAAAAAGTTTTATTTAAAAAATCAATCACGTTGAGAGATGTTTACACTCTTGCTAATTTTAATTTAGTTAACTATTCATGAACACACAGCCATATTTACCTAATGAAAAATACAAACTACCAACAAAGTAAATCTACTGACACTAAATCATAAAAATGAAAATATCTAAATAGAAAAATCTTTGTTGGATGGGTAGGCAACCTTAGTAGTATTTTGAAGAGACATTAATGCACGATTGAATATCGGAATAATATACTGGGTGTTCCATTTAAAATAAGAGAGTAACTTGCTTTTAAAGATGACCAAAGTTCAATATTAATTTTGTCTCACCCTGTATAACTTTTTGGGTCAAGTTTTAATTTGATTAAAGTATATTAGTTATTTTAACTACATATTAGGCTATACCGGGAAAATTCCAGTTTAAAAGTATTCTTTATTTTTTGAAAATGTTAAATATGTTAAAAACTTTGCATTTTAGTCATATATTTCTCTATGGAACTTATCTTTATTTTTCTCATAGAATCCGAAAATGGATTAATATATAGGGTGTTCCATTACAAAAACAAAACTTTAATGTGTAACTTTTTTTGGCGATACCCTGTAGAACTCTATATTTTTAAGAAATGCTCCAAATTAGCCTACAGGCACAGAATATCTACAGGTAATCACAAAATTTCATTTCAATAGAAACTTTTCGTTCTTCTTGGAGCCTCCGCTTCGTATGAGAGGCGCCACCCTGTATCTGTACTTACCAAAAAAAAAGTTTTTAATAACTTAGAAAACTACAGGGTGGTGTTAGGTGTTAGTCAAGTGGACAGTGTTGCCAGAATTGAAGGATTTTCTTCAATATGAAGGATTTTACAGTCAAATTTCGTCGATTGAAGGGCTGAAGGATGTTTATCCAAAAATAAGACAATATAAGGTTTCTGGAAGTTTTGCACAATAAATATTGTTAAAATATGTAGTAGGAGTATTTATTGTTTTTCCTACATCTATTTCTTTTCACTTTAATCGTGTTTAATTAAGGATGCCTCAGTTTAAAGCAACGTTGTTTGTCAAAAAGTCCACAATTCGAAAGATTTTAACATTTACCAAAAAATTAATAGATATTACCGTTTTATCTTTCAACGCGTCTTATTACACACAAAACATTGTTCTTGTTGGAAATTTAGGAAAGTATAAACAGGATTAATAATTTTAGAAGAAGCTACATTTTTTATAAAGAATGCAATATCCTCTAAATGTCAATAATAAAACAGTTTTGTGCCTCTTGTAAAGACAATCCGGGCACATACTGTATACATATTTTAATAAAATGGGAATTAATTTTCTACTTTATTATATATGGAATTGTTTTGAAACAAACAGACCCAACCAAAAAGAAATTGAATATTAACCAATTATTTTCAAACAAAGATAAATTATATTCCGCTGGTGCTTTCACCGAAAACGCAATACCCTGTACATACCGTTTCCGAACGCTACCACATGCGAGAGACAACATTGAATATGGTTACATAAGATCGAGATCAGTGCTAACTTGCACCCATATATGGCCATAAGCCTTCTACCCAATTGGGATAAATAGGTTTTGGTTGAAAGTTATATACCATTTTTTTTCTGATTTTGGCGGGGTCGTCGCTGATATTTCAAATTATTTTTGGGACATTGAAAGTAAAAATACACATGTTCAAAAATATGAAGCACTGGATGTTAAATTAAGACTAGATTCTGAAAATTTTAATAGATATTTACTAGGTTTGTTTTGTTTTATAGAAAAGAATTAAAAAGAAGAATTTAATACAATATTACTTTATATCAAAATTAGATTTATCAATTTGTATTCTATCAAATTTATCTGTATTTTTATCAAATATTTATATAATATCTGATAAAAAATCTAAATTATTTATACAGGGTGAGTCTTAAATAAGTGCAAATACATATTTTCTGGGCTGGTAGATCTCGATAAAAAAAAACACACATTTTCTCTTTACCCTTTTTCAAATAAGTCCAAAATAATCTGATGTGGGTAAGTATTTCAAATGAAATTATTTAAAATACCGGGTGTTGCATCGTCGAGCGGGACATAGGAAATCCCATGTAAATTTTAATGGGGTTAATTATTGGCTTCCCTAATTATTTTAGAGAATAGTTCGATTTAGGTTTATTGAAGAGCACTAAAATCCACATTCAAAAGAATAACTTTAGATATTTTTGATTAGCCCGTTTACGAGTTATCACCGATTTCTTTTCAAATATTTCTCCTTTCTTATGGCCCTGTATTTACTTATGAGCACCAGTCAAGGTAAAAGATAACTGTCAAATGAAGTTGTCATTTCAGAAATTTATCTATTTAGTGCTTTATTATTATTATTAAAAACTCATACCTACATCGAAAATATTAGCCATGAATTACACTACCGAAGAAAAAATATTGATGATTAAATGTATTATCAAGGAAATAGTTATCAAAAGGTGTCGGACATGTTTGCTGCTCTCTCCGAATAGACCGATACCTGGAAAATCTACAATCGCAAGGAATATCCAGAGATTTGAGACCAAAGGTACCCTAATAAATAACTGCAGATGTGAAGCAAGACAGGAACAAAGAGAAGATGCAAGAAATGATACCGACTTGGAAGTTTTATTGTGCGTGGAAGAGAACGATGGAAAGATCAGCACAAGGAAACTTGAGGGTGAAATAGGAATAGATCACACTACAGCGTTTCAAATTTTGAAACGACATAAATACTATTCCTTCAAATATGAAAAGCACCAAGAGCTACGAGATGGGGATGAAATACGGCGGCAGGCGTTTTGTTTTGATATGATGGAAAGAGCAAACACGGATAGGGAATTTTTAAAAAACATATGTTTCACTGACGAATGCACGTTTACCTTAAACAATGAACCCAATGTTCAAAATTATCGATATTGGAACAAAGAAAACCAACACAGGTTTGTCGAAACAAGGACGCAATATCCACAGAAAGTAAGTGTTTGGGCAGGGATATTCGGACACAATATTATCGGGTCATTATTTCTTACGCGAAATTTAAATGCAGAATATTATTTGGAACTACTCGAAAATCATATTTTACCTGCTTTACATGATGCCTCTAGGGAAAATCAGGAAGTTTGGAACCAAATGGATATCTGCCCGGCACATAGTACCCTGGCTGTTCGGGAATATTTAGACAATAGTTTTAACGGAAACGTTATTGGCCTAAATCATACAGTAAATTGGCCAGCAAGGTCTCTTGATATTTCGCCAAATGATTTCTTTCTCTGGGGCCATTTAAAAACAGGATATACAAGGATAAAAAATACCCAAATCTAGACGAGTTAAAAATGCTATTTCTGCCGAATGCAATAGAATTTCTGTTTACCGACTAGCGAATGTAAGAAGAGAATTTTATGATCGCCTGGGTTATTGTCTAGCAGTCGATGGAGGAATATTTGAACATCTTCTTAAATCCTACAGTTCCAACAATTTAATAGCCATTATAGCCTCCCTCACATATTGAGATACTCTCTTTATAGTACCCCTAACAAAATTATTTATTTGTAAAATGCTATTAACAAATTAATTTATCATCTTCACAGTATTCTGAGTAATCAACTTACAGTAATGACTATTTTGAAGCCATTTTTCAAGTCTCTATTAAGTGGTAGCATCTCAGTAGAATACTCTAAATTAATTAAAAAATAGCGAAACTCAATAAATATTTTAATATAACTGATAAACAATCTAATTAAGTTATATATAGTTGGGAATAATATTTCGCTAAAATTAACTAATTGACTAATCAAAATGTTAAAATTATAAATAACCCACGCGCCCGTGAAATGCAGCGCCAATCAAAGCTGGTCGTCGCTTAAAAATTCATAAAAATAACCATAAATCAGCCGTAAATGGTAAATATAGTGGTCAGAATTAATAAAGACTAATGTTATTTTAATAAATCCGTTCTCCGGTGTGACATCATGGCGCTGAAAATGTGGGAGTACGTGACAATATAGATTATTATCTATTTTGGAGAACTAGATAAAATTTTCAAATTTTAATAAAATAAAGTAAAAAACGCTTATTATTTTTTTTAATCGTTATTCTTATGTGAAAAGCCATCTTATAATAAAAAATTATGCCAGTTTTTATTTCATTTCGCTATCCTCCCTCAACTTATTTTTTTTACAAAGCGACAAATATGTAAGATGTAAGTTTTATTATTATTTTATTTTAATTTATTAAACAATTATTTTAATTTCCTTAAAATACTGTCGGTCGATCGGCACGCCAATGGAAATTGACCTCAAACGTCTAATCTTTGTACACAACTACATTGTTGCCATCGAGCAGATACCCCTATTTCCTTCTCTATCCATTCTCTCTTGCACTCGTTGATTTTTGCAACCCAATGTGTGATGAAGCTTTAGAGCGTTTTATGAATGGATCATTGTATCTTCCGAGTTTAAATATCTTTGGTTGTATCCATAGAAAAAGCATAATATTTAGCTTATAAAACAATAAACTTTTGATTTCTAACCAAAATTTTTGTTGACGGGTGATAATCAAAGGCCAAAATGACATTCCTCGCAAATTTTGAAGTATAATTAGTGGAAAAGTCAAAAGTTTGTTAACTTCTTCCACTAATTGAAAATTACTACAACTAATTATGACGTTCTGAATGCTTACATTAAAATTAGGCAAACAAACTTCTACGGCTAATTGAAACTACTAATTTATTCCACTAATTGCGAGGTTCTGAATAAAACATAAGCCTTTAAAATTAGTGGTAGTAATGTACTGAACTTTGCAATGACTATTTGTTGATTGCATCAAGTACTTCTTCTATTTCATTAATTTAAATTAATATGCAAGTTAGATATGAGCGTACTAAGATTATGAAAGAATATATAACATATACAAGAAATTTTAGAGAATATTTTGAAATTATGCAGACCATTTTATTAATTATAATATTTTTTTCAGACTTGCAGTGTTTAGGCCATGTCGGCCGAAACTGTAGACGTAGCCAAAGTTCAAGATGAAGAGGTATTGCGAAAAATGGTAACATTACTAATGTCTTCACAACTAATATAGTATGTTAGTAATATTAACAATAATACAATTATTAAACTATAATTTAACCCACCATTTATTTTTTTTAACATTTGCAATTGCATCTAATATGATTCTAAATCCGTAATTAATATTTTAAGAATACACGTCATAATGAAAGAAATCATTTAATTAGCATTGAAATCCATAATAAGTAATAATGTCTAAACCCTGTAGGTTCTCATATATATATTATTAAGAGAATTAATAATTATAAGGAAACTTATTTTGTGTTAAAATATTCTTTCAGTGGCAAGAAACTGACGACTTTGGAAAAAAGAAAGAAATTAGGGCTCACATGTATAAATTAAGGGAAAATCGACTGAAAGATTTCTATAATACTGGAGAAGTAACTAGCGAAGTTCGTAGTAGTACCACAACAGCGCGATCAAGCGAGAATTCATCAAAAACTAACATGTCCACCACTCACGCCGATAACTTAACTGACCAAAGTTACGTTACATTGAAAAGTAAAGAAGTAAGGGATTCAGAAAGCCCTACTAGAGATAACTACAGTAAAACAATTGGTAAGAAAACTTTCTTTATGTTCATTCAATTTCCTCAAGTTTTATAATTACAGCAAAACATCAAGATCAAGGGTGGTCAGTAACGTCATCTAACGAAAAAAGTGCTGATGGGAAAACCCACATTGCTACTCATACCGCTTCAACATGCGGCACTGAAAAAATCGACAACGGTAAAATGGATTACTCTGCTAAATTAGAGGAAAAGACTTCAGTCTTCCAAGATGGAGATGATAAGAACTTTACTAAAGCAGTAGGATCGTCTTCCAGTTCCGTTCTAAAACAAGAAGCTAGCGGCGGAGATGAGCATTCAAATTTCAGATCTTCAACAACTAAATCCTCATCTTCCTCAAAATACGTCTCGGAAAGCAAAAATTCGTTTGAGGATACTCAACAACCTTCATCAACGACAATTATAACGAGGGGCCAAATACCATATTCAATAAATGAGGATAATTTTAAATCTGTAACGCAAAAAACGTACACTACAAATGTTCCGAGTGATTTGAAAAAACACCCAAGCTACCTTGAAGGCAAAACAACGGTAAGATTTTTGAATATCAAGTAATTATTTAGATATTTGATTAACTGTATGCTTATTGTTTTTGTAGGTAACTCAAGAAACAAAAACTTTAGCTGACGGTACAATAGTTACCACTACTCATTATGAAACTAAAGACGGGAATTCGACACAGAGAGCTACCCACAAAAAATACAGCAATATTGGTGCCACAAAAGTTTCAGAACAGAAAGCTTCTTCAAGTAGCTCACACGTTCAATCACGTAGTAGTCATGTGACAAGCGGCTCTAGAGATACTAGAGATACTAGAGATACTAGAGATACTAGAGATACTAGAAATACTAGAGATGACAGGAAAATGGTAGAGTACGTTATCGAGCCAGGAAGTACAGTAGATATTAATGTAAAACAGGTAAACGAATACAACAACTTAGTTAGTGGGAGAGGAAATATTACCAGTCAGCAATCAACGAGAACTTCTAAGGAAACTAGACAGCAAGACTCTAAAGTTAGCGAGAAACAAAGAATTTCTCAACAGGAGATTGACTTAGCTTCTGTGCCGGGGGATACAACTTCTACATCTACTAAAATTACTACAACCCGAACTGTAACAACGGAATCAATTCCACAAGAAAAAACTGATGTAATTTACCAAACAACTAAAACTCACAATATCAACCAAGACCAAAACGTAAATGAATCTAAAAAAGTTTCGAGCAATCAGTTTATCTCAACAGAACGCCAACACGAAATTGATACTCAAAATATCAGACAAGAACACCGAGAACCAGTAGGAGAGGCTCCAACCAAACCGAAATCCCAAGAACAATACAAAGCTCCAAAGCAACCTCAAAATGTAGAACAGTCACCATATAAACAGCCAGAAAAGCGTCAGCCAATTAAACCTGGAAAATCAGAATTAGATCAGAAACCCACACCTACTGAAGGACAATACGATACTACTTATCGTAGTGAATTTACCAACAAGAAGATATCAGTTGAAGTCAGCCCTACCCACGATGCTTTTGCTCGATCACTACGGTCAGTTACCCCAGAAAGAATTGGAAGAAGTACACCTAGGACTGGAAGTAACACTTCACTAAGGAGCAGCCCTGAAAAAATGAGGCATCCTTCAAGGTAGGTTCAATATAGGATTTTTTTTCAATATCTGCATATAAAAGATAATTATTTTACTTTTTGTTTTTATAGATTATCTCCTGATCGTGGAAGATCGCCCAGCCCAAGAAAAACACCAACCAAATTTTCTAGCACCGAAACTGTTACATACAGAACAACTAAGACTTCTCCGAAAACTGTAAATGGAGATGTGTCCAGAACTACAAAATCTGAACATTATAATTCTGATACAATTACCAAACGATCTAAGACACACGTCCAAACAGATACCAGTAATTATAATACGGTAACAAAGGAAAAATATAGACCACGAAGCCCTTCTCCAACGGGCACAACTACAAGTGATTTTGAGTATATCAAAAATGATGAAGATTATTCAAAGATCAATTCGATGTATATTAATACAGTGGATAAAAAATCAACTGAAACTGTACGCCCCAGTACCCTAGAAATAAATAGAAAAACTAAAAAAGTTACTGAAAGGTCACCTACATCGCCATTACCAGACTTATCCAGTACGAAAAAGTCACCTGTTAAGGAATCGCCAAGATCACCAACCAAGCAATCAACTCCTTCTGACAGGCCAAAACTTGTCAGAACAGATACATATGAGGAACGAGTCAAAGAAATCCTAGGAATAAATAACAATCAAGAAACCCGTAGAAGTAGTTTGGAAAGGAATTCTTTAAAGAGAAGCTCCCTAAGGGAAAGCTCAACTAGGACATATAGCAGTGATGATGTGGTAGACAGGTTGTACAGGAATAAAACAAGCTCGACTAAGGAAACATCTAAACATGACAAAATTACGTCAGAAACAAAAGACACGCGAAAATCGCCTCAAAAGGATTTATCGAAATCATATCCGGAAAGCAAAATATCCCCAAAATCAAAACCAAAATCTGAGTCTCCGGTTAGAAAATCTCCTACAAAGAAAGGGCCTGGAATTGGCGAATTTCCTTCTCAGGTTAGAAAATCTCCACAAAAAGAACCACTTGGCCCTTATCCAGAAAGAAAATCTCCTACTAAGTCAGTACCAAGCGTTAGCGAATTTCCGTCACAGGTCAGAAGAGCTCCAGAAAGAGCTCATTTAGAACCATACCCTGAAAGGAAATCTCCTACAAAGTCAGTGCCAAGCGTTAGCGAGTTTCCTTCACAGATTAGAAGATCGCCAGGAAAAGAACCTTTGGAACCTTACCCAGAAAGGAAATCTCCTACCAAGTCAGTACCTGGTGTCAGTGAGTTCCCTTCGCAAGTTAGAAGGTCTCCAGAGAGAGAACCTTTGGAACCTTTCCCAGAAAGAAAATCTCCTACAAAGTCAGTACCAAGTGTTTGTGAGTTTCCTTCACAAATCAGGCGGTCTCCAGAGAAAGTACCTTTGGAACCCTACCCAGAAAGAAAATCTCCTACTAAATCAGTGCCTAATGTGAGTGAATTTCCTTCTCAAGTCAGAAAATCTTCAGAAAAAGCACCTTTGGAACCGTATCCTGAAAGAAAGTCTCCTACAAAGTCAGTTCCGAGTGTTAGCGAGTTTCCGTCACAGATTAGAAGATCGCCTGATAGAATTCCTTTAGAACCCTATCCAGAAAGAAAATCACCTACAAAGTCGGTGCCTACTATTAATGAGTTCCCTTCTCAGATCAGAAAATCCCCAGAAAGGACATCTTTGGAACCTTACCCGGAAAAAAAGTCTCCAACCAAATCAGTGCCAAGTGTCAGTGAGTTTCCTTCGCAGATTAGAAGATCTCCAGAAAGAGAATACTTGGAACCCTATCCAGAAAAGAAATTACCTACAAAATCAGTTCCTAGTATTAATGAGTTCCCATCTCAGATAAGAAGATCTCCCGAAAGGGAACCTTTGGAGCCTTATCCAGAAAGGAAGTCTCCTACCAAGTCTGTACCGAGCGTTAGTGAGTTTCCATCACAAGTGAGAAAATCCCCAGAAAGAGCACCTTTGGAACCTTACCCGGAAAGAAAGTCTTCAGAAAAATCAGTGCCAAGTGTCAGTGAGTTTCCTTCACAGATTAGAATATCTCCAGAAAGAGAACCCTTGGAACCGTTTCCAGAAAAGAGGTTATCTACAAAGTCAGTACCTAGTATTAATGAGTTCCCATCTCAGATACGAAAATCTCCCGAAAGGGAACCTTTGGAACCTTACCCAGAAAGAAAGTCCCCTACCAAATCTGTACCTAGCGTTAGTGAGTTCCCCTCACATGTTAGAAAATCACCAGAAAGGGTACCTTTGGAACCATATCCAGAAAGAAGAACTCCTACAACATCAGCTCCTACTCTTAGCGAGTTCCCTTTACAAACTAAAAAATCACCTAAAGAGAAAATTCCCACTGTGTCAAAAGTATCGAAAATACCAAGTAAAACCATATCAAAAGATAAATCTTCAACCGATGAGGAGGTTCATGAAGATGTCGAAGAAAAATTCTTTCAGACATTGGAAACCAGAAAACCTGTTGAGGAGCCTGTAGTTGAGAGAAAAATATTTAGTCAGCTTTGCAGAGGGGATGAAATAAAATCAATCAACAAAAAAGAAGCGACACAAAAACTGATTGAAAGTGAGATATTGGATAACGAGAAAAAACAATCTAGAGTCCAAAATAAAATACCTACTAAGAAAATTACCGAAAAAAGAACAGAAAAAAAATCTTCTGTAATAATATCCGACAAGAAATTTACTGATACGAATAAGACAAGAAAACAACCAGAAAGCAATACTACTTCCGAAGACGAAACAGATGTTATTGAAACTACTTATAATAAAGAGAAAAAAACTCAAAGAAAAACAACTGAAAATGTTTCCAGACGAACAAACGAAAATTTGAAGCAGGAGAAACTATTGAATGGTGATAAAAAAATTGTCACAAAAACTACAAGCGATACAACCAAATATATTAATAAAGATTTTACAAAGGAAAAACCAACTATTAAGAAGACCCCAACTAGTAAGGTGACAGAATTTGTGTCAATTACCACTAAAGTAACAAAGAATGAACCAAAAACAATCTCCTACGCATCCACCCCTAAAAAGAAACCCCAAACAATATATAAAGTAGAAAAAACAAAGTTTATTGGAGGAACAGAATATCAAGACAAATTTTCAAATAAAATCAAAAAGGAGCCTCTGAACAAAACGACAAAGGTTATAACAAAAGTGACCTTAAAAGATATAGAAAAAGAAAACTTGCAAGAAGATAAATCTGTTCATTTGAGAACAAATAGAGTTGATGACACCGTTACTAAAAAGAAAGTAAGTAAAACTATATTACTAAATGGGGATACTCCAAAAGGTAAACCAAAGGAGTTGCCAACTCGACAACCTCTTACAAAAAAAGCAGTTGTCAATATAAAGCCACAAGAAAAGAGCCCAGTAACGAAATCTAATATAACAACTAAATATACTACAACTGTAAGGAAAACAGTAAATGGAACTACACCTACCAAGAAAACCGATACAACAATTCCTAAGAGTAAATCAACCCCAACTCAGCAACCTAAAACAACAACAAATAAACCTAAATCAAAATTCCCTAAATCTAAACCTTCCGATGATGCTTCCTCTGACAGTGAAGAGAGTTCAACTGTTGAAAGTATTGAAGGCTCATTTATTGATCTGACAAGCGATCAAAGTTATCTAAGCCAAATTAATGAACAACTGCGAAGAGAGAGTATAACAACTACAAAAACGTTTGCTTCCGATGAAGATGTTGTAGATCGTGAATTTGTTGTTAACCTGCAAAGATCTAAATCTTCCAGAGAACCTACACCTGATAGATTATGTCCTAGACCTTTAACCAGTGATGAAGAAGAAGAAGTAAGTCCTGTAAGATACCCTGACCAAATAAGTGAACCGGACGATGGAAGCTTAAGAAGAAAACCTAAGAAATTATCTGACATTCCAATTTTCGAATCGGAAGATACGAACGATTTTACAAGGATAACCGAAGTTACGGATATTAAGAAAAAAATATCTGAAGTGGACAAGGTGGAAGAAACTGACGAAAGTCTCCTCAGTATTGATAAGAAAATTAATAAGTTCCTGAGTACAGCTGACAAAACGAAGAAAGAACCTGTTAATAAAGCACCACAAGTGAACAGAATAAGTGTCGAGATTTCTGACGATTTAAAATCCGACGAATGCCTTTTGAGTGTTTCTGATAAAGTCAGCAAGTTTATTAGCACAGCTGAGCAGCTCACATCTCAAAAACTTCCAGGAAGAACACCGAGTTCTAAAATATATGACGGGGTTAATGTAAACATCCAGAAAAAAGTGGAGGAATTTAAATCTTCCGTAGAGGAATCTAACAAATCGAAACAGCCGAGCCAAGCTACAAAAAGAACAAGGCCAGACTTATCCCAAGTCGATGACGAACTGAAAGAAGATGAATGCTTATTAAGCGTTTCAGACAAAGTTACCAAATTCATTTCTACTGCAGAGCAGTTGGCTAACAGTACAAAGCCTGTAAGTTTGTTAAAAATCACTATAAAACCAAAAACAAACGACGAAGAAACTAAACCTGATAGAAAATCACCTACTAAGGATGTTCATTTTGAGAGACAACAAACCTATACTCGTAGATCATCGTCTGTATCACCCGAGAGATTGAAGTCTCCTTCACCAAGTCGAAGTACACCAACTAGAAGACAATCCGATCAGTATGCAAGTATTTCTACTACCGAAGTAACAGACGAAATTTACAGAACTAAAAACAGAGATGTGCCTCGCGTAGGATCTCCAGAAGATGGAAAAACTATCTTGAGCACGAGTGGACGTCTTAGAAGTACAGAAAGTATTAAAAGGGCTAAAGCTTTGTTTGAGAATGGTGGAGTGGAAAAAAACAAACCAAAACAAATAGATATTTTGAAAAGACCATCAGTTTTTGATGAAAGAACGAAGAAGCATGAGTCAAGGACAACATCTACAAGTATTAAAAATCGTGAAGAAACTATCAGGAAATCTTCTATTCAGGAATCAGGTATTATTTTTCATTTTAAAAGAGTTTGGAAATATTTAATAATGGTGTTTTGTTTATTTAGAAAACTTGCGATCATCCAAACTAGTTGAGACAGCAACAAGAAGATCACAATCACCATTGAAATCACCGGAGCGTTATAAATCACCCGAAAAAATAGAAAGGTCGTCCAAACTGGTTGAAACAACAATAAGAAGATCGCAGTCACCACAAAAATCACCGGAACGACCAAAATCTCCTGAAAAAATTGAAATAACCCGGTTTAGAGCTAGCTCCCCTGAAAAAATTCCAGAAATAATTACAACGGAACCTAGAAGTCGCGAAACATCTCCAGAGGATGATACACCGCATTATATGAAACCATTGGACAGAAGCTTACGACTGAAAAGTCCACATAGAGACAGTGTTAATCAAGGTAGTACTTCTAAGATAAAAAAAAATGACAGGTCTATTTAGTATTATTTGTTTTTTTTAGTAAACAGACAATCTCAAACATATGATCAGGCAGATTCCAGGCAAACTAAATTTGGTGTCACCTTAAGGAGAACAGATTCTCAAAAAAATACAAAAGCTACCGATAATGTATCTAGTACTTTAAAACAAAGAAGCAGTAGTACAGTTTTTGAAAAAACAATTACTGAGGAAGAAATTGAAGAAATTTTTGATCTGGAAATTCTAGAGGAGTTGGTAAGACTGTTTGGGTCTTTCAGTAAATATATTATTTAACAAATTTCGTTTTTTTCAGTTGGAAAAAGTCGTTAATTATGAATTAAGGAGGAAGATTCGTAATCAAATACGCTTAATAAAGAAACTAATTACTGAAGGTACATTTGAAACTTTCATTTTAAATAGGAAATCGATAATAAGACGGGGCTCAAGCCCTACTAAGAGCAAAAGTGTGAGTCCCGATCGTACATATTCAGTTGATCAAAGAGACAGTATAACTAGAAAATCCACCACCGAAAAATCCGAATATCACTCGTTCAGTTCTACAAAACAAAGATCTAGCGAATCCTCAAACGTAATTAAGAAAAGTTCCAGTCCTGTTCGTGAAAGAACATCTCCCCAAAGGCAAAGTCCAGAAAGAAGGGTCTCCAAAACTGTAGCAGTAACGCCTACCGGCAAAACAACCACGACAAAAACTACAGAAGAAATTCCCGGAGGTGTGAGGGTGACTACAACTACCACCACGGAATCTAAGACTTTTACTACATTAAAGAAAACGGTTCCTACTACAAAGAAACAAGTAGAAGATAACCAACCGGAGTGGGTGAAGCAAAGAAACCTGAAAAACGTCAAAGAAACCAACGCATCTAACGCATCGAGGAAGGTCAGTTCTAGTAGCACGGTAACAAAGAAATCAAGTTTAAGAACCAGTCCAGCAAAGGATGTTAAATTGACAGATATCATAACATCAAGTTATGGAGTAGGACCGACAGATGAAAATGGAACACCATTGTTTGGACTAAAGGCTTTAAGAGCACAAAACAAGAATGTTAAATCTAAAGGTTAGTTGATTCTATCTTTTATTAGACAGGTGAGAATCATTTACCTATTGTCTCAGTTCATTATAACACTGTTTTAGTCTTTAGAATTCTCAGCATCAACTGTAAGACAGATTTACTCATCATTACTCATCTCGTCATTTCCCATTTATATGTTTAGTAGGTCTGTTGATGTACTATAGAATAGCAATGATATTTCTGTTCTTCATAACTATTCTTCATTCAAATAACATTGGATCGATCATAACGAGATTTTTTTTTGACTGGTAGTACACATTGGTCGAATGTTTTCTTCTTTAGATAAAGTGGCATTCTGGATTTGAATATGATTGAGTTTCTTCCATATGTAATCCTATTCTAACTTAATTCTTCGGTTGATTTCTGGTAGTAGAGATCCCGAGCTGCCCAAGTAGCATTTTCACGACTTGCGACCACATGTTTACTAAACACAACGTTGGATTAGTTACAAAAAATAGTTAGCTCCTACCTTAGGTATTAAAATAAATTTAAACGTTTATTTTATATTTATATATATATATATATATATATATATATATATATATATATATATATATATATATATATATATATATATATATATATATATATATATATATATATATATATATATATATATATATATATATATATATATACGTTGTGCCGACGTTGGACTTGTACTACAGCAAAGTAGAAGCTTCTGCGACGTCGAATAAACGTTGTCTTCTAACTTTTTGCTTAAGTGATCTTTAGGTGATTCGGGCAACGTAGCTACAACGTTGGACAATATAGAGTTTTCCGACGTCAGTTTCAGGACCTATTCCAACGTTATGCAAACGTCGTCTGTTTTACTAGTTCCAACGTTGTTTAGATTTCCTTATTCTTACGTTGGTAGGACGTCGGGTCACTACCTTTTTGCAACTGTATTGAACCATAACCTTAAATCTTAAATTTTCACTTCATTGTTCTGTTCAGTCAGACAGTTCAGTGCTGTTTTTGTTTTTATAAAAAAAAACTTAATTAAAATGGGAAATAAGAAAGGTACATATAAAACTAAATTTAAATATACATCGACATATATTACCGATAGTTTATCCACTCCCTCGTTTATTTAGATTATAGAGGGCGGCACAAGCTAGACTCTAGGATGACTAAATTAGGCAATCTTGCGACTAGTATACTACTTGTTAAGGCCGAACTGCGACTTTATTAGTCCAGTATGCGACTACTCGAACTACTCCATCTTAATCTCCAAAACAACAAAGTGCAAGCCGCCATGTTGTTAAATAAGAAAATGTTTCGTTTCTAAAATAGCAATTCCTGCTTTTTGAATACATTAACTTGAAATATTTGACCCTAAAAAACACGTGGAAACAATTTTTTCGACTGCGAATGAATTATTCTCATTTTACTAAAAAAAAATTCAAAAAAATTTTTAAAACTTCTTTAATTTTAAGGCCCATTAGTATTTTTCAAAGTAGAAACAATACATTTATCAATAAAGTTGTTTGCGCTTAACTTTTTTGCCTTGGGTAACGAGTTACAGAGTCGGTTAAAGTGTTTCAATAATTATGATCTTCAAACATCCTCCACACTTAAATACTTTTGTTTTGTTTTTCTTCACTGCCATCTGACATATGTCTCTAACTAAACCATAAAAATAATATTTTTACTATAATTATCCCAATTTAGGATAAAACGCGACTTAGACGCCATATTAGTTTTGTATTTCTGTGAATTAGGATTTTAAACAACGTTGCAGATTGTACTAAATTAGGCTTCTAGCCAACGTCGGTATCCAACGTCGTTTCCACCCAAAAATTATTCTCCAAACTAGTGCAGACTAGGGTTGGCACGAGGTTGTGCCGACGTTGCGCCCCAACGTTTGGTCGCGTGACACAACGTTGTCCCGACGTCCAAATGCTGCTTGGGTGTGTATTAGTTGTCTCAAATATATGTACTCTTCTACTATTTCCAGTTTTGTATTATTTATTAGAATGGTTTTTCTGACTACTAGTTCGTTGTACATTACTCTAGTTTTTGTTGGATATCAATATATTGGATATCAAATATATTTTGTTTTAGAAAAGCTTTTGAATTTAGGTTCAGCGTTCATTATTAAAAATTTCAGCTTGTTCCTTTGCATAATATATAATCTATGAATAATATTTTAGTTCAAGGAACAGTAGTGTCCAGCGAGTATTATTCCGAAAATGGTCAAGAACCGGTTGGTCAGATAAGCGTGACGAAATATTCGACCGACCCAAAAGATTTGGATGAAGAAGGTGTGATTTTGTCCAACGGTAAAGTGGCCAGTGTTACTACCACTCAACAGTTTGGATACAAAGACACGCCTGCTCTGAAAAGTCTTACCGACAGCAAAAGAACAAAAGTAAATGATCATTGATTTGTTTTATTTTACGTTACAATTAAACTGTATAATTTTTCAGGAAATTTGCGATAAAAACGAGAAATCGACAACTAAAAGTACTAAATTAAACAGGAGAAGTTCTGTAAAAACCATTTCAGAGAAATTTATTGAAAATGCAGGTATGTAAGAAACTAAAAAGCTACTTCTTCTTCTTCTAATACATATCTACTAATGGATAGTTCTGATAACATTTTCCATTGCTTCCCTATTCCTGTCTATTGTACTCCACTGTCTACTGTCTGATTTTCTCGGCTAACACATGTTCTTCCTTCCAATTCCTGCCATCTTGTCCTCGATCAACACTATCAACAGATGCATGAATACATCTTGTTCCACAATATACGCCCCAGATATGCATTTTTTTTCATAATATACAGGGTGGTCCGAACTGTATTCCGGAAACTTCGACAGCATATTCTGCAGATAAAAATAAGTAAAAAAGTTCGTATATCTATATTTCTTTACTGATTAGTTTTATACAGGTACGGACGAAAAGTTATTACTCTTCAAAACAGTTAAAACACATGTATGTGGTGCCACCTACAAATAGGAGGCATATTGATATCAAAATCAAATTTCTCATGTCAAAAAACTCCGAGACAGCAATTTTCATCGAAATATTGTCTGTACTTCAGAAATTATTTGGAAAAAATCGAAATAAAAATGAAACTTCAGCACCCTGTATCTCCGAAACTAAACATTTTAGGACATACAATTATACGAACTTTTTTATTTATTTTTATCTGTAGAATATGATGGCGTAGTTTCCGGAATACAGTTCGGACCACCCTGTATAAGTTATATCTAATTTCCTTTAATGATGTCCATTCTTCGAAGGTTTGGTTTGGCTTGGTATGCCCAAGTACTCAAATTTATTTACTTTCTCGATAGGCCTTGTATTCAATGTTATAGTGGAGATTTTTAACATATTTGGGTTTCTGGAGATAACCATAAAATTAAACTTTTTTTAGTACTGCCCTATAGCCATAACCCCCTTCTATTTGTATGGGATTGAATATATTATTGTCCAACATTATTTGTATAGTTTAAGAAACTAAAATATTAATTTTTTAAAACTACCTTATAAAGTATATATTTTTGAAATCAGTAATTGTATTTTTACCTTTTTTTTTAGTAAAAATTAATTCCTTTATACTTTTGATAATGCTTTTTCTCCTTATTTGTTTTTTTTTGCTTTGTCTTTTATACAACTAATAATCTCCTGTTACAAGAGAGCTAGTTTGCAATGCATTTGTAGGGCTTTTTAATCAATCAAAACAAATGTATATTCTTATAAATTACAGTCGAGACTTTGAAGAATGAGAAGCAAACAACCTACCCAAAGGCAGGCTTGATATTGCGTTCTTCCAGCTTCAAAAATCAAGGCGACTCTGACAGCAGAGAAGGATCACCCGGTAAGTTTTAACTAAACTCATAAAACAGTAATTTTTAAGGTGTTTCAAAGCCAATCTGAACAATTACTTCAAATATTTCTTTGGTATTTTTGTGTTGAATTAAGAACAATTATTGGTGGTTTTAGCGTTGACTGAAAGAATTAATTTTGTCAGAATTTGTTTGTTTTTGCCTCTTGAAGTTATTTTTTAATCTAGTACATCTATCGTAACTCGTGAATAGTTTGTTATTTGAGAATTTTAACATAATCCTCAATTATTTCATAGTTAATGTGAGACAAAGCAGTACGTCCAGGACTGGCGAAACGTTTTTAACAAACACATCAAAAATAACTGGAGCCGAGGATGTAATTACTAGAATGAAAACTGAAGAATACCAAGAAGGGGATTCGGAAGAAGATATCGCAGCTAGAGGACTTTTAAATAAATTTATAGGTAAAAAACTTGGTTAATTAGAATAGTAATAGTAGTATATTTAATAATAAATACGTGTTAACAGGTTCCCAAGTGCTACTATCTGGAATGGAAGCACATCATGCTGCAACTGCAAAAACTCAAACAACAGTTTCAACTTCTCCTAGAGAGAGTATAAGACGATCAACAAAGATAACTTCTACGATAACTGTAAGTATTATAATAAAAATATAACATATATAGAAGAAAATAATCCACTTATACGAAGCTCCTTCTACTATTTATAAAATATGTATATTATACTTTAATTCTTCGTTTAACGTACAATGCATTAGTATTCTCGTTTCTATGTTAATTTAGATTAGATTTTTATTAGAGGTGGTTTTTAGCCTATTCTTCTGCAATCTTTTCAGATAATTTGTGATAAGAGACTTTGGCAATGTCTTATCATCGCCTAATGCAAAGAACTGCGCATCTTCAAGTGACAAATTCTGCAAACGAGTTTGTCTAAGTCACCTTTAAATGTCTGTTGGACTCATACTCATAGATAAAAAAAAACCAAGTTTATATTGGAAAGTGCCTGTAAGGAAAATATAAATACTATTTGGCGCTATTCTTACAACGGTCGCTCTCCAAAGCTTTTCATAATTTTGGAGCGGTTCGGCTTTTTCCGGAATTATGTCGCGAAATATTGTTTATTCAAATTTATTACTATTTTCTTTTAATATTTTAAATAAAATACAGTGTGTTGCATATAAGAAACATTATTTTATATAAAAGGACATATGTATGAAATACCTACGAAACATTGGAAACCGACGTTATGCCACGATCCACGATGGTTTTTGCGTGAACTGCAAAGTTCATACAGCTTTTAAGTTTTTAATGTCACTTTTTCACAATAATTATCATGGGTTTGAGCAAATAACATTTGAATTAAACTCAAAATAGCAATAATGACTTTGAAAATGGACGCTTTAAACACTTTTCGGTATTTTTTCAATGAGGGCGGTTTAAAATTTTAAAAGATTTTATAATTTTGGAAGATACTTACTGACTTTGATAAGAGAAAATTATTTCTGTTCTTGTTTGCGGTTGTCCTTAACCACCACTATAGCAGCGCCCTACAACGTATGCGCTTCAAAACAATTGTAAGTTTTGGCGGTAAGCTGAGCATTCAAATCTAAACTTGTTTTCTTTATATATGCTCATATTGGACTTGCAAAACACTGTTAGTAGACCCTCTACAATTTTGACATATTTTCTAAATTTAGTATTAAATCAGATCTGACGATCTGCAATAAATTTTAGCGAGTATTTTACAATGAACTCCTGGTGTATTTTTCCGCTATTCTATGCTAATAAAATATGTCAGTCATTTAGATTTGTAATTGACACGTAATCTTGACTTGACGTTATGAAAACCAGCTATGTTCTATAAATAGTATATTTATATATCGTTATAACTCAAAGGCTCCACCAGTAAGTTCCTCAAAGCCGCCTAATTTAATTTTAACGCTTATTTATAACTGCAAACAAACAGATGTTTCAAAACAAGGGAATGCTTATTTTAGTCACAAACCTTTCAACTATTAACCTGTTGGTGTTTAAAAATCCGAAAAGTGGCAGCCGACATTCCTAGAATTGCTATAAAAAATATGCTGTCTGATAATAAAAATAAAGTTCGAAAAGTGATTCATACCTTTCTCAATTATAAAGAGAAAGGCAAGACAGAAAAAAATTATGTATTTGAGAACTTTTACAGCATACAAATGATTTATATTTTGAAGTTTTTATTGCACGAGTGCAGAAATTTGATTTTTTTAATTTGCTATAGTTGTTTGGGTATCATAAAAATTTAATCATAACTAACTAATTATGAAACTTGTGAGACCATCAAAATTTAGTAGATCAATTGTCCTCTCTGTAATATTGAACAACAAAAGGAATTGGAAGAGAGAAACGTTTGCTAAGCAGTTGGACCATACCATAACGTGATATACTGATGCTTCCAAAACCAAAGCAGGAACAGAGATAGGAGTATTTAGGTCGAAAATGAAATATTCCGAATTAATGGGCACCTACCCCAGCTTCCTTCAGGCAGAGATCTCCGCTATCGAAAGATGCGTACAACTTATCTTAGACAGAAACTAAAATAAATATATATAAAAAATATAAGAAATATCTTATCCGATAGTCAAGCAACCGTAAGAGCAATCAACTCAGTAACCATCAATTCGAAGTCGCTCAAAGAATGCCTAGAGAAGCTAAACAAATTAGACAAAGAAAATAAAGTCCTCCTATTCTGGGTGCCAGCCCAGCAAGGGATAAAGGTTAATGAAAAAGCAAATAATCTAGGTAATTATCCAACACTCCACTACCTGTATCAGAACCGTTCTGCTTCCTAATTGGAAACCAACTTAAAGCAGAACTTAACAATCTGGAAGACTCCATCCGTAATCTGGAATGGGCATTCTCCAACGGTCTAAGTCACCCTAAGAAATTTTTCAGAACTTACGACCGAGAAAAATCAAAGATTTTCGTTGATTTAAGTAAGAACAATCTTCGGATTGTCACGGGGTTTTTACAGGACACTATCTCCTCAATGAATACCTTAGTAGATTGAAACTGAGAAACAACGGTGAAAGCAGATTCTGTGGGGAAAATGGGAAAACCCCAGGACACACTCTCAAGCAAGATTTTCATAGTTATTTGTGTGCTTATTTGTTAACTAGTGCAAAAAAACATATTTGTTGCACATGTTGCACACAACATTTTTTCTACGATCGAATTGAAATTCTTATTTAAATGTTTTTTAAAAAGTTTTTTGAGGTAATTCACAGAATAATATTACCACTAACAATGACACTATAAACAAATATTATTTTTATTTTTTTAATAACTTTTTTTGAGTTGATTTTAATTTTAATGTCGCAGTTTGAACAATTCACTGAGGTAATTGATGGACAAACTTCATTTCCAGTAGTCTTTTGAATTTTATTCTCATTTCTGCTCGTAGAGGTCTCGGTTTCTTGTTCTTCACTTAAAACTCTCTTCCGGAATGTTGCTGCGAGGTGTCCAGCACTAGTACTTGGTCTAACTTCCAGGATTTGACAAATTTTTACAAAAATTGACAATTTTTTTTCTCTTTTTTTAACTTGTCATTAAAAATGTCAAGGTGTTTTTTGCACTAGTGTAAAAAAATTGACTTTTCACCCTCAACTGGTTCTGGGGTCTTCGTTCTGGGGTCCGATTTTTTGTAATTTCTCTCTTCTTTTCAGTTCAAAAATAAATGATGAAGAGATTTTATAAAAAGTTTAGCACTGTTTAAAATATATTCAATGTTGTGAACATACAATTTCATTCATTTTCAATTAATTAATGAGAACCGACACAAAAATAAAGTAAAACGCATTTTTTTAGAAATGTTTGACAGCAGAAATTTAACTTGGTTAAGAAACCCACAGAAATTAAAAACATATATATTTTATGATTTTCCGATATTACAGAAAGTAGAAACAACTGAAATGTGAAGCTAAAGTAATAAACATAAATTATTTTCAATAAAACTGCAAACAAACTGCAAAACAGCACTTTCAACAAACTTTGTCAAATACAGTTCATGCTAACATAGGATCTGCAGTCATGAGATTCTTGTTTTTTGTCATTTCTCCGTTGACATATACCACGTCTCTATCGTTTCTGATACTGATTATTCAATTTTCTCTCTTCTATAAGTAAAAGATTCAGAATCGGAGTTATGGTTACTCTTCGGAGAAAAATGAATATATCGATGATCTTCACATCACTTAAGTTCAAACAATGTTGAAACAAGTCAAACAAAGTTTGTCATAAGGTTATTAGAAGATGAAAAAATAAAGTCAGAAAAAAAAATAATAAAAAGAAATAATTCATGTCAGAAGATGAAAAAGTAAAACACGTTTTTAAATTCTCCGATGTTGTTGATAATAACGTATAGAGATGCGAGGTGTAACGCGAACGAAGTCGCAGGCAAATGCTAGTGCAATTTTAAACCAGATATTGAACAGAGGAGATATTTAGGAACCAGGGAAATTCAGTTGACAATGACAATAGAAGAAGCCGAGCCTACTCGTCCGACAAAGGAATGTTTTCAAAACAAGGAAATTCCAAATTTGGCCAGCAGGCCGCCCCTTCATATTTTAACCTGTTCGTTTCTGAATATTTCGAAAAAGCGACGGGCCTCATGCCGCGAATTGAGGTATAAAGGCGCTAATTTTGGACGCCCGATGACGTCAAACGTAAAGACGCTTAACAGATGCTGCTTGGCCGACGCCGTCGATCTCAAATTGTGTTCTTTAATATCTTGTGCAGCGAACACCGCATTTTCTAACATCTTCGCAGCTTAACAGTGATTTTTCTTTCGTTTTGAAGCTTTCGTTCGCCGGGTTCCATTATCGTTCGGTTTTTTGGAGACACCGGTTATCTGTATTGGATTATTCTCTTCAATATAATAGATTTGTAGGTGAGTCAGATTTTTATATATTTTTCAAGTTTTTTGATGAAATGTTTTTTTTATTATGTTGTCGGTTGAAAAGACGTAAAGGAGTATTTTGCAAATGCAAAACAAAGACCAAGACTCCATTGATCTTGGTCTTGGTCTTGCAGTCTAATAAGTAGGCCTGGTTTTGGTCTTGGACTTGTAGGGCCCGGTTTTGGTTTTGGTCTTGCTACAAGACTCTTGCAAATCTTGCAAAAACTCTTTAAATAAATAAGTATTTTAAGTAATTTAATATAAATTAAACTTTAGACGAGAAAAAAAACAATATTTGTCTAATGAAAATTTTTGTTTTTCATTATAATATTATTTAAATATATCCGCGTTGCTTCATATAAAATTTTATGTAACAATCGGGGAAACACTCATATTTATTTATTTGAATGGTTCCTTTAGCAATACGGCAATATTTGATATATTCCTACAGAAAAGTTTTTATAAAAATGCTTTATTTTTGACCTTGAAAAAAAACAACTTTTTCCAAACGTCACAAATGTATTAGTTTTTGCGACGTGATTGACAATATAAAAAGTCATTTTAACGCCTAGGCATAAAAGTACGAAAATATATGATTAAACTGACATAAAGTGTCAAATTCAACGAGCGTAACCATAGTTTCTCGATATATACAAGGTACAATAAGGAATTACTTTTAAATATTTTTATATTATTTGGAACGTTTAAATTTGTTTAAAAATTATTTGTCACGCTTCAGAAAAAATAGCATGTTCTATTCGGAGTAAAAATTACTTTTTTGCCTCGCCTAACTAAACAAAAAGTATCATTTTTAATTCTAATAAAACAATGTACTATTTTTATTATTTCGTGTTTCTCCAGATTGTGGTCAATAAGACAAAGCCAGAAAAACAAATAATCTGTAGTTTTGAGCAAAAATCACTGGATTAAAGATCCAAAAATTCTAAACGGTTCTTTTATTAAACCCAGAGTTGTTAATTAGCCAAGTTTGTCATTGTCATTTAAAACCCTTCTTATACACATGTACTTTGCGATTACTCGGCTCTGTCGTCAATCAGAGAGTCCATTATTTAATACACTTTGTCACATTGTCCTTACAAAATTAAGAAATTGAGTTATCTGGTCCACAAGGTGTCCAATGTGACCTATATTGTATATAAATCACAAAATTATTGTAATTATAATAAATGAAAAATAAATATAAGATAATTAAACATCTCAGCGAACGCCTGAGCAACTCAGAAGACAGCAGAAAAGTTGGTAAAACTAAAACATACATATAAGCTGGAAAGGGTCAAATCTGGAAAGGGTGAACTTACACAACTTGATAAATTTTAAATCACAAAAGAGTTATTCAAAAAAATCTAATGAGATAGAAATAAGGAGAGACTACTAACCTCTACAAAATATGCACATGGCAACATTGTAAACGCAAACCTCTACTTTTCAATAGTTATCTCAGTAGATTTGTAGATTTGGAGAAAATATGCATCGTAACTAGATGGTATAGCCCGAGTAGAGTCTGAACTTAATAAGGTCATTAAGCAAGATCACTAGGTTAGGACATAAAATCACTAGAATCGTGGAAAAATTCACCAGGGCAGAGACACGCAACAAACCTCATAGTAGAACATTTGTCAGAATTTAAGGCAGACCTGATAAGAAAAGACAGAAAAACTGTCAAAGCTGTCAAAGCTGTAATGGGTCTACCAACAGGGACATTGTAAACTTGTGGCGTGTCTAAAGCTGACGGAATTGACAGATGAAACCACGTGAAAATGTTGTTAATCTGAAGAAGAAATTACAGAACATATTCTATGTCAGTGACCAGACAGTTTGGCAAATGCGCGGTATTGGGCAATAATAGGCCATTGATACAAAACTATATGAAGAGTCTCCAAGTTGTTTGACTTTTTTTCAAAAGGATAGGATTGAAGAATGATTGAATCTAGAGGTCAGAAGAGGACCACAATAGATCTGAAAAGGTCGAAGTGACACTGGCCGATAAATATCCCACAAATTTAATCTATTCTAATCTAATTTTGAGAACATATATAGGTTTACTAATATGCCCTGAAACAGATGTATGATTTGATAATACAAAATACTTTTTAGAATAAGAATTTTCAATACAGTAATTAACAAATCCAGAGTTCTCTATTTTCCAAATTGAAACGTTATTTTCTTTGGAATTACATACCACACATCTTTATAAGCTCTGTAGGAATAACTTAAATAGAAATACCGACAATACATTGACCAGAAATAATCTATTTAAAACCCTTTTTGTTTAAACATACTGTCCAAACTCCCCCACATCTTTGTTTGGCTATAAATACTTACTTTTTTGCAATGCCGATAAAGTTTAATGATTAGATTAACATTATCTAGTGTAGAGTGTTTGTTTATTATTGTTTAATCTCGACAACTAACCAAAATGTATTTCAAGTTTTACCCGATTTCGAAAATGCTGCTTCCAATCTATGGCTTCTTTGACTTTTTAAAATCATTTAATGGGACAATACAGGTATGCAAATAGTTAAAAAATATGTTCAAATGATTTTTAAAGTTTTAAAAATAAAATTGCCTTAACATATATGGTCACACACACGATGTTTCTGGTCTATGTACATGTGGATTTTTGTAAATTTTATTTCTGGATAGAAGCCAGGATCATGAAAAAAAGAAAAATAAACAATAACTTTGCGATGGTTTATAGAAAACGATTTAATGAAAGCTTTTATAAACATTCGAACCATTACTGATAAATTTTTGTTACATTCGTTTGCATATGGTTGGACTTATTTGATCAGGTTGGATAGTGTTGGTTTAGTACATCCCTTTAGTATATATCACAGCTAAATAAATATAATAAATATTATATTTAATAAGTGATATTTTAAAAACGAATTTAAAAATAATATATCTGGTGTCCAGAGACTCATTTGAATATTTTCAATAACAGTGGTATTTGAAATCTTTCCAAAATAAAAAATACCGAATCTTCATACTTAAAATACATAATTTTGGAATTGTGTAATTTTATGACGAGCACAATATTAGTTTTTATAAAAATAAAAATTAAAAAAATGTGAATTATTTATTTATTAAAATTATTATTTTATTAGAATTATTTATTTATTCAAATTAATTTTTATTATACTACAAATTAAAAATAAAATAAATCAAATATATTTTATTCTTGAATATATTTTTTGAAATTTATCTCATTCTGATATATCAAATTTTAATATCTAATAATAAAGCGCACATAAGCCCCAATAAAGGACCTGAATCAAGTAAAAATAAGATTACTAAAATTGTATTTACTTTAGATTTTATTGTGATCTAACGGGTGCGTCTCAAAAATGGCTCATCCTATAACTTTTTTATTTTTTCAGATAATAAAAGGAAATTTGGTATGTTGGTATATGACATAAATTATATTGACGTATTCAATTGTTTTTGGTCACTTCCCGTTTCACCGGAAATGACTACAACTTTTGATTTTTTAATGGCACCTTCGGTATATTTTTACTTTGTTCGATAGAAAATGACACTCTGAATAGAATGACGTAAAATCATATGTCACCTTTTGACATTTTTGCTTTAAAAAAATGGTATTTTAAATGTCAATCTAGAGTGCCATGGCTGTGTTAAAAACACTAACTTTTAATCAAGGAGCTTTGGAAAAATAGATTTGATCATAATGTTTTTTGTGTCTTATTCTGGCCGGTTAAAAGGTGTCCAAGACTTTTTTTTAACATACATATATCATTTTTTTAATGGAAGAAACAAGGATGGCTCATTAGCGTATTTGGAAAAAGCATTTTTTGCGAATAATTTAGTACCCACACACTTGGCATTTCGAGTCAACTTGTCGTTATAAACCGCATGTTACAATTTCAAATAAACCATATATAGGGAAATTGGAACAACTTTCGTTGCACGTTATCAATGACACCATGCGTAGTCTTATGGAGTTTGCTGGTGGTCGTATTATGATGTGCAACCAAAGTTATTTTAATTTCCCTTTAGAAAAATTTCAAAAGTTAACATACACTGTCACTCTATTCAGTGTGTCATTTTCTATCGAATAAAGTAAAAAATACCGAGGGTGATATTTAAAAATAAAAAGTTGTAGTTATTTCCGGTGAAACAAGAAGTGACAGAAAACAATTGTAATACGTCAATCAATCCTAATTTACAACATAACCAAATCTCGATTTTTTATCTGAAAAAAGTTAATATATATACAGGGTGTCCCAGAAATAAGTGCAAATATTTTAACTGGTAGTATAATTCAACCACAGAAACACGCCTATGAGGTTTTTTTCGCGAAAAAAAAATTTGAAAATTCGAAATTTTTTGAAAATTTTTTTGGATTTTTTTTTAGTTTTTAGTTAAAAAAACGATAAAGAGAAAATATGTTTCTTTAATCGAGATTCACCACCCCTTAAAATATTTGCACTTATTTCTGGGACACCCTGTACAAATAAAAAAGTTATAGGGGTGAGCCATTTTTGAGACGCACCCGGTATAGTGCACATAACAAAGCCATACTAAGTCACTAATTATATTAGAGTGATACTAGATTTTGAAAAAAAAACACTAAAGAATATTAAAAAAAAACAAAAAATATCTATAAGAAAATAAAATTAGCGTAAAGACTAAATAAAAATATAATAAATAAAAAATAGTGTTACCTAAAAGCAAACAAAGATAGAAAGTACAAAGACACCATTGTTCTTTAAAGATACTCAACAAAGTCAAAAATAAAAAGAAAAAATATATATACAAAGAACAATAACTAAACAAAGAACTAAGACATAAACATAAAGAAAACGCAATTCACGAAATAACGTTGAACTAACATGAGTGATTTTTAAAAATAAATCGGTAAATAAATAAAAATACATAGTTATCGCTAAAACGCAATAAGTTTTGTTTTGATGGTATTTAAAATTGTACCAGGGCAGTCACAGGCAAAAAAGTTCATAGTAGAGCATTCGCCAAAATTTACAGCAGACCTGAGAAGCAAACACAGTCAAAGCTGTAGTGGGTTTACTAAAAGGGATTGGAAGCTGAATAAGTATCCAAAGCTAATGGGATTGATGCACAAAGCCATGTGCAGGTTCTGTCAATCTAGACAGAAAGATTTTATTTGGAAAATGTACAGTTCTCTGTAATAGGCAATGATAGGCCATTGCCAGAGAACTACATGAAGGGTTCAGTCTCCAAGTTGCTAGACTTTGTGAAAAGGATTGGACTGGAAAATGTAGTACCCTAAGGATCAGAAGAGAATCACAGTAGATCTGAAAAGGTCGCAGTAGATCAGGCCAATAGCCACCTCTAAGAATATAATCTTTCTCTCGATTCTAAAAATATTCAATTCTATTCGATATTCCATCCCCCAAAACATGTTTTTATATCAAATCATCATCAAAACATAGTTTATTTTCGTTACAAGCAGTCTGTCATTATATCGATGTAAGTACTTATGGTCTAAAGCCTTTAAATCAATCATCTCGATTTATTTTGACCAAAGAACAAATAAAATTACTAGAGCGAAATCAGAAAATGCGGAAATAGTTGAGCCGATGGGTTTTTCGCGCTCCCGATCTACGTATAAAGACCGTTGCCATCTATTTTAGGCGACGCGAACGTAAATTTAGACGTTGTGCACGTTGCCTGTCACAAGTCGATTTCGCTACCAAACTACGTACTTTCTTTTGTTCGATTGTGTGTGTGTGTGTTTTCCAAACCAACAACGGAGATATCGTGATGAGGGAACGCATGTCCACATGTGACGCTCTATTTATAAGTTATGCGCTGGTCAATTTTTTCCGTCTGACACAAAAAGAGAAGGTCGTTTCCGCAGATTTAGACTTCTGTCACTGTGATTTATGGTTCTGTGATATATGGGAACATGTATTTTAACCGCAGTATACTAAAACAATTCTTTGTCATTCTGACAGGACGTTTTTATGTCAAATTAGATTAGCTTTTTAGGTGACTATAGGCCTGTTCCACTAAGACGTTTTCAGATCTATTGTGTTCCTCTTTTGATCTCTAGGTCACCATTCTCCAGTCGTATCCTTTTCATAAAATTTAAGAATTTGGAGACTGGATCCTCTGAATACAAAGAACCGCACATTTGCCAGGGTGTCGCTCGTACTGACATAAAATGGGTTCTATCATTTCTTCTTCAGATTGATAAAATCTGAACATAGCTTCGGCTGTCAATATGTAGCGGAATTCAAATACCTCGGCAGTTTGCTTTCGGAAAAGGCCAATATCGACTCTGAAATTTAGCACAGGATCAGCAGCACCTCAAGAGCATTCAAGAGCAAATTAAAAACAACGTTTTCTACAATCATGATTTGAGCACAAAAACGAAACTTGCAGTGTACCGAGCAATAATAGTCCTCACCATGTTATATGGAAGCGAAACCTGGATGTCGTACCGCCGACATATGAACGCATTAAACAAGTTGCAACAGAGACACTTTAGACAACTCTTAAGAATCAAATGGTTCCATCATGTTTCAAACATATCGGTCCTTGAGAGTATTGAAGTCATGATTACAAAGTCCCGCTTAAGATGGGCTGGTCACGTATGCACCCAAGCAGCATTTGGACGTCGGGACAACGTTGTGTCACGCGACCAAACGTCGGGGCGCAACGTCGGCACAACCTCGTGCCAACCCTAGTCTGCACTAGTTTGGAGAATCATTTTTTGTCAAATTTTTCAAGTTAATGTGTTCAAAAATCAGGAATTGCTATGTTAGGAACGAAACATTTTCTTATTCAACAACATGGCGGCTTTCACTTTGTTGTTTTGGAGATTAAGATGGAGTAGTTCGAGTAGTCCAGGATTAGTCGCATACCTGGACTAATAAAGTCGCAGTTCAGCCTTAACAGGTAGTATACTAGTCGCAAGATTGCCTAATTTAGTAATCCTAGAGTCTAGCTTGTGCCGCCCTCTATATTCTAAATAAACGAGGGAGTGGATAAAGTATCGGTAATATGTCGATGTATATTTAAATTTAGTTTTATATGTACCTTTCTTACGTCCCATTTTAATTAAGTTTTTTATAAAAACAAAAACAGCACTGAACTGTCCAATGAAGTAAAAATTTAAGATTAAGGTTATGGTTCAATGATTTAATATGTATATGGGTTCAATACAGTTGCAAAAAGGTAGTGGCTCGACGTCCTACCAACGTAAGAATAAGGAAATCTAAACAACGTTAGAATTAGTAAAACAGACGACGTTTGCGCAACGTTGGAATAGGTCCTGAAAGTGACGTCGGAAAACTCTTTATTGCCCAACATTGTAACTACGTTGTCCGAATCACCTTAAGCAAAAAAGGTTACAAGACAACGTTTATTCGACGTCGCAGAAGCTTTTACTTTGTTGTAGTACTAGTTCAACGTCGGCACAACGTTACAACAACGTTTACATTTATTTTAATACCCAAGGTACGGAGCTAACTATTTTTTGTAACTAATCCAACGTTGTGTTTAGTAAACATGTGGTCGCAAGTCGTGAAAATGCTACTTGGGCAGAATACAAGAAAACCGCATACCAAAATCTCTGCTTTACGGTGAGCTTGTAGAGGGTAAGACGAGGCCGGGTGGATAACTCAAAAGGTACAAGGATATTTTCCACAAAAACTTAAACGGGATTAACATGCAGAATGAGTGGGAAGAAGCAGCTCGCAATAGAACGCAATGGAGAAGAATTATAAACTCAGTTAACAGCGACAACCAAAAAGTAAAGAGACAACAAAGCAATGAGATTTTTGATGAATGTCCCGAGTGCGGTAGGCAGATAACATCACGTATCGGGCTTTTCAGTCACAGAAAAGATCATGAAAGAAAATGCCTTGCGTGACCATCTTCTGATGCGTGTCAAATACTCGTCAGGGAGTAATGGCAGTATATGTATATAGTAGGTTGTATTCCGTCAAACATGTCCTACAAATTCTTCAATTTAATATCTGTTAGGAAGAAGTTTCACTTCAAATATGCGTACATAGTACGCACACTGTTTTTTAATTATTTATATTAACATTATTTCTGTTAATATCATTTTATATCAAACAGATCAGAATATTTTAATTCTCATGTTTTCTTTTAGATGAGATTATCTCCCGAAGTATCAACTGTTTAATTTATGTCATTCTTTGATCCATCCGTTCTTACATTCGTTAAATATAGACTTACTGTATATATAAGAGGAATATTAAAATAATAGTATATTGAGCTTGTTTATACAGTCCGCAGAGTTCAGAGAGTACATTATTTTTGTATCTAGTGATTTAACCGTTCGGAATTTAGATCGGCCCCCATCGCCAGCCAAATTAGATGTTCTGCGTTTTCCAAACATTCCTCTCACTTGTCTAATTTCCAGACAACATTCCATATATCTCACAGATAGTATTCAAAAAATGTAATTCCGTTTTCGAAGAAACTTTGTGCACCTTATTTGGGGTCGTATACTACTTCTTTCAACAATAATTTTAAATAAAAATATGATATATATATTATTATCAAGAATGCGGTCTTTTCCAAATTATCTCACAATAACGCAATATATTTAGAAAATATAATAACAGGACAATGTTTTGTTATTTTTAGATCCTAAATTTACATACATCGTTACTTTCCACAGCCATTCGTTCCAAGCTAAATAAAGTGGGTTATATAAATGAAAAATATTAGAGAAATCCAGTACCTAATTAATTGCTAGTGATGATTTACTTTGCTAAAAATGTACCAGTAAACAAAAAATAAATGAATTAATTTTTAGATATACCTACTTTACCCAAAAAGGTGATATAAAGGTTTCTTCCAAAATTGTCAAATGATGCGAGGGGATCTTATGTTTTGTATAAATATGTTTCCATTGTTTACAATGTCGACATACTATAAAATATATTCATTTTAAATGTGATTGTCTGCAAAGTCGTTAACAATATTTCATTCCTGAATTATTAGTATTGTGACTGCTCTAAGGTTTATTGTAAGACACTTTTCTAAATTGTAAAAAAAATAAAATAAATTACCAATAAATCAATTATAAATAAACAACATCAGTAGTAAAACAATAGATCCTATCCAGAGGTGAATTTCGAAGAAACCATTTATAAGATTTTTTATTTACTAAATGATGTCGTTTTATTATAGGTTAACACAAAGAAATTCATTGTTAAGAGACAAGTGCGCGTATTTAAGCAGGATATTTATAATATGATACAATTAGAAACCTATTTCCATCAACAGTTCTTGATATAATTAGATACTCTTTTTGTTCTTTGGTCATCTAAACTAACACAGTTTTCTTGTATCTTTAGGCTAGTACTAATTTTTATTTTGTGTCTTTAATCCTTTTTACATCATTTTGTATTAATATCTTTATTTTTTTTTCTTAGAAGATATTTTTTTTAATAAATTTAATTTCATTATTATCAGTTGTTGAAAAGGTTTTTTTTTCTTTAAAAAGTTTTAATGTATAGTCATCTGTTTTATTTCGACCATTATTTCGTTTAACCAATTTGTATCAGGAAGTCAACTTTCTAGATTTACTAACTGCTCTAGTGTCTGCAATCTTTTTAGTGGGCAACAATGTCTTCAATTTTTAATGAGTGCTTGTTACAACTTATCAGGAAGATCTCTCATGTTGATTGGATTTTATTAGATGTTATGAGGTGGATTTTCGCTATTCCACTGCGATGTTTTCATACCTATCGTGATCACCAGGTCTCCAAATTACATTATCCTGCCGTAACATTTTCACAAACTCCAATAACTGGGAAACTGAACCATCCATATAGCTCTTCACCAGTTACTTATCGTACAATGCAAAAGGCACTCACACTGACATACATAGTGATAGAATGTCTTCTTGTGATTGACTGAATCTACACAGGCTGCGTCTGTAATACCATAAGCTTTAAATGCCTAAAAGGGTAAGCAAAGACAGAAAGAGAGCCAAAGCTTTAGTGGGTTTACTAACAGGGCAGTAAGCTGAATAGGCATCTAGCCAACGAGATTGGCGGACAAAGTCAATTGCAGGTTCTGTCAATTTGAAAGAGAAATGACAGAACACATTTTATGTCGGTGCGACAGCCTGGCAAATGTGCGGTTCTCTGTAACAGGCAATGATAGGCCATTGACGAAGAGCTATATGGAGGGTTCAGACTCCAAGTTGCTAGCCTTTTTGGAAAGGATAGGATTGGAGAATGTAATCTGACCACAATTGATCTGAAAAGGTCGCAGTGGCTCCGATAACCACCTCGAAGAATCTAAACTAATATTTCCACCACAGTTTTCCTGTATTTTCTTATCAGGTCTTTCGTCAATACTGGTCAATGTTCATTTATAAACTATTTCAGCTGACTCTGACGCGGTGACTCTCTGCACCGTTCTAGGGTTTTTTGACCACACACTGCATTGTAACCATTTTTATTGTTAAAAAAATCCGTAAGAGGCACATCACAATTTCGTCTGTCCAAATGCGCGATCAAGAAGAATTAATCAGGATTCTTTCGAAATATCTCGTTTTCTAGTTCTGTAACTGATTTAGGGTACACCGTTTTCTAAAAAACTGAAAAAGAAACTATTGGAAGTATCGTGTCTTCAGAGAAAACATCAGAGAGAAAAGGCCTTCAATCGCGAGTATTTTTTAAAGCAAGTGTCCAGTTTTGCGTCAAACAAATCCATGTTCTAACCCTGCCCACGCCGATAATAGGTATAGTTTTTTTTTCGAACGAAGGACAAGGCCGATTCCACTACGGACGCTTGGGCGCATGTTCGACTTATTCGCGGAGACGAGTCGCCTATTTTGGATACGGCCGATACGGAGCGCGCCTAGCAATGTGGTTTTCGTTTGCGCGCTACGCATGGCCCGGTCAAAATAAACAATACAGTAGGAATGTACAGAAGTATCGATTTTAAAAATATCGATATTTCTATCATCGTTATTTTTAGGTTTTGATACGGTTATTAGACTACTCATTAAACCTCGTTAGCCAGATGGTCCATTTCAAACTTCATTCTTCATCTGTCATTGCAATCCTATTGAAAGTAGAAGAATTTATTAAAAAAAAAGTTATTTATACTAAAATATTTTCATTGTTACTAACGTTTCGGTCAGAAGTATCATTGACCGTTATCAAGTGTGAACTAAACTAATAAGAACACCTGCATTGGAGCGTTTTATGAGTGGTTGCCATATTGTTGAAATTTCCATACTAGGATTGCTAAAGATTTTATTATTGTTAGAAATGATAAGTAAAACGATAAAAAGAGAGAGAAATGATAACTCAGTAACCATCAGTTCGAAGTTCCTCAAAAAATTCCTAGAAAAGCTAAAGAAATTAGGCAAAGAAAATCAAGTTATCCTACTCTGGGCGCCAGCCCATCAAATGATAGAAGTTAGTTAATGAAAAAGCAATCAATTTTGCTAGAAAAGGAGCGAGCACTAACACACTAACTGGACCAGAACCGTTCTGTTTTCCAAATACAATGTAAAACTGTCTCAGATACTGGCTTTTATCAAGACCCTGAGACTGTATGATGAGATAAACAACAAAGAAAGGGGGAGACAATAGATTTATAAGGCGGCCAGTGATTAACTTTCTCCCTCCTATACAATTTACAATTGGTACGTGTTTTAAGTGGTTGCCTATTGTGGAAATTTTTATAGTTGGACGGGGGGCTAAAGATATTATTATTGCTAGATATACGGCTTCTTTAAATTATTTTTCCAGTAAGGTTCCTTGTGGACAATGCAATACATTTATTGTTTATGGCTTCATTGTTTTCCCTCCTTGCGTATGTTAAAAATCTCTCAGTCTATCAGTAAGAGTCTCTCTACTCATGCAACTCACCGCACTCACAAGCTATCTTTGTACGTATACTCATTGTTCAAGAACTTCATTGCTCAAAGACACTTCTTAGAGTTGTCTCACACTTAAAAATAATTTTAATTTTATACTTTTGGCTATTCGCCTAATCTTTTATGAAGTTCCTTTCAAAAATGGAATCGTCAAGAGAGAGAGAAGGGGAGAGCATCTTACTCTGGCTAGTATTGCAGTTGTATTTACTTAATCTAGTCTGAGTAACTATTTTGAAGCAAATCCGTTTTAATATTACTTAGTTCAGAATTAAGAGATTCTTGGTCAGTGCAATCCTATTGTTCATTGTTATAAACCCCACAATTTCAAATATGTAAATTCTATAAAACAAAAAATTATTAAAGAAAAAAATTAAGAAAATAATAAAGAAAATTCAAATAAACAATTGAAGTGGTGGCTGCTAAAACCAGGCAGTTCCATTTTAATAAATGGAGTGTGGGAAATCGAAAAAGAGCTGCTCGGTTCTTGCTGCAAACCCAGAGCAAGGCAGCTACAACTAACGTCGCCATTTATGTACAGTTATATTGAGAGAACTGATTGTTGCAGGAAACGATCGGCCAACTTTTTTAAAGTGTAATTCATTAAAAATCGCATTTTCGAAAAAAAGTGGACCTACCTGGTTATTGCAGCCACCCCTTCAATTGCTGTTGTACTCCCAATAGTCGTAATTGACGATAAGAGCAACCCATTTGGTTTAATTGCTTTTATTTTGTTCGTCATGCTGGGGATTTGACAAATATAGTCTGATTACTTCGTTTTATTTTTACTTACGTCTATAGGATCGGCTATATATTTTTATCTATATCGATATATTTAGACATTGAACATTCCTACTGTCTCTGGCTGAAAAAGGCCGAGGGATGGATAGATCGCGGTGGGCGAGACAAACAGGAGGCGGAAAGACGAGCGAGATGAAATTAATGGTTGAGAAGTGGTTATTTTCAGAGTACCTACGCATTTGAACGAAAGCAATATACATGCAAGGCCGATTTATATAAAAATGCATCGTACTTTAAACTCGATTCAGTAGCGGTAGCTCATATCACAACCGTTTAGTAAAGGAACATAGTTTCTGGAAAGTTCTGGATATTTAATTTTATCAATGAAACAGTAAACTAAAAAATAAAAACAATTATTTCTTGCAAAATACAATTCTGTTAAAATCCAATTTAAACCATACCTAGCTTCTCAAATAAAATTTCAGTTGTTTTATTGTTTATGGCGATATACCTATACAATTTCCTGTAATAAAAGAAAAATATGTAAATGATGAAACTTTTCTAGCCGAGTCACTCTTTTCATTTACATACAAAACAAATGCTTATACTTTCCCAATATGCTTAACATATTATTATCATTTCATTGCAGGAAGGGGCAAACCAAGAACTACAACCAGAGTTTTCCAGAGACCGGTAACAGAAAAGGAACTTGAAACTGTTTGGGACGAGCAAACCTTAAGATTATTGGTAAAATTTTATTTTCCAGTTTTTCAAAACAATCTTTGATATATTTTCACATATACATAATGTTTAATAAAAATATAATTCGTATTTAAGTTGGCAGAAAATATGATTTTATAAACAAAGTTTTGTATTTTCTTAGTTGGAACAAAGCACTGACTACGAAGAGCGAAGACTTATCAGAGCTAGATTACGCCAAATCATGGCGGAGCAAGAAGGTAAATTTTTATTTATAATAATAAAAGGAATATTCCTGATAATATAACATTACGTCTCAATACAAATATACTAAATTTTAAAATTATTGCACAATTTTCCAGTCTAGTGCACACAATCCATAGACGTTTGTCCTGGCTTCAATTTTTCAGAAAATAATAATTATATGAACTAAAAAATATCCAAAAAGTATGTGAGTAATGCTATAGATGTACCTGTACGCTCCCTGAAGCGCTAAAAATATTTACTTAGCTTTTGATGGCATTAATCCTTATAATATACACTGTATAATAGCTGCCGAGCTAAATTTCTAGATATTTTTACATATTAATAGATAACGAAGTAACTGAGTCAATGTAACAATTATTGATTTACATTTTTTTTAATATACATTAGTGTTACCATGTTTATAATTTATTTAAACAATTATATTACTGTGAAAACACTATTATACATTTTATTATTATAATACATTTGTTTAAGTAATGACTGACAGGCGTTTTAATGTTTATTTTAATAAAATTTAAAACTTCGAACTTTAAAATATTCTCAATATATTTATTAAGATACCTACTTCTCTTATCCTATTGTCAAATTCTTTGGAATAACCCAAGCGACAAAATTTAACAGAAATAATTCATTCTAATTTAGCCTTAAATTAAATATAGCAAAAGATACAGCATGTCACTACAATATCATTGGAATTTTTGATGTAATGAACACAGCTATGATCTTTTATGTATCTCTTCCTGCGGATGTTTTAAACCAGGTACCTATGCTGTATCTTTACTATATTTAATATAAGATATTAACCATATTAAACATCATAAGGATTTTTCAACCTTCAAGTCAAGTTTAACTGACATCATCTAACCCTAACAGCTCATTGTTTCTTTTCCAGCCTGCACGGCCCTGGTAGACCAGGCAACGAAAGGCGAGGAACCCGCTACACCTACCACCCCCACCGCCGGACAAATCGAGGGTGAGTCTCAGCTGCTGCCCTTGCTCAAGGGCCTTTTAGACGCTCCCGAAAGCGACATTACTCCCGATTCCGGCACCGAATCTGGCGAAGACCAGAGATCGAACTTAATAAACGAAGTTCAAGCCGCTCTGGAGAAGCTCAGCGTGTCGTTAAAGAGCGACCAAACCGATATTTCGGCTGAGAGACGTAGCAGCTTGCTGCAGTTGGTCAGTAAGCTGCAGGCGGGACTGAACGGTAGCGATCGAAGAGCTTCCACGTCGGGAAGCAGTAGTGGACGATTCCAAAAACGAAAGAATAAACAAACGAGACATACTGTCGGGGTGTCTAAGGAGGAACTGGCTGATGCTCGAAGGCTCATCGAGCAAATTTCGTTAAATGACCTTGGACCGAGCGCTAGTAATTCTAAAGTGACACTAAGCAAGCAGAATAGTGAAAGTAGCGTACCTACAAGCTCTGCCAGCTCCTCATATCGCAGTATCCATCAGGCCAAAGTTAAGAACGCCACTGCAAGGCCTTTCAGCTCCTCTAACAGTACTACTTCTTCCGTACAAACCCCTACTGAACATTTCGAAGGCTTTTTTGCTGAAGAAAAGGACAAAGACTCCTCTGTCATACCACAAAAAACGCCTGAGAATCATTCTTCTATCGTACAACAATCTCCTCAAGCTAAAATGGAAAGGACTATCTCCGAAGATTCAAACGTTAGCATTAAGTCTGCTTGTAAAGCTGCGCAGCAGGCGGCAGCTAGTAAGATAGCAGCACTAAAACAAGAAGAAAAAGAAGAAGAATCTGGTTCGGAATACGAGGAAGTAGAAGAAGAAGTAGAAGAAGAAGAGGAGGAGGAAGAAGTTGATAGTGGTACAGTTAAAAGTGCGACCCCGTTAGAAAATGCTCCATTAAAAAGCAATCCTATTTACTCTGAACCATCTCAGAGACCCGTAGAAAATACTTATATTAAACCGTCTCAGAAACACGAAGAAAAATGTAGTAGATTTGATACTCAGAAGAAGATAAAAATGAAGCGAGCAAACACAATTGATATTCCTAAACCACTAAACTTCTACGAAGATGATGATACTGACTCGGAAAACGAAGATGAAAACAACAAAAGGAGAGATAGTTGCTATGCTCTTAGAGGTCCTGTTGGTGTTGGAAACCCTCACACAAAGAAAATTGTTCCAACTTTCCAGCCTAAAACAGAATCGGACAAGAAGTTCATTGCTTTTATTAACAAACATAACGATAACAATTCAAACAAAGGATCTCCCTGGGCGAAAAATTCATCAGTTTGGGGCAGTAAATTCGGAAATATCAAAAACACGTTTGAAAAGAGTTCGAGCAATGACGCGAAAAGTTTTTGGAAATCGGCAGATGACAATATAACTATGTCAACACCTAATCAATTCGGTCCGAAAATTAGTAGGCAGAGCGCTAGAAACTTACAGCAAATGTTCGAAGAAAAGAAGAAAGAATCCCAAGCCGCTCCACCGTCTTGGAAGAAACCAAATCAGTCTCACGTTATTACTGGCTCGTTACAAGTAAAAACCGAACCAGAAAAACAATATAAGGTGGTACCTCAACCTTTACCCGTTAACCAGTTCTCGCACGCGCCTCAGAGCGCATTTAAACCGATAAAAAGAGCTCCTCAGACCTCTTCAAATAGAACTTCGTTGGTATTTTCGCCTGATAATAACGAACTTATCAAAAGCGAAATAAAAGATCAAAGTGGTTCTGTTTTCCTGTACAGTCCTAAACCATTATCTAGCTCTGTGGAATCGTCGACTGTTACTTCTCCTGTAGGTTCAAAACCATGGGCAGCTACTACGGGTGGTAGTCGCGTTTTGAGTCTGGCTGCATCGAGATTTGAACAGCCTGCGCCAGTTAAAGAACCACCTAGACCACGAAGATCAAGCAGGGAAAGTAATAAAAATGCAGTGATTAATTATCAGGCAAATGCAAATGTAATAGATCGGAAACCTTCTTATTTGAATAAAGCTGTGGAGAATAGGTCAAGTACAGTTAGAAAATTAAGCGATCAATATCAAGATATAGACAATAAAGCTGCTGAATCCCATCAGAGGCCTCAGACTTATCAAATTAAGACTAGCGTAGTCGAAAGTCAGTATACTCCTCAAGTCAAACCGCCATCCCATTCTGTACCCCTGTCTCCCCCTCAAAATTACAGCATTAGATATGATCAGCCCGTAAACTATTCAATTCGCTACGATCAACCTCAGAATCAAACATATTCTCAACAAACGACACCTCCTATAAATTATTCTATTCGGTATGACCAACCACAAACTCAATCATATCCTCAACAAAATAGACCAGTAAATTATACGATTCGATATGATCAACCCCAAACTCAAACAAGTACTGTTCATAATTATAATAGATACTCACAAGGTCAAACGCAACCATCACCAAACCAAAATTATCAACCTCAAAATTATTCAATCGTTTATGACAAACCACAACCTGTAATTCAGTCACCAAAAACTCCTCCTTATGTACCCCAAAATACGCCATTTCAATACGAACAACCTAGACAAGCACAACAAAATGAAGTTTATCGACAAGCACCTATTCAAACTGCTCGGCCAATTCGTCAAAGTTCAATTGACTCGCCTAAAAAACAAGACGATTTTACATCTACATTTGTATTTAAACCTGCACAAAAGGTACCAGTTCAAGCTATCGAACCGGTAGTTCAACCACCGAGAGCAGAAAGACAAATATCTAACGAAAGTTTGCATGAACATAGTGCTGTAAGTAGCAGAGTAATGACAGGACCTGTTAGTCAACAAGCAGTAACTGTTAAACAAAAATCACCTATGAGTAGAGACCAACATGACATGGAAGCTGCCTTTAACTTGCGCAATTCTTTACAAAAGGTCTCTAAGCAAGACAGCAAAGAAAACAGCATCAGTCCTAACAAATCACCAGCCAGGTCACCCAGTAACAGTTTTAGTTATAAACCAAGACAACCTGAAATCAGCAGAAGTCCGGGTTTGAGTCAGAGTTTCAAATACAAAAGCGAAACTCAAAGTAGAGATGTGTCCAGTTTTAGACCTAGCGATTGCCCTAAGCCTACTATTTCACCTAGCAGCTTCAAATTTAAGTCAAGTTTTGAAGATACTTTAAAAGAGGCCAAGAGTTGTGGAGTGGTAAAGCCGATGCAGCAACAGAAACCGAAACCTACACCAATCTTTAACAACGTGTCTAAATCTAATGAGAAACTTCATATTAACGAAAAAGGACAGTCGGTTTTAACTGGTCAGTTTCATATTCCAGTTATCAACGTAAAATCACCTGAATCGCCTAGAGCTCCTACTCAAGCTCAGGTTCTAAGCAAATCGGACTCATGGCATCAGATCTGCATGGGACATCAAACTACCAGTGAAAAACCTGCACCTAAACCAGGTCCAGTAAAGTCAAAGTCGAGTAATACGCTTGCTGTGCCAAAATTGTTCGAAGCGGGAATGAGCAAAGAGGAGATGCTTCATAAAAGAAAGACCATGGAAGCTTTCTTGTCCGGGAATAAGAGCCCTCCTGCGGATGGTGGAGCAAAAACAGTAAGAAGAAGTATTAATAGGATTAGAACGTCAGAAAAGGTGTCCACCCAAACCAAAGTGAGTGGCAGCCTTAGTAGAAGTCGAACGTTACCTGACATAACTTGTCCACAACTCCTGGACGAAAACAATGTAGATAAAGCCTTCGAGGAACTTTTCGAGTCCTCGTAACATTAATTTTAGTAATTTTTGTTTATCGGGAAGATGCCCGAGTATCCATTCCATTTCTGATGTGTTAAGTGGAATATGTTGTATAGTGCCGTAGATTTAGTTTGGACAAACCAAAATGGATTTAAGAAGTTGTTTTGTTTGAAGAATAAGAGACTGGATGATGTGAGAGGAAAAAAGAGACGAAGGTTAAGGGTGGGCGTACACCCCACAACTTCGTGCGGACAGGCAAGATAAGTTCGTGTACCAATAGTTCAATGATTTGGTTGCTAGAGGTGCTGTTTAATCGAAGGATTGGATCGATGGTGAATCTGGATGAAGCTTAAAATGTGGTGAGAACGAAAACGGAATGATACCTGCTGTGTGGGTGTACGCTGCACCTCATTAACTAAAACCGCCATTATCCCTACTGACGCGTATGCCGCCCGCCATCGCTACCACACTAGCAAGTCACACAACAATTTCCCGGATTTGTTTTGTCCGTCCATGTTTTTTGCGACCATTTCAGATTTTTGTTTTTGTAGTGTTTAGACCATCTAGTCGTAGTAAACCATTATTGTGTTGTACGATTACATTTTTTTTTGGTCATATATATCATTACATCTACACAACAAGCACTAATAATTCGTGCCGACTGCCAAGTTTAGCTTTCAAAGTATCAACAAGAATGATTTCCAAATATTTAAATTTTTTGTGTCCGTGGTATAATTTTTCAATAACTTGAATGAAACCAAAGAATATATTGTACGGTCTAGTCCAAAATAACCGAATTATTTTACTTTGAAAATTTAGAAATAATTTTTTGCCTAAATATCGAGAACCACTGGATCTTTTCTGGATAGTAGAAAAATAAGTCAAAAAGTTCGTATAGATTATGTCCTAAAATACTAGCCACATAGGTACAGACATTTTCTAAAATACTTAGTGTCGGAGATACAGAATAAAATAAATGAATGTGGGAAAGAATGTAGTAAATATATATTTTTTTACTCAGTAGTTTTATACAGGTATGGACGAAAAGTTATTACTCTCCAAACCAGTTAAAAAAGTATGTATGTGGCGTCCTCTACAAGTAGGTGTCATACAGACATCAAAATCAAATTTCTTATGTCAAAAAACTTCCAGACACCGATTTTCAACCAAATATTCACGTTACTTCATAAATTATTTGGGAAAAGCCGAAATAAAAATGAAACTTCTACACCCTGTATCTCCGAAACGAAGCATTTTAGGACATACATTTATATGAAATTTTTTACTTATTTTTACCTGCAGAATATGCGGCTGAAGTTTCCGGAATACAGTTCGGACCACCCTGTATATTAGCCCTAAAAATATTTGCACTTATTTAAGACTCAACCTGTATTATGGGACTGCCCCATATAGAAGGGATAACCACGGAGGGTAAACAAAACACAAATTTAAAAAAAAATCTTCATGTGTTCAAGTTGTGCCAGAAAATTATACTTCTTGGCAATAAGATAGTGTTAAAAAATATTGAGTGATTCACACTACATGTTATTTTTGGATTTTACCTATATTTAATATTATATAGGTTTACACATTAGTTACAATAGAGAGACCATATAGTTTTAACGTAAAAAGGAAAATATTATATTTAACAAATAAAAAAAAACTTATATTAAGCCAAATTTCTGTAGAACGTATTTTTATTTTACACCACTTTACACACATGTTTTTTTTATCTTTAAAAAATTAAAATGTAAATTACAGAAAAAAAAATTATATATTGAAATAAAAGTCACATTATTTCGCAATAATATAATTTATGTTTTGACAAGAAATATAGGATTTAAAAATTAAATTACCCTTAAGTAACATTAAATTATATTTTGTCACAGATATACTTTGACACTATTCAAAACTTGTTGATACTATGAAACGGTTGTCTTGTATGCTCTGTCCTATGCAAAGTTTGATTTGAATTTCCTATTTTGTTTTATTTGCTAACATTATTTATCATGTTCAATTAAAATACCTTTAAATCTTGTAAATAATAATATTTATTTTGTTTTTCAGGTGAACTTGAAACAAAGAAGGAAAGTGAAGTTTCGACAACAAAAGGTAAAATAAACTAAACAAATATTTTGTTAAAAATTATTTTTTAATTTTTTTAATATTTCAGTTTCTACGAGGGTCACTCAACAAGTACGAGCGCCCAAACCAATGTCACCTTTCGCCAAGTTTCGTCAGTTGGACAAACAAAACAGTCTCAACAAACCAACCCCTCCAAGGTAAATTACCGTTTATATCACCTAATGTTTATAAATACAAGAATACACCTCTTAAATAAGAACACAGATATAGAATGTTTTAAGTTTGTACTAAATGTATGATTTATTAGAACTTTTATTTATTTTTTCGTTTTCAATGTTTATTTATTTTTATTTACAAAATACAATACTATGTATAAATTTAGACTATAAGAATTACAGTTGTTTTTACATTCCTTTACATTCTAAATCTAAATATAAGAACTTAAGCACTTGTTTCCATCTCACACATATCACTAAAACATACTTACACTGTTATTTCAAAACTACTATTATTCCTATTTCTGAAACCAATTTTCTTCTGTAATATAACCTGAAAGTTAGTTTCTAATGATTGCTTTGTCACGTCATAGATCTGTATATTTTTTCCCGCAATATTTGACTAAGAAACTTTAATCAGTAAGTAAATCTGTGCTATAAGTTTAACTCTTCTAACCTATGGTATTAAATTCATTAAACTGTCTGAATAAGTATATCATTATACAAATAATCAGTCATTATACAAAAAAATACAAATAAAAATAAAAACATTATATAAATAAAATTAACAATATAAATTATACCAATAAAATAATAAATAATACAAATAATCAGTCATTATACAAAAATAAATAAATAAATACAAATAAAATAAAAACATTATATAAATAAAATTAACAAGTAATATAAATTATACAAATAAAATAATAAATAATACAAAAAATAAATAAGTGATATTATTACTACGTTTCAAAGTATGGAAACTGAAAAACTCTTATTTACTTTTCACAATGAGGTGAACGTCTAAAAATCCCCTAATAAAAAAAATCTACTACAGGTTGTCCTAAATGATAAAATCAGCAACATTAGAGCATTCATTTTTAGAGTAGCAAGCAGAACCATTTAGGAACTTTTTGATGATTTTATCTTGATAGCAACGATATTAATCCATTCCATAAAACGATTTAACTTTAACTCTTAATGCACATTTCGTTGCAACATGTATAGTATAGGCACTCGGTTGGTATTGTTACCAAGCGTAGCAAATTAACTTAAAATCTTTTACAACGATATAAAAATGCTACAAGCGGATTCTTACTGATTGAAGTTTCGACCGTACGCTTTCTTTCTTCGTCTAACCCTTATTAACGGTCGGTTGGTGCAGCACCCCGGGCACCCCCCGCGGCACCGGCCCCCTCTTTAAATTCACCGATCCCGCCGTGTCGCAGTCCGCGAGCACGATTAAAGAGCGCCTCTTGCACTGGTGTCGGATGAAGACTAAGGAATACGAGGTACGAGTCGGTGTTGGTTGTGAAATATGCTTTTAGTGTTCCTGGCTTTACTTTCTGTTAGGTTAGGTTGTCGATGAGTTTTATTTTTTTTTTCATACCTTTTAAAAGTCTAACCCCTTCCGTTTATTTTGTTTTCTGTTTGTACTAATGTACTGAGTTTGGTGATATTAGGGGAATCTTTTGGGGATATTGTCAAGACTTAAATATAAACCAACTTGGGGAAAATCATACTTCAGTAAGCCAATTTGATGTAAACCCAAGGGAATCGTTCATGTAAACGTCGACTTAGGCATGTTCTTATAAAAAACATTATTAATTAAAACAACTAAAATCAGGTCGACGTAACGTGGAGATTCAAAGTGAAGTTCGTCGCAAATATAGGCAGTGGAAATATACAAAAAACTATTTGATGACGCATCCGCTGACAACTGCGACGAGAAGACGATATAAAAGAGTATGCTCAAGACAACGGAGGCAGTGAATAGTCAGCCAATTACTCAGTGAATGACTTAGTTAGTTGGTCAGTCAGATAGTCAGCAAGATCGCGCAGTCCCGAGATGATTGTGTAAGTATTTCAGGATATTCTGTCTTGGTCGTTTCCCAGCTTGTTTTACTATACTTATACTGTATATTTTCATTTAATAAATAGACCTTATACGAAAATATTTTTATTTAATAAATAGACCCATTACAAAAAGGTCTCTTTATTAAATAAAAATAAACAGAATAAGTATAATAAAACTATAGCTGGAAATGGCCATGAGAGAGTATTCTGAAATAGTTACAGAAATATTTCGAAACTACGCGATCTCGATGACTATCAACTAACTCGCTGACTGACTAACTAACTCATTCACTGAGTAACTGATTAACTGACTACCAACTGATTCACATTACATATGATATAAACCCAAGTTGGCCTATACTTAAGTCTTGACAATATCACCACTAAAACGAAATACTTATTTAAACTGTATGTGTTCTTACTACTAGATATTTTCTTCTATTATTTAATCTTCATAGAAACTGTCATTAAATATAGTTAAAACTGTCGTTAAATAAATAATGTAAAAATTCATAATGACATAGTACTTGACACACCTTTTATTTTTGTGTTGGTTTGCTGTTCCGTGTTATGCTTTTTCTGTGGGTCAATGTAAATCTATGTCTATTTTACTTTTTAAATAATGTAACATTTGTATTTTGTTGGTTAAGTAAATTTTTATTCAAGTAACGAGTCAATGAGAAATTTCCGTCTCAACATGGTCTCAACTTTTTTTTACTTTAAAAGTATTTCGTTTAACTTTTGATGTTCCCAGAAGTTTAAACGAATGGTGGTATTATTATATTAACGGCTGTGTAAGGTGTGTGTTTTAACAACTGTGTGAGGAAATGAGTTAGGAAAAATAAACCAAATACAGCAATGTGCACAAAATTTACTGGGTTAAAATGAAGTTAACAGATGCAACTTAAACCAAAAGTATTTTTTTTATTTTGTTTCATCATTAAATATCAAAGAATAAAAATGAACACAAAAAAATACCAAATTCATTAAAATATCTTAATCACAATAACAGAAAAAATAACTAAATGAAGCAATGTAGCACCAGAAAACTGCGCTTTTATCGCAAAGCTATATTTATTTAAGTTTAGAGGATAATTAGATAACAATCTGCGGTAGTAAATATTATTTGTTGTTTGTAACAGATCTTCGAAATATTTCTATTTTTCTCATAATTTGATAAATTATAATTCGCATTTCTTTATTTCGAACCGTATCATGTATTTAAATTAATTACGCAATTGCTTAGAAATAAAATAAACTATAAAAACTATATAAATTTCATGATGAATGATCTATTGAAACAATCTTAATAATATGTTCATCTGATCTCAAACGATCTTATTACTGTCAATTGTAGATGGCTGCATCGAAAATATGAAATTTTTAGAAAGAAATTAAATATATTTCTTTCTTTCTTAATAGTCTAAATGAAGTAATTGTAAATTACTTAATTTTATTGCAAACAAAGAGAAATTATTACTCGATTTTAGCTATAACATTTTCTTAAATACGTTTTATTAACAAATACTTTCTTTTAGAACATTCAACTAGACAACTTCTCCAGCAGCTGGGCAGACGGACTAGCCTTTTGCGCTCTCATCCACCATTTCCTGCCAGACGCCTTCGATTACAGCACCCTCACGCCAAAAGATCGTCGACACAACTTTGAACTGGCTTTCCAAGTTGCCGAGTAAGTATTATAATTTTTAAATTCCCACCAAGATGGACATTTTTTGTATTTTAAAACACCATGTCATTTGTCGTTCATCAAATGAATTACAATCAATCTGTCAGTCGGCTGTCTCAGTTTAAGTGACTTTCGTTTTGCATCCCTATTATTTCTACGTACGTTATTAAAGTGTGTCTAATTAGATGAGGAACTGTAAAAAATATCTATACCTCTGTGGCGAATTCATATCTTCAAAAAAGTCGTCTGGCTATTTCGCCACTGTAAGAAAAGCTACAAAATAAAACACTAAGCCGTTATTTTTTGTAAACATCGCTGCGTTAATCGAGACCAACTTGTCAGGTGTAGTTTACTAATAAAACAAATTTGCCATACAGATAAAAAAAATGCTTCACGTTTCGGGAAGTATACTAAGGACTGACAAAGGTTAGTTTTGGGTGGAGATTTCCGTATGTAAGAAGAGTACAATGCGTTTATAGTGTACTGAACAAAGAGAGAATAGTAAAAACGTTGCCAAACGTATGAAATAAACAGAGAATCTATGCTCATTGCTAAGGACGCGGAAGGGGATACAGCAGATGGCGTCGCGGTCGACCGGTCGACACAATCACTACTTAAAATTCTAGAGAAGGATGTATATCATGCGTTCAGCTTTACGATTTAATTACGTCTCGTAATACTTTATTTATTTATTTATTAACGAGACGTTGTAATTTTCCCTATAGCTTATAAATTTTTAAGTGCAAGTTAGAACACTTTTGGTAAAAATAAGTGGAACTGATTTGGTGTTCTACAGTGGTTGCGCTATTAGAACTTAGAATTCAAAAATTGATATCTCGAAATCCATTAGAAATAATTGATTGTAGTTTTATTTCTGCTATGTTTTCTTCTCAGACAGTATGTGAAAATCTTTACAAATAAAAAAGTTACACGATCACTCAAAATTTCTATGCACTAAAAGTAAATGGTCGAGTTTGTTAAAATTTTTGAATGAAGAAAAAGCCTATCGATTTTTTTTCATTTAAACGTCTTGTAAAAGATCCGAATTTCAATATAAACAGAAAAGTTTCAATATCTAAAGTTCTTCAGTTATCGCGTGTTATATGTTAAAAAGTTAAGTTTTTAAATTATCGCGACTACTGACGTTTTCTCGTTATAAAAAATATGCACACCTTAAGGATAATCTTATAATTCCATTTCCTACTCTCAGAAACATATCTAATGATTTTATCTAGTTATCTTTTCGAAGAAAAGTCTTAAAATTATCGGTTTGCGATCGTGATTTTACTTTACTTGATAGGGAAAGCAAAGAAATGTAGCAACGCCGCAATAGGACACCGTCGCATTTCTCTTACTCCGACTTAATAAGATCCCTATGCGATTTACTTCCACACATGTAAATACCGACCCAAAAGTAACAGTTGCCAGCACGATATCTCTTCCCGTCGTCGGAAGCAAAAAAACACAAAGAAAAAACTATTTAATAATAATAATAGCTCCCGTATATAGCGTTTAACGCCTTGGGATTAGCAAGGTACAGCTTGCCATGCTGGAGCTGTTCGGTATACAAGGAAGGTAATGTGGCTAGCACAACGCTTCAACCGCCTATTATTACCTCAGGATTGTGATTCCCAAGTAACACCTCTTAAATAAGAACACAGATATAGAATGTTTTAAGTTTGTACTAAATGTATGATTTATTAGAACTTTTATTTATTTTTTCGTTTTCAATGTTTATTTATTTTTATTTACAAAATACAATACTATGTATAAATTTAGACTATAAGAATTACAGTTGTTGTAATTCAACCTTGAGATTGGTAGACGAGAGCCTGTACCTCAACGCCACCGGGTACCATAAAAAAACTATTTAAAATATCTAAATACAACTACCTATTCAAAAAGACTTTGTCAACAACGATCTTCATTTCATTTCATAGCCATCGCTGACGCCGATATTTTTTTCGATCATATTGTACTATCACTGCCTCGATACCGTGAGAGATACAGTTACAGCATATCGTGAGATAAAAGTTGTGCCTGTAGGGAAGTCTCTAGTGGCGTAACTAATTGTTTCGATTTTTCAGTTACGCCTTTACTTGATAGGGGGCGACATGTGCACTTACTGAGTAACATTTCACTGTGTCAAAATTACTTGAATAATGTAAATATAATTGTTTCAGTGAGAAAGCCGACATTGCACCACTTTTGGATGTCGAGGACATGCTAGAAACCCGAAGGCCAGATTGGAAATGCGTTTTTACCTACGTCCAGTCCATCTACAGACGTTTCAAAGATGAAGATTAAAAGCTAGTTTACGTTTTCTTTCATAAAGCTCGTATTTTGGCATAAAAGTCAGCTGATGTTTGGTGTGATATGTAAATATTTGTAAAAGTCAATTGGTTGTACATCTAAAATTTCAAAAAAATATATTTTTATTTTTTTTGTGCTAAAATACGAACATTTTTTACTATTTTAAATTATTATTGTTATTGTAAATGTTTTCAATCAATTTACGTTTTGTTTGTTGTTTTATTTTAAAAATTTCTAACTGTTTAAAATTGTTATTTATGTTCCTCTTATACATAAAACTCATCGCGCGTTATTTTTTATTTTTATATACTGTGATTATTTTTATACTGAGTTAGAAACAGCATTTTATTAGGTCATATTCCGATCTCTTTCTTTGTTTGAATCTACTTTATATTTTAGGTACAAACTTTTTATACTTTGCCCAGCTGTGTCCTGTAGAATAGTTTCTTTTTAAGACATAAGTTTCAACAATACTCTTCTTTATACTCTAAATATTTAACTATATATTTTGCTTATTTATTTTGTGATTTATTATGGGATGTTGCTGAAAGCTTGGTATTATGCCATATTAACAATAATTGATCCTCTGTATAACGGCCAATTTGCTATTCGCACTGTAAAAACAATAATTTTACAGATTTTTTATGTCATTTTAATACTACTGTATTGTATTTTAAACTTTACGTTTAAACTAAAAGATTTATATATAAAATATCTAACAATGAAAATAAAGGAAACAGTTAATGAAGAAGAAATGTGTTTTATTTTTTATAATATATATTTTTTGTTTTATTTTATATATATATATATATATTCCATGCCAATTAAACTTTTAGTTACGTAATCGAGGGCGTGATTTTTAAATTTATTGTTGCCAACTATGGACGAATTCGGCGCCGGGCTGACTAACTGGAATTTAAATTTCCTGCTGTGGAATCAGGCTGTAGCTCTGCTATAAAAAAATTTCATGTTGCCACATTTATTTATTTCCTGACATAGTCATTTGTTCTGACACTTTAGTTTTGTATTACGAGTTTTTGGTTTAAATGAATTGTGTTGTGATAGTTTAAACTTAAAAAATTTAACTAGCAGACCTTACAGTCGAACATTGTTCTTTTTAGAACCTTTTTAAGGTAGCTTAATAGCCATAAAAAACTCATGACAATTTTATTAGAATATTTTGAACGGAAAAGCGGTAGTAATGACCCTTTATGTCTCTTAAGTGCTGTTAAAAGGTGAGTTTTATTGATGTAAATAATAAGTGTTTATATATTTATAATTAATTTATGTTTATTTCCTAAAATATTTTGATTAAAAGAAAATATATAAAAGTGGGCAACACTGTGCCCGCCAAGCTTAATCACGTGACTAAAAGTTTATTTGATATGAACTATATAAAAACCATTTATTTTAATAAATAATTTTAAAAACATTAACAGCAAAATAAATAACAAGCGCGTAAATTATTTAAGTATTTTTAAGCAACTTCTTTGAGTAATAATCATTAACATTAAGAACATCTAAAAATTGAATTAAAAAAGGCTGGTATCCACTCTTTGTTACTTTTTGGGCAACTTTAAAAAAGTATACAACAAAATCTTCAAAGTTTTTGAAAATTTTATCCAGTTTACTGAAATTCGGATGGACATACAATCCATCTTCACAAACCCAATGTCTGGATCTGAGATAGTCGTAAAACTTAATCATAACTATAAAAAATCTTTTGGATTATGTTCCTGAGAGCCACTGACTTTTGATTAAGCATACACCTTAAAAAAATTAATTATATTAAAAAGTAAAAAAAATCTAAAATAAACGTACCTAAATAATATGTTCTTGATGTAAGTAATGTGAGCTGAATAGAGTTCATCAAGATTGGTTACATGTTCCAGGCTTCTTTCAAACAATTCCCAGCTAGGTTGAAGCACTTCACCGACGATATAGTTCTGAAAGGTTTGCATAAAATGTGACATAACGTGTCGACACTGATGTAACTTTCTATACTGAGGTGAAGACATCAAATATATTTCCTTTTTGCCGGTTTCTTTTGCCAGTACTTTCAGTTCCTATGAAAAATTCGAGGTTAAGATCAAAGAAAACAAACTGTCGTTTCAGTCAAAATAAAAAATAAATAGAAATTGAGATTACTGTGAGGTAATATTTTGTTTCAGTTTTGTTGAAGAATATTATACACTCTAGAAGTCTTAATTCGTACCAAAAAAAGGTCTGTATATGGGGCTGCACATAGACCAGATTTTGATGGGAGACGAGACTTCTATATAATACTAAGAGCTGGCAAAGGTTAGTTTTGGGTCGATATTTCCGTATGTAAGAAGAGTACAATGCGTTTATAATGTACTAAACAAACAGAGAACAGTAAAGACGTTTCCAAACGTATGAAATAAACCGAGAAACTGAACACATTATTAAGAGACGTGCAAGAGGATATAGCAGATTCGTCGCGGTCGACCGATCGACACAATTGTGGACCCAATCAGTATTAAAATTCTAAGGAAGAGTGTACATCATGCGTTCAGCTTCACGATTTAATTACGTCTCGTGACACCTTACTTGTGTATTTATTAACGAGTCGTTGTAATTTACCCTAAGCTTGTACATTTTTAAGTGCAAGTTAGAAACACTTTTGGTAAAAATAAGTGGAATTGATTTGGGGTTCGACAGTGGTCGCGCTATTAGAACTTTCGATTCAAAAATCGATATCTCGAAATCCATCAGAAATAATTGATTGTAGTTTTTTTTTCAAAAACTTTCTTAATATTTCTGCTATATTTTCTTCACAGACAGTATGTGAAAATCTAGATAAATAAAAAAGTAACACGATTGCTGAAAATTGCTATGCACTAAAAGTAAATGGATAGTTTTTTAAAATTTTGGGAATTAGCTTATCGAATTTTTCTTATTTAAACATCTTGTAAAGATCCGAACTTCAAAATAAAAAAGAAGTTTCAATATCTAATGCAGTTCTTCAGTTATCGCGTATTATGCGTTAAAAAGTTGAGTTTTTAAATTATCGCGATTACTGACGTTTTCTCGTTATAAAAAAAGGCTGTACTTAAACTGCCGTTAAACGGTAGCTTACTAAAATGCCGTTAATATGTATGACGTCGTTGATGTGACGCACTTGACGGCTTTATGAAATATAGGAATTTTATAAGGACTAACCAACGCTATCCACCCACCAAATAACCAACTTAACCAACGCAACTAACCTAGACACTGATAAAAAATATAAAAATCAAATATAAATTAGTAAAAACCAATCAACCCCACCAAATAACCAACTAACCAATGAATTAACACCCTCCAAATAACCACGCTAACCAAATCGCCAAATAACTAAACCAATCCAACCAAAAAGAGTGAAACCAATGCAATAAGATCAAGCTATAAGCAAAAAAAAATATAAAAAAGTGTTGGTCGGCGTGAGATTTGAATCACGGACCATTCGCTCACGAAGCGATAGCCTCAGCCACGGAGCCACAGGTGCTCTGGGCATTCCACAGGCATTACTTTCCGCCGACATAAACGACGTCACAATATCTATTAACGGCATTTTAGTAGGCAACCGTTTAACGGCTGTTTAAGTACATCGATAAAAAAATGGACACCCTAACGATATCCTTACAATTCCATTTAAGATGCTCAAAAACATATCCAATGATTTTATCTAGTTATCTTTTCAAAAAAAAGTATTTTAAGAATAAGCGGTTTGCGATTGTGATTTTACTTTACTTGATAGGGAAACGCGTACCGGAGAAATGTGGCAACGCCGCAACAGCACACGGATTCCTCTTTCTGCGACTTAATAATATCCCTATGCGATTTACTTCCACACATGTAAATACCAACACAAAAGTAAGAGTTGCCAGCATGATAGATATGACACGCTATACATGACACGCAAAACCGACAGGTAAAATTTGATGTGTACACGATATTCTTTCTCAATTTCTTCTGTAGTTAATTGAAATAAATACTTACTAAAAATATTTTTTTCAATACCCACGACACCCTGTTTAGTTTTACCAGAAATTTAAAAACTTGATCGTATTTTGACACCGTGTCAGACGGAAGCAAAATGTTAAGAGGCCATTTCACTTTGTACGTCAACGACAGGCAATCTAAAACGTCCGGATCGCCCAAATCGAAACATTTCGGCAAACTATTAATTTTGAATGAAAGATAGTTAGAGTTCTCTTGAAATCTACTGGAATTATCCAATGCGCTGAAAACTGAGAAATAAACAAATATATTAAAGCACCGTAAGTTTCATTATTTTTTAAAACTATTTTTAAATTATAAATTATAAACTTTACTCAAAATAAATATTAATAAAAAATCATTCAAAATATACAGGGTGCTCCGAACTGTATTCCGGAAACTTCGGCAGCATATTCTGCAGATAAAAATAAGTAAAAAAGTTCGTATAAGTGTATGTCCTAAAGTGCTTAGATTCAGAGATACAGGGTGTAGAAGTTTCATTTTTATTTCGACTTTTTCAAAATAATTTATTTGGATGAAAATTGGTGTCTAGGAGTTTTTTGACATGAGAAATTTGATTTTGATGTCAATATGACTCCTACTGGTAGAGGGCGCCACCTACATATTATGTTTTAATTGCTTTGTGAGTAATAACTTTTTGTCTGTACCTGTATAAAACTACAGAGGGAAAAATATACATCTCTGCGACTTTTTACGCAAAATATAACTCTTTGTAAAAATCGCTGCGAGCAACCGTTTTCAAGATATTTAGAATGGAAATAGTCAATACATGTCATTATTGACAAAAAATAAACACGTTGAGTAGATAATTACTTCGCTGAAATAATAAATTTGGGATTTTTTTTTAAAATTAATCATACATTTTTCTGCAAAAAAAATGATGATAAAACAGTTTCTGTTGAACTTTTGGCACAAAAACTTTCAAATTTATGATCTCAGTCTAATAACTAATTAGTCAACATGTTTAATTTATGTCAATGATGACAGGTATTGATGATTTCGATTCCAAATATCTCGAAAACCAATACTCGTAGTGATTTTCACCAAGAGACATTTTTTACATAAAAAAACGTCGTAAATGTATATTTTTTTACTCAGTAGTTTTATACAGGTACGAGCAAAAAAATAATACTCTTCAACGAGTTAAGAAATATGTAGGTGGCACCCTCGACTAGTAGGAGTCATATTGACATCAAAATCAATTTCTCATGTCAAAAAACTCCCAGACACGAATCTTCATCCAAATATTGACGTTACTGCAGAAATTATTGGAAAAGAATCTCTAAATAAAAATGAAACTACACCCTGTATATCCGCAACTAAGCATGTTAGGACATACATTTATACGAACTTTTTTACTTATTTTGATCTGCAGAATATGCTGCTGAAGTTTCTGGAATACAGTTCGGACCACCCTGTATATCACACTATACATTTCTTTTTAAATCTTTGTACTTACCTAAATGCTGCAAAGTTCTACAATTAATTAACTCCAAAGGAAAATTAGCATTATACAATTTTTCAAACAGATTTTCAGTAATGTTCCTGCCAAATTCGCCATCTTGGAGAAAAAAATACGACCTGAGACTCTCTAAGTGTTTTAAGTACTTTAATTCTTCAATAAAATACTTCAATATTTCGTTGTTTGCTAACTTCAACTGAGTCAGTAAAGGTATGGAGACGCTTTCATGCAAAAGCAATTTAAGACAATTTTTTGTTACAGTTTTTGCTTCCTCTCTAGTTACTCTTTTTGAAAATTTGATAGAACCGTGATCTTCAGACTTCTACAAAATAGAGATTTAGAGCTTACAGATTAAAATAAAAAAATATCTAAGATTTTTTTACCTTATTATAATGATAACTTATGTTACCGAACTGATTGTCACTAACATAACTAAACGAGGTATTACTACGCTGGACATCAGCTGTATTAGGTAAACTATCCATTTTCGTTTCAACGCTCAAAAACATGCTACTGGGTGTTACGCTTCTGGGATAATCACTTAATGGGGTGGCAAGCACAGGTAAATCACTTAAAGGCGTGGAATCCACTGACATTGGCACTGGCTTATCCAAATCCACTTTCGAATTACTCTTCTCAAAATTTAAATGTAGAGATTTTGATTTTTTTATTGGACTCGGTGCCTTTGCTTCATTTAAGGTGTTATCTGAATTAAAAAAATATTCAATTAAAAATTCAGAAGAAAAACAGAGTTACAATTACAATTCAATTAAAAATATTAGACTCCATTTTAGTATACAGGGTTTTAGAACTTAACATAGGTCCGATTCTGTTTTATTTCGTATCTACAGGGGGTTATAGTCTTCATTTTTTTTCGATTTAATATAAATTTCTTCTAAATGCTTTTAGCGATTCGAATGAAATTTTGAGAGGGTAAAACTTACTATAAAAACGACATATTTTAATGCTAAAAAGTTGTCGATAGATTCACCAGGGACGTGTATATGGGTTATCAGTAAAATATTTTTCTAAAAAACAACATGCGCCACTGACTTTTTTCTTTCATTAGCAAAATTGTATAAGCCATTTAATGCCGATTAAAAGTTGTATCTTAATATTTAATCAATTTCGATCTCCTTAATGTGATAAACTCAATTTTGTTAATCACAATTAATAAATTAAAATAAAAATAAAATTAATAAATTTTTTATTTAAGCAATTTTATTATTAAATTTTATGGAAATTTATATCACCGGTGTTCAGTGGACAGCAAATTCAAGAAAGAATAATGATATTTAAGGTAGTCACAAAAGACCTATTTTTGCCTAACTGTGCTAACAAGAGAAAAAGAGTCAGTGGCAAACAATTTTTTTAGAAAAATGTTCCAGTGATAACCCCTATGCACGTCACTGGTGAACTTTCGATTTTTTTAGCATTGAAATGAAAAGCATTGAAATTCTTTTTTAACATTGAAATATGTCGCATTTATAGGAACTTTTAACCTGAAAATTTCATTTGAATCGCTAAAAGCACAACAATAAAATTATAGTAAATAAAAAAAATAAGAATTTAACCCCCTGTCAATACGAAACAAACCAGAATCGAAACTATGTCGATATGAAAAATAAATTTTATTTTTACATGAGGAATCTCCTCACTATGGCACATGTTTTTTGAAACAACCTGTAGTATACCATCAAGTGTATAAAACAGAAATTTGTTTAATTTTAAATCATTACACCAAAAAACTTTTTTCATCGGTCTGAAAGCATTTTTTGCTAATATTTTTTTATCTCAAACCATTGCTACTAAAATTTAAAAAAAATATATCAATTTCATCTCTTTTGTCTCTCTTTAGTCTAATTAAGAAGAGTTTTATAATGACTAGTTCTAAATCAATATTTTTTACCTTCTATAAAATTTAAAAAAAATTGCACAGGTAAATAAGATCAGATAAAGTAATTTGATAAATGATACGCCACTGGAAAAATGAGTTGGTAACGAACTTTGTATAAGAAGACTAAGGAAGGAGCATATCAAACATCTTAGGTCCACCACGATGGGCCTCAAATATGGCCGACTTAAATTCCGGTTTATCAGTGCCGTTCTAATTTTATTTAAAAAATGTAAAACTATGATGTAGGGTAGACGTGGAGTAGACTCAATATTTTTTTTGCATTTTACGTTGTGAATAAATCTTGGTAGTTATTAAAATTGTTATAAAATATAAAATTCTAATAAAAATAGATAAGTTATAATAATTATTTATAACCATAAACATCCGATACGCTACTGAAGCAGGTAAGTCAAATTGTCGAAATTCTTTGACATCTAATCTTTGACAAGTAGTAAATAAAAGCAAAAATGCAAGAAAAAATATATAATTAGTTAATTTAAGTGAATTTCATAAATGATCGGTTTACTACACGTATGTATATTATATAATCACTTACTAGAGAAAAGTTGTTCCCTTATTTCACTCGATTTTTGCCGAGATCTACCGCACGCTACACAACCAACTATTTTAGAGTCTTTTTCGATTAATCGCGATAGTGTCACTGTTAATTTAAGTTCTGCCACAATTTCCATCTAGATTTACTACCTTTATACAACTATCAGTAGTAGAATAAATAATAAATAACATAAAATAAGCTCAGTAAAGACTGACAAATTCACAAAATTTGAAATCAAATTCAAATATGTCAAATGAATCGTCAAACAGAACTGTCAAGGATCCTCACCCTAGAGTCCTTTTTCCGCCCACCATGTATGAATACATGTATAGCATTATGCTCCTTCCTTAGTCTTCTTATTCAAAGGTAACCAACAAAACGACTTGCTCCACTGAATAAAAAGATGGAATAATTAAACAGAGAAAAAAATACTTTTAAATAAAAATAAAAAAAATCTAATTTGTAAAAATTTAAATTTGGTTAGCTGTCAAGAAAAAAGTCATACAAATCTTACTAAAAAAGGTACTTATGACGTAGCTTCTATTTGTAATATATAAATATATTTGATATTAAATAAACTTTTAGTTACGTAATCGAGGGCGCGATTTTTAAATACATTGTTGCCAACAATGGACATATTCGGCGCCGGGCTGGCTAACTGGAATTTAAATTTAGCGCTGGAGATTCAGGTGGTAGCTCTGCTGTAGAAAATGTCAAGTTGCCACATTTATTTATTTATTTCCTGACATTGTCATTCGTTTTGACACTTTAGTTTTGTGTTACAAATTTTTGGTTTAAATAAATAGTGTTTTGATACTTTAAGCTAAAACATGTTTACCAGCTAACCTTGCAGTCGAACATTGTTCTTTATAAAACCTCTTTTAGTGCGAAGTGTACAAGATAGCTTAATAGTCGTAAAAACTCATCGCAACTTTGTTAGAATATTTTGAACGGGAAAGCGGTAGTAATGGCGCTTTATGTCCATTAAGTGCTGTTAAAAAGGTGAGTTTTGTTGATACAAATTATAACTGTTTATATATTTATAATTTATTTATTTTTGTTTCCTAAAATATTTTGATTAAAAGAAAATATATAAAAGTGGGCAACGCTGTGCCGGTCAAGCTTAATCACGTGACTAAAAGTTTATTTGATAAATATGAACGATATTTTTATTGCTATACAGGGAAAAACAACGCCAAAGAAGACTGTAAAAAAGTAATCGAGTACATAAACTTCGGTAAAAAAGAGTTATCGACTTACCACTATTCTTTTCATTCTTATTAACAAAATTCTCATTATCCAGTCTCGCCTCTGAAAAATTACCGAATACGGTATCTTGATGCCCCAAAATTTTCGACCTATTAATTTGCGCCATCGTCAAAACCCTATCAGTCTTGACGTGTTCCTTAATAACATCAATTCCAAACTCGGACGACAAAACCTTCAGTTTGTTTCTTTGCGCTGCTGTCAAATTACTTATTTGGGGATGCAATTCAACCTGTTTCACATCTTGACAGAAGAAAGTTGATATACCCATTTCCTGATTCAAAACTTTTTGTTTGATCTTTCGCGCCAACTGAAAATTCTCGATAGTTTGTTGCAGATTTGGATTGGTTGTTTTTAACTCTGCATCTACAGGTGTTTGTGTTTCTTTAATGGTCGTTTTAAATTCTGTTTCTATAGGGTTTTCTGTCTTATTTCCTTCAACGTTGGCGTTCAAAAGATCCATAGATTCAGAACTATGAACGACTGGCTTTGGTTCTTCTAGAGTTTCCATTTTATTTTCAGTGTCATCTGGTATGGAATAAAAACTCTCTGAAGAGCTGTTTTGTTTGTCAGTTTCAGTAGAGTTTTTTAGGTTGTCTTTATCTATTAGTAAAGAATCTATATGAATATTTTTAATGTTATTCATGTAGCTGTTAATTTTTTTATTTCGGTTCTCTACAGCTTCATATAGTTCAGAATAATAATTAATCATTTTATTCCTACAAAAAGAAACGTTTTAAAACAAGATTTTATAATGAAACAGTTTAAAATCATCATTTAATATTTTTTGTATACCGCGTGTTTTTTCTTTTAACTTTTCGTTTAAATTACGTTTATAAAATTAGAGGACAATGATTACGCATACTTCAAAAATATGTATTTTTAATATACAGGTCCTTTCCAAATATCTTTCGTACAAAACTTGTTTAAGTGCAAACCTAAAGTGTAGGTAAAAATGTACGAGGAAAAAAATCAAGAAAATATTATAACGTGTATAGGGTGGCTCAAAAAAGTGTATATCGGGTGTGAGTGGATCAGGTTATTTTTTTTAAATGGAACACCCTGTATATTATTGCATTTTTGGCTTCCTTTCAGAACACTTTACATTATCCTAAAATATGAGTAAATATATTTCGATAATTACAGAGATATTAATAAATTAATAAAAAATATATTATTTCCAACCTTCCTTAAAAAATTATTACAAATACAAGAACTGTCCTAAAATCAAATCTATATTAGGTATTTACTTTAGATGGTCTATACATACTTTGCTATAAATATCGTAATCTTAAACCATTAGGGGTGTTTACAACAAACTTTCTAAAATATAAAATATTTTTTCTTTGGTTTTTTAAATGCAACACCCTGTATATTATTTTTTATTAGATGGAGAGTTAAAAAATTAACATTTTTTGTATTTAAAGTATTTCAAAAATTTTAATGGTTTTTCCAGATACACACAGTATTATTTCATATGGCTATTTCAACGGTAAAATACGCAAGAAAAATCATTGGGTGGCTTTGATAAAAATTTACTGTGGAAAATGCCATATGAAATATAAAACCGCGAATATCTGCGAAACCGTTAAAAATTTTGAAATACTCTAAATACAAAAAAAAAACGTTTAAAGCCCCGTTCTCAGAACGAGGTCGCGCGTCGTGTCGCGGGCGACACAGTTTGACATTTCAAACAACCAATGAGAGCTGTACTAAATTTAAAATTGACAGCTGTTTGAATTTTGTACAAATCTGATTGGCTCTGAGAACAGCGAGTGTTGCCAGCACACATCAAAAGAGCCAATCAGATTTGTACAAAATTGAAACAGCTATCAATTTTAAATTTAGTACAGCTCTCAAGCCCCGTTCTCAGAACGACGTCGTGTCGCGGGCGACACAGTTTGACATTTCAAACAACCAATGAGAACTGTACTAAATTTAAAATTGACAGTTGTTTGAATTTTGTACAAATCTCATTGGTGCTTTTCAAGTGTCGCTGGCGACAGTCGCAGTTCTGAGAACGGGGCTTAGCCCCGTTCTCAGAACGACGTCGTGTCGCGGGCGACACAGTTTGACATTTCAAACAACCAATGAGAACTGTACTAAATTTAAAATTGACAGTTGTTTGAATTTTGTACAAATCTCATTGGTGCTTCTGAAGTGTCGCTGGCGACAGTCGCAGTTCTGAGAACGGGGCTTCATTGGTTGTTTGAAACGTCAAACTGTGTAGCCAGCGACACGACGCAGTTCTGAGAACGGGACTTAAGTTTCCATCTATTGAAAAATAATATACAGGGTGTTTAAAAAAAGGAAGAAAAAACATTTTATATTTTAGAAACTTTGGCGTAGAATTTTGAACATCCTGTATGATTTACGATTACCATATTTACAGCAAAGTAAGTACAAGCCATCTAAAGTAAATATCTAAAATAGTTTTGATTTCAGGACAGTTTTTGTATTTTTAATAACTTTTTTAAGAAAGGCTGTAAAATATTTTTTATTTATTTGTTATTATCTCTGAAACTATCGAAATATATTTACCTATATTTTAGGATTATGTAAAGTGATGTGAAGGGAAGTCAATAATATATAGGGTGTTCTATTAATCCCGATCCATTCAAACTTTCTTGAGCCACCTTATAGAATTTAAAATATTTTACTGAAATACATCCTAATACATACTTTTTTGTTTGCATTTAAACAAAATTCCCAAGTTTTTTATTTTAGGAGCTACAGATAGCCGACGCACTATGGCCTGGCCCTGTATGTATACAGGGTGTCCCAGGTTGAGCGTGCATTAGAAGTTTCTAGAGAACCGCAATATCTAGATCGGAGATTTATTTGCACATCATTGTTTTACAACGAGATCTATCGATTAAAAATATTTTCAATATGGCGGCACTTCCGGAAATACCAGAAGTGACAGCACCTTTCTTATTTTAAATGGGTGCCCCCATTTTTTATTACATACTTAAATTTTCTGTAAAATTTTATGAATACTGATATTAAACACTCTATACCTAACATTAACCGTTTTTGGAAAAAAAATATTTAAAATTTTTGGACGAAAAAAACTACCGGTCAAAAAAATGTGTATAGCCTAAAAGTCAAATTTAGTGATTACCACAGCCACTGTGACATAAAGAGAAGACACGTGGCTATCTATTTCAAAAATTAAATTGTTCAAATGTCATATAATAATAGCGGTAGCTGTCATGGAATTAAGCGATAAAAAATTATCATAAATCATTTTTTTCAAATGGAAACCCACTTTTTTATATTACTGGTGAAAAGATTTTCAAATTCGTTACTTTTTGAGTATACATGTTCCTATACCTAAAATAAATCGTTTTTAAGTTATTTAAGATTTTGTTTGAATACGTACATTTTTCTTGATTTTATCTAATCTAAAATCTAATCTAAAAAAACTTCTAATGCACGCTCAGCCTGGGACACCCTGTATAATAAATAAGTTGTTCTTACGCTTCCTCTGAAATTAAATTATCTCTCATTGTCTCTATTTCTATTTCCTCTTGCATATGTTTAATTTCCTTCTCTATTTCCCTGTAAATTTTTAATTGCTTTTGCTCAAACGCAGTTTCATATTGTTCCTTCAAGCTCATGAATTCTTCCATTTTTCTCTCATACTCTTCCTGCTTAACTTTCTGTCTTTCCACTAAAATTATTAACAAATATAAAAATTCCCTAATATCTACAAGACTTATTTATATAAGACTCACATTCTATTCTTTTTAATGTAATAGCTCTCCTTTTTGCAATCAGGTTCACATAAGCAATATCGTCCTCTAAAGATCTGCTAATTGTATTTTTAAAGCTAAACTTGGAACCACATTCAGTGCTGGCTTCTAAGAAGTATCTTGCGCAGCATTGTTCAAGCTGATTCAACTGGGTATGTGATAGGCAACAAGAGAATAATAAAGGGTTTTTACCCATGAGATAAATACATAATTTGTTCTAAAAAAATAGTTAGTCATCTTATAAATAAATTTAAGCATAATATTGAATCTTGTATTGATAAAACCACGTTTGAATTATGTGTAAATAAATAATTTATTATGAAGTATAGTAAGCATACCATAGGCGTGCACAAATACAATAAATTAATAATTCTTCCACAGAACAAAATAGAACCTTTTATATCCAGCAGGAAATCAGGTACCAAATCCTGCCTTATTTCATAACTTCTAGTCCAATAAGTTCTTCCTCTGGTTGAAAGAAATTTCACATTAGAAGTAATAAAAAATTCTCCATAGGGATCATTAATTGAACCTTTTAGTATCCACTGATGCAAAAATCGACTATAAAATCATAAAATAAGTAACTGTCATATAAAGCATAGAAAAAGTTTTATATGTTCACCTAAAATATGTTTGACAACATGGATATAAAATAGAATAAAGTACCATAGAGAGATTCTTGTCAATAACATCTAATACTTTTTGATATAAGTAATTTAACAATGCAACCCCATGAGGCATCTCTACAGCATCACAAGCATAAGGTCCCACTTTGCAAATAGATGTCAAAGTTAATATTTGTCTTTGTAACTCATGTGTTTTTTCATAAAATGTTAGATAGTTTGTAACATCTGGTATACTAATTACTGCAGTCCGATAAAATTGCAGATACCTAGCCAAGCTTTCACAAAATTCCTAAAATTAAATATAAACTTCAAATAATTTGAATTCAAATTAGTTTTTGAAATATTTACGGTAAAAACATAACCAGAATGTTTATATTTTCTGGTTGTAGGATCTGGCGTAACCATTTGTTTTAAAGCTCTATAGCACGATCCAGAAAATAGAAATTCACTGGAATATCTTTCTATTGCATCTGGTGTAATTCCATCCACCAGCATACCAGATGAGAGGAAAAATTCCTCGCGGGAATTAAGATTAAAAGTCTCTGAAGGCATACCAACTACAAAATTACCAAATTTAAAAATAGTATGATTATAACTAAAAAAAATTAATTTACCTAAAAGGTATTTTAAATCTCGAATAAAATGTTTCTTTGGTTTCATTTTGTTAGTAATAATGGTAAAACTAGGGAACATATTATTAGCTAGATACAGTGATTCTAGATTCTCTACCCAAAGTGAAGAAAGTTCTCCCAATTCTGATAAAAAGGGTCTTTCTTTGTCAGGTACGCCACAGCCATAACTTTCCCAACTCTTTCTATTTGAATACCGAGTGCTCATTACCACATCCCAAATATTCTGTTTCTGTGGGGAAGAATAGCCTTCATCTTGAAATATATTTGATTCTACTCGAGTATCTTTTAATGAATTGTGAAGTTTGTCAGAACTTATCCTTTTCATTTTATCATCTAACTTAAATATACTTGACATATTAGCTTCATTTTGTAGGGATGCTGGTAATTTAAATATGCTACTTAAATTTAACATTTCATCATCAATTTCAGGAAGAGTAGACAAATTCTAAAAGAAATTTATGACAAGAACATGAAATATTTTAGTAATCTATATGACTGATTAAAAATATATGTACTCTTAAATTTAAATACATATTCTCATACCAATTTCTTACTGTCCTTTTTTGGTATATTTTTGAGACATAACAGAAATGTTAGAAGACTATTAAAACTAGAAACATCATTGCTATAATATGCTTTTAATTTCTCTGTATGTTCCTGTAACTCTAATGCTTCCTCAGCAAAATCATAATTATTTATTAAAGTATAACACCAAGCTTGTAAATTTATAACAGGGTCACTGGAACCTTCTAAATCATTAAACTCTAAAATAAAATTATTGCAATATTTAAAACAATACAGGTCAAAGGTAATACTAAAATTATTACTTCTAGGATTCTTATAGGATTTTTTTCCCAATAATAATTCATAACAATTAGAACGCAATATACGGGCCTTTCGTGAATCATTCACACAAAACTTCTCGCACAGGCTAGTTATTAGATCAAATACGGAATCATTGGTATCTTCCATTATTTTCAAATATTAAAATCAAAATAAATAAATAACAATCCTTTTTTCAGTTACAAAAATAAACAATTTTTAAAAACATAACCAATTCGATTGTCAAACATATGTCGTCGATTTGTCAACTGTCAGTTAAAAAGATGATCTGTGGTCAAATTTGCTGATTACAGATTCAGTGGTCAATATGTTAGCAGCTAACGGCGAAAATTTTAAAAAGAATTTTTGGTTAAAGCGTCAAATACTTAAAAGAGGAGATTGACAGGTTCGGATTCTAACCTCAATATTTTAGTAATTTTTGCAATATTTGTTGCACAGATTTGTTGTTTAATACGAGTACGAGTTAAAAGTAAAGAAAATAAGAGAATTTTCCATAAAATGACGCTGGAATCAATTCCAAAAGATCAACGCGGTCTGAGAGCTTGCTTAGTTTGTTCTCTAATTAAGGTATTTATTATACTGTTGCTTTTGTAGTATAGAGTCCCTAATCATTATATTTTCTTAGTCATTAGATCAGTTTGAGTGTGAGGGATGCGATAATTGTGAAGACTTTTTGAGGATGAAAAACGATAAAGATAAAGTTTATGATTGTACAAGTACTAATTTTGATGGGTATGTTGTTTGTTGGTATTTTAAAAGCAAATCTACTGTAGGCATATTATATGTTTTAGTATGATATCTATGATGAGTCCTGGAGACAGTTGGGTCGCTAAATGGCAAAGAATAAGTAAGTATAAAAAGTCTAGCACAGCTTAATATTGAATTATAATATTTACTTGATCTATAATTGCTAATTATAAATAAAATTGTGTTAAATCAGTGTGAATAAGATTATAATGAAAGCCATGTTTTTAGATCGATTTTGTAAGGGTGTTTATGCTATATCAGTGTCTGGCCGTTTACCTGCCGGCATAATAAGAGAAATGAAAAGTCGAGGTATAGTTTATAGACCAAGAGATACAAGTCAAAGATAATCACAGTTAATCACTAATAATTAATATTAACACTTTCTTAGAATGTATATCAGGATCTTTTAATACACACATTAAGTTGCATATATTTTTTTATTTTATATTTAAGCATAACAAATAACAGAAATACAAAAACCTGAATGAATTTTTCCTAATTTAGTATTATAGCAAAGTAACTTAATGTATTATAACAATAAAAAACCGATTATGAGATGTATGTTTTATTCATTTCAGAGAAGTTATAAGCTTATTCTTTAATGAATGGTTTTTTCAGACTCCCCAATATACCTATCTAAGTAACTATATTTTGTTTAGGTAGGAACATCTTTATAAAAAAAACAGACATCTCATATGCTTTGTAAAAACGTGGTGTATACACATACTTAATAATTTATGCCTAATATCAGTGTATACAAACATAGTCTCATACCATTTATTCTCACTAATCGTTTGTATTATCCTACAATCAAAAGTAATAAATAGAAAAACAGAAGAAACAGTATAATAGATTATACAATAGTGTTATAAGTTAGTACAATTTTATAGGCACATATATTGACATGGACATTCTCTTAATATATGAATATATTAAAAATAGTAATATATATATTTCAAGCAAGGAATACAAAATCCATTGGATTCACCTATAAAGAGAAAAATCAAATTAACTTGGTAACAAAAAAATTGCAGTTTAAACGTACCTATTATTTAGGTATAATTCCTTTTCCAAATATGTTTGAGGCTATGTCAGTAACATCATCAATACCAGCATGTGCTCTTTTATTGCTTTCGTCTAAACCATGTGAGAGAGATTCATTCAAATTTTTTCCTGTCTCAGAGAGTTTATTGTCAATTTGGTGACCGGTTTGCCTTAGTTTATTTTCAAGGGATATTTCTGCATTGTGAAGACCAGCATTCACATCTTGGGCCCTCTGGTTGATTGCACTACCAAAAGCATGGAATCCTGTAAATTTATATCATAATTTAGACTTATAGTCATAATGCAACTATACATTTCTGCAAAATTCTGCGAATATCGCTAGTTAATGAAATTAAAAAAAATAGCAATATTCTTTAAGTGCTTTGTAGAAATAAACCTACCCCATACATTACATAACTATTCATTTTCTTACCTGCATTGACGTTTTGTGCAACATTCTGGGCCCCTTGAGCAAGTCGCTGTTTCTCAGCTTCAGCCTCAGCAGCTGTGTTCCTTGCCAAGTTTCTTGCTGCCTCCGCTGCTTCTCTAGCTTTTTGAGCTGCAGCTTCTTCAGCATTTTTTACACTCCTGTCGACGTTTCTCGCAAAATTCTGCGCTCCCTCGTAACTTTCCTTCGCCTTGTTCGCAACAGATTGTTCAAATTGATTTAGTTTATTATCCGCGCTTTTGGCCAAGTTCTGCGCCGCTTGTACTGCGTCTTTAGTTTTTTCCGCTGCTGCTTCTTGAGATTGCTTTAGCTTGTTATCAATTCCTTGTGCAAATCCTTGAGCATCGCTCAAACCTTGCTGTGCTTTCTGCGTAATGACGCTTTGAGTGTCTCTTAATTTATTATCTATGTTTTTAGCCAGATTCTGAGTTGCTTGGGCGGCTTCATTGGCTTTTTGGGATGCAGCGTCTTGTGTTTCTTTTAGTTTGTTATCTACATTTTGCGCAAGGCTCTGTACGCCGCCCTGTATTTTTTCTTTTCCTGCTGTAAAAGCATCAGCTGCAGAATGTTGCGCCTCTTTTAGTTTATTGTCGACAGCACTTTGAGTATTTCTGAATCCGGCGTCAATTCCTCTACCTATATCCAATGCTTTGTTTACAGCAGCTTCTTGGGTGTGTTTAACTTTTTCGTCAACGGTTTTTGCTAAGTTTCCTGCTCCAGTTTGCAAACGTTGTTTCTCAGCTGCAATAGCGTCTGCAGCTTCTTTGGCTTTTCTAGCAGCCGCCTCTTCAGTTTCTCTAACTTTATTATCGATGTTTCTTGCAAGATTTTGTGTTCCTTCGATCGCTTCTTTGGCCTTATCAGCTGCAGCTTTTTCAGCTTGTTTTACCTTATCGTCGACACTTCTGGCTAAATTTTTAGCTGAATCGGCCGCCTCTCTAGCTTTTTGGGCCGCTGCTTCTTCAGACTCTTTTACTTTTGTGTCGACGTTTCTAGCAAAGCTCTGAATACCTTCAACTGTTTCTCTTCCTTTATTGGCTAGAGACTGTTCAGTTGTTTTAGCAAAATTCTGAGCAGCCGCTGCAGCATCTCTGGCCTTCTGTGCAGCGATATCTTCAGTTTGTTTTATTTTGTCGTCAACGGATTTGGCTAGGTTTTTAGCGCCTTCGGCTGTTTCCTTAGCTTTGTTTGCTACAGATTGTTCTGCTTGTTTAAGTTTATCGTCAGCTGATTTTGCTAAGTTCTGAGCAACTTGGGCGGTAGCTTGTTCGGTTTCTTTGATTTTATTATCCACGTTTCTGGCTAGGTTCTGGATTCCTTCCGCACCTTCTTTGGCTTTGTTTGCAACTGATCGTTCGGTTTCTTTGATTTTGTTATCGACGTTCCTGGCATATTCCTGAGCGCGTTCTACAGATTCTCTAGCTTTTCTGGCGGCGGCTTCTTCGGCTTCGCGTACTTTGTTATCGATATTAGAGGCCAAATTTTGGGCTCCTTGAACAAATTCTTTTTTCTTGTCTTCGGCAGTTGCGGCGGCGTTGTGTAGTTTTTCTCCGACTGCTTGCTCAGTTTCTCGAAGTTTGTTGTCGACACTTTGTCCTAGGTTGAGTAAAGTTCCTTGTACAGAATCGTTGGCATTTTGGGCGGTTTGTTGAACTTGGGAATCAAATTGCTTTCCTGCTGTTTGTAGGTCTTCGTCGATGTTTGATTTCGTCTTTCTGACTTCCTTGGCTGGAAAGAAAACATTTTTATAATACACAGAAAATAAATATTTAATGAACTACTCTTACCAGCTTCTTCAGCTATTTTTCTTGCATCACTCTTAGTTCTTTCTAATACTTCGTTGGTTTTCTTCACTTTCTCTTCTACTACATCTTGTACTTGTTCTTCTGCTTCATTGACCTCTTCAACGACTTCTGTTTTCTTTTTTGTAAATAACTGTCCGATCCTGTTTCCAAAGTTTCTTAAAGATGCTGTAAGATAAAACATTAATTAAATTACTTTAATTTGAAAAATGTTTTATTATAAAATTTTGATTAAAATTAAGAGTGCCGAATGGGGAATGTCATCGATCGTCATTTCCAAGCCAACTGGACGCCGTTTTTTTTTATCATACGGTAGGTATATTGTCATATAAAAAAGCTTTTTATTATTATTATAGGTAAATGGTCTCTCCAAAGAAAATATACATGAAAGTTTTCAGCCATTTTAATTCAGTCAAATTTTGTTTCCTGACATTTTCTGGCCTTCGCTGTCGAAACCCTCATCGACTCGCTCGATAGGCTTTATGTAACAAGTTGCAAAAATATACAGGGTATTTAAATAAATACCAGTTTTTCGATAAATTTTTCGACAAAAGAAATTGAATCCATAATTTTATTCATATGTATAACTATAAGACAAAGCGAATCTAACAGAAGTAATTTCTAATACACTAATTTAAACTAAGTAACCATTTTTTGGGAATTTTCAATTTTTTATCAAAAAAAACATTTGTAAAGCAAAAAATAATATATTTTTCCGATGGGGAAATCACTGGCGTATTTTAGTGTACCAACGCAACGCAAGGAATTGCAGGGGAATTGTAAAGTATTTCGCGGAATTTTGGGGTATTTCGGGGAATTTCAAGGGTATTACGTAATATTTCACAAAGTCCCTTTGAAATGTTGACATTTTGGCAAACGCACAAATAAAGCTTGACTAAAATTATTTTTGTTAAAACAGACAGCTTCGGGTTGAAACAGATAATTTCAGTGAATTTAGAGAAATATAGGGGTATTTTAGGACACTTTGAAAACTTTTAGGGTATTCGGGTAATTTCAGTGTACAAATTTTGGCAGTGATTTCCCACTCATATTTTTCAGAATCACTAATCATAATGCATCTTTTAATAAATGTATGTTACCTACCTGGCTTTTAAAAAAAAATCTTTAATTAAATTTTCACAGTACAAATTCAAAAACGGTAAAGAGTATAATCAGTGTGGTATAAACTATTAAATATTACCCTTATACAGGGTTAGTCTTAAATAAATGCAAATATTTTTAGCGGTATTATATTTCGACCCCAGAAACACGTTTATGAGTTTTTTTCGCGAAAAAAAATTGATAACTTTGGAATTTTTTGGAATTTTTTTTTAATTTTTAGTTGAAAGTCTTAATATCTTCATAATATGGCAACATAGGTAGCAACAAAGAATATTATAATTTTGTAAGAACATTAAAATATTCTTTGGTAGTAGATTTAAATTTACAAGAAAGAAAACCCAGAAAAGATCCAGTGGTTCTCAAAATTTAAGCGAAAAATCAAATTTTTTAGAAATTTTAAAAGAAAAATGTCTCGGTTATTTTGGACTTTTTTAAAAAAATGGTAAAGGGAAAATATGTTTCTTTTATCGAGATCTACAAGCCCAGAAAATATTTACACTTATTTAAGACCCACCCTGTATAAATAAGAATATTACACAGGGTGCTCATAGAAATGTGACAGATGTTATATTACGTTATTAAAACTATAAAAATCGATATTCTTAATTGTAAACAGCCATTTTCTTGTTTTTAATTAATTTAACTCTCATATTTTAAAAGCGAATTTACGAAAAATAGTCGTGCCTTTTTTTCAGTATATTTCACCAGTTAATATAAACACCCTGTATATACAACATAATATATTGCATTACCAAGAAATGTTTCTTAGTTGCACTTGTGATAAATGCATTGATAATAAAACAGAAAGCCACTTATTATCGCCGTTCCATCCGGTCGCTAATTCACCAAACGAATCTCTATTTATAGCGGAGTTCTTGTTAGCAAACTCAAGAACCTTGAATCGATATAAGGAGGCTAAATTGACCACCCTGACGTAATACATCAACTATGCATGTAATGGGATATTTTTAAATTTGCCAGTTTGTTTTCATTTTCAATATCTTTTAACAGAATACGGAATACGGAAAATGAATATTTTATTGATATAAGAACTTGTTTTATATGTATTGATATTGGATGGATATATTTATGTTAGATATACCAGGAGATGAAAAAACAGAATATATTCAGTTTATTCAAAATTCAAAATTTTTAGACATATTGGAAATACCTCTGATACTTTAGGTTTATCAGAAATTCTATTCTTTAAGAAAAAAAATATCTCAGCTAAGTATAAATAAGCTATAGTATATCCATCGATAGAATTATGACAGTGGCAGTTGTTGCCTGTCATTTTAACTCAAAATTAAATTGTATTTTCTGTAGATCTTCTAATATCGTCCTTTCGCTCGTTAGACAGACTTCACACAGCCCACACAGTGACAGTACCATATAAGTAATACCTGGTAATACTCTTGTTTGGTTTTGGTATTACACAAGGATAATACTAAACCAAACCAAACCATCCCGTAGAATTTTTTACGTAGAATCCAATGGAGTAACTAGTAACGAGATAATGGGATACCCTGTATATTATTTTTTATATTTTATTTGCGACATTAAGAGTTTTCTAAAAATATAATATACTCTATACTTATTTTTTAACAAAACTTAAAATAAATCTTAAAACCTTAATACCCGACACTGCTAGGGTAGTATGGGTATATTTCAAGAATGACAGCTACCAGCGAAAAACAAGTTACGCCACTGGATTCTACGCGAAAAACTTTGGGACTCAGTTTTCGATAAGTTAAAAGATAAAAGAAATATAAGGGATCCCGACAATGCAACAATTCCAAATTCGCCCTGTATTTCAGAAACTAGAGAAGAGGAAAAACCAGGTATTTCAGGAAACCAGAAAAAAGGGGGATAGAATAATAAAAAAAAATTAAAAAAAGGATAGTAATGTAAAAACCGCATTTTTGTACCTCTGCTCATAAACGAAATCCTCTGTAAAACCCTACAAATCACACGGAAATGGGACACCCTGTACAGACCAGATGTAAAATTTGAAGTAGGTAGAATGTAGAATGGCCGAGGTAAAATTTGAAGTAGGAAAAATAAAAACAAGATTATTAAATTAATTTTTAATTAGAAATTATTTTGAAGTTATTAAAAATAGAAATATACCTATATACTTCTTTTATCAAGATCTACTACCCTTGAAAACATTCTCACTTCTATAAGAATCACCCTGTATTAAGAAATCCATTTTTTTTAAATTTTGTGTAATTTTTAAGGACAATAACAAAATAAATCTGTTTTTGATCTTAATCCTTAGCAATTGTCACCAATTACGCTATCCTTCCTCTAACTGTTAATTAGCAATTTACTGTTTGGTACGATGATGTCATGTCAACACAATAGTTGTTTTTTTATGAACTCGTTTATATACCTTGAAACAGGTAGATCTATGATGAGAACGTTGAAATATAGCGACTTATACTTGTATAAAACCGGTATTTTATTATTATTGTTTAATGTTTAGGAGGTTCCAAAACACGATATTTATGTTTTGAACAGTTTGAAAGCGCGCCGGGGTCTATTTTTAAACGATTCTGCGTTTTAGTTTTCATCATTTTAATCGACCTCTACGACAACACATGAATAATATAACTCGGCAGTTATTTTTATAATAATTATTATTAAATCTGTGGTTACAAGGCAGTGGCGGTAATATGGGAAGGAACGGATCACTGAAGTCATCTTTCTCGTTCTTTAATTGAAAAAAAAAAATAATGTCTCCGTAAAAATACAGGGTAATATTCTTAAGTAGTCTAAAAAAAATTCAGGTATGTTTTTAAGAAAAAAGTTCATATAAACATGGGGTCTAAGTAGTTCCTTTGTGATCTACAGGGGTCTCGCTTAAAATAAATGGTACGCCACTGATTTTTTTTTTCAAAAAAAAACCTTTAATTTGTAGATTGTCAGTACTTTTTTTTACAAAACTTTACAAAATTGATCTTCTGAGTTTTTCTTGTACATCGAAAGCTTTTCGAGAAAAAAAAAACTACATTGCATATCTCAAAATCGCTAGAAAATAAGCAGCATACCTAAAATACATGAATCGGTTGATATACACGAAAACCGGCCGATGTACAAGAAAAACTCAAGAGATCAATCTTATTTTAAAAGGATGGACAATTAAGAAAAATAAATATATTTTCTTAAAAAAGCAGTGGCGTGCTATTTATTTTAATCAAATAATCCAAGAGGGTAACTTCAGTTTACAGTTAATGGGGAAAAACTGCTTTTATACCTGCAGACATAGCAAGAAAATTGAAGAAAATATAAGTAGCTTCTGTTAACACCCTGTAGATCAGAAAGAAAGTTTAGACTTTAGTTTAGACTTTTAAATTCAATAATGTTCAAATACGCTTTTTTCTTAAAAACCTGAGGAATTACACCCTAATTTTTTACTACTTAAGAAACTTAAATAGCAAAAAAATAAAACAGCAATAAAATAAAAATAATATAGAAAAAATGGGACAAATATACAGGAGAAAACATTAAGAAAACCAAATTATTAGTCTAAATAATTAATTCCAGCATTAAATAGATATGAATTTTAACAATTAATTGTAATAAAAATTGTAATTAATATACATTTTGCACACCTAATTATTTTATTTTGCAATATTACAGAAATAGTACAAACTATACAAAATTTTAAAAATATTGTATGCTAAATTAACAGTTTCAATCTACCAGTCAGCGATTTTAGTATTAATACATAGAAGAATGCTTGAAATCATAAAATAAATATTACCAAAACCTTTCCTAACCTTTGAAAAATTCCTAGATGCGCTACTGATTTACGAGCTATATTTTTGGATGAACTGTACCAAAATATATTTGCTCAAAAAATATTTAAGGGTTTAATTAAAACATTAAATATATTTAATAAAATTCCCCTAAACTTCCCGCATGATTACTTTTAGGGTGTTGTATATCCCCTCCTCCCCCTAGAATTAACTGGAGTTTTGAGTTTTGTTTGTTGAGAAGTATATAGAGATAATATACAGGGCACATATAAATAAGTGCAAATATTTTCAGGGCTAGTAGATCTCGATAAAAGAAACATATTTTCTCTTTACCGTTTTTCAAATATTGTTTATTTTTTAAAGCAAGTCTTAAGCCGGCCCCACACGATGTGGTAAACACCTTCCAAATTTGTAAATGAACATTTGCCACATCGTGTAGGAGACACACTTGTCAAACGGACCAGACGCATCGACGGCTTAAGATAACCGAGTTATTTTACTTTGAAAATTAAAAAAAAAATTTTTGCTTAAATTTTGAGAACCACCGAATCTTTTCTAGGGTTTCTTTCTTGTAAATTTAATCTACAATCTATGTTGCCATATTATAAAAACATTATGTTTTTAATAAAAAAAAATAAAAAAAATCCAAATTTTATTTTTTTTGCAAAAAAACCTTATAGACGTGTTTCTGGGGTAGAAATATACTATCCCTGAAAATATCTGCATTTATTTAAGACTCACCCTGTATAACATACTAATTGAAAGTCGAATAATAAAAGAAATCGTAATTCGTAATGCAACCTGAAGTTTTTTTGTGGGTGTTATTTTTTCTGTTTGTTAAACACAGGGGCGTAGTGAAGAATGGGTGTAAGCTTAGATTAAGAATAAAAAGATGTAAGGGCGTTCCAGCTTTCTGTAGTCAAAGTTGACAAATCTTTTTGTCAAAGATAAAGTCAAAATTACTAATTTTCTGTGTTCAACACCGATATCTCAAAAACTATATAATCGTAAAATTTAAGATTTTGATAGTATATAGGGAGAAAGCAACGGTGCTTTCAAATATGTGTCACACAATAAGATATATGTTCATACTAAAAAAAATATTGGAGTAGCTACCCTATAAGCACAGATAATATATAAGTGTTGAGGCGGGGTAAGTGAAAAAGTATATTCCAAATTGGTTCTCCCTCCAGTACCCCCATTGTATTTTTTTGACCGGGCATCCCTTTTTCCACCCACCCTGTATTAATCGCCATTTTCAAAAAAAAATCTAACCCATTCAGGACGCCTCTGAGTCTTAATAATAAAAAAATAGAAAGTAAATTTAATTAAATTCACTATTTTTTTTAATTTAGCTAATAACAGAGATACTGTTCGAGAATATGTTTACAAACTGTCTTAGGTACTTACAGAACATTTTTGTAGCCGGTTAAAAACCAAAATCGCCGGTGACAGGACACGAAGATCCGCTAATTCGTTGATTTCCTGTCCGCGGACACGTAATAACTGTCCTGTTCGCTGAAAACACACCACCGGCAAGACGGGAATATCGATTTCGCGTCGAAAAAGGTTCCACAAAGTCTACGCCGTGACCTAAACCTTCGCCACTACCCACCGCCGCATCTGAATTCCGCGGATAGCACAAACAGCGGCATCGATTGCGATTGTTTTATTCAAGTCGACCTTCAACACCTCAATTACAAACGTTATTTACCTTTAAAAAGTGCCTATTAACGATAAACTTGGATATAATAAAAGGCATAATTTCTACAAATGTCTACGAACATCGCCACTCAAATACAAAACATAAAACATAGAAATCAAAATAATTGCTTTATGCAGCTGGATTTTACAATCTACAGACACCAATGTCACAGTACTTGGGTACAAATTTGACTAACCAATACAAAACACTTTACATTTAAATGAGTTTATCCTAGTTTATCCCTTACCCAGCCATCTTATCCAATAACAACTCAGTAACCATCAATTCGAAGTTGGTCAATGAATGCCTAGAGACACTAAACAAATTATAGAAAGAAAATAAATTGCTCCTGCTCTTGGTGCCAGCCCACCAAGCGATAGAAAGCTAAATGATCTAGCTAGAAAAAGAGCGAACGCTCCACTAACTAGACCGGAACAGTTCTACTTCTCAAGTGGAAACCAACTTAAAGCGGAACTGAAGAACCTGAAAGACTCCATCCGTAATCTGAAATGGGAATCCTCCAACGATCCAAGATATGCACCCAAAGAAATGTCTTTGGAAGAACAGTCTTCGAATTGTTACGGGCCCAAGCAGCATTTGGACGTCGGGACAACGTTGTGTCACGCGACCAAACGTCGGGGCGCAACGTCGGCACAACCTCGTGCCAACCCTAGTCTGCACTAGTTTGGAGAATAATTTTTGGGTCGAAACGACGTTGGATACCGACGTTGGCTAGAAGCCTAATTTAGTACAAACTGCAACGTTGTTTTAAAATCCTAATTCACAGAAATACACAACTAATATGGCGTCTAAGTCGCGTTTTATCCTAAATTGGGATAATTATAGTAAAAATATTACTTTTATGATTTAGTTAGAGACATATGTCAGATGGCAGTGAAGGAAAACAAAACAAAAGTATTTAAGTGTGGAGGATGTTTGAAGATTATAATTATTGAAACACTTTAACCGACTCTGTAACTCGTTACCCAAGGCAAAAAAGTTAAACGCAAACAACTTTATTGATAAAAGTATTGTTTCTACTTTGAAAAATACTAATGGGCCTTAAAATTAAAGAAGTTTTAAAAATTTTCTTGAATTTTTTTTAGTAAAATGAGAATAATTTATTCGCAGTCGAAAAAATTGTTTCCGCGTGTTTTTTAGGGTCAAATATTTCAAGTTAATGTATTCAAAAAGCAGGAATTGCTATTTTAGGAACGAAACATTTCCTTATTTAACAACATGGCGGCTTTCACTTTGTTGTTTTGGAGATTAAGATGGAGTAGTTCGAGTAGTCGCATACTGGACTAATAAAGTCGCAGTTCGGCCTTAACAGGTAGTATACTAGTCGCAAGATTGCCTAATTTAGTCATCCTAGAGTCTAGCTTGTGCCGCCCTCTATAATATAAATAAACGAGGGAGTGGATAAACTATCGGTAATATATGTCGATGTATATTTAAATTTAGTTTTATATGTACCTTTCTTATGTCCCATTTTAATTAAGTTTTTTTATAAAACAAAAACAGCACTGAACTGTCTGACTGAACAGAACAATGAAGTGAAAATTTAAAATTTAAGGTTATGGTTCAATACAGTTGCAAAAAAGGTAGTGACTCGACGTCCTACCAACGTAAGAATAAGGAAATCTAAACAACGTTGGAATTAGTAAAACAGACGACGTTTGCACAACGTTGGAATAGGTCCTGAAACTGACGTCGGAAAACTCTATATTGTCCAACGTTGTAACTACGTTGTCCGAATCACCTAAAGATCACTTAAGCAAAAAAGGTTACAAGACAACGTTTATTCGACGTCCCAGAAGCTTCCTACTTTGCTGTAGTGCTAGTCCAACGTCGGCACAACGTTTTAAAAACGTTTAAATTTATTTTAATACCCAAGGTAGGGAGCTAACTATTTTTTGTAACTAATCCAACGTTGTGATTAGTAAACATGTGGTCGCAAGTCGTGAAAATGCTACTTGGTGGGTTTTTGACAGTGTATCCTCAACGAACACCCCAGTAGATTAAAGCTAAGAAACAACGCCGAATGTAGATTTTGTGGGGAAAATAGGGAAACACCAGAACCTTTCGTGCCATAAACTTTGGTACGACTGATATCGGAGATGGAGAGCTATTCTCTGTAAAACCGTCTCAGATACTGACTTTTGTCAAAGCCTGAGACTATGCGATGAATCATAACTCTATATTTATATCATTTTTCCAAAGATCAAATTCCATTTCTCTAATGTTTGGCAAAATCTTATAAATATAAAGAGTTTGGTTTATTATATACCGAGTGGTTTTGCACTTAGATAAATTTAAGCTTTTTCAAAAGCGAAGTTAATCGAATTGTGCAGTGAACGGCTCACTTAAGTGTTTTTTGTAATAAATAACCAGAGTTCTATGTAGAAAATAATATCTTTTATTTAAATATCCCTCAGACCTTCCAATACCTCAGTTAAAAAATAGTTTGTAACTGAGGCATTGAAGGAATTTCAAACTCATAGTTTACAAGATCTTAAGTATTAACGATATACTTTCTGAGCTACGTACGCCGGTAACTATAATTTTCCTTGGTACGGTATACATTTTGCAACTAAGTGCTTAGTGTCCTGATTTACGATTTTATGTACAGGGTGGGTCAAATTCGACGCTTTTAAATGGAAACACCCTTTTCTATAGGAGATAGACGAAAACTAATATCGGTGTCTGGAGCTCAATTTTCATCAAAAACATGATGGTGAAAACCGCACATCAATATCTGTTACCGTTTAGGAGTTACTATAACTACTGTTTTTCAAAAATGTGCATTTTTAACAAATCGCTGTAACTTTTTTGCTATGGAAAATTTTGCATTTCTATGAAAACATTTCCAAAGCACCTTTTTACATAGAATCTAATGGTATAAGTATATTTTTTTTTAAATTAATAATTTAAGAGTTATCAACAGAAAAATTTATTTTTTATTTGGGACACCCTCTATATTTTTAATTAACCGAAAAGAATTTAAAATTACCTTTCCAAAAATATAGCACACTTGATATTTTGTTATAATCCCCTTCGAAATACAGAATTTTTAAAAGTTCGCCACTTTTAACTAGTAGGCTTTTGACCCCTTATTGATGATATGCCCTTAATGGAACTCGAAACCATATTTTTCCAGCAAGAAGAGGCACCGCCTCAAAGCGCTGAAATTATCAGCAAAGTTTTGCAGCCAATTTCAAGAATAATTGAATAGCTAACCAAGATCCCAGCCGTTGGCCGTCGAGGCCACCTGACTTTAGTGCCCATGGATCTAATCCTATGGATATATTTGCGGAAGAATAAAGGTTCCTTATTCTTCCGTATAATCTAGACAAAAATTAGAAATACTTAGCAATTATGAGAGGGATTCTCTCACCTCCACTGAGTTAAGGAATTCCGCGAGAAATGTTCAGAAACGACCCCGTCTGTCCATAACAGAAGATGATCGATATAACCAAAGTTTACAGAATAAAATATATATAACAGAAGACGGTCGAATACCTGCAGCAAAATCTCATGTCTTGGTTTGCTATTTATTTTTATTGTTATCAGATATAGTTTAAATGTGTTGATGTTGGTTAAATATATTTTAAATTGTTATAAAATTCTGCATCTCTCATAGCAAATATTATTTTCGTTTTAATTGATGCTCACAGCTAGAATTTTTATGCATTACAGCCGGTGCCATTCAAAGCCTACTTAATTAAAGCGGGCAAATTTTTGTATACTCTATATCTCGAAGAGGAATCGAGCAAAATATCAAGTGTGTTATATTTTTGGAAAGGTAATTTTAAATTCTTTTCAATAAATTAAAGATATACAGGGTGCCTCATATAAAAAATCAAATTTTCTGTTGATAATTCTTAAATTATTAATTTTAAAAAAATTATACTTAAACCATTAAATTCTACGTAAAAAGGTGCTTTGGAAATGTTTTCATAAAAATACAAAATTTTCCATAGCAAAAAAGTTACAGCGATTTGTTAAAAATGCATATTTTTGAAAAACACCCCGTAACTCCGAAACAGTAACAGATATCGATATGCGGTTTTCACCATCATGTTTTTAACAAAAATTGAGCTCCAGACACCGATATTAGTTTTTGTCTATTTCCTATAGAAAAGGGTGTTTCCATTTAAAAGCGTCGAATTTGACCCACCCTGTACAGTACGTCTGCTGGATCTGTGCGTATGAAAGGAATGCGGACAAAAAATATTTAAATAAACAGCAATATATTTTATACGTCGACTTGACGAGTACGTCACCGCAAATCGCTCCGCCCACTTATTTTATTGGCTACTTGCAAATTTGTCGAATTTTTATTGATGGGACACGTCGTCTAACTTTTTACGAAAAACATCGAGAGAATATCGTTTCCCCTCTCACGGATACCCCGGAGCTACAGAACGGACAGACGTACTGTAACTCAAATGCCTTGTTCATTTCTGTTAATCCTACATGTTTTTTTTTATTCACATCTAATATAAATAAATGACACTCAGATTTTAGAAAGACTAAATCTGTTTAAAAAGTATTGTAATAAAACAGGCATCTGCTTTACTTGTAAACTTAGGCCAGAATAGCAACATGCTTCCTTCTTTTAATTGGTGTTAAATAATATGAATCATTGATAACGATCTTTGACAAATTAGTCCAATATTTGAAAATGCCGGAAAAATACACTATAGCTGATGCGTATCCAGTTACTGTATACAGTATACAGGGTGATCCGAACTGTATTCCGGAAACTTCGGCAGCATATTCTCCACATAAAAATAAGTAAAAAAGTTCGTATAAACTTATGTCCTAAAATGCTTCGTTTCGGAGATACAGGGTGTAGAAATTTTGGTTTCGACGTCAATATGACTCCTACTTGTAGGGGACGCCACCTACATCTTTTTTAACTGTTTTGAAGAGTAATAACTTTTGACAGTGGTTGGCAGTTTTTTTGACAGTGGTTGGGACTTTGTTCTTGAATTTAACAAGTTTTTTAATAACTTTTCATCCGTCCCTGTATTACACTACTGAGTGAAAAAAATATACATTTGTGTCCTTTTCTACGTAAAAAATGTCTGTAAATTAATAATTTTCGAAACATTCTGATGCCAAGGGTTCAACAGAAGCTGTTTTAAAACTTAAGTGTAAACTGTCAATTTTCTCGAAATTTCGTAATTTTTGAAAAATCGTATTTCAGTTAAAACGAGTTGATACTAAGGTTCTACCGAAACCATGTTATCATAAATTTCCTAAAATATATTGATTATTAAGAATCCAAACATCTCGAGAACGGTTGCTCGCAGCGATTTTTACCAAGAGACATTTTCTACGTAGAAAAAGACACAAATGTATAATTTTTCACTCAGTAGTGTAATACAGGGACAGACGAAAAGTTATTACTCTTCAAAACAGTTAAAAAATATATAGGTGGCGCCCCCTACAAGAAGGAAATATCTCATGTCAAAAAATCCCCGGATACTAATTTTCATTCAAATACTGAATTTAGTTCAGAAATTATTAGGAAAAAATCGAAATAAATATAAAACTTCTACACCCTGTACCTCCGAAACGAAGCATTTTAAGACATAAGTTCATACGAACTTTTTTACTTATTTTTATGTGCAGAATATGCTGCCGAAGATTTCGGAATATAGTTCGGACCACCCTGTATATAAAAGTAGGTATATTTTTACAACAGCCGACGTGTGCTGTGCAAATTAGAATCTTTTATTTTAATACGACCTTGAACACCTCAATTACAAACATTAATTAACTTCGCAAAGGCTTTAAATATTGACAATATACCTAGCACAGGTAAAATATATTCATTAATATATCTGAATTTTGTCTAGAATGGCTTATTACCTCCTTCTTTAAAATGATATTACAGAATAGCAATCACTGGTAGTGATCGATACAGTGACTATGAGTCAAAATGTTACTAGAAACCGATTTTGCAACATTTTTTTGTATTTAGCGGTACAAAATAAAATCACTCGTGTGAAGTTGGCACCCTTTTTTCAAAAAATGAACTGGAATTTGAGAGTTCTGGATAGATTTACAATAGTTCTATAGTTCTTGATAAGTTAGAAAAATAGTTCTGGTTAATTTCGGGAGATATGACATGGGGGTGCCAACTTCACGTAGCACCCTTTTTTTATTCTGGAACAGTTCTGATAGTGGAAATATATTCTAGAACAAGAGTTCTATAGTTCCTGACTATTGATCAAAATAGTTCTATTGTATTAACCAAGATATGAACAAAAATAAAACGGCAGCCTGCGCAGTTTAAATCGATTTTCTAGGTAAAAAATGATTTAAAAAATAGTTCTGAATAGAGTTCTGAATAGCACCCCAAAAGTTCTATAAGATGTACTATTTGATTTTTTAAAAATACCAATAATTAAAAATTTCATTGATGCTCGACTCTATAGATAGACATAAAAATCGACTTTACGAAGGAAATGCAATGTTGAAAAACAGTTCTGAATAGCACCCCAAAAGTTCTATAAGATGTACTATTTGATTTTTTTAAAAATACCAATAATTAAAAATTTCATTGATGCACGACTCTATAGATAGACATAAAAATCGACTTTACGAAGGAAATGCAATGTTGAAAAACAGTTCTGATTAGAGTTCTGAATAGCACCCCAAAAGTTCTATAAGATGTACTATTTGATTTTTTAAAAATACCAATAATTAAAAATTTCATTGATGCACGACTCTATAGATAGACATAAAAATCGACTTTACGAAGGAAATGCAATGTTGAAAAACAGTTCTGAATAGCACCCCAAAAGTTCTATAAGATGTACTATTTGATTTTTTAAAAATACCAATAATTAAAAATTTTATTGATGCTCGACTCTATAGATAGACATAAAAATCGACTTTACGAAGGAAACGCAATGTTGAAAATCAGTTCTGGTTAGAGTTCTGAACAGCACACCAAAAGTTCTATAAGATGAACTATTTGATTTTTTAAAAATACCAATAATTAAAAATTTCATTGATGTCCGACTCTATAGATAGACATAAAAATTGACTTTACGAAGGCAACGCAATGTTGAAAAACAGTTCTGGCTAGAGTTCTGAATAGCACCCCAAAAGTTCTATAAGATGTACTATTTGATTTTTTAAAAATACCAATATTTCAAAATTTCATTGACTCCCAACGTTATGCAGTATGTCCCCGGATTTGAGGAAAATGCATTTTTCATAAAAAGTTTTACTTGTTCTTAAATGGTTAATCCCGTTCATACTTTTCCAAATTTCCATACCGCTTTAGAAAAAATTAAAAAAAAAACATGGAGGTATTATTTAATTTGATCGAAGTCCTAAAAATCAAAAGGCATTTCTATGATAAATACTATAACTTTGACTAAATTCTTTGATGGATGGTTATTATAAATTTTGATTAACGTCATATATTTTGGTCTTTCAAAATATCACACTTTTCGTAGTATTGTACTAAAAAAGATTTGTGCTTCTTTAACATTTCAAAACAGCAAAAAATATGGCTTTAATTAAAAGCTATCAATAACAATCAAAGAATGAAGATGAAATTATATTACCACAGAAACGCGTTTCGATTTTTAGGATTTTTCAACCATATTTTCATGTTTTCTTTAAATTTCTTTAAAACGGTATGGAAATTAGCAAAAGTATAAACAGAATTAACCATTTTAGAACAAGCCAATATTTTTATGAAGAATGCATTTTTCTTTTTTCTCAAAATAGGTCTCATAGAGGTTGACTTTAAGAGCAAAAAATAATATTGAGTAATAGCAAAGTAATAGTCAGACTAGAGTTTTTAATAACAGAAATTTTATAAAAAGATCGAATTACTTTGCATCTATGAAACTTACTATATCGAAAATTTGGTTGGCTCTGATTGATTCTAAATTACGTGGCAATAAAACTGATTAAATGAATATTTATGTAACATGATATATTAATTTTTTCTTTGGTAATAGTTAGGTTAGTTTTGTCACACTGGATATCGTTATTTGGTATATGTGTAACTCGACACCCAAACAAAATACAAGGGCGAGTTTTTCAAGAACTGGCCGATTCGTCCTAATAAAAACAAAGCCAGAGAATTTATTACACAAAGGCTGCGTCTAAAAAATACCATGGGTTTATAAAATATTGAGTCGTTATAAATAGAATATAAAGTATGGAAAGGTATTATATAAAGCGTTCTTGGTAAGAACGTACATATTTTTGTAAGGTTAAATTTGTGATTTAATTATTTTGCCCCTTTTGAGATTAAATTATATTTTATATAAATTTGAAGCTAATAAATACATGTAACTTTGCATTCGTAATATTTCTATTCTCTTGTTTTTCATATAAATATCAAAGAATCTCACACCAGAACTTTTTTCAACATTGCATTTCCTTCGTAGAGTCGATTTTTATGTCTATCTATAGAGTCGGGCACAAATGAAATTTTTTATTATTGGTATTTTAAAAAATCAAATAGTACATCTTATAGAACGTTTTGGGTGCTATTCAGAACTCTAATCAGAACTGTTTTTCAACACTGTATTTTGCGCGTAAAGTCGATTTTTATGTCTATCTATAGAGTCGGGCATCAATGAAATTTTTAATTATTGGTATTTTTAAAAAATGAAATGGTACATTTTATAGAACTTTTGGGGTGCTATTCAGAACTCTAATCAGAACTGTTTTTCAACATTGCATTTTCTTCGTAAAGTCAATTTTTATGTCTATCTATAGAGTCGGGCGTCAATGAAATTTTTAATTATTGGTACTTTTAAAAAATCAAATAGTACATCTTATAGAACTTTGAGGTGCTCCAGAACTCTAACCAGAACTGTTTTTCAACATTGCATTTTCTTCGTAAAGTCGATTTTTATGTCTATCTATAGAGTGGTACATCAATGAAATGTTTAATTATTGGTATTTTTAAAAAATCAAATAGTACATCTGATAGAACTTTTGAGGTGCTATCCAGAACTCTAACCAGAACTGTTTTTCAACATTGCATTTTCTTCGTAAAGTCGATTTTTATGTCTATCTATAGAGTGGTACATCAATGAAATGTTTAATTATTGGTATTTTTAAAAAATCAAATAGTACATCTTATAGAACTTTTGGTGTGCTATCCAGAACTCTAACCAGAACTGTTTTTCAACATTGCATCTCCTTCATAAAGTCGATTTTTATGTCTATCTATAGAGTCGTGCATCAATGAAATTTTTAATTATTGGTATTTTTAAAAATTCAAATAGTACATCTTATAGAACTTTTGGGGTGCTATCCAGAACTCTAACCAGAACTGTTTTTCAACATTGCATTTTCTTCGTAAAGTCGATTTTTATGTCTATCTATAGAGTCGTACATCAATGAAATGTTTAATTATTGGTATTTTTAAAAATTCAAATAGTACATCTTATAGAACTTTTGGGGTGCTATTCAGAACTCTAACCAGAACTGTTTTTCAACATTGCATTTCCTTTGTAAAGTCGATTTTTATGTCTATCTATAGAGTCGTGCATCAATGAAATTTTTAATTATTGGTATTTTTTAAAAATCAAATAGTACATCTTATAGAACTTTTGGGGTGCTATTCAGAACTCTATTCAGAACTATTTTTTAAATCATTTTTACCTAGAAAATCGATTTAAACTGCGCAGGCTGCCGTTTTATTTTTGTTCATAACTTGGTTAATACAATAGAACTATTTTGATCAATAGTCAGGAACTATAGAACTGTTGTTCTAGAATATATTTCCACTATCAGAACTGTTCCAGAATAAAAAAAGGGTGCTACGTGAAGTTGGCACCCACATGTCATATCTCCCGAAATTAACCAGAACTATTTTTCTAACTTATCAAGAACTATAGAACTATTGTAGATCTATCCAGAACTCTCAAATTCCAGTTCATTTTTTGAAAAAAGGGTGCCAACTTCACACGAGTAATAAAATCATATTTTACGCGCGACCATGCAATATAAACTAATTTGCACATTTAGAAAAGCCTTAAATATTAATGAACAGTATGAACACTCTGTAAATAATATATTTACCTGTAAAGTTAGTCCAGAACGACATAATTCCTTCCTTCTGATGTAACAAAATACCTAATCACTAATATCGATCGTTCACAAACAAGCGCGATATTTGAAAAAGCCGGACGAATACACTAGCTGCGAATCAAATCGTTACTAAAGAATTTTTTGCAACAGTCGTGTTAAGCGGCGTAAAATAGAATCAGAATAATTTATTTTAATGCGGTAGCTCGCGTGGGAACAACATAATATAGCTGACTCGTTATAGTGTGGTTTCATCGATATTTTTTCTCTTCAAAGTATTGACCACCACGTTACTTAATAAGATATTTATGCTAAGGTCTGGGCATCGGGTAACACTGCTCGAAGGCAAAGTTAATTTTGAGCTTGGGTTATCAGATCGGCCAGCGTATTTTCTATTAAGTTATTAAAATTTTATTGTCGGTGAGTCATTCAGCGTTTGCTACGCAGTGGTTTGAAGAGTTCATGTTTATTTCTGAGGTGCCTACATAATAAAATACTAGGAAGAAAATGTCCGAATAACTTAAAATAGTTATTTGTTAACTGATTATGATGCGTCGACCTATTCAAATTCGTAAAACTTTTGTAGTTACACATTCTTTCACAAGGGTAATGCAGCATGAGAAAAAACAATAAGGCGATATTATTATATAACTTGGTAATATTTGAGGGGTAGTTTCATCTCGTTGGAATTTGACTTTCGAAAAATCCGTTTGCCAAAAATAAGCTTTTTACGTCAAGCAGTTTAAGCAGAATCGTGGTTAAGAAATTAGCCAACTTTTTAGAACACCCTGTATAATTTTTTAAAAAATTTCAAAATATGTAAAAAAAACAAAATAAATTATGTTTGTCCAAGCGTTTTCCCGAAAGACTAACCGTTTTTTAAATAACAAATATTGTAATATTTGAGAGGCGTTTTCACCCCCTTGGAATTTGAAATTCGAGAAACCCCTCCTTATCGAACCCCTACCTCTACAGTCAATCCGTTTGCCAAAAATCAGCTTTAACAGTCCAGCAGTTTAAGCAGAATCATGATTACTCAATGGTCATATTTTATGAAACACCCTGTATAAATTTATAAAAAATCTTAAAATATGTAAAACAACAAAATAAAATATACGTGTTTAAGAGTTTTTCCGAAAAACTCACCGGTTTTTAAATAAAAAATATTTGAATATTTGAGGGATAGTTTCACCCCCTTAGAATTCGAGTTTCGAAAAATCCCTTCTTATCGAACCTCTACACCCTAAAGTCAATCTGTTTTCCAAAAATCAGCTTTTTACGTAAAGCGCTTTAAGCAGGATCGTGATTAATCAATGACCAGATTTTTCGAAACAGCCTGTATACATTTTTAAAAAATCTTAAAATATGTAAAAAACAAAATAAAATATCCGTGTTTAAGCGTTTTTTCGGAAACTTGGCCGTTTTTTAAATAAAAAATATTGTAATATTTGAGAGGTGGTTTCACCCTCTGGGAACTGGAATTTCGAAAAATCCCTTCTTATCGAACCTCTACACCGTAGAATCAATCTGTATGCCAAAATTGAGCTTCTTACGTTGAGTGGTTTGAGCAGGATCGTGATTAATCAGTGTATCAGTCACTTAAGGATTTTATATATTAGTATAGATTAATTTCCTAAAAAATGACTTTTGAATGTCCTGTTCTATAGTATTTTTTTATACTAGCAATGTTAATCTTTGCCTTATTAATTGTGATAATATACTGATATAAAAACTGTTACAGAATTTAAGTTCAAAGATTTCTCGACATTTTGGTTGCATACAATCAAAAATATTCCAGTATAATATTAACTCAATTATTTAGCTATTTCTTATTTTATTTTTAAACACATAAAAAATATCAGTATTATAAACTAATACTATGTTCTCAGGTAAAGTTAACGCGCTGTATACATATTTGCTATTATAATTGATACCTATAATGATAGATACACAATGGCAACATCAGTTAATTAATGTTATTCCCAGAAGATTAATATGATACACGCGCATCAAAGATATTGGTAGGCATTCATTTATTTTTATCTTATTGGCTCTATAACTAATCTTCACTAAAGTCAATTTGGTAATTTCTTTGCTAATTATCAGTTATACTAAATTCTGTTCCTATAATATAATCGATAATGACTACATTGTGAAGAATGAAATTCTGTTATTTTGACTCTATAAGACGATTTATTATTATGTATCAGTACTATAAGGGTACTATCGACTTCTCGGCAAAAAATATCATCAATATATCCATATTGTTTTTTTCCAGTTTTTTCCTTCATATTATTTTAATACAAAATGAATTACCCTTTGCTTCCTAGCGGCGGATTTTTTAGAACTAAGTCATATATCTCAAACTAGTAGAGTGGATCAGTTAAATGAAACTTTTATTACTCATTCTGCCAACTTAAAATGTTAATTAGTCAAATGTATTATGAAAAAAATTGTGTGTGCACTATTGTTGCATATTTGAAGTGAAACTTCACACTTCTCACTTCCGTCTGTCTGTCTGAAGACTCCATTCGGGTACCTCTATCCACGTGCCGAGTTTGGTTCCAATCGACCCATAATTAAGAAAATTCCTGATGATTTTGTCCATTTAGAGGCATGGGTTCGAAACGCCGAGGGCGTCATCCTGTAGCCCGTCCCCAATTATGCCGAAATCGACACACATTTTTCTTCAATATCAAATCGCTAATCCCACCCTGACGAAGATGTAAATGAAACGTCGCATCCAACATTGCAGTGTAGGCTAACTGTTACAGTAACACGTGTCGTACACGGTCAAGTTGGCCTCCAATCTATCAACATACCAAAATTCATTTAAATCGAAGGATTTTTTGATTTGACTCATTGATGATGGGGTTTCGTAGTGATTAGAAACCCTAAATATATATAGTTCAGTAATTTGTGTAGATATCTATACACTGTAAATTTTATATTAATTTAAAATAGCTATAAAATATAATATTACTCTCTACTCAGTTCCAATTATTTTTAATTCTGGCAAGATTTTTATTAGTTTCTTTTGTACCAATAAAATTAAATGAAAATGAACTATAGATTATAGGAGAGGTAATGCTATAGATAGATTATATTCCATTTAATGTTTCGGGTGACTTGCAACTCCAGTACTATTTCAATACAAAAATCTATGGATATTTATATTCTACTGAGCGTTATATATAATTAGAAATATATTTGACCTCCAAAATACTTTTACACTTAACTATTTTTAAGTAAAGATGGCCCACATTTTTGCACCCACTAGCCAATACACTACTCAGGCATTGGCGTGCCATAATAAAACGAATTAAACTAATTATGAAAAAAGAAAAAAAAAGTGTTATGTAAAACAAATTAAATAGCGTCTTTTTGTGTCGGGAATTAAATAATAAGTATATTAATATTAGAAAATTTATTTTTTGAACAAATTACACTAACACAATTATATCTACTATCTTCGCTAAAAATAGAATACTTTGAACAACTTATGACGAAAATACTAATTAATCTAGTTATGTCATTAAATTCGCTCCTTATACAGGGTGTTTCAAAAAACTTGTGCCATGCCTCGTGGGGAGATTCCTCACGTAAAAATAAGATTTATTTTTCATATCAACATAGGTTCGATGTTTCGTAGCTACAGGGTGTTAAAGTCTTATTATTTTTTTGATTTATTATAATTTTCTTCCGAGTATTTTTAGCGTTTCGAATGAAATTTTGAGGGTAAAAGTTACTATAAATGCGACATATTTTAAAGCTAAAAAAGTGTCGACACATTCACCAGGGACGTGCATATGTGTTATCACTGGAATATTTTTTTAACAAAGCATGTACGCCACTGACTTTTCTTTCTCTTGTTAGCGAAATAGTGTAAGCCGTTTAATGCCGATTAAAAATTGTCTCTTGATATTTTGCCGATTTCGGTCTCCTTGATGAGATAAACGCAAATTTATTAATTTGCCTTGATCCAAGTCTAATCGCAACCTTTAAATAAATGTAATAGCATTAACTTGCGAAAGTTTTAAATAAGTACTAGTTGATTTCTTGTCAAAAAATATGAAAAAAAGTTCCTATAAACATGGATATGGAAATGCATAGTTTTAGAGTTACAGGATGTTTTTTTTATTTGAAATTGCTGTAGGTTAGACTAATAGCAATAATAACTAATATTAATAATACCTAATTTTAAAATATATAATTTATTAATTTTATTTTTATTTTATTATTACAGTTGATTAGGTAAACCAAAGGATAAAACACCTCCACTGGAAAGGTCGGGTATTTATGAAATTTCTTGTAAAGATTGTAATCAGAAATATGTTGGGCAAACTAGAAGATCAATATTAACTAGATTTAAAGAACATTTAGCTCAGATAAGATATGGTAGACCGGATAAATCTTGCGTTGCCGAACATATTGTTGATAAAGAACATTGTATAGATCTTAATAATTTAAAATTAACTAAACAAGTCTCAAATTACAGGCAATTAGATGCATATGAAAGCATCAGAATTAATAAATGTAAAGATAGTATGAACAGAGTCAACGGTCCAATTACTTCAACGGACCTATGTGATATGAGAAATAAATCTTATCTTATACGTAAGGAATCTCCCCACGAGATATGGCACATGTTTTTTGAAACACCCTATATACAGCCGAGATTAATTTCTTTTTAGACTAGATTAAAAAACAATAACTGACAAATATCACGTCAACATTTTATAAAATATTGCTGGCAAAGTTTGTCCAACTAGCAGATACAGTGATGACAGTGACGTTATTTGAGAAGAGAGTTCTGTCAAAAAATGACAGAATATTCTGTTTTTTTTGGCGTGATCTGTCCAAATGTTTCCTTACTAGTTGGACAGACTTTAGCAGAAATAATAATAAATAGAAAAAAAATGAATTATAAAAGAATATAGTGTTAGTAATCTTCAACTTCCGATTTCACATAAACTGATTCCACCTCTAAATCAGAAGAACGCTCATTATCCAAACTGTTGTCTATCGGTGTATTGTATTCTTCCTTTAAAATGATCAATTCTTCAGAGTAATTTCGTGGATCTAATTCATGCTTAATATCAATATTTTTAATTTTCCTTTTATGTATACCATTGAGATGAGTATTTAAAGTTCTTTTATGCTTGAATCTTTTGTTACAATAAGTACAATCAAATGGTTTTTCTAAAATTATATTTAAAGAAGTGAGATAATTAAATATAAATTCTAACGTAGGATTATTACCTTTATTATGTTTTTTCATGTGCGATTTCAAATAGTCTTTAGTTTTATATTTATTTCCGCAATTGTAACATTCAAATTCCAATTTGGTAAGGTGTGATTTTTTGTGAGTATAAAGTCTCCTAAAATTATTATTAACATAGGTCTGTTGATTGGGACCCAAAGCAAAGGCATGATTTTAATGTAAAAATTTCAAAAAAATGTGTCAGTCTTCTTCAAAAGCAAATAACTCCAACAAAAATAAAGCTATTGAGATAAACCAAAAAACTAACTATTGAGAAAAACTGTAAGTACCTAGATGATGAAATTATTTTTTATTGCCTTGCTTTGTTATTATATACAACAGGGTGTTTCAAACTTTCACCAAAAAAAAAATAATCAAAATCGGCACACTAGAGCAAAATATATTAAAACTTTAAAATACATTAAAATTTAAAGGTGCCCGTTTTTTGTGCAGGTGAGTGTAGAAAAATGGTGATATAGAAGGGATATTCTGGTTGTAGCTACTTAATTAGTTAAATAATTAGATATTTACCTGGAACTTTTAAAATCCTTGTTGCATTGCGTACATTTGAAGGGGCGCTCTTCTGAATGGATTGGAATATGATTTTTCAGACTTACTTTGCTGGTATAAAATTTTTTACATACAGGGCATTCAAACCTTCTCTCATTAGTATGAGTTACTGAATGCAATTCTAAATTGTACCTTAAAATTATTAACGTAAATACAAAGATACAAAGTATATTTCTCTAGATCACCTATTGGAGAACAGCATATCACATAAAGGACATTTGAAACATTTATCGTGACTCTTGCTATGATTATTTAACAAAAACCTATTAATAAATGTCTTGTCACAAATATTACACTGGTTTTTGCCACCGTCATTGGTATGTTGTACTCTTATGTGCTCTTTTAGATTTTTTGTACTGGAATATGCTTTCTGGCAATATTGGCAAATATTTATTTTTTCTAAAAAAATCCTGTATATGAAAACAGACAATTATTTGCCATAGCAAAAAGGGGAAAATAAATATGAAAAAAAAGAAACCAAATAAAGAATAAAAATGTATCGTTTTTAATCAGTTAGGAAATATTTAAGTATATAAACTGTTAGTTAAGAACCTACTTATATAAATTACAGAAACATAACATATTGTTAAGAATTAATTATTAAAATACCATGCATCAGAAAAGTTTAGTAATAAAATAGTATTAAGTATTTTAATATTATTTTTTAATTAGTGGTACTTTTTTATTAATGTCATACCTGATATAAAGTCCCTTTTAATTTCCATTTTAAATATTTCCTCAAATCTATAAATATAAATAACAAAAAGCCTAAAGAAAAAAAAAATAAAAACATATATTTTCTTTCTAATTTAATCAAATTAACCTTCAGTAGTATGTTCTTCCTTCTTGTGCTTGCCAAATTCTGCTTTGTCATAAAACACCTTGTCGCAGTATTCACACTCATTTATTACGTGAGATCTTTTTACATGCCGTTTTATCTTGTACATTGTGGTGAAAATTTTATTACAATATTCACAAGGAAATGTTAAATCTTTATGCTCTTTCAAATGAGCTTGCAGTAGTGTTTCAGTTTTGAAGATTTTGTCACAAATTATACATTTTGGCTTAGGAACTTCCTCTCCATGTTTTTGAGTGAGATGTCGACAATACTCATTTAGTAAATTAAAATCTTCATTACAAATCTATAATTATAAATCAAATATACAATAATTTGTTACGATAAGCTTTCATTACTTAAAATGAGCTATTAAAATATCAGCACTAAAATACAAATTGCAATAAAACCTTGCATATAAAATCCTTAATTCTTTTAGCATGGGTATCGATATGTCCTGCCAGTGTCCTTTTAGTTTTAAAGGTCTTTTCACATTTCTCACATTTAAAATTATTTTCATCCCTATGAGAGTCCATATGACACTTTAAATGATTAGCTGATGTAAAACCTTTACTACACTTTGTACATTTAAATGGTTTTATCCCATTATGTATATTCATATGTTCTTTGAGCTGAAATTTACCAAAAAATAATATTTATTTAAATATTAAAATAATGAGTTTTATCAATACCCTTGTTACTCCGCGGCATAGGAGATTGCAAATTGTGCAAGTTCGTTTCTTAATTGAATGTTCTGCTTTATGCAACTTAAAATCAGAGAATTTTTGAAATGTATTAATACATTCGTGACATCTATATACTGTAGTCTCATTTTCGATGATCTGCCTTTTTTTAAATTCAATATCGTTGCAATTTTTGAGTTTTATATCGTCATATTTGTTTAAAGTTTCGTTATTGTATATAAAACATTCGTGAAGTGGCTCTTCCTTAACAATTAAACTTATTTCACTTTCAATTTTTGGGACAAGAGCATCGCCAAAGTATTCTATACTGTTACTGCTATCATTATCCATTTTTTCCTGTGATTTTTTCAGGGAAAATTAAAATAAATTGATTTTAGAAAACATGAATATAAAAACAATTACTAAAAACCTATGCTAAAAACGTCAGTTTGAAATAGAATGACCACAGAACATCCACAAAATCACAGAATCAAAGTGTACATAGATCATAGATAAAGGAATACAACCCAGAAATATAAAAGTGTTTTATATATGATCCCATTATTTTTATCAATGGACAATTTAATCAATTTTCATCAACGCTGTTTCCAACAATCCCGTAATTTGAAAATGTGGTTTTTATTTGCTTGTTTATTAGGTTAATCCAAGTTAATCCCATTAATAGCCTTGATAGTCCTAACAGCTGAGATTATTTGAATTAAAAAAAAGAAGATGTTATTGATATTTGACAGTAATTGCAATCAAATGTCAGTTTGACAATTTCACTTTTATTGTAGGGTTTGTTACTTTGTCTGAAAAATGTATTACGAAAAAAGTTGAAAATCTTAGAAATTCAGTGCACAATTTAAAAAAGTTATACTTCTAAGTACCATCTAAATATGAACGGTGAGGATGGTGATGATAATTGGTTAACGGGATGGGAGCAGCAATGTGCGGAGAGTGTTGAAAGTGAACCCGATTATGATCAACGCTTGGCAGAAGAAAATGAAAATTTTCAGCGTCGAGTTTGGTCCGATTTTCAAGACTCTGCTACAGCAATAGCACAATTATACAGAGGTACCTTACTCATATTTCCATTATAACAATTAGTTAAGGATTGCATTTTCTTTGTCATTGTTATGTACTTATATTTTGTAAGCAGACATTTTGTTGACATATGAACATTCATATTCATCAAAAATCAGCTGTTTTTGCATTTCACATCACTTTTTAAAAAAGCCTTATTTAATAATTAAATACAAGTAGGTTGAAGTGTTTTTTTTATTAATTACATACATTATGCATAACTATTTTATTTGATGCATATATTTATGTAATCAATAAGATTTCTGTAAAGTAGTAATCTAACATAGATATACTCTTTTTTAGATCGGTATACTGGAGAGCCACCAACAATATGGTTACAATTTCAAACAGCTGCTGGGACAGTAACAAAGCTTTATAAAGGTAAATTATAATTAATTACTTATTAGAGATCTTCATTTCTGTATAACTTCAGAATCTTGTGAGAGCTTTAAAAAAGTCACTGAATTAGCTAAGCAAAGTGGATATCAAAAAAGAAATAGCGAATTATTAAATTGGGCAAAAAGGAAAAGACGTTTAATTAGGCGAGAAGATCTTTTGGCTTATTTAGCTGGAAAACCATTACCACCTCGACAGGCTCATCATCATCACGGGCATCATAGGTGGTAATTTCAAATTAAAAAAAAAGTTGGAAACTGATTTCAACTGTTTTTATAGGTTATCTCCAAGATCTTGCAATGTATCTCCACCTCCTCATCACAGAGATTCTTCCAACAGCACCCCACATTTAATTGACCCGAATTTACATATGTTTAGAGAAGCTTTAACAAATACTAGAAGTGGAACACTTAGGAACTCATCTCAAGGTGATCCAGACTTATGTTCGTTTATAGCAGGCGAAATGGCTAGACACGGAGCTAAAAGATCTGCTTCACCCAATGATGTAACTATGGGTAGTCCCACTCACCAGAAAAGACCACGCTATATGTGATTAAGTGGTATGTAATTTTACTTGCCACTGATTTGGAATAAAGTATCAAGAACATTTATTTTTAGAAAACAAATAGGAGAATTTGGTCATTTGGAAAATTCAAGCTTATGCAAATTAACTGTTTCGGTGATATATCAGAACACTCTTTATTTAGGCTTTTTTTTAATAAATTGTTAACACTTTATTGGTGCCTGTGTGCCCAAAATGAAATAAGTTGTGCACCAAAGAGAGGTATAATATTTTTTCTAGGTTTTCTCATTTGTTTATTGTTATATACTTTAATTTATTATACACCATCTAATTTTTTTAATTAATAAGAAAACTTATTTTATTATATTTATAATTTAAATAAACAAATTGTGCAGATCAACTTTTAAAGGCAAAAGAAAATAAATTTTATTTTATCTAAAATATGTTTCTCACTAATATCATTTATACAGAATCTTTAAACACATTGCCATAAGCAGACATTTTAGAGGTATTTATTTACTTTTATTGTTAGTAAACAAGAAAAAAATTGTTGTTAACAGTTATTTATGAACTCTTCATAAGGTATAATGGCCGATACACTATGATTTTGTGGTTCTACAAAAGTCTCTATTTACAGTTTTATATCAGCTGCTTAAATAAATCTTTAGAAACACCATTATAAAAGGCTGGCGTGTAGAAAACAAGAAAACCAATATACAGGTTATTTAGTCAAATATTATACAGGGTGTGCCAAAAAGTTCACAACAAATGGTATTTTTTTAAATAAGTATATAATAATGTTTTTTTATGAATCATATGGTTTATCATAGTGTATGGGCTGTTTAATATAACTGACAAATTGTATTAAATTTTTGTCTGCTGATTTAGAATAGTGGTGGCTCCTCTTAGACTTACGTTTGTATAAAATGTAATTTCTAAATTAAGTACAGATAACCTAAAAGTTACATCATATTCGTCATAATTTACAATGAAATTTATATATAATTAATATATAAAAATATTTTTTAAAGTATATAAATTTACGTTTATAATATATTGCATTTTTCTAAATCATTTATAAGCTATGAAGATAAGCTGGAATATAAAAGAAATTAAAAATGGTAAATAATGGTTACATTTTGTTTAAACACCAGAAACTCGAGTGATTTTTTATTTATTTAAATACTTTGTCATTAGTTGTCTTATTGCATCTTATTTAAAATACATTACTATTGTTAATATTAAAACAATAAATTTTATTTTACCATTATAAAAAATTTAGTTATTTTAACCATTCAGAAGTAAGGAATCATTTTTTTGCATAGTACCTTTCCCTTAAAACGAAATTATAAGATCAAATTTATTTTGATCATTATATTTTCTACACATAGGTTATCTGTATCTTTATATACTTTTAATAAAATATAGGAAGTAATTATCCTGTAAATACACTATTACTAAGAGAAAACGTTAATTTAGGGGATTGTTTTTATTAAAAACAACAGTAATAAAAAGAGATGTGTATGGTTAAACCCAAATATAATTTTTTACCAAATGGTTGTTCAACAGAAAACTGTACATCTTTAGTGCCATTGAAAAATAAATTAAATAAGACATTTATTTCTTAATTTATGTTATATACAATAATTACTAGTTACAGATTCTGTTTCTTTTTCATTATGTCAACTCTACCTAATATGTATAAATTCTCTGATATCTGAAGATTTACAGTTTTGCTTACAAACTTGTTAAATACTTTTCTCGATTTGAATAAACATAAGTATATATTATGTAAATACCAGCGTATACATAACTTTTTGTATTATATAGCGTATTGTGGTTAATTTTGACTTAAGGACTTACTTTTAACATTATAAATATTAGGTTTGTATAATTTGAAGAGAACGGGAGTAAATAACTTCATTTTAACTATAAATATATTAAAAAGAATCAATTGCTATCGTTATACACATGGATTATGCAATATATAGGGTGGCCTAATTAGAATCGCACTATACAGTTCTCCTTCATTCTGTTTTATTTTTATCAGTATACTTTTTCAGTCTTTGAAAAACATTGAATTATGTCGCTTAAATTCTACTTTTTATATCTGAATTCTGGGATACGTATACGTCTACTGGATTTGCGTCTATGAAAGGAATTTCAAGAATGGGGAAACAATATTGGAGTATAATCAATTTACTACAAAAATCTTTTAAATAAACGGCAATATATTTTATAAATGCCTACCTATACAGGGTGAGTTTCCTACGATGTTCTCTATGGGTATCTCGGAAACTACTGAGATAGAGAGTCGATTAAATGGGGAAAGAATTGCAGTTTTGTGGGGTCATAAATATGCGCCTTTGAGATTTTTGAAAAAGTTCATGGCTTACTAGATATTTCTAAAGAAAAAAATTTCGGCTATTTTAAACATTGTCCCTACTTCCATTATAATCTATTTTAGACAAAAAGTTTTCAGATAAAAGTTGTAGGTAATCACATCCCTAATGAGTTTGTGTCCTCCATTTTTTTTAGTTATAGCTAATTCTTATCATTTTAAACAATTTCACATAGTTAGCCATGGAAACAAGTCCAATCGTCGTTGCTCTCAGAAATGATCGATCACATAACCCTCTGCATAACCTATCCATTTTAGATTTTTTTATGCGGTATGGGGTATGCGGGATTTTTTTATGCGGTACGGTTAACAACAAGGTTTACAAAAGAACTTATGAATTAAGAGAGGCACTCGAAGAGGCGGTACGGAAGAAGTTTAATTAAGTCGACCGGTCGTCCTGTGAGACTAGCTATAGTAATTCAGTTTTAAAAAGATGCGTTTTTGTACTCAAAACAATGGCGGATTTTTTGAACGTTTTCTAAAATAACTTATAGCGTATGTCGTGATATTATTTTTTTCAGTTTTCCTTTGTGTAATGTAAATTCTAAAGAACCGTTTAATAATATATTCTGTCTTTTTATAAGTTATAAATTATAACAGAATAAGAATACCTTACCAACTAAGAGATTAAGTTTAATGTATGGCCAAGAAAAGTTAACCCAATAATCTTACACACTTTTCTTCATTTGAAAAATTCATATTTACAATTTTTGTTAATTTTAATTTACAAAGTTTGGATGTTACAGTTTCACATTTCTGAGAGCAACGACGATTGAACTTGTTTCCATGGCTAACTATGTGAAATTGTTTAAAAATGATAAGAATTGGCTATAACGCAGTATTTTTTCGAAAAAACATATTACAGCTAATATCGCCGAAAAGCTTAAAAAATGGCGCTTTTTATGAAGTCATGGCCAACTATGGTTTCCATTAAAAAAAACATATTTTTGTGTCATATGTCAAAAATGACAGGCTTTAGAAAAAATCGAAAAACACAAATTCATCAGGGATGTAATTATCTACAACTTTTATCTGAAAACTTTTTGTCTAAAATAGATTATAATGGAATTAAGGACAATTTTTAAAATAGCCAAAATTTCTTTTTTTCGAAATATCTAGTAAGCCATGAACTTTTTCAAAAATCTGAAAGGCGCATATTTATGGCTCCACAAAACTGCAATTCTTTCCCCATTTAACCGACTTTCTAACTCCAGTAGTTTCCGAGATACCCATAGAGAACATCGTAGGAAACTCACCCTGTATAGAAGCGGCAGAGAGTCCACGTCATGTCCACGTAGACTTGACGAATATGTCACCGCAAAACACTCCGCCCATTCATTTCATTGGCTACTTGCAAATTTGTTGATTTTTTATTAATGGGACGCGTCATCTATTTTTTTACGAGAAACATGGATTAAAGGATAGCAGACCGAGCTGGGAGAACACTGCAGTTGTTATTGGTAAAATAGTTGCGCGATTTTATTGATTTTTTATTGTTTTTTTTTCTTAATATTTTAATTTTTATAAAGATTATGTCTCATTTATGTAAAAAAATAAAACTGATTGTGTATTTTTTAAAAGAATAAGATTTATAAGAGAATATCGTTTCCCTCCTTCATATTTATTAGATCTTTTAGATCAAATAATTATGATCATTTCAATACCTAGATATTTCTTAAAATTTTATTAATATATTTCAAATATATAGTATAGTATTTTTAACTCATACTAATATTTGTATATAATATTTACCGTTATTTTTAATATAGAACTAAACATCCAGTAAAAAATAAAATGTGAGAGAATGTGCAAGCTCTGCACTGACATATTTCTCACATTCTATTTCGTAAGCGACAGTTTTTTCATTAACTGAAATAAACTCTATGTTCGCCTGTTTAATGCATTCTAATTTCGTACACCCTGTATATGAAACTATCTCGATTTCAGACTAGAAAAACGTAAATTTTTAGTAGCGTAACTATTTATTTAAAATATACCGTTGTTGATATAAAATTTGTGCTTCTGTTATTTAGTTTATTTTTGTACTCAAAAATGTACTTTATTAAAACGATTAATAGTTGAATATTATTTTGTTTTATTTTTCATTCGATTTATGAAAATGTTATTTGTAACAATAATTTTTGGGGTAAGTGTACTTTTTTCTGTTATGATATAAATTATTGTTTAATAATCGTGTTATAAATACTGTAAAAACGTAAGTATAATAAATAGAAAGAAATAATAAACATGAATGTTTATACCAAACGCATTCAAGGGCGGTTACCGATAGATCTTACAATAATTTTTATAAATAAAGCGGCAATTTTTTTATTCGTATTACCCGAGAAATCGTAGCATACTGTCATCTTTGACATTATTTTCAATTTTTACAACCGATTTTTAAAATATAGACGCACCAACAAAGTAAGTATTTTTTTAATGATAGGGTACTGTATAGTGAATAATAGCTATAGATTTAATTTGCTATTGTAATATATTTTAATATCCCACATTATCAGGAACCTGTTAAATTTCCTTTACTTTTTATTTTTAGCGGATGCTTTTATTATTATTCCTAATTGCACTACCATTGTTGTGCCTAATTACTGTATATTATTTTGTTTAATCAAGGCATGGAATACATGAAAACTGAAGAAAAGTCTCCGCTCCTTTTATACGTTACCGATGGCGAAGAGAGTCTCTCGAAAAACAACAAAAGATTGAACTGTGATAAAGGAAGATTATATGGCATATCCTCTGGTGCCACCACTGTGTTTACCGACTTCCCAAGTAAGTGTTTTTTTTCCTCTGAAGTGTATAATATTGTTATTAATAATTTCATACCTCTATAAACAGGCGGAAGCAATTACTTTTTTTTAAATAATTCTGTATTGGTCACCTTTAATTTTTTTATTATGCAATTTACTGAAATATGTCCGCGGATACACGATACACGTGTAGACTAAGGGCGGTTTTAGAGAAAAAATCTAGGGGGGGGGTAAATTTTAAATTAATATAAATAAACTGGGTTATATGTGCATGCCAATATAATATTTTTATTAATAATAAAACAATATAGAAATAATAGTAATACTATTCTTACTAGCATGTCATGTGGTGTAATAAATAATAATACTTTTGTGTACCGCAGTCAGTTTACTGACGTGAAATGTTGGTTTAGGTTTTTATTATTCTTCCTCCTATTTTTATTTGAAGTTCCTATGTTGTTTGGTAGGTATTTATTGAAATTTAAATATGTTATACTTTTTATTAAGTTCAAAAATGTAAGACTTTTTTATTCAAATCTAGTTAAGTTGGTTTATGTTGTTTGATGTGTATTTTAAGTTACTTATAGTATATTTTTTATTTGCTTGTCTTCATTTATTGTGTTCATGTTCACTTTCTTGAAAGCCATATTCTTTGCTTGCTGATTGACAGAATGCACCATCATTGAAAAAAAATAGCTAGTTCTGAAAGTATTCAGAAAATTGTGAAATTCCTGTTCCTTAGAGGGCTAGTATCGAAATTTTCGGTTCCAAAAAACAGCTCCAGTTCCGGAAACTCTAGTATACAGGGTGGCTCGAATTCGACGCTCATCATTGGGATTTCGGAAAACGTAAGAGATACAGGATCGGTTAAATGGAGGCAAAGTTGCGCAATTTGATGCTCAATAAAATGCCGTATTGCATTTTGAAAAATTCCGAATACTTCCGAATATATTCGAAAAAAAAAACGGAATTTTCAATTTTGTTTTCTATTGTTGCCTGGCTTTATTTGTTAAGATAACTTAAAATGAAAAACACATTTTTATGGCCACTTTTTCTGCTCTATATAACTCTGTGTGATTAAATATTGACTCTGACGTTTCAGCTTCTGGCGACCATCATCAACTTAATTTTTTTAAATACGGACCTGATTTTTTTTTCAGTTTAATTAAATCCTTTCATCACTCTTAAAACACTATATTAGTCACTTTAATATTTGCCGACGTTTCGTACAGAAAATTCCATCACCAGAATAAATATTTCATGCAAAAAAATATAAAATAAAAATAGAAATTTGCAATACGGCATTTTATTGAGCATCAAATTGCGCAACTTTGCCTCCATTTAACCGATCCTGTATCTCTTACGGCGTCGAATTCGAGCCACCCTGTACACATTAGCCAGAAAAATGCCTGTAAATTGATGATAATTTGTGCTCATCCTACATTGTTTTTTGTTCACATACATCTAGTGTTACTAAACAACAGTCAGGTGTAGTAAAATTGTCTACACTTGTTCAGAAAATATTGTAATAAAGAACACATCTCTTACATTTAGTTGCCAACTTTTAAACCAGATTAACAACATACTTCCTTCTTATAATTATATTGATGTTACAAAATAACAATCACTGATTGCCACTGTAGACAAACTAGCCCAATATTTGAAAATGCCAGACAAATTCACTATAGCTGATGCATATCCAATTACTGTAATATATAAATGTTCAGATACATAATCTTACAACCGAGTGTATACAATTTTTTGTTAAAAAGGGATAATTACAAACATTTCCAAAAATTACCAAAAGCATGACTATTAATATAATTTATTATCAAAAGAAATCACATCACAATTATCTAAAAGAATGCTTCATGAAAGCAATAATATAGATACAAAACTTGTTAGAACATAATTTGGCAAACCTTAAGATCTTCAACTTCTTTTATTAGTTGCCCTCATCAGAACTTTTAGCCTCAGTTTGATAAATATTTGGAACAGAATAAAGCAACGAACACAAGTAGTTATGTGATTTAACATCAAAATCTTTGTTTGAGAATATGGTGTAATCATCTGCATTTATCGATTTCCCTGCAGATATACCACGAACCTAGGATTAAATTATAAATTGCATTAACAAGAAATTAAAATATGTGTCCTTACTTACCTCCACCCAATGATCTGTTAAAGGAGTATTTATAGGTTCTTTAACATTAACTTTAACAGCTACATCATCAACAGACTTAATTTCAAAATTCATTCCATTAGGAGAGACTGATGTTACTTTACCCATCATACATACAGGTTTGTTAACGAAACGAACTAACTGGACACCATTGACAAAATCTCGAATATTATCCATTGTTACTAGTTTATTTATTTCTCAAATTATTGTCCCAGGTATTAATATAAAGATGTATCTTTAATAAATGGCTTTGTTTGAGGTTTGTTTTGAAAAAAAATAACATTTCCCGCCAGCTGTCAGTTAGTCAGTTTGTCATTTGTCATTCTCTTCTTTTTTATTTTTAGGCTAATAATCACCATATCTCTCAAGTCTATAATATTTTGGGTAAAGGTAGTCCGGTCTACTTAAATTAATTTATATAATTAAATATTCATCCTCATTTAAAATTTAAATGTTTTGTACCTATTATCATAGAAAAAAAATAAACTTAAGGACATATTTTTAATATTATAAATATTAGGTTTGTATAACTTCAAGAGCGTGGGAGTTAATAACTTCTCTTTAATTATAAATTAATTAGACATCCTGGGTGGGCTACACAGGGTGGCTTAATTAAAAATGCACTCTCCAACACCGATTCATTTAACAATAATTTACAATATATACGAAAAAAAGGCATCAGCGATCGCTATGAAATGAAAATCGCAGTCATTTTATATGTAAAATTATACGGTGAATGTCATCGATGTTCATTTCCATGCCAACTGGACGTCGTTTTTTTCTATCATACGGTATTTTCTATTTTTTTTTAAATTATTATATACATTAAGTATATAATTTTTTCAATGCCCAGATTTTTTTAACTTCATTATATCCCATTTTTAACTAAATCCTGTTCAACGTGTCAGAGAATAATTGTCATACCTCTATAAACAGGCGGAAGCAATTACTTTTTTAAAATTATTCTGTAAACCGCTTATTTTTTTATTATATGCAATTTTGAAATATGTTTATAGCTACAAGTGTAGATGTTAGCCAGAAAGCTGCCTCTAGAGCCGTGTTAATTTTTTATAAAATATTAGAAATAGTTAAAAATATTTATAAATGTAAGTGATTCAATTTATTTAAATTCCGATTTTATTTTCAAATTTCTTTTTAGATTATGTGAGTCCTTGTTGGTTAACGGCAATTTTATCAGGACTGATTTTTTTCATGATGTTTTTGCTGACCGTATCATCTATAGGATCAGTTCGTGGCTCTAGGTTACCAAGATGTGCCGGCAGGTAAAATGAAGCTTATAAAACTGATATATCTTCTTTTTTTTAAATTTAGTATTGCTGCACATATATTACTTTTTAAAAAGGTAATACTTATTAAAGAGGATGTGTGTAATTTCCTTCTAACTTTTATTGTTACAAAATGTTGGTAAATTCATTAATAATCTTCCCATATTAGGGGGCGTTTTACAGTTTAATAAACAAAAATATTAAGTAGTACACACAGGGAGGGTTATTAGTAGTATAGTTAAGTCGACACAAAATAGTCCCCCATACACCAGAAGATTTGGTTTGAGAATTTGATCTGCAGACTTGGGCCTGCGGGTAAAAAACTTTGAAAGGTCTTAAAACGAATAGTGAGGGATTTTTTTAATTCACCCCCGAGAAGGGGTAAATTACACAGGTCTGCGAAATAAACGTTTTTGAAAATTGTTTTTATTTTAATGGGTGATTTTTAACTATATAATTTGGGAAAAAATCAATTAAACAAAGTATTTAAAATAATTCTTATGGTTTTAGTTTTTATTTAACATTAAGGAGTACTATATTTTTTTACATTCATATAACGAAATACTAAAAAAAAATGGTGGGTGGTATTTGTCAATGACGTGCCGTGTTATACTCCACGCATATATATATATATATATATATATATATATATATATATATATATATATATATATATATATATATATATATATATATATATATATATATATATATATATATATATATATATATATATCTGTATATATATAAAAATAATGAAATAATATGTCTATTACTGACATATATAGTAATAAAAACATCTATGTAGTATAGTAATAAAAACGTCTATGTCTATTACTGACATATTATTTCATTTATAACAGAATGTTTATGTAAACTTTCAGTATGTAATCGAACCTTATCAAGTATATCAATCTGGGTGGTTTTGTAGCTTAAGGATTCCTTTAGAAGGCCTTGATAAGAAATTTTGCTAATTTTTGCGAGTTTGGCAGTTATAATTTTTTTTAATCGAATAAAAATGGTAGTGTTTTTCACTTTCAACACCCTGCATCTTTTGAACTTTTTTCCATAAAATGACCTGAAGAATCGACCTCGAGTATTGATATGTTATTGAGGGACACCCTGAATAAACTAATGTATATTATATAATTCAATCTTAATCTTGTCAATAAAAAAACGCTAGGTATGTATTAAAATTTGAAGCAATTTTTTATTTTCTCACGTTTTAAAAGGCGGAAGAATGCAAAAAAAAGAAAAATATTATTGGCCAGGTTTTGAGGTAAAATACCCCATTAGAATTAGAATAAGTGGGAGGGGGGTTAATCTCTGCGATCTTAGAGATCTATTGTGTCCCCCTTTCTTGAGTTATAACTAATCATACAGTCCCAGGACTTCCTACGGAGACCCGTGTCCCTCACAGTCGAGGAGCTACGACCCAGGCCGGGTAGACGAAACGGTAGCTTGTGTCGCCTGTTGGGTTTAGAGGTAGAAGGTAGGCTCCCGACCCTTGGAGGAGGTGGTAGCTTGTATACCACTTGCGGAGGATGGTCTCACGCAAGTGTCAGCCACCTCTCCTGTAGTTCTCTTTGGGTTTGGCCCCTTGGAACTTTCATTGTTACTGTTCCCAGTGTCGCTAGGGGGTTTCCCCACAGCTTCACCGGTGATGTTTTTATTACTATTATTACCAGATCTCATAGTGTTCCTATGAGTCGCTAGGGACAGTCGGTCCACTTCTACAGAGCCCCGCATGTAAAAGTAAGGGGTAAAATACAATTGGGTGCCCCCGGTGCCCCAAGGTTGAGGCTGTCCGTAGCCCCGCCCGGTATCGTTATATGTCTTGGTGCAATACCCTGGCCACGACACTACAGTCAGGGACAAGATGATGAGTGAGATGCTTCTTAGACCAAGCCAAGTGCTAGGGGGGATTCCCCCCAGCACCTGACCAGGATCTTCCCCACCAACGACAAGGTCTTGCATCTCTTAGGGGAAGAAAAATACACCATAGTGGATCGTCTCTTTTTAACATCCAGCAGTATATAATCTGCTATCATATTGACATTCCATCTTCCTTGATACCTTATTCTTTCCATTTCTTTGATGTCTTGATGAAATCTCTCTCCCTGTTCTTCACTGACATATCACCAAGATTTGAAGGAAAGTAGTCCAGATGTTGCAGTTTAATTTCTGAATCTGAATTGTCCAGCATTGTATCAATGATCCCTTGGTAGTTGAGGTCTTTTTGGTTTTCCAGAAAATTTATGACGACTTGTTTGAAGGATACCCATGCTGCTTTTTCTCTGGCATTCATTTGTTGCTCAAAGTTAGCATCCCTCATCAGTTTCCTGATGTCAGGTCCAGTACGCCTTCTTTTAGTTTCGCCTCGGATAAACCAGGAAACTGCCCACAAAGATATGTAAAACAATTTCCTTCTGTTGGTAATGCCTTCACGAATTGTTTCATTAATTCAAATTTAATGTGCAATGGCGGTAGTAACATCCCTTATTAGGATCTACAAGGCTCTCCCTAACAACATTTTTATATTCAGCCTGCAAATTTTTTCTCATTGCACATTCTTTTTTAACACAGTGTTGTTTTCGATCGCGACTATCCCACTCGCAAAGAAAGCAAGGAAACTTTGTGTAGCCACTTTATTGTCCAAACAATATTAAAATTGCTTTTAATTCGTCACATATTGCATATTATTACAGCTCTCCAGTGAAAAATAGAATGTTTATTGCAAAAGCAAAATTATTTTCTGTTTTTATTTAATTTTTTACAGTATTTATACATCAAATATAAAAATTATTTGGTAATATTTCTACCGTTCTTGAATTTTAAAAAGGGCTAATATATTTAAAAAATAAGCAAACTAGTCTATAGCGGCTATGCCATTTGTAAGAAAACTGTACGTGATGGATTTTTTTTACTATTTTTGCCGTAATCAACGCTAAAAATACTACAAAAATCACTGGTAATAGTTCAGACAATTTTTTCGTCGCAGACCTGTATTATTTTTTCAACATTTTTTAGGACTTCAACATTCTCGGTAAGGACTAAAAAAAGGTTCAAATAAAAGTTGTAGAGCGGTCAGTTTTACATAAGAAGTCCCTATCATTTTTCTGAAATTAAAAAAAAACACTTTATTTATACTTTTCACCCCTTCTTGGGGCGAATTTAAAAAAAATATTAATTGAAATTTATGATTTTTGAACAAATTGAATAAAAATGTTAAACATGAATTTTGCAGCAACTTATATATATTTTTTAAATTCATTCAACATCCCCTAGCTTCTATATAGCCACCCTATGTCGGTTAATTTTGACCTGAGCAAAAAAGTATGGAGATTATTTCTATGTAAACTTTGACGCTCCACAACTTTTATATGAACTATTTAAATTTAAAATGTAATATTTAAAACAGTAATAATTATTTCTTACCGTTTCTCCGAAATTTCGAAAAAATCATTTTATATATTTATTTCAACCCTTCTCGGGGGTGAATTTAAAAAAAATCTTTTACAATCCGTTTTTAGTTAGATCTTTCAAAGTCACTTGTATCAAAGATTCAAGTTTTTACCAAAACTTTGTATTTAAAGGCTTTTAAAGACAAACACATTTAAAGGCTGTATTTTCTTGCACTAAGAATATAGTTGTGCAAAGATCTAGAGGTGGCTACACACACTACTGCAAGCTTGACAAGCATGCATAATTTACCTTCGACGCCACAGGGTACATGCATGCTTGAACAAGCTTTAGTTTATGCCGCGAAAAAAAAAGAAGGAAGTCCGAAGAAAAAGAAGAAGGAAGTCCGCGAAAAAGAAGAAGGAATCCTGAAGGGATTTATCTTTTTAATAACGGCATCCTTATCGGCTTGGCTGTCAATTAATCTATACTTATTAAGTAAAATTTTGTACGCTGCATCCTTCTTCACCATATCATGATATTCTGGTGATTTAATTCGCCAAACACACGGCTGATTTTCGTATGCGAGAATAAAATCTTCCAATAATCCTCGATTGCTCGCTAGACATGATGGTGACCTCATCGCTAGACATGATGGTGACGCTACGTACAGGTCATTTACGATCATGGAATGAACTAATTGTTTGTACAAGCTGAATACATGTTACCACATGTATTTAGCTTGTATATATTCACACGTATCGTATCGCTTGCGCAAGCATGGCTTGTCCAAGCTTGCATGATTCAAATTCAATCAATCATCAAGTGGCTTGCACAATTAAAATGCTTGCGCAAATTTTCCCTACAGACGCTACAGTTTGCTTGTACAAAAAGATTGTTTATGCATGCTTGTCAAGCTTGCAGTAGTGTGTATAGCTACCTTAAAGTCCACGGGTCAAGATACGAGGGTTTTGGTACGTGATAGGTCAAGTCTACAGGCCGGGCCGGCAGGCCGGATCTTCTGCTGTATGGGGTGCCATTACATGGAAGAACTAATAATCGAGTTCCATATTATGAACAAAAAACATTCTTAATTACTTTCAATTATTGATTTACTTTTCAGCTACTTAGATCATATTGATAATCGTACTATTCATCTAGTTCACGATTCGTCCGATTGGAGTTACGAAAATCTCGATATTTTGCAGAGACTAAAAGACGAATATTCGGGATATCATGTGCATATTCTGAATTTGAAAAGAGAAAATGTCTGGGAAAAGTTAGTATTCATTTATTTTATAAGTTATTTGGTCAATATAAAGAGGCCGTGTTTATGGAAAACGAAATTTTTTCGCCAATTGTTAGTTTGTTCTAGATATCTGATAGTATTTAAAATAAGCCTCTGTTTAGAACTGCGCTTAACTTCTACTCTGATTAATATGACATTTCCTATTTTTTTTATCTCTATGTCTGTCAATTGTTTTGGCTTTACTTTTTGTTTGATATATTAACATGTAAGTATTTCACATATTCTTAGATAACATGAGGTTGTGATATACAGCATCCAAAATCACTTTTTTTTTCTAAAAATGACATCTATCTTTTACCAAATACGGGTACTTTTTGATTGACCCTTGTAATGATTCAGGAAAAATCTAACATACTTTTAGTGTTTTAAGTTCTTCTCATCCAACACCAACTACGCAAGACACTACAGTTACGAAAGCGTTGCCTTCAACACCGGTTTTGCGGAGAAGTAAACGAAATAAACGAAACTTGACAACATTGAAACGAAGAAAAAGGGATCAAGATGCAAATATTGCGCCTATCTTAGGTGTAAAAAGTTTACTGGACATATTGTTAAACAGTAGGATGGGAAACGTAAAAATGTTTAAACGAAATGATACTGGTGAGTTTGGAAGAAAGTAAATATTCATTCTTCAATCTCATTTTGATGTTTGATGCATCTGCATCAAATATGATAATAGTGAACCGATATTCTGATTTATTTGTACAGGGTGTTACAAACACATGTTCCATTTCTCGTGAGAAGATTCCTCACGTAATTTTTTATATCAATATACCGGGTGCGTCTCAAAAGTGTAGTGCATATATATAACTTTTTTATTTTTTCAGATAAAAAAACGGGATTTTCTATTGATTGACGTATTCAATTGTTTTTGGTCACTTCCTGTTTCACCGGAAATGACTACAACTTTTGATTTTTTAATGTGCACAGGGTATTTTTTACCTTATTCGATAGAAAATGACATTCTGAATAAAATGACATATCATATGTCAACTTTTTACATTCTCACTTAATAAAAAATTGTATTTTAAATTTCAATCTAGAGTGCCATGGCTATGTTAAAAACACTAATTCTTAATCAAGGAGCCTTGGAAAATTGATTTGATCGTCTAATGTTTTTAGTGTCTTGTCCTGGATGGTTAGAAAATGACCAAATCGTATTTTTAATGATATTTCAATTTTTTCAAATGGAACGAGGGTGGCTCATTAGCATATTTGGTAAAAGCATTTTTTTACGAATAAATTATTGATATCACACCCTTGTTATTTCGAGTCAAATTTTTGTTACGAACCGCAAGTTATAATTTCAAATAAACCATATGCGAAAATGTCATAATTTGACATATGATATGTCATTATATTCAAAGTGTTATTTTCTATCGAATAAAGTAAAAAAATACCAAGGGTGCCATTTAAAAATCAAAAGTTTTATTCATTTCCGGTGAAACAAGAAGTGACCGAAAACAATTGAATACGTCAATCAATACAAATTTATGTTATATAAACACATACCAAATCTCGATTTTTTAACTGAAAAAATAAAAAAGTTATAGGGGTGAGCCACTTATGAGACTCACCCGGTAGGTCCGATTCTGCTTGGTTTTGTAGATGTATACTATAAATAGTTTTCAATTTTTTTTTTATTTATTATATGTATATGAAATAGTATATGAAATTTGATGAAACCGTTTAATCAAAATTAATACGATTCGCTAAAAGCACTTGGAAGAAAATTATAACAAGTCGAAAGATTATTAAGATTTTAACACCCTGTAGCTACGAAACAAAGCAGAACCGGACTAATGTTGATTTAAAAAATAAATCTTATTTTTACGTGAGGAATCTCCCCACGCCGCGCCGCGAGAGATGGCTCATGTTTTTTGAAACATCCTGAATAATTTGGAAGTATAATATAGGGTGTCCCAGAAATAAGTGCAAATATTTTAACTGCAAGTGTAGTTCAACCCCAGAAACACGCCTATGAGGTTCTTTTCGCGAAAAAAATATTTTGAAAATTCGGAATATTTTGAAAAAAATTTTGGATTTTTTTTAGTTTTTAGTTAAAAAACATAATTTCTTGATTATATGGCAACATAGGTAGTAGGTTAAATTTACAAGAAAGAAAATCCAGAAAAGATCCAGTGGTTCTCAAAATTTTAGCAAAAATTATATTTTTTTGGGAATTTTTAAATAAAATAACTCTTTGGACTTATTTGAAAAACGATAAAGAGAAAATATGTTTCTTTTATCGAGATCTACCACCCCTTAAAATACTTGCACTTATTTATGGGACACCCTGTATAAATAAAGTTTGATTTATATTTTGATGTCCGTGTGATATATTTTTTAGTACCTAAAATTTCAACTTTGATGTCTACGGATATTTTTACAACTACACCAGAACCGCAACTGAGTTTTGAAGTTATCGCAGCGAACGATCCAAACTTGACAGTAGAAAATGTAACGGTGGAGGAAGCTTTTGAAAATACCTTATTGGAGAGACATTGGATTAGATATAATCCTGCCCTGATAGTTTTTTCACTACGGGTCTTAAGATTATGGGAGTTTGGAGGCCTCACTTTCAAACTAGACCAAACAGATGGAGTTTCTACTCATAGTGCTTTGGACAGCTATACAATAACATCAGGTAAATTTTTACTTAATATCTCTTTGTTTTCTACAATAACAGTAAAAAAGTGCATGTATAGATTGTAATCCTTACTAATATTATAAACGCGAAAGTTTGTATGTATGGATGTATGTTTGTTACTTTTTAACGCAAAAACTACTGAATGGGCTTTAATGAAACTTTACAATAATATATACCGTATGATCGAGAAAAAACGGCGTCAAGTTGGCTGTGTTATCCCGTGGTCTAAAAGGAATTTTTAAGAATGTCAATTATAAACTTGTGTATAGTGCTAATAATAAATTACAACAATTATTAGGTAATCCAAAGGATAAAACACCTCCACTGGAAAGGTCGGGTATTTATGAAATTTCTTGTAAAGATTGTAATCAGAAATATGTTGGGCAAACTAGAAGATCAATATTAACTAGATTTAAAGAATATTTAGCTCAGATAAGATATGGTAGACCGGATAAATCTTGCGTTGCCGAACATATTGTTGATAAAGAACATTGTATAGTGTTTTTATTTTGCTGTATGGCCGGTGTTAAGGATTACAGATTTTTGCATAAGTTGGTACTGGTATGGTTCTAAGTCTATTGCCCTAGAAATGTTCTAAGTCTATTGCCTGTCTAGTGTTTTTGGTATTACATCCATATTCGATAGTACTAATGGGATGACCCGGACTCGATCGTATTTCCACATATCCTTAATTTCAAAGCATAAATCAATATATTTGGTAACCTTCTCTCTGTATATGTTTGTGTTAGGTTATTGTTGTTTGTCACAGCAAAATCTATGAGCAACACTTCATTTTCTTTTCTCTTCTTCACTACTATGTCTGGTCTATTATCTGTTATTATAGTTCTGTCCCAGTACATTTCATATTCATTGTTTTCAAGGTTTGTAGCAGGTTCGTACTGATAATAGTTAACTTTATGCTCTATGAGTTTATACTTCAATGCTAGTTCTTGGTGTATGATTTTTCCCACTTGGTCGTGTTTAAATTTGTAGTCACTCTGTGCATGGTGCACGTGTCTAAATTTGTAGTCACGCTTGGCATCCTCCTATGACGTGATGTATTGTCTCACTTGCTTTCTTACACCTTCGGCATAAGTCAGACTCAATTCCGTCCTTTAAGATGTATTTTCGGTAGTTATTAGTCTTAATCACTTGATCTTGGATGGCTATAAAAAACCCTTCAGTTTCCGGTTGTAGCTCTCCACGTTTTAACCAATTGTACGACGCTTGTTTGTCGACAGTGTTGGTCTACGTTATGGAAACCTTCCGTGTAGAGCCTTTTCTTTCCAGCGGGTAAGCTTGTTTGAGTCTTCCACTATGGACCAGGTTTTTTCTTCGTCACTTATTATTAATGGGGTGTGTTTATCTGCTTTTAGAATAGCCCCATAGTATTGAGATTCTGCTTGCTTTGAATAGAAGTATTTCCTTAGGTTTATTATACTATTATTGAGCAGGTTAGATAGATCTATAAGTCCCCTACTACCATCTTTCCGTTTGAGTGTAGTTCTTTCTACTGCCGTTTTTGGATGGTGGCATCTATGTTTCGTCATGGCGACATTTTGTTTTTGTTTATTATTATTATTATAATTTATATAGACAAAAAGATTAATACCAGGAGAGTAATAAAATAACACACGGTTCGGTATTTGTGAACTATTCTGTTTTGCGAATTTTCAAGGGACTTCCGTAATGTTAAAAACGTATTGTAATGTAATAGATAGGTATTGGCAGTTTTTTTTGTGGTTAAGAATTACACGTATTACTCGTAAGGAGATACTTCATGTAGAATACATTCGAAATTTATGCGGACGCAGTGGCGGGAAAAAAACTAGTATTTCATATTTTTCTTGTGGTGGTTTCAACAACAGCTTATTTATACCCAGGTTGTCGATTTACCATGACTTGCATGACAATCAGCGTACCTGGCCGGATATTCGTTTATCTTATGTAATGTCACAAGTCGGGTGGTAAGAATTCATTGAAACTTTGTTTAAAAATACAATTGAGACTGGCGCTCCGACTGCTGGCACGTGTACGAGAAGACACGCAGCAGTTGAAACGGCGTATATTCAAAAACAAGCAAGGATGACCGGCTGGTAGTAAATAAGCTGTGATTTCAACTTAGTTAGGATACAAGTCTTTGACAGGCGAAATAAGAAAATTGACAGAAAAATCAATTTACTTTTGAATTAAAATGATAGACACTGTCATGCATTCTCTCGTTAGACAGACTCTGATAAGATAACAAATTTAATAAAGAATACATTATTTATTCAAGTTATAGATATCTCTTTTGATCAGGATGATTAGAAATAAAGTTTCGATATTTTCAACAAACGTCAATCTACTTGACACGAAAAATAAACCGTCTTCATATTAAATATGCACGAACTGAAAAAAAAGTCTAATCTGGATTTTTCGGGAAAATCTGCATGAAATATAATACAGCTAATCAATTTTGATTGAAATGTTTGGTGCGTAATCGATAGGAATGGTATATAATTTCTGGTATTATTATATAAATTTTTAAATTTTGTTATACCAGCTATACATAATATACAGGGTCGCTGATATGTATGGGAACGGTCGACTATTAGGTAAAATATACGAGGTACTGCAAAAAGTTAAATATAAAAGTTATAGGGTTTTTAAATATCTATTAGCGGGTAATAAATTTAAGTATACAGGGTCGGTCATAAAGTCGTGACACTTCAAAGTTTCATTATTCTAAATGGAACCCCCTGTATATTATTGCATATTTCGGTTCTTCCTTAAATTCTAAACAAAAATCGAGATACACACAATGTACCTCAAACCAACCGTTTCCGAGTTATTGCCTTTTGAAAATATCACTTAAAAAACTCAATTTAATTCATTTCGATGTCTTTGGTTTCATTTAACGATGCCATTCTGCGGAAACTATGATACTTAATAATATTTGACATTAATTTTCAAGTTAGCATTTATAGATGTATAAAATGAGATTATTTCAAGTCTGGAAACTACAAAATTTTGGTTTAATATTTCAAAATCAAAACTTATATATAATAATTCGGAAATTGTTGAATTTAGGTACATTATTATGTGTATTACGATTTTGTACCTATTTGTTAAATAATATAAATAAATAAATTCATAAATCAATTGATTGCGATGCTTTTTTTCATTATTATTATAATTGTTGTTACAGATATTGGCGTAAAAGTGTTGCCAGCTTCCACCACTAAATTATTGCATTTTATCAAATCCGGAAGGTCGGTATTCGAGAACTTACCACAAGATGTCGTGACAGCAGACGACGAGGGAATTCACATGTTCACCAAGACACCTTGCCACGCTTTCTTCGGCGAGGTGCTCTTCGTCTTGAAGAAAGCACGTGGTGACGAAACAGTAAAGACTGTCATTCAAAGATCACTGGAGATCTTCTGTCTCAAATCTTCAATGATGGCCAGAAAATATTGTAAAAATTTTATCAAAAAAGGCGGATAACTGGATTTATTTTAATAATATATTTTTTAGTTTTTGTTTTTAGACATTTTTTTATTAATAAATATTTAATTTATATTTATTGACTATTATTTTTTAATATTGGTATTCAAAAGCTTGGAATTCTTTTATGAAAAATGTTTTGATAAAAGAAGAAATCATGTTATTCAATTATATTCATAGATAAAAGAAAATAATCTTCTATTATTAAATTCGAAAATCATTGTTGTCACTGTCATTGTTGACATGATAGTGATATTTGGATGTAGTCTGTCGAAATCTTCTCTGGCTCGTTTGACAAATTTAGTAGCCAGTAGGTACAATAGGTAAACTTGATTTTCATGCGTCCGTTATCCGTTGATACGACGGTCTCGCGGCGCACTGATTGGTTGATTTTCGCGCCACTTTTCATCCGTAATTTTTTTACTCCACTCAGATAACGGACGTTTTGACACTTTTTTGGTAAATTTTTCTAAGCTTAATAAATATAATAGTACAAGGGATAAGCGTCGGGAAACAAGAATTTTAAGAAAGCTGTTTTTTTTAATATATATCTTTTGTTATGCTCTCCTGACCAAAGTGTTTTTGGTCGTCTGGCTACCATTAGACTACTACGGTTTACTACTGCGCATCACATCTGTACAGGGTATCCCATTTTCGTGCGTTTTATGGGATTTCTCGTTTATGAGTATAGATACAATGATGCGATTTTCACATTACTTTGCTATTTTTTATGAAAGTAAATATGCTTCATATATGTTTGTCCTAGCCTCTTTAGTTCCCGAAATACAGGGCGAATGTGTGATGCGCAGTAGTGAACAGATGTTGAATACAGATATGATGTGCAGTAGTGAACGCAAAGTCTACCGGCAGCCAGACGATCCGCACTTTGTTCAGGAGAGTAAAACAAAACATATATTAAAGAACCAGCTTTCTTAAAATTATGTCTCTTAGACTATAAGTAAAACAACGGAATCGTTATGGAAATGAAAATATAAAATGATACAAATCACTAGCAAATCGTACATCCGATGAACGGAGGCATAAAAATGCAATAAATTTTAAAAACTGCGTAATTTTCTAACCAATTGAAGTCTTTAAATTCAACCGTTCAACCAATAAAATTAATATCTTATCGTCGGACAACGGATGCATGAAAATCAAGCTTATTAGTGGTATAATAAATTAGTGGTTTCAGTTATACTTTATAATTTTTAGTTTACGATCATGCATCATTAATAGAATATCCTAGCAACAGTGTGCAGTATGCAGTAGTCAGTTGCAGAGAGAACACTAATAACTAAAGTGAGAGAGACCGATCAACGTTAATTTTTGAAGACTGTGTTAGTGGCGCGGCCTTTGGCGTCTAACCCGAACTATGAGCGCATTATCGATATAGTAGGTTGCATTCATGCCTATATACTGGCGCCAAAAATTTAAAATTTGTATATTTGAACCGAATCATAACCTTTCAAGTTTATAATAAGAAATCTTCGTAGTTTTTTTAGATTCTTTTGTTGACAACGAAAATTTATTATTAGACTTTAAAGCATTAAAACCTATAAATAAAATACTGTGTAGGAACATAATAATTTATTTAACTCCATACTCCTCGCCATACTCCAACTCAAGACTGCAATCTTCAGTATCTTTTTTATCTAACTTGATTGGGAGTGAACAGGGAAGCACGGTTGGGAGCTCGCATAGAGTATCAGTAGGTATCCCGTAGGTATTCAATGTTTTTGATAGTCTTTATTCTATAACAAGAACCTAGCAGTTAAAGAAAATAATTTGTATTACTGGAAATAATACCAGGTATAATACCTAGTCGTTCCATAGGTATCAGAAAAGAATGTGATGTTTTAAATTAAAAAAAAATAAATTAGCAATGTACGATTATTATGTGCACTCACTATTACTATTAGCCTCGTATATATAAACAAGGCTATTAGGTATGTTAAAATAATTACCGAGATAAAACTTACCTTTAAAGGAAAGCCTGGGTCTTTGTCTGGGTCTCAACCACAAAACAAAAATTACAAAAATGCCGAATAATCGTGGAATCTGAAATAATCAATAATGACAATAATCTTCTCTTCTAACAAGCTAAAAGAACAGGCACGTTCAGTCAAAAACAATTTATAACTCCGATTTGCTCCGATTATCAACAGATTTTAGTTATCTCCTTCTAGAACTAAGAAATAGAAAAAGCTACTGGCAATCTAATTAATCCTGTCAAATGTTTAACTTGCAAAGTTGAAAACTTCCTTTTTTGACCACCTAAACGCTATGCGCGTCTGGGATGCGCGGTGACAAAATAAACTTGTCTACGAAATGCACTATTCCACAGGCCCTCTCACTTTAGTTATTAGTTTCTCTGGTCAGTTGTATTCAAGTATCCATAGAGAAAGCCTAATAATAATTAGCTTAGAAAACCATAAACTAATAATTTCTAATCACAATTTTTTTTTGACGGATGATAATCAAAGGCCAAAATGATATTAACCGTAACCTTTGAAGTAAAATTTGTGGTAAGGAGTTTGTTAACTTTTTCTACTAATTAAAAATTACTACCATTTTTTGACGTTATGAGTGCATACATTGAAATTAGAGGAACAAACTTCTACGCTAATCGAAATCAAAACCACTAATTTTACTTTATATTGAGATATCAAAAGTGCATCCATATAAAAACTGACTCTGTTTATTAATAGATTTTATGGTATAAAATTTAACAGGCATAAACTGCATGTTTAAGATCAAGCGCATCTCTGGCTCGTCTTTTATTAAAAATGACACAGCCGTTTCTATTTCGCATTTAGTTTTGCATAGTTCCAGATGCACCTGTTGCCTAACATATTGCGAGTTCATTGGCGTCCCCAGTATCCATAGGTGAGAAAATACTAATATCTATAAATACAAATTATAGTTTTGTAGAATTGATTAATCACCGCGACCTTACAGATCTATTGTATATTCCTTTTTTGAGTTATAATTCATCATACAGTCCCTGGACTTTTACAAAAGCCAGTATCTGAGACGGTTTTATATAGGATATTTTCTGTGGTAGGTCTCCATCTCCGATATTAGTCGTACCAAAGTTTATGGCAAGAATGATTATTGTCTCGGCGCACTCAGTGATGAGGTGTTCTGGTGTTGCCCCATTTTCCCCACAGAATCTGCATTAGCCGTTATTGTTTCTTAGCTTCAATCTACTGAGGTGTTCGTTGAGGAGAGAGTATCCTGTTAAAAACTTAAGGACAATCCGAAGATTGATCTTAGTTAAATCAAAAGGAAAATCTTTGATTTTTTCTCGGTAGCAAGTTCTGAGAAATTTCTTCGAGTGTCATAAAACCGTTGGAAGATTCCCATTCCAGGTTACGGATGGAGTCTTCTAGGTTCTGGAGCTCAGGTCATATAGTTTCCACTTGGGAAGCCGAAAGTCTCCGGTCCATTTAGTGGAGTGTTAGCTCCATTTCTAGGTAGATCGTTTGCTTTTTCATTACTCTTGATACTTTGGCCAGGTGGCACCCGGAGAATGAGGATTTCTTCTCTAGGCATTCTTTGACCATCTTCGAATTGATGGTTCCTGAGGTGACCGCTTTTGATTGCTTGAATCGAATAAGATGGATAAGATCTATCACCGTGTATAATTTCTCTATATTTGGGTGAACCGTTTTTGAATTATTTTGGTTTAATCAAAGCAATTGTTATCACACAAAACATAGAGAGTATTATTTATATATTATGCGTTTTCATAGTAGCAGTTGCACTGATTAACTTGAAAGCAAGTATTGCGTCCGTGAATCTGTTCATTCCAGTGGGTTTCAAAAACTAAACTAGATATTTTAGTTTTTAAAAAAAGTAAAGTATTCTATGTTAACGTTAATGAGGGTATAGATCTACCCTCTATAGTTAACATCTCCTTTTAGCTGCAAAGACTAATCTGGACTCCTACTTTTTGTTTACGCGGAATCCGAATCGCGGTCCTTCGCCATAACATTTTCAATGGCCTACTTACTTGGTGAGTATCACAGACCAACAACATTTAGATTGGCAACTCTCGTCATTTATCGAGAACGCGTTTTACAGCGCTCGGTGACTTGAAGACGTACTAAATCTTCATTTTTCCCGCCAGATGCTGGGAATTTAAAATTTGAAATTGAATTGCATTATTGCTTTTTTACCAAACGTGAAAGAATTAATACTGTTTTTTTTAGTTTTCTGTAAAATATAACTTTTATTTTACAGAAAACTAAAAAAACAGTATTAATTCTTTCACGTTTAGAAAAAAGCAATATGTATATAATATTTCTAATAAGACTGATACGGAACAATAATACAAAAACCAATATGAAACACTAAAATTTTATTAAAAATCATCAAATAATACTATAATATTATCCATTCAACATTTGAATAAAAAATAATTCGTTGTATAGAGTTAGTACCTTACGTTATATACATACACATTATACAGACATTTTACATTATAATATAAACAATATTTATCAACAAAAGCAATAAAAACATTAAACTTTATAAAGGGACTTGCTTAATTTTATTTAAGGCTTTTATGTTTTACTTTATTTTTTTTAAATACTTCAAATGCAAGTTTTAGAGGATCTCCTGGACTTGCATAACCCTAAAAAAATACTACATATACGAATTTTTAAACGGGTCAAAAACATAAGTACACTTACCTCTTTATCCATTGGCATACTATTCAAAATCGACGATCTACCAGAGGATTTACAGCCCAACACACAGCAATATAACACCATTTTTAAAAAGTCAACACAATAACACTTCGTAACAATTACAAAAATTTAGATCGAACCACGACCAAACCCAAAAAACGCCGGGGATAGACTGAAAAAATTTAAAATTCAGCCGGTCGCCCGTCTTTTGAGCAGGTACCAATCATAAAACAGAAAAATTCTTATTGGCTGTCGCTTTCCCCCACCAGGCGACACTAGCGCACGGTGTCTTGAAGTCGTACTAATTTCGTGGTTTGACGTTTCGCGAAGAGGGCGCAGGGCCTGGTGAGTATCTAAATCTACTCTTAGAACGCTTGCACACACATCGGCAAAATCGGTGCCGTAGTACCACAGTACCGGCAAAATCGTTTCGACATAGTTAGTCCGTTGTCGTTGATTTGGTATTTGTAGAACAGTGCTAAAGTTCTAAACTTGACTGATATTACCATAGTTACGGCTTTACTCTATGGTTACGGCAATAAAAGGGATGCAAATACAGAAAAAATCCGGCGGCTCTCAACATTTTTTCAAAAAAATCATTTTTTTTTTATTTTTAAACTTAAATAACTGGGTTATTCAGGACTTATCTGAAAAATGGTAAAGAGAAAATATGTTTCTTTTATCGAGAACTACCAGCCCTGAAAATATTTGCACTTATTTAAGACTCACCCTGTATAGTTTTTAGTTTACATACCTCTTCCAGATATTTATTTTATATCAAATTTGTTTTTCGGATCAACGTTTCTTGCTACTCGTAAATTCTGATATGAGTAATTTTATTTTGGTACTACATATTAGTTATAAGAATTAATCCAATAAAACCCGCATAACGGATTTTCCACTTTTCCTCTGATATCCAAGAATAACGTAAATACAAGTTCACTTTCTTTAATGTAAAAATTATCAAAACTAATGATGTTTTCTAAACAGAACCCAAAAAAAATCTCTATACACTCATTAATCAGCTTGAAGTTGTTTGAAATAAAAAAATTAAGATATTTTTCATTATTATTATGAGCACAATTTATGATGTATCGTGTAATATCAACCAGTACCGAGAATTTTGCGCTTTTTCCAGAAATTTAATTTAAACCAACTCGTATACAGGTTTTTTTAACGCGTTTCAAGTTCTGGGTGGACGTACGGCACTGGATTTCTCCCACAGCATGCTCCTTTTATTGTAGTGGGAAAGTAAACATTAGCGAATTTGAATAAAAGATTTTTCATCCAGATTTTCGCTTTGTGGAACATACTATCGTGCCGCATTGTTGAAAAGTGTTGTGAGAGTTGTCGCGAGCTATTGTTGAGTTAAAAAAGACACTAAACAGTTAATTACATTCTTAGTTTTCGTACAAGTTCATTATAATGAGTTGTCGGCATAGAAGGAAGGTAAAAAATGTTTGAGATAAAAATTTCTAGACATATAATTAATATTACAATAATGCAATTTTATGTATTATATTATGAATACTTGGTTTTATGTAAGAATTAGATATTTTTATCATTTTAATGATTGTCGTAGGTTTTATCCCACATTAAATGTAATTGCCAGTATGCGCTGAATAGTTTGAATTTCTATTTTCTAAAGCTAAATATAATGTTAGGTGACAAATTGAATTATTACACACTCACCGGCACGAAAAACGGGCACCTTAAAATTTTCATGTATTTTAAAGTTTTATATATTGTGTTTTAGTAGACTGATTTTGATGATTTTTGAAGTAATTTTTAGCTAAATTATTTGAATTTTTAACATCTCTTTCTGAATTAAAAATAAAAATTTCAAAAAAGGTTGATATTTTGGTGTAAGTTTGAAACACCCTGTGAAATAGGTTAACAAAGCAAGGAATTTAAAAAATATTTTATCATCTAGTTGTATCTTTTCTCGATAGCTTGTTTTTTGTTTTTTTAGGACTTTATTTTCTTTGCCTAATTTGTTTGTATAATTATCATATTTCTGTGGCATACTTACTTATGCAAATTGATGTTCTATTTGAATGAGCTATCTTTAAGGGATTTTGTCAAACTTTGCAATGTTATCATCAAATGGGAATCAATATGGGACATGTAAGGAAGTTACTTGATAACATATCAACTTTATTAATACTTGCAAGGAGAACAAATGTTTGTATTGAAGTGAAATTTTGTTAGCTATGTAAGTCAATTTAGAGCGAGAGAGATTTTCTAGAATTATGTAGGATTCTACAGGGAGTCCCCATAAAAAGTTACACATCAAAGTTGTGTTTTTTGTAATGGAACACCCTATATATTAATTGATTTTCGGATTCTAGTAAAAAAATAAGGGAGAGTTTCATTAGATAAGTATATGACTAAAATGTATAGTTTTTGAAATACATTCACCGGCATGAAAAATGGGCACTTTAAAACTTTGATATATTTTAAAGGTTAATATATTTTGTTCTAGTGGGCCGATTTTGATGATTTTTTAAGCAGTATGTAGCCAAATTAGTTGACTTTTTAGTAACTCTTTCTAAATTAAAAATGAAACTCCCCATCTGTTAATTGCGGTTTCTTAGCGATAAACTTACAATAAGTCGATCGTCTCGATTAGAAGTTCTCATACGAAGGTTCCTGGATGTCTAGAATGACGTCCTTATGGACGTGGTCATAATTCAAAAACCACTCAGTATAATCTATGGTATTAAGGTATTTTTGGACCCGGAATTTTATAGCAAATTCACTGAACTAAACAAATATAAAGCATTTCATTTGAAAAACTAAAACTTAAGTATAAAAATATATTTGACTTACTATATCCATAAAAATATTTTTGAAATATGAACTACCACTATATACATATTTTGTAAAAGGTTTGGAGAGAAACTCTCAAATAGGAATCCTGATACAGAGCTTTTCCGGAATACGGAGCCATCTTGTATGTATGCATTTGTATATGTGTGTTTATTTAAATACTAAAATGAAAGCAACGAATTTAAATGGGTAAACTTTGTAGTATATCTTATTAACAATACAATGCAAAAAGTTTTATAAAAATTCGTGCACAGTAAATGAATTCCGAGGTTTGTATCCCATAAGGGCTTAAAGCATTCCACTACTAGCTTTATCACAATTTATGAATTTATATAAACTGTGGTTGATATAATTCTATTCTGCTAGCAGGATCTACGGCAGGTTTAGTACCTACCACAACTTACCAGATGTTAGGCAATATCCTTATTAATTTTTCATCACAATATGCAAAAATTAATCCATGTATCAGTTATCACAAGGAAATTTGGATAGGATTTAACAGCACATAAATAAAAAAGTTCAGTTTACTCTACTACTGACTGTTTGTTTTAGTCTATTTGAACGATACATTATGGTTATAAACAAATTAAAAAAATGTCTTAAAGTGTTGCTAATATTATCTTAAATTCTTTCTTGATTTCTTGATCTATCTTACTTACAGTAGGTGAAGTAAAAGAGTAGGTACTTTAAGTAAATACATATCTATTGTTATGAGCAATTTGATGTTTCCTTGAATTTTATTCACGGCTTAACTTACCTGTTTCGCATGACCTATATTTAAGATTTATTTTTATTTAGACTTTCCTAAATGAGAACATTAAGTTTTCAGAGAATACGTGTATATACAGTATCAAAAATATTGGAGTTTATTAAAAAAATATTGCATTAGGTGAATATATCATACTCAGCTCTCATAGAGCTTCTAGAAATTGTTTGTGAGATACACACTACATACATCTTTTTAATACCGTATGATAGAAAAAAACGGCATTAGCGATGGCTATGAAACCAAGATCGCTGTCATTTAATATGTAAATTTATATGGGAAATGTCATCAATCGTCATTTTCCAGTCAACTGGACGCCGCTTTTTTTTTCGATCATACGGAATAAGTAATCTCAATACTCAGTTAAATATATCACAGTAAGACAAAACCGATATATTCTTTTTGTTTTTACCTAGGCTATTTAGTCTATTTTAATATTATATTTTACTTTTTTTTTCATTTTCATTACAGAAGAGTGGTTCTTCAAGAAGCAGTAAATCAGAATCAGGAAACAGCAGCAGTTTTTTGGAAGACATCATTGAAGATCATTTTATTGGTCCTAAATACGATGTTAAAATATCGAAAGTTATGGGCAGGTATGTATAGTGTACAATTTAATACAGTTTAGGCTTTAAAAGTTATTTCAAAGTTATACCAATATAGTTTCGCGAAAGATACGATTTTGACACGGTATCAATAAATGATAAATAAATAAATAAATAAATAACAATTGATAGTTTGTTCTAACATTGCCATGCTAGAGCCGTTCGGTATACAAGGAAGGTAGGTAATGTGGCTAGCACTACGCTTCAACCGCCTATTATTACCTCAGGATTGTGAATCCCAAGTACTCATTTAAATCTGAGTCGACCTATTGACTGAAACTATTTTTATTTAAATAAAAATAGTCGGCTGATGAAATACCGGGTGTAGGATTCGAACCCACTACCTTGAGATTGGTAGACGAGAGCCTGTACCTCTACGCCACCGGGCACCATAAATTATACAATCATAAGTCATTACAAACAATATTAGCACTCAAAATGAAATTGATTATTATTATCATTACAAACAATATTTTTTTTGGAAATTTTCAAAGTATAATAACTCGTTTTTTTTGGACTTGTTTTTCAAATAACCCTGAAAAACGGTAAAGAGAAAATATGTTTCTTTTATCGAGATCTATCAGCCCTGAAAATGTTTGCACTTCTTTAATAAGACTCACCCTGTATATGTAAAAAGCGATAATACAAAAAATAATCGATTAAAAATTTGCCAACTTAATGTTGCAAAGATATTTTTCGTTTTTAAAACTCGCACAAGAATAGATCCATATGTCAAAATCTATGTTTAGAAAATAAAAAAGTGGTGTTAGAAAAATCATAAAATATTCTAGGAATTTTTATTACATATACATACACATCATATTTTATAAAGATATTTATAAATAAGAGAAAATGTAAAAATTAAATTCGGTAATAAATTTTTAAAATACTGTTATAATTGATCAGTATTTAAATAAACTTCTTTTAAACAATGTGATATTTTAGATTACTTATTCATACTTTTTTAATATCAACAGCTGTGATCTTGAAGATAGAAAATCTACAATTCAATGAAATATTTATGTTGTAAGATGAATACTGAGTCAAAATGTAATAAATAATTTAATATTGATTCAATCTCATACTCCTTATTCAATTGATACTCTTCAGTATACTCAATCGTCAAAGAACTTTGGTTGATAAGTTCTTTCCAGGCTAATCTGTCTTCAGCTCGATGGATAACTGAGTATAAGGGTAGACTTGTTGTTTGTCTGTGGCTTGATCGCTCTAATCTTGTTAGGTGGTCCACCTTTACATCTTTTTCTTTGGACATCACCGCAGTTATAATTATTACATATTTCCATGTTGGTAGTAGGTCCTCGAGTAATGTGTTTTATAGAGGTTAGTTCTCCATCTCCGATATCAGTCGTACCCCATACAGCACATCAAATCACATTTACGATGTGTTTACACTATTAGATGTAGATACAGGGTGACACAATTCCCCCGATGTAAATATGCAATGTTTACACATTGCAGTTCAACACGTATGCACAAAGGTTAAACGTCCGCCTCACACAATGTAGCCACAGTATAGCATTTACGTATACACAAAGTAAGGGATACACAGTGTGCCGTAGGATACACAGTGCTTGTGTATTAAGTTTAAACTATGTTTACACATTGCAGATGTGACTACCGCGTGTATACGTATGTATTTTGCTTTGTATATACATCTTGTGCTAGATAAAACTACTTCTTATGAACGAATTTAGGAAATAATACAAGTTTTGATGCCTAACTTTTCGTTCTTTTTAAGAAATATTTATTCAATGATACCAATTATATCTTTTTAGAACGAAAATTAGGAAGGCAAAACTTTGTATTTTCCAAAAGTATCTCGATCGTAAGTTCAAGAGAAGTAGCCTTAAAATTGTTCCATTTTTGTTTTGTATTAAATGTACCATTTTTCTTTGTTGTCTTTCCTGATTAATAATTAATAATAAATATAATTATAATAAAATTCTTATATTTCTTTATATCATGGAACGCAATAGCGCAAATAACACAATAATAATTATTATTTTAGCAGGTTTCCGATCAGGTTACGGAACAAATGACCATCTTCTAACAGTCCAGGTACTTATCGAGAAATGCATTGAGTATAATAGACCACTAATGCTTGTCTTCGTGGATTTCGAGAAGGCCTTCGATTCGGTAGACCAGTGGAAGCTTCTAGAGACACTAAGTGAGAGTCGCATCGATCATCGATACTCCTCGATCATAAGACATATATATGATAATGCCACGGCAAACGTCAGAATATCGACAAATCAATGCACAGATAAATTCAATATCGATCGAGGGGTAAGACAAGGCGACACACTGTCCCCTAAACTATTCGTTGCTGTGCTAGAAAGTATGTTAAAAATGATAAACTGGGATTCAACAGGAATTAACATCGATGGCAAATTGATAAATCATCTCTGTTTTGCAGATGACATTATTTTAATAACAGACAACATACAGGAGGCACAGAATATGCTGGATATGCTGAATGATGCTTCGGAAAAAGTCGGTTTGAAAATTAACTTGTCAAAGACACAATACATGACAAACCTAAGTGGAAATTTAAACATTAATAACATACCTTTGGAACAAGTGCATATATATATATATATATATATATATATATATATATATATATATATATATATATATATATATATATATATATATATATATATAAATACTTAGGGCATGAGATCGGTATTAGAAGGGATAATCAGACCCACGAAATTCTACGAAGAATAGGTTTGTCGTGGGCGGCATTTGGCAAACTAAGGCATATACTGAGATCTGATATTCCCATATGTTTAAGAAGAAAGATCTTTAACCAGTGTGTCTTGCCTGTCCTCACGTATGGAGCTGAAACGCTTACTTTGACAAAAAAGAACATACATAGAATACAGGTCATGCAACGGAAAATGGAAAGGTCCATGTTGGGAGTTACACTCAGAGATAAAATACCCAATCATACAGTACGAAATCGAACAGGAGTAAGAGATGCGGTGATATCTGTCTTACATCTTAAATGGAATTGGGCAGGACATGTGGCTAGGATGACAGATGGACGGTGGACAAAGAGACTTGTGGAATGGAGACCGAGACACGAGCCCTATAGAAGCAGAGGACGACCTCCTAGTCGATGGACAGATGACATTAAGAGGGTGGCTGGAAACTGGATTCAAGTGGCACAAAATAGAAAGAAATGGCTAGAGTTAAGGGAGGCTTTTGTTCAGCAGTGGACGGTAAAAGCTAAATGATGAATTATTATTTAACCAGAAGTAAGAAAACACTGCAAAAGAACAGAATTTGTATCAAAATGTATTAAAAATATAAGTACCTAGTATAACAACATACTAAAATTGTAAACACTGGTATATCGCCACGATTTGGTGGACCTCGTTTAATCATTTTTTTCTCCTCTTTTCCCTCCAAGCAGTTGGTTTGTTAGCATACTCATTCAACGAGCACTCTGTTGGACTTTGTTGTATTTTATTTCCAGATTAACAATCTCACCCTTAAATTTTATATGAAACTGATTATTGAATATTAAACATATCTGTATATTGATCCATCAATAACTTACCGAATATCAGTGTAAGAAGTTCTTTGAAGTGTTTAAATCTTTCTTTCTCTGGTCCATTTAGATTTTTATTATTTCCAAATTAAAAAAAATTATATTGCAGAGCTAACCTCATTATCGTTATACGAGAATATTTGGAGTTTTCATTCATTGGAGTCAAAATTTGGTAAATTAGGTATCGAATATGGAAAGAGTCGCTGCTATAATATTAATAATACTCTTAGGAAGGTGTAACAAGGTAATTAAAAACTTGTGCTTACCTTAAAATCTCTTTTAAACTACACACAAACAGAACATTTATATAGAGCTTCCGAATGATAAAACAATAATGGCTGCTAACAAATACCACTCCTAGGAAGGAGAAAGGAGAGAGAACATATAAGATACACTTAGTCGGTGTGTCTACGCTGAGGCTATCCGCGCGTGCGCATACCTTCATTTCATGCTAGAATGTAGACACAACAGTACACTATTACAAAGTGTCTATTCAGATATTTATATTATGTATATACGTCACATTTTTACAAGGTGTGTACTATAGGCACAACTATGATACGAAGTATCACACATACATATGACTTATACATTGTATGTCTCATGTACCGTACGTCAGATTTCATCATTTTAATAATTATTTGTTACGTTACAAAAAACTCTTTAGAATCTTGAGTGCATACGGTATACAACTAGTAAACACTGTATCACACAATTCTATCAATATAAACCTGCGTGTATCTCATATGTGTATGCCTTGTTTATACAAGGGTATATGTTAGAACTAGATGAACACTTAGGTTCACTTTAACATATTTTGTTTCTCATGTGTCTCCCTTATAGAAACGTAATTTTATTTGGACGTGCTGTATGGGACCTAAGTTTATAGCACGAATGGTTGTCGTCTCGGGGTACTCAGTAATGAGGTGTTTTGGTGTTTCCTCATGTTCCCCAGAGAATCTGCATTCGCCGTTGTTTCTTAGCTTCAATCTACTGAGATGTTCATTAAGGAGACAGTGTCCTGTAAAAAATCCCATGACAATCCGAAGATTGTTCTTACTTAAATGAAGGAGAATCTTTTATTTTTTTTAGTCATAAGTCCTGAAAAAACTTCTTGCAGTTGGTCTAGTTAGTGGAGTGTTCGCCATTTTCCTAGCTAGATCGTTTATAGCACTACATTTCAAAACTCTCTATCATACTACCATAGTATAAGGAAACATACTAATAATAATAATAGCTCCCGTATATTAGTGATTTGTCGGTATTTGAGTAACGCGATTTTGGAGCGGTATTTTTTTGTAACGTCGTGTCGCGCTCCACAACGAATCAGGAACCTGTTACTGAAGAACGACGATCATAATGACGACAAAATTATAAATTATTTATAATTTGCAAATAAATTATTTATAATCGCACTTGAACTTAGCTCGAACTGTAGTAACCGCATAGCGACGTGTTTAGCTCTAGCCGTCGCGATTTCGTCGGTCGCCAGCAGTAGTATCTGGAACTGGTATGTCCGTAGCGCCGCGCGATTTCGATTGGGACGTGTTCGCTCCAGCCGTCGCGCTCCTAGAGTTGTAGTTCCCTGTCGCGAACAGAAGTAACTGCTGTAATGGGCATCAACGCTCGACCTCGGCGGCGACCTACTTCGTTCCAGTCTTCGCGCTCCTAGAGTTTTAGTTCCCTGTCGCGAACAGAAGTAACTGCTGTAACTGATTATCGACGCTCGACCTCGGCGCGGCGCGGCGGCCACGTACTTCGTTCCAGCAGACGCTGGAGCTCTTCTAGGGTTTCGGTTTTGCCTGTCGCGATTTGGTCGGTTACTATTGGCGGTGGTGCTCCCGTCGCTACGTTACTTTCGAAATAGCGATTTTTGGTATGTACTAGGCATGGTATAAAATAGTGTTGTTTGAAAGATGAAACGCAAAAGCAAATAAAATAAAATCAAAATATTTTATTTGCTTTTATACATTTTATTTTATTGTTTATATCTATTTTTAAGGTTAGGTTAGACCAATAACATTTTTTGACAGTGGTTTGGACTTTGTTCTTGATTTTAACATTAAATATATTATATTGCAATACACATAAATATGATCCGTTCATTTTATTTAAACGAAAATTGATAAAGAAAAAGAATAATAAGGAATGACATCGTTTTTCTAAGAATGAGATAGATTGGTTATATACACAATTATAAACTCGATATTTGGAAAACGAGTGGCGGATAAAAGTTACATTAATCTACAAATATAGATAAGTTAGATATATTTTTAGCGACGACCGCAACATTTTGGAAGTGGGAATCTCGGTTACAAAATCGCGGTATTTTCTCGCGGTATTTTTCTGGAACGGTCGCTATTGTAACGCGACTCACATGGAACCGGTATTCCATCACTACCGTATATAGCGTTTAACGCCTTGGGAGTAGCAAGGTACAGCTTGCCATGCTAGAGCCGTTCGGTATACAAGGAAGGTAAAGTGGCTAGCACTACGCTTCAACCGCCTATTATTACCTCAGGATTGTGAATCCCAAGTACTCATTTAAGGCTGAGTCGACCTAGGTATCCAAACTACTTTATTTTAATAAAAATAGTCGGCTGATGAAATGCCGGGTGTAGGATTCGAACTCACAACCTTTACATTGGTAGAAGAGAGCTGTACCTCTAGACCACCGGGAACAGGAAACATACTACTTTCTGTTTATTTGATTGTCCAGGATTCTACCCCATAACGATATATCGTCGTTTATGTTTGATCCGAAATAAACAAATCATGAACCACTTCGATATCATTAATATTTTTTTCTTTGATTTATTCTTCGATATCATATTCATTCTTTATACATCCTGTATAATGAAATAAAATTGATATAAAAACTGCATAATGTTTTTCGCACCTGGTCCGTTTTTATTCTCTACCAGGAAATGAGTGTATGTATCAGTATTGTTAATGTATTGCCAGACCCCAGATGGTTCCCCAAAACATAAACCATTTTGAAAATTTTACTGCGTGCGAATTTATTTAAAAGGTGATTCAGGTGGGTCTATTTCTCGTTATAAATTTTTATAAGTCACATTATCCCAATAATAATAATCAATTTAAGCGGGTATAGTGGGTAGCCTAGTTATAAACTGGTAATTTATGTATGTTTAGAAAAATATATAGTTTGTAGTGGTGAAAATAGTACTCCTACTACTATATATTTTATAGTATTAAACGTGATTTCTATAAAAATTCCAATTCTTGAGTCAGATTGGAAAAGTTATATATTTTTTAAATTGTAGAAAATTAAATATTATAAAATTACACAATATACGGAATAATCACAGCCTATTCAGTACCAGCTTGTCAGCTTTGCTGTTTTTTTTTGAATTCTATCAGTCAGAGCACCAGTCAGAGATATAAAATATAGAAACAGCATTATAATATACACACCGTCACAGCGCTGCCCACTTTTATATATTTTCTTTTAATCAAAATATTTTAGGAAACAAAAATAAATTAATAATAAATATATAAACAGTTATTATCCACATCAACAAAACTCACCTTCTTAACAGCACTTAAGGGACATAAAGAGTCATTACTACCGCTTTCCCATTCCAAATATTCTAATATAGTTGCAATGAATTTTTTACGGCTATTAAGCTATCTTGTACCACTTCGCATTAAAAGAGGTTCTAAAAAGAATAATGTTCGACTGCAAGGTCTGCTAGTAAGCATTTTCAAGTGTTTAAAGCATCACAACACTATTTATTTAAACCAAAAACTCGTAATACAAAACTAAAATGTCAAAACGAATGATAATGTCAGGAAATAAATAAATAAAGGCGGCATTGACAGCAGAGCTATACCACCTGAATCCCTAGCGCGAAATTTAAATTCCAGTTAGTCAGAACGGCGCCGAATATGTTCATGGTTGGCAACAATGAATTTAAAAGTTGCGCCCTCGATTACGTAGCTAAAAGTTTAATTGATATGATATACCGGGTGTTGCATCGTCGAGCGGGACATAGGAAATCCCATGTAAATTTTAATGGGGTCAATTATTGGCTTCCCTAATTATTTTAGAGAATAATTATATTTAGGTTTATTGAAGGGCACTAAAACCCACATTCAAAAGAATAACTTTAGATATTTACGAGTTATCGCCGATTTCTTTTTAAATATTTCTCCTTTCGTATGGCCCTGTATTTACTTAGGTATGAGCACCAGTCAAGGTAAAAGATAACTGTCAAATGAAGTTGTCATTTCAGAAATTTATCTATTTAGTGCTTTATTATTATTGAGAACTCATACCTACATCGAAAATATTAACCATGAATTACACTACCGAAGAAAAAGTATTGATGATTAATGGTAGTATCAAGGAAATAGTTATCAAAAGGTGTCGGACATGTTTGCTGCTCTATATCCGAATAGACCGATACCTGGAAAATCTACAATCGCAAGGAATATTCAGAGATTTGAGACCAAAGGTAGCCTAATAAATAACTGCAGATGTGAAGCAAGGCAGGAACAAAGAGAAGATGCAAGAAATGATACCGACTTGGAAGTTTTATTGTGCGTGGAAGAGAACGATGGAAAGAGCAGCACAAGGAAACTTGAGGATGAAAGAGGAATAGATGACACTCCACGACATAAATACTATTCCTTTAAATATGAATAGCATCAAGAGCTACGAGATGGGGACGAAATACGGCGGCAGGCGTTTTGTTTTAATATGATGGAAAGAGCAAACACGGATAGGGAATTTTTAAAAAACATATGTTTCACTGACGAATGCACGTTTACCTTAAATAATAAACCCAATGTTCAAAATTATCGATATTGGAACAAAGAAAACCAACACAGGTTTGTAGAAACAAGGACGCAATATCCACAGAAAGTAAATGTTTGGGCAGGGATATTCGGACACAATATTATCGGGCCATTATTTCTTAGGCGAAATTTAAATGCAGAATATTATTTGGAATAAAGAAACTAGAATATATAACTACTCGAAAATCATATTTTACCTGCTTTACATGATGCCGCTAGGGAAAATCAGGAAGTTTGGTACCAAATGGATGACTGTCCGGCACATAGTACCCTGGCTGTTCGGAAATATTTAGACAATAGTCTTAACGGAAACGTTACTGGCCTAAATCAAACAGTAAATTGGCCAGCAAGGTCTCCTGATATTTCGCTAAATGATTTCTTTCTCTGGGGCCATTTAAAAAACAGGATACACAAGGATAAAAAATACCCAAATCTAGACGAGTTAAATAATGCTATTTCTGCCGAATACAATAGAATTTCATTTTACCAACTAGCGAATGTAAGAAGAGAATTTTATGATCGCCTGGGTTATTGTCTAGCAGTCGATGGAGGAATATTTGAACATCTTCTAAAATCCTAAATTTCTAACAATTTAATAGTACCAAAATTAATAAGTTATTGAATATTGTAATAATACTATAATTAATTCATATTAATTTGTATTTATAAATACATCTTTAAGATTTCCGATGTAGGAATGAGTTTTCAAAAATAATAAAGCACTAAATAGGTAAATTTCTGAAATGACAACTTCATTTGACAGTTATCTTTTACCTTGACTGGTGCTCATAAGTAAATACAGGGCCATAAGACAGGAGAAATATTTAAAAAGAAATTGGCGATAAATCGTAAACGAGCTAATCAAAAATATCTAAAGTTATTCTTTTGAATGTGGGTTTTAGTGCTCTTCAATAAACCTAAATAGAATTATTCTCTAAAATAATTAGGGAAGCCAATAATTGACCCCATTAAAATTTACCGTCCGATGATGCAACACCCGGTATATATTTATATACAGTATATTAGAGTATATTTATATTATTATGCTATTTCTTTCTATACTTAAAAATAATATATATAATTTTTTTGTTGTTAAAAATAAATCTATCTATAAATAATGTATCTTGGCATTAATGCTTTTTACATATTTTTTTTTGATGAATTAGCAAAATAAAACACTAATTGACCACAATACACCAAAACATTTTACTTTTAACACTGGATGTGCATTTCGCTAATCCAAAGGTTTCAAGTTCCAACCCTCAACTGTAATATTTGATAAATATTAATAAAAAAAACAAGCCAACTTTGTGGCTGTGACTGTATATTTTAAACTATTGTCCGCCATATTCTTTTATTAACTCATAAAAATCTACCAAAGAACAAAAGAAATAATTAAAAATAGTACAACCTGAATTAGGATTGTAAAAATAAAATTTTCAGAAAAGACACATCCAACGTTATGTTCCCAATTTTTTAACATTGTATTCTCGGTACGATCTCGAATCAGAGAAAAAGAATAAAAATAGCCGAATAGATTAATTATTACGATTTATTGCCAATTTGTATCTGTCTATTTTTCTAAATAGCTACGAGCCCAGTAAAATAAAATATATAGGATTTAGTATCATAGAATAATAAATACTTCTAATTACAATCATCAATAATCTTTTTGAGGTTTTGAACAGACTAAACTCTATAATTTTGCGATTATATCTATCATGGCTTTCTAAATAATATTTTTCATTTAATTTTGCAAATTGGTGTGATATTTAGGTGAGTTTTAATCATCTGCTGAAGATGACAACATGACTAGTAGAGCAAAAACACGTAATGCAAAGCTAATTGAATAAAATTAGCTCGAACACAACACACGATTGTTTATAAATCAGTGATATATGGCTTTTGTAATTCTAAACTAATACAAAATATACAATTGCCTAATACAGGATAATTCATAAATTTTCTGGGCAACCAGGTTGAATAAATATGCAGTAGGTACAAAAAATTAGAAAGGAAAATCTTTAATGGTTCAAATAAATAAATCTTATTCTTTATGATACTTCGTTGTAAATTGAGATCGCTGTTAAACTATTAGAAAAATATACATTTTAATCCCGAACTTATATATTTTTTCTGTATTTCGAGAGCCATTGTACTTGGTTTGTTATTTTAATTTTAATTGCTCATTTATCTACATATAGAAAATTTTGTCGTAGTCTGGTTATATATGCAGGTTAAATAAAAGAACAAAATCAAGTAGAATTTGTGAATAAAAACTCAAGAAATAATGAAAATATTTAGAAAAAGGGACCGTAAACGTCAATGTCAGTCAAGTGTCAGAGCAGAGAGTTCAATTGGATTTACCACAGATTATCAATTTGAACGATTTGAACTACAGTCGATTCCAGTCTAGAGATTTTCGTTTTTTAAGCCTCCCATACTGAAGTCCGCCATATTGGGAAGTTTTAAATGAATACAAGTATAGTGTTCATGATTTTAGTGTCAATGTTATTGAAAAATAATATTATTATTGTCTGTTGGGCAGTTACTCTAGCAGAGATGGTTTTAAGTCTAAAATTTGTAACCGCTCTAGTTGCTTTGATTGAAGATCATAGAGTTCAAAATTATATCGCTAACAAATATAGCAGTGCAGTCGTTTCCTCGAGAGAGTTCATATGCTAGTTATTGTATCATGCTAGACGTCTAGGAAAAGTAGCAAAATAAGCGTTCGGCATTTAGCGTTTTAAGTAAAACTGGCTAGGTATTTTTACACAAATGAAGAAGGAAATTAAAGATAAAAGATTATTCTAAAGCCGTGTGTATTTTTAGACAACTTCTTTATTTTTAAGATTTTGATGGTCAAACATCAACAAAATATTCCTTATGTTTGGACTGCATTTTCTCGAAAATAAAGACATAATTTAAAATGCCATTACAATATGGAAATAGATTGAAGTTTTGTGATTACAGTGATATATAATTTATATGGTTTTGTAACAAATTGCTCGCTATTTTATGGCAAATGCTGAAGCTCTGCAAACCTTCATCAAGCCTTAATCAAAGCACGTGTGTTTGGAATTTTGGGTGTGGCTAAACACGAAGGCAGATGACCCTAAAGTACAGCGTAATAGACTCTTAATGTAAGTTTATCGCTAACAAACCGCCGCCGTTTGCAAGCTTTTCATATTTATAATGAATTATACCTAACGAATGTACATATAAGTGAACGAACTGTAAGAAGAAGATTAAACAAATAAAATCTTATGTCAAGAAGGCTTGCTTCGGAACCACAACTATTAGGACTGTTAACTAGGACCAATAGCAGAGGCATGGTTTTAATGTAAAAATTACGAAAAATTGTTAGTGTCTTCTTCAAAAGCCTTTTTCATCTATAACAGAAATGAAGCTATTGAGATGAAGCAAAAAACAGACTATCAAGAAAAGATATACCTAGATTATAAACTGATTTTTAAATTTCTTGCTGTCTTACAATATTTCACAAGGTGTTTCAAACTTTCAACAAAATATCAACATTTAGTTTTCCCTCGTTTAATGGACAGATGGAAACTTTCATTTTTAATATAGAAAGAGATACTAAAAACTCAAATAATTTAGTTACAAATTGCTTAAAAGATCATCAAAATCGGTCCAGTAGAACACGATATTGGAGTCCGATTTTTCGTGCCGATGAGTGTATATTGAAAAAAGAACTGTTTCTGTCACTTCTAATTTCTCCAAATCAACAAAGTTATATGTTTCAATTTCGAAGCAAAATATTTAACGTACAGATAGATTTTATTTCAATATATTTTATTCTAAAGAAAACGTTTTTTTTTCTTAACTGGTAGCCGATAAAGTAATCCAGTGACTAAATACCTATTTTTTGAACAGGTGAGTCGGCAATGAAGTTGGAGTTTTTAATACGTTAGTCACCATTATTCTACACAGCTAAACATTACGGCTATTTATTTATAAACCTGCCTAAATTAATTTATTGTGTAGTAAAGAAGGTGAGATATATCGAAATAAAACAATCAATTTAGAGTACTGCAAGGTAGACTGGAATTAACTGTAATTTGTCGGTGATAATTGTCAGTTGCATTGATAAAAGTTGAATCTAGCCCAATAATTTTCGAAAACAAAATAGAAATTTGAGGGTTGTAGCTATTATTAGTATTAGAAAATTTATTGTGTTGTGTACATTAACATATATTATAGTAAGACAGTAAGACTCCTGTCTAAAGCTTGTCGCCCACTTGTCCGGCACAGCACGGACCGTAGCTGCCCGTCACCTGCAGGCGACGGAGAGCTTGGTCGCTCACTTTTCCGGTGGAAACCGGCAAACCGTCACGTCGCGGTCGTGTGTTGCCAAGATCTTTTTATTTTGTTTACATGTAGCAGTTGCAGAGTCACTATGTTTGAAAGTAGTTAATTAAGAGGAAATTTACCTGATTAACTAACCTAACCTAACCTAACCATATCCAAACGCCGCTCCCGCCGCGCCGGCCCCGCACATAGGGGTATTTGGTCTATAAACCTGGCCAAAAGTGAAATCTTTTTATTTTCATTTTTTATCTTAACTGAATACAAATCTATAAATACTAAATGTAAGCGCGTTTATTAGCTTTTTTTAAGTCGTAAGTTGACTATCTAATAAATAATATATTTCAATTATAAGTACGAATTATCTTGAGTGTATTCTGAAAATTTCTAAGATTATAAAATAGTGGAATTGTTTGTAGTGCTTTTTTTGCAAATTGTTTATAATATCGTTCGATTGAAACGTTTCCTTCTATTCTATTTCTTTATAATGTTTCATATTTAAAAAATCAGAGGCATTTTTATAAGGTGTAAGACTATTCGGCAATATTCCGCATGGAAATTAGTATCCGTTCAGTGCTTAAAGTCTCCAGCTTTGGAATATGTACAAAAATCTTGCCAATATTTGCCACTGCCAAAAAAACATTGATTTAAATAGATTCTTAAACGAAATAGTCTTTACCCTATAACACCCATCCTCGCTCAAATATCGTCTATAATATACAAATTACTTTCTTGTTCTAGCATCCTCATCCAATTGCTTGGTTTTGCACAGAATGGCCCTATTTGATCGGTGGAAAGGGTTTCAGAGTAGAGGAAAAAATGTTGTGTAGGAAAAACAAAATGGGGTTCCATATTAGCACCCTCTCCTCTAATAATTAATATTACTAGCAAAAAAGCAAAAAAATCATAAAACATAATTTTGGCCAACTTTTAGTTCTTAATACACTCTGTGCGCCGTCGCACAGTGTTGCACCTTATAGGGGAATTGGGTCAAAATTCATATTTTGAAAACAAACTAATATTAATTATTGCGGCTATTTTTATTTATTTTGTTTATAAGAGAGCCAACTTTTGCTCCAAAAATGATTGCAAAATTGTTATCCCCTATGCGAGGGTGTCATCCCCCAAAATTTTTCACATGGAAAGAGGGGCCAATTTATACCTTATTGAAAAGGTCTTTTATTTACCTAAATATTGGTGTATAGTTCTCCAAAATCGATAAACCCCTATTGAAAATATGGAGGTTTGAAATATCAATAATAAGGAAAAAAATGCAAAATAAATTATATCAAGAAATTTGGAAGGTTTTTTAAACAAATTTTAAAAATACGTTATTTTAGGGTAAAATCCATAGAGAAATCTTCAACATTCAAGTGGGGGTATCATCCCCCCAATTTCAAACCCCACTATTTTCCTAAGGGGTTGATTAATTTTCAAAAAATAACCAGCATTATATAGATAAATTAAAGTCCTCTTAATAAAATATTACTTGACCCCTATTTCCATTGGAAATAAATTGGGGGATGATACCCCCACTTAGAGGGTTAAACAATTTGCTATGATTTTAATACATTTGACGTATTTTTGAAAATGTGCTAGAAACTTAAAAAAATATATTATAAATTTAAAAATAAATATTTGGCATTTTTGGTATAAAATCCTAAATTGAAAATAGCAGAGGATTTCTTTAAAACTAGAAAATTAACAAAAATCGCAAAAATGCGCAAAACATGATGTATATTATTTTAATTCTACAATATTACAGTTGAGGGTTGGAACCTTTGGTGTTACACAGCAAAATAAAACATTAAATCACCACAATACACCAAAACACTTTTACTTTTACACTGGACGCGCGTTTCGCTAACCATGTTAGCATCATCAGCAGATGATTATAAACTGGGTTATTATTTAACAAGTTATATTTTATATTACTATATTTATATATATATATATATATATATATATATATATATATATATATATATATATATATATATATATATATATATATATATATATATATATATATATATATATATATATATATATATATATATATATATATATATATATATATATATATATATATATATATATATATTATATTATATTTTTTATTACAAGTTACCCATTTTTCGTATAACATGCTGTTGGGAATAGCAGAGGATTGTTCTAAAAATAGAAAAATAGCAAATTCCGCAAATCTCCGCAAAAAATGATTGTTATCATTTTAAACTAAATTGTTTAAAGATTTTATTTTCAAAATTTCTTCGGACTATATTGATATATTTTTTTGTAATTCTAAGTCAAAGTTGAAATTTTTTTTTTTTTTTTAATTAAATAAATACTAAAGGCAAATAACGTAACTGACTGCTTACCTTCTAAATTAATATCCATAGTCTCCTTAATGTTAAAAAATAATAAAAAACTTAAAATGACAAAGTGCCTCTTATAGAATAAATTTTACACTAATCTTTCAGTTAACGCACAAAATTATTTTTCGTTTTCTTTATCTCTGTTTCTTTGGAATTCGTAAACAATAAAAAAAGAACATTCTATTTTTATTATCAGCAGACATTCCTCTAAAGATAGGTGTATTTACAAACCCAAAAATAAATACATGCATTTTTGAATTATGTCCATTGAGCGCAACAGTGTGCGTCGGCGCCTGCAAAAGCAGAAATAAATAAATTTTCGTTCCGGTAAAAGCGAGAACGCCGATGAACGCTGGTTGACGGCTCCTACCTGCTTTCACTGTGAACTAGCCGATTTGATAACACGCTTTAATTTTTCAAGGTTATAAGCGCGAGGCGGCGCGGCGCTACTATGTAACCATATACAGGGTGTCCCAGAAATACGTGCAAGTATTTTAACTTAACTGGTAGTATAGTTCAACCCCAGAAACACGCCTATGAGGTTTTTTTCTAAATATTTTTTTTTGAAAATTCGGAATTTTTTGAAAATATTTTTGGAATTTTTTTGCAATTTTTTTTAGTTTTTATTTAAAAAAATAATTTCTTGATAATATGGCAACATAGGTAGTAGATTAAATTTATAAGAAAGAAAATCCAGAAAAGATCCAGTGGTTCTCAAACAAATCTCGAAGTATTGGAAAGAATATGTAAGGACCAAGAACTATTGACTACAATAAAACGACGAAAAGCAGCATATTTTGGTCATATTTTTCGAAATAACAAATATAGTTTCCTACAGCTGATCGTTGAGGGAAAGATTGAAGGACGACGAGGCATCGGGCGTAAACGGTTTTCCTGCATGCGGAATTTGCGCCAGTGCCATGGTTTAATATAGGAGAGGCAAGTGCAATTATCCGTTTGGCTCAAGACAGGGAGGAATTCCAATTGATGGTCGCCAACCTCCGATGAGGAGAAGGCACATGAAGAAGGTTCTCAAAATTTGAGCAAAAAATCATTTTTTTTGGAAATTTTCAAAGTAAAATAACTCCGTTATTTTGGACTTATTTGAAAAACGATAAAGAGAAAATGTGTTTCTTTTATCGAGATCTACCACCCTTTAAAATACTTGCACTTATTTCTGGGATACCCTGTTTATAACAATACACGTGATGCGTATACGCAAAGTTGCGAACGATGTCAAGAATAGGTACCCAGATTGGCGCTGGCTACCAGTAAGCGGCAAACCTGCTTGCACTGTGTTCGCACACTAACTGTATAGGGTATGCAGATGACATTGTCGTGAACGCAAGGGGGAAACATGAAGGCGCTCTGTGTAATATTATCCAAAGAGGACTCAATATCATTGAGAGATGGCGCAGTACTGCTGAATTGATGCTGGGCTGAGCATCTCTCTCAATTCAGAAAAAACCGCGGTAGTACCATTCACCAGAAAGCGAAGTCTGAAAAACTTGAAAAGGATTCATCTAGATGGAAAAGAAATACTGCCACAGGAAGGCAAATATCCGAGAATAACCCTGGAGAGTAAACTTCTATGGAACAGGCATATTGAGAAAATTACCAGCAAAGCCACAAAGGCTCTCATGATATGCAGAAGACTGGCGGGAAATAGATGAGGCTGCGCCCCTAAACATTTTGTGTTGGATGTATACCGTGATAGTAGGACCCATTATTACCTATGGATCAGTTGCTTGGTACACAAAGATAGAGCAATGTATAGCAAGGCTAAACCTGTGCAAAATTCGAAGTTGGTCAAAGAATGCCTAAAGAAGCTCAACAAATTAGGCAAAGAAAATAAAGTCCTCCTACTCTGGGTACCTGCTCACTAAGGGATAGAAGGCAATGAAAAATCAAATGATCTAGCTAGGAAAGGAGCGAACACTCCACTAACTGGACCAGAACCGTTCTGTTTTCCAAACGGGAACCAACTGAAAGCGGAACTGAAGAATCTGGAAGACTCCATCCGTAACTTGGAATGGGTGTCCTCCAACGGTCTAAGACACTCGAAAAAGTTCCTCAGAACTTACGACCGAGAAAAATCAAAGGTTTTCCTTGATTTAAGTAAAAACAATCTTCGGATTGTCACGGGGTTTCTAACAGGACACTGTCTCCTCAACGAACAGCTCAGTAGGCTGAAGCTGAGAAACAACGGCGAATGCAAATTTTGTGGGGAATATGGGGAAACACCAGAACACCTTATCACTGAATGCGCCGAGACGAGACCATTCGTGCCATGAACTTTGATACGTCTGATGTCGAGGATGGAGAGCTGGTCTCTGTGGAGCCGTTTCAGATACTGGCTTTTGTTAAAGCCCTGAGACTGTATGATGAGTTATACCTCGTTATAACTCAAGAAAGGGGAACACACAATAGATCTATAAGGTCGCGGTTATTAACTCCCCTCCTAAACATTCTACATTCTACAAACCTGTGCAAAGTACAGAGACTGGCATGCATCTGCACCACAGGAGCCATGAGAACGTGCCAAACAGCAGCAATGGATGTAATTCTAGACTTAATAACACAAATTTTTTTACCTAACTTTCTTATGGAGAAAAGGTTTTTTTGAAAATATGACAATTTTGTACTTTACAATCTACTTAGTAAGTAAAAATTTATAAGTAAATTCTCTCAATGGTTGTCAATAGAATTTACTTATATCATAATAGATATTTACGATACAAGTGAGTTAACAGCATCATTAAGATACGCATGTGAAAGTTGCACGAGTGCGTAGCACGAGTTGTGTAACCACACAAGTATCTTAATGGAGTTAACTCGCGTCTGTTGTACAATATTTTATTAATGTCTAACTATAAAAACACGCAACGAATTTTAAAAATTATTGTACTTAACTATATACCTATCCTAAAAATCAATTACCTTAATACCTTGGTTCAAATAACACCATGCATGGCAATGTCAATATTACACTAAACAATATTGATGTCACTAGTTTAAAAAATGAGCGATTCTGAAAGTATTCCCTTTGACATTGAAGAAGAGGCATTCAGAGCCATTTCTGGATTGCTTTCAGCAAGATCGAAACAGAAGTATGAATATACATACTCGAAGTATGAAAATTGGTGCACCGAAAAAAAGTACACAACTATGGAAATGAAAAGGTACTCATAACATATTTTTCCAATTTATCCGCTGCTTATAAGCTTTCGTCTCTTTGGCATGCTATTCAATATTACGTACTATGACATCTATTAAAATGAATATATGTATATGCTTCATCAGGCGTTTGCTTGAAATATTGTTCAAACTGTATCATTAACATTTATAATAAGTAAGTTTTTATGTTTTCAAAATTATTACCAATAGAACAGTTTATTTGTATTTAGTAGGTATTTAGTGCAAAATAGATGTTTTACAAAATAGTTTTTTTCTCTTTGGTAGTCATCTAAACAAGGAGTGCGGTAATAAAAATGCGTGAGTTAAGAAGCTCACTGACGGACGTAGATAAAAGACATTTTTATGGATTTTTTTGGACAAAAAATTCAGCTTATGATTAAAAATAGAAATTACATTCAATTATTTTTAATGCAATGCGTATAATTGTTGCTAATAAAAATCAGACAGTCTAACTGGCTATTAAAGGTTTAAAAACTCTTTTATATAAACCATCCTTTCGTTTGATTGATTTGTTACACAAAAAATATTTTTAAATAAAATATACCTTATATCAATCTAAAGAAATCTATAAATATTAGTTTAAATTCTTGAAATATACTAGAAGTTATTGAATGACATATACGTAAATTTTGCGCATGAATTCCTTGTTTTAAAAATACATATTCTGTTGATTGAATTTTATAGGTAAACCGTTTGCCAAAGGATATTATTAATATACTATTATCTAGTTTTTTAAAATTAAATTGAATTACATACATACTTTCTTTTGAATTCGCCATGTTGATATTAATTGGGTTTGTTTTTGAAATATAAACTTTAAAGGAGGAAAGTATAAGGGATCAAAACTCGTAAAAAAATGTCGAGGAATATAAAATTGAAAAGAAAAGTCACCTAATATTTTCCTCATTTTTGGAAATACATACTACCGGTAATTATTTAAGCTTCATGATTTCCAGTCCAGAAAATATATATTTTTTTTATTTCTGACCAAAAAAGAGCAAGTACTCGTATAATAGAAAAGATATTTTATCTGTGCTTGTGCTTAAAAAAGTACCTTAGGAATTTTATTATTCCGCGATATAAAAAGTTATGGGTAATTTAGAGGTATTCGAAAAGACACCGTATTTCGAATAAACCCCGTATAGTGAATCTACTACTACTACTACTACTACTACTACTGTCATTACTTGCTGACAAGTATTTGACACGCATCAGATGGTTACGCAAGGCGTTTTCTTTCATGAGTTTTTCTGTGACTGAAAAGCCCAATAAGTGATGTTATCTCTCTTCCGCACTAGAGATCTTGATATAACCCAGATTTTGGTAGGCGATTTTCTTGCATCCTGCATACGCGACCAGCCCATCGGTAGGGATCAAGCGGGGTTTAGTAATCATTCAAGGCTCTCGTAGCTAGCTTTTTCAAGGATCAATGCGTTTGAGACACGGTGGAACCATTTGATTCTTAACACTTGTCTAAGAGATAGAGAATCAGAAATTGAGCCAATGACATCTATATCGGTTTTGCTTTAGCTAGTCAGGAAATTGTTTTTTTTTGCATTAAAACAGACCAAAAGTACCTTCATCTATTGAAGACGCATCCGTGTATGTACAGGGTGGGTCAAATTCGACGCTTTTAAATGGAAACACCCTATTCTATAGGAGATAGACGAAAACTAATATCGGTGTCTGGAGCTCAATTTTCTTCAAAAACATGATGGTGAAAACCGCACATCGATATCTGTTACCGTTCGGAGTTACGGGGTCTTTTTCAAAAATGTGCATTTTTAACAAATCGCTGTAACTTTTTTGCTATGGAAAATTTTGTATTTCTATGAAAACATTTCCAAAGCACCTTTTTAAGTAGAATTTAATGGTTTAAGTATAATTTTTTTAAAATTAATAATTTAAGAGTTATCAACAGGAAAATTGATTTTTTATTTGGGACACCCCCCATATTTTTAATTAATTGAAAAGAATTTAAAATTACCTTTCTAAAAATATAGCACACTTGATATTTTGTTATAATCCCCTTCGAAATACAGAATTTTTAAAAGTTTGCCACTTTTAACTAGTAGGCTTTGGAGCCCTTATTGATGATATGCCCTTAATGGAACTGGAAAACATATTTTTCCAGCAAGACGACGCACCGCCTCTGAACGCTGAAGTTATCAGCAAATTTTTGCAGCCAATTTCAAGGATAATTGAATAGCTAACCAAGATCCCAGCCGTTGGCCGTCGAGGCCGCCTGACTTAGTGCCCACGGATCTAATCCTATGGATATATTTGCGGAAGAATAAATGTTCCTTATTCTTCCGTATAATCTAGACAAGAATTAGAAATACTTAGCAGTTATGAGAGGGTATCTTTCACCCCCATTGAGTTAATGAATTCCGCGAGAAATGTTCAAAAAGTACCCCGTCTGTCCATAACAGAAGACAGTCAATATGTTGAACGCCTGTAGCAAAATCTCATGTCTTGGTTTTCTATTTATTTTTATTGTTATTAGATATAGTTTAAATGTGTTGATGTTGGTTAAATATATTTTAAATTGTTATAAAATTCTGCATCTCTCATAGCAAATATTATTTTCGTTTTAATTGATGCTCACAGCTAGAATTTTTTTGCATTACAGCCGGTGCCGTTCAAAGCCTACTTATTTAAAGCGGGCGAATTTTTATATACTCTATATCTCGAAGAGGAATCGAACAAAATATCAAGTGTGTTATATTTTTGGAAAGGTAATTTTAAATTCTTTTCAATAAATTAAAAATATACAGGGTGTCCCATATAAAAAATCAAATTTTCTGTTGATGATTCTTAAATTATTAATTTTAAAAAAATTATACTTAAACCATTAAATTCTACGTAAAAAGGTACTTTGGAAATGTTTTCATATAAATACAAAATTTTCCATAGCAAAAAAGTTACAGCGATTTGTTAAAAATGCATATTTTGGAAAAAAACACCGTAACTCCGAAACGGTAACAGATATCGATATGCGGTTTTCACCATCATGTTTTTGACAAAAATTGAGCTCCAGACACCGATATTAGCTTTTATCTATCTCCTATAGAAAAGGGTGTTTCCATTTAAAAGCATCGAATTTGACCCACCCTGTACATTTAGTGTTTTTGTCACTTACAAATAAACAAAAGCTACTATCAATAAAATTCTATGAACAACATGGACAAAGTTGTCTCTAGAATGCTGTTACGTACAGAAATAACAATATAATAGTTTTGAATTCAAGAAAGTTGTTATGAAAAAAAAGACTAAGAAAAAAAATTAGACCACATGGCCCCCAATAAATGATTTACTGTTTATAAAAATCACATTCTGTTTTTAAAAACAGGCTTTTACTCCAAACTAAACATTTTCTCATTCAAGTAACCATTAATCAATTTTACGGTAATTTGTTTTTCATTTTTTTTTCACTAAGTTAAAGAATGGCTGGATCATTATCATCAAAGGAACGGCTTGTTCTGAGACAAACGACTTAGATTGCCAAAAAGTTTTAAAAAATTGAACAAAAAATAAACCAGAGATATACAGGGTGGTTCTTAATCATTTTCGGAAGAGTTTTGGGGCGATGTTTTGTACAAATAATATTTAAAATTCAATCTAGAGTGCCACGACAGTAAATATGCCGACAGTTTGACACGAAATTTCAAGTATGTGGTACCAAATTATTCTTAATTTTTTTTCCAAATATGCTAATGAGGTACCCCCTTCCATTTGAAAAAAATGAGGCCAGAAAAAGATACGAAAAATAAATAAACGAAAAATAAATGAAACTATCAAATTTAAATTTCCAATGCTCCTTGATTAAAATCGAGTGGTTGTCACAGTCATGGCACTCTGGATTAAAATTTAAAATACTATTTTTTTACTTGATAATGTCAAAAGTTTACATATGATATGTCATTCTATTCAGAATATCATTTTCTATCTAATGAAGAAAAACATTCTGAGGGTGCTATTCAAAAAACAAAAGTTGTAGTCATTTATGGTGAAACAGCAACTAACTAAAACTAATTGAATACGTCAATCAATCTCGATTTATATCATACATTAATATACCAAATCCCATTTTTTTATCTGAAAAAATAAAAAGTTATAAAGGTCAGCCATTTTTGAAAAACACCCAGTATAAGTTCAGTAGCTAGATTGGCCAAAACACTGAGCAAAATTTCAAAAATAAAGATAAAGTCAGTCCAAGAAGGTATTTTAATTCACATTCATAAATAAACGTTTCCTAAATACTTCATTTTTTTACTACATTATATTTTAAGTGTCCATACATTTATGAACCACCCTGTATATGTCTATTATTATGATTTTATAAAGTCGGTCTTTTATAAATTTGAAGCAAATAGCTATAACATAAACCGGGAGCAATAATGTTTCCCAGATAAGAAGTGTTGGCCCCAAGCCAGAAAATGGCTGTTAAACTGCATAAAATTACAAATAAAATTTTGTCATTTCGGTTTCGGCGTATGTTTGCCCATGTCTTTGAAATTAATAGGCTTGAACTTACGAGTGCGAATATATAATTTCATTTTCATTTATTTATATTGGATGCTATTTTATATGGTGATATCAGTAGCGGCGTCTGGTTTAAAACTTTGAGGGCGTATATCAATAAAATCTGCAAATGCCTGAGAAATGCATTTAATTACATTTGATTGGATTAGAAAAAAAGGTAGAAGTTTTTCAAAAAGAATAAATGAGCAACTTTCTATCGTATGATCGAATAAAAACGGCTATGAAGATCGCTTTTTTTATATGTACAGGGTGGGTCAAATTCGACGCTTTTAAATGGAAACACCCTTTTCTATAGGAGATAGACAAAAACTAATATCGGTGTCTGGAGCTCAATTTTTGTCAAAAACATGATGGTGAAAACCGCATATCTATATCTGTTATCGTTTCGGAGTTACGGAGTGTTTTTAAAAATATGCATTTTTAACAAATCGCTGTAACTTTTTTGCTATGAAAAATTTTGTATTTTTATGAAAACATTTCCAAAGCACCTTTTTACGTAGAATTTAATGGTTTAAGTATATTTTTTTTTTAAATCAATAATTTAAGAATTATCAACAGAAAATTTGATTTTTTATATGGGACACCCTGTATATTTTTAATTTATTGAAAATAATTTAAAATTACCTTTCCAAAAATATAACACACTTGATATTTTGCTCGATTCCTCCTCGAGATATAGAGTATATAAAAATAAGCCCGCTTTAAACAAGTAGGCTTTGAACGGCACCGGTTGTAATGCAAAAAAATCTAGCTGTGAGCATCAATTAAAACGAAAATAATATTTGCTATGAGAGGTGCAGAATTTTATAACAATTTAAAATATATTTAACCAACATCAGCACAGTTAAACTATATCTAATAACAATAAAAATAAATAGCAAACCAAGACATGAGATTTTGCTACAGGTGTTCGACATATCGACCGTCTTCTTGGACAGACGGGGTAGTTTTTGAACATTTCTCGCGGAATTCATTAACTCAGTGGGGGTGAAAGATACCCTCTCTTAACTGCTAAGTATTTTTAATTCTTGTCTAGATTATACGGAAGAATAAGGAACCTTTATTCTTCCGCAAATATATCCATAGGATTAGATCCATGGGCACTAAGTCAGGCGGCCTCGAAAGCCAACGGCTGGGATCTTGGTTAGCTATTCAATTATTCTTGAAATTGGCTGCAAAAATTTGCAGATAACTTCAGCGTTCAGAGGCGGTGCGTCGTCTTGCTGGAAAAATAGGTTTTCGAGTTCCATTAAGGGCAAATCATCAATAAGGGGTCCAAAGCCTACTAGTTAAAAGTGGCGAACTTTTAAAAATTCTGTATTTCGAAGAGGATTATAACAAAATATCAAGTGTGCTATATTTTTGGAATGGTAATTTTAAATTCTTTTCAGTTAATTAAAAATATAGATGGTGTCCCAAATAAAAAATCAATTTTTTTCCTATAGAAAAAGGTGTTTCCATTTAAAAGCGTCGAATTTGACCCACCCTGTACATACATATGTACTATTATATGCGAAATGTCATCGATCGTCATTTGCAAGCCAACTGGACGCCGTTTTTTTTTGATCATATGGTAGATAGGTACACATAAAAACAGATTTTCATCATTCTAACCACTAAATTGAAAATGACAATAATTTAAATAAATAAAAATTAATAATAAAATATAATAATTTTTTTTTTTAATTTCGAAATATTATTAAGGTACCAAAATAGGTTGCCTAGAATCCCTGGAGATGAATAAACTTAAAAATTCTCATGTTTTATGAAACTCCCAATTGACCCTCAATAAAAGCCATTTAAAGGTGCGTATTCATTATCCGCACGAACGAACGAACGAACGAACGAATGTACGCTAGTGGTATGGACGGGGACCGCACGATAGGACCGCACGAGAAGACCGGAGGCATTTGTTGGCGAACGCCTTTGATGTACCGACTCGAAACGGATGGTCGAGCGAACGAACGAACGAACGGCCGCATGCGTTCGGTCCCCATCTAAATATACCGCACTTTCATTCGTTCGTTGGTTCGTTCGGATAATGAATACGCACCTTAATAGACCAAAGTCATTAATAGACCACAGTAATATAAGAGTAAAAGTAAAAAACACAAACATAGCATAAGCAAAAATTAAAAACAAATAAAAAAATAATCATATACAGAAAGTTTGAGGTTTTTTGATTTTACCTCATTAAGAAATTGTTATCAGGTAGTAATTGTTAGGTACAGTTTATACCAAATAAACTTTTCGTCACGTGATTAAGTTTGACCGGCACAGCGTTGCCAACTTTTATATATTTTCTTTTAATCAAAATACTTTCGGAAACAAAAATAAATTAATTATAAATATATAAACAGTTATTATTTATATCAACAAAACTCACATTCTTAACGGCACTTAAGGGATATAAAGGGCCATTACTACTACTTTCCCGTTCAAAATATTCTAGTAAGGTTGCGATGAGTTTTTTACGGCTATTAAGCTATGTCGTACACTTCGCGCTAAAAATGTTCGACTGCAAGGTTAATATTAGTAAATGTTCTTAAGTTTAAGGTATCACAACACTATTTATTTAAACTTTATTTAAACCAAAAATTACTGCTAACAAGTTGGTCTCCGTTGGATTAACGCAGCAGTGTTGAAAAAATGACTATTTTATTTTTTATTATGAAGAGATGACTTTTTTGAAGAGATTAATTCGCCACAGAGGCATATACATTTTTTATAATTAAGTTTATATTGGCGTTTTAATGTTACTAATAAAAATATAACATTATAGTCATAAATTTATGCTCACTATATTATTCTTCGCATCTCCGTCCTTCTATGATAGTTTTTGGTAGGTATCACTTTTCCTATCCCGCGCACAAAGTGGTTCGAAAGAATGTGTAATGTAAACAAATATCCTCATCTTCGGCCCTGGAGGCGACCCATCGGTCCTTAATTAGTTCATTTTTTTGTGCCGTCGCGTATAGTTGGTTTAAAAGAGTGTTGTTACGATGCCAAGGATACGGGAAAAACGAAAATATTTTAATCAGCTAAAATCCATTAAAAAAATTCTCAGTCGTACCGAAAAAAAAATTAGCTAGTGATAGTGAAGATTTTTCTTCAGAGTCATCAGAGTTAGAAGGTAAATAAAAGGATGTAATAATTAATATTTTGCCTACTTTTATTGTAAAATATATAAATATATTTAACGCAAACAATATATGCGTTGGCAATAGAGTCGTAATTTGTTATATGTAAGAGAATGTTCGTTGTTTTAACTGGCATTCTGGCCATATTTCTATTATTTCCATACAGGATGATTATTATCTTGATGACATTCCTGTCATCTTTTGATTTTCTATAATAGAGAATTTATAAAAATTATAAGATTTATAGGAAGAGGGTTTTAACTACACAGAAATATATTATTTTAAAAGCAAGTTGAGCTTTCTTTGTTTTATAAAATAAAGTTTATCGCTATAGTGCGTATGCGACTGGACGCCAGTTTTTTCAGTTCCAGATATGTCTTGATTACAAAGCGCCCTTTGTTTTATTTCAGATACACGCAGGCTTATGGTTATTATGTTTATATTTTGTTTTGAATAATAATCATTCTAAATATGTAGGTATATCCAATAAGAATGTTCGTTGTTTTGGCTGCATTCTGGCCATATAAAATTTCTATAGAGGATAGTCATTGTCCTGATGACTTTCCTCTGATATTTTGATTTTCTATTATAGAGAATATTACTGTCTTGGCAGCATTTTGGCTATATAAATTATCTATACAGAATGTCATTGTCTTGATGGCATTTCTGTAATAATTTAATTTACTATTATCCTTATTATACTGGGCTATTATAGAGAATGTTCGTTGTCTTGACTGCATTCTGGCTATATAAATTATCTGTACAGAATGTCATTGTCTTGATGGCATTTCTGTAATAATTTGATTTAGTATTATCCTTATTATACTAGGCTATTATAGAGAATGTTCGTTGTCTTGACTGCATTCTGGCTATATAAATTATCTTTACAGAATGTCATTGTCTTGATGGCATTTCTGTAATAATTTGATTTACTATTATCCTTGTTATATTGGGCTATTATAGAGAATGTTCGTTGTCTTAACTGCATTCTGGTTATATATATATATAAATTATCTATACAGAATGTCATTGTCTTGATGGCAGTTCTGTAATAATTTGATTTACTATTATCCTTGTTATACTGGGCTATTATAGAGAATGTTCGTTGTCTTGACTGCATTCTGGCTATATAAATTATCTATACAATCAATTGTCTTGATGGCATTTCTGTAATTTGATTTACTATTATCCTTTTTATACTGGGCTATTATAGAGAATGTTCGTTGCCTTGACTGCATTCTGGCTATATAAATTATCTATAGAATCAATTGTCTTGATGGCATTTCTGTAATTTGATTTACTATTATCCTTTTTATACTGGGCTATTATAGAGAATGTTCGTTGCCTTGACTGCATTCTGGCTATATAAATTATCTATAGAATCAATTGTCTTGATGGCATTTCTGTAATTTGATTTACTATTATCCTTTTTATACTGGGCTATTATAGAGAATGTTCGTTGTCTTGACTGCATTCTGGCTATATAAATTATCTATACAATCAATTGTCTTGATGGCATTTCTGTAATTTGATTTACTATTATCCTTTTTATACTGGGCTATTATAGAGAATGTTCGTTGCCTTGACTGCATTCTGGCTATATAAATTATCTATAGAATCAATTGTCTTGATGGCATTTCTGTAATTTGATTTACTATTATCCTTTTTATACTGGGCTATTATAATCTATGGCTATTATAGAGAATGTTCGTTGTCTTGACTGCATTCTGGCTATATAAATTATCTATACAATCAATTGTCTTGAGGGCATTTCTGTAATAATTTTATAACATTATAGTCATAAATTTATGCTCACTATGTTATGATGCTATATTATCACCTTATAATAGTTTACAGTGAGTTGTATCCAAAACGTTGTATAACTCCAAGTGTGATCAATCACTTTCCCCTAATAAATCAGAAAATAACGTGTTAGATGTCCAACTACAAGATTTATTTATTTTTCTACTCAGTGTTCAGAATCTAAACCGAAAGAGATTAATAGCAACAATAAAAATTCTGAAAAACGATTCACAAAACACTTTTTCGATATTACCAGAATACTAAAAATAATATACACCGAAATTGTGCAACCTATAGTCTTTCTGGGGGTGACGCAAATTATTGTTTGCTAAACTTATTAATAAGATAGGGCCTACCCACCGGAAGATCATATTGAAAATAGTGTATAAAAATATACAAGGGGTATAAAAATAGCATCTTTCTTTCACACGCCCACAAAGTATATAAATATACGGCATTTGAAATTTACATTGTAAAATGGGGACTGGATATAATTAATGGCGTGATTGTTGCCAGAAACTGGAGAATATTTAATTTCAGAATAAAAACAGTTATCACGTGTGACATTATTATGGATATACAATAGCATAAATTTAATTTTTTAATCAGGAAAGTCATTATTTACAGAGGCATGATTTTTGTAGCAAATTCATGCGAAATATGATTCATGTTCGCATATATTTTAAGCTTCGACCCACATGACCTACAGAGCCCTGATTCTACAGGATACAGTATGATCTATTGCTTGTAAATAGGCTCTATTTCAGTTATATCAAAATTAATTTTTTACACACGTGACATATTCTCCATATTTAAAGCTTCCTTAAAATTGTCAAATTGCAAATTGTTGAATTTTTTAACTCGAGTATTTTACAGTACCTCAGTATGCTACGCAAAACAAGACGTATATATATTTTTCTCAGTAAGTTTTAACCAAACACTTTGTATTTACTCTTATGAATTAATATAATTTTTGACCAACGTTTTACAGGGTTTGCAATAATGCGTGGGGCATCTGTAGCTCCTAAAATAAAAAGTTATGAATTTTGTTTAAGTGAAACCTAAAGTATGTATTTGGATGTATTTCAGGACAATATTTTAATATCTACAGGGCCGCTCAAAAAAGTGTGAGTGGATCGGGATGATTTTTTTACCTACCCCGTATATTATTGCATTTTTGGTTTTCTTTTTGATCACTTTACATAATCCTAAAACATTATTAAATATGTTTTCATAGTTTCAAAGATATTAATAAATATATAAAAAATAAAAAAGAGGAAATAATTTATTGGGCAAGCCTACAGCAAGATTAGCCATGAGACATGACTAAAACATGACTACCCGTAGACACTCAGTGTTTCTGTCTTCCGGCTTCATCAATACGGGAGGAATCAGCAACGATGAACTAGCGATCCTGAAAAAAGAAAAAGGGGAAGCAAACGATGAGGCACAAGGCACCATTTGCGGCCTGGTTAGGCAGTAGCTCACAATTCGCAAGCGTTACCACCCAAAAAACCGCTGCGGAGGCATTCCAACACACCTCGCCGCTATCACCTTCGCCCAGAGGAAGCAATAAATAGAAGATGTTATCGTGGGGACTGTAATAAAGAAGAAGAAATAATTGATTGGGCAAGCAAGATTAGCCATGAGACATGACATGTGCCTGGTGCCTCGTTTGCTTCCCCTTTTTCTTTTTTCAGGATCGCTAGTTCATCGTTGCTGATTCCTCCCGTATTGACGAAGCCGGAAGGCAGAAACACTGAGTGTCTACGGGTAGTCATGTTTTAGTCATGTCTCATGGCTAATCTTGCTGTAGGCTTGCCCAATAAATTATTTCTTCTTTATTATTACAGTCCCCACGATAACATCTTCTGTTTATATAAAAAATATATATTTTCAGCCTTTTTTTTAAATTACAAAAATATAAGAAATGTTCTTAAATCAAAACTATATTAGGTATTTACTGTAGTTGGTCTGTACTTACTGTTCAGGTCTGTTTTTTTTTCATTTACTGTAGTTTGGTCTGCACAGGGTGTTTTTTTGATCAGTAGCTTATGACTTTAAACGTCACGCGATGTAAAACTATATCTGCCATGTCATATTGCCATTAGCTATCACTAAAGTACGAGATTTAATTATTTGTTTTTGTTTAATATAAGTCTAGAAAATTTTTATTCTTACCATTATTTCTTCTAAAACGATACCGGGTTTTTCTCAAAAGTACCTCACCCCTATAACTTTTTTTAATTTTTTGTCTGATGATTTGACACATAATGTCAAAGGAAGCTAGATAAAATCAAGAAAAAAATACTCTTTAAAACTTTGAATAAGAAGACTAGGAAGGAGCATAATGCTATCCATGTATTCATGCATGGTGGGCGGAAAAAGCTCTCTAGGGTGGGGATCCTTGACAGTTCTGTTTGACGATTCATTTGACACATTTGAATTTGATTTGAAATTGTGTGGATTTGTCAGTCTTTACGGAGCTTATTTTATGTTATTTATGATTTATTCTACTACTGATAGTTGTATAAATGTAGTAAATCTAGATGGAAATTGTGGCAGAACTTAAATTAACAGTGACATTATCGCGATTTATCGAAAAAGACTCTAAGATAGTTGGTTGTGTAGCGTGCGGTAGATCTCGGTAAAAATCGAGTGAAATAATGGAACAACGTTTCGCTAGTAAGTGACTATATAATATACATACGTGTAGTAAAACGATCATTTATGAAATTTACTGAAATTAACTAATTATATATTTTTTCTTGCATTTTTGCTTTTATTTGTTACTTATCAAAGATTAGATGTCAAAGAATTTAGATACGTCAATTTGACTTAATTGCTTCAGTAGCGTATCGGATGTTTATGGTTATAAATAATTATTATAATTTATCTATTTTTATTATAATTTTATATTTTTATAACACTTTTTATAACTACCAACATTTATTCACAACGTAAAATAAAAAAAAAATTATTGAGTCTACGCCACGTCTACCCTACATCATAGTTTTACATTTTTTAAATAAAATTAGAACGGCACTGATAAACCGGAATTTAAGTCGGCCATATTTGAGGCCCATCGCGGTGGACCTAAGATTTTTGATATGCTCCTTCCTTAGTCTTCTTATTCAAAGTTTGCCATAGTAGCTGTGGTAATCACTAAATTTGTCTTTTAGGCTATACAGATTTTTTTGACAGGCAGTTTTTTTCCTCCAAAAATTTTAAATATTTTTTTCTCAAAAACGGTTAATTTTAGATATAAAGTGTTAGGTTAGGTTACATAAAATTTTACAGAGAATTTAACTATATAATAAAAAATGGGGCAACTCGATATTGTAGTTCTCTAGAAACTTCTAATGCACGCTCAGCCTGGGACACCCTGTATACTTTATGTTCTTATATAAATAAAATATAGTATAGGATGCTGTTAATTTACTTGAGACTTCGTAGAGTCTTGAGACGGAAAAGACAATTGATGTTTTAGATTTTTTTTTATCAATATTAGAAATAAAAATTTAATATTATAGTAGTTCGCTTTACAGCAATTAAGTTTTACTGATATAGATATTCTTTCTTTTAAAGGTATATTGTGGCTAGAAAAGATATACGTCCAGGAGAAATAATTATATCAGAACAACCACTGGTAGTAGGACCATGTACCGACTGCAGAGTGCAATGTTTGGGCTGTTACAAGAATTTGGAAAGCGAAGATAAAATTTTCAAGTAAGTAGAAGAATCAGAATTTTCTTAAAACATTTTTGAAAATTTGTTTTATACGCTTCTACTATCAATAAATATTAAAGATAATAAGTATCATTTATATTAACAACTTGATCAAATCAGCAACTTATTTTAATTTAACATTTTCGATTCATTCAATTGCCTTTGGTATTTTGGAAAAAAAATCTATATATTATTTCTAGGTGTTCTGGTTGTGGATGGCCTCTATGTTCAAAAAAATGTCCTGGCCGTAAACGTCAACATGGTCACACTCAAATAGAATGCACCATTTTGCAGGAATGCAAGTCAGCTGCTTTTTTAAATTACGACGACTTGCAAGATGTTCGCGCAAATTTCCAAGTTATTGGTAAATAAAATTATATTTATACAAGTGTCACTATTACAAGTGATTGATTTTAGTGCCTCTCCGATGTCTGATTCTGAAAACTACTGACCCTAGTAGTTACGATATATTGATGGACATGGAAAGTCACAACGATATAAGAAGAAACATTCCTGATCTGTGGGATCTTAATCAAACGAGAGTGGTTGATAGAATTATAAAAGACTGGGGACTGACTGAATTTACCGAAGAAGAGATACACACAATTTGTGGCATATTGGAGGTAATAATGAATTATGTATTTATAACTTATACATATTAATCGGTTTAAAACGTTCTACGTCTTCCGATGCCATCTCTCCATACACCGTCTCCGAGAGCTCTTTCCTCCATAAAAGTGTCAATCTCTATCTACCAACTTCTTCTCGGTTTACCCGGTTTTCTTCTTCCTGCAGGTTTCCAGTTTATGATTTGCTTTGGGATTCTTATTTCTGCAATTCTTTGGACATGCTCTACCATAGGAGTTGTCTGTTCTTTATCTCGTCCACTATTGTATGTTTAACTTCCATAATCTCTCTTATGCGTTCATTCGTTCATTGGTTTTTGATCTCGAGTCTTGATTTGCCTGCTGCTTTCCTCCAAAACTCCATCTCTGTAACTTCCAGCATTCGTTTTGTGGTTTACTTAATTGGCCACACTTCACAGTGGTTATACTCTTGATGATGGTATTATATATTAATGTTTTGTTCCTGTTGTTTATGCTTCTGTCCCACAATATCCCATTTAATACCGTGATTCCTTCCAGGTTGGTTTCGTTCTTTAATTGCTGTATCCAACACTCCATCATTTGTGATTTCCATACCCAATTATTTGTATTTTGTGCAGCACTTAATTTTGTTCCCTTCTTCTAGTCTTGTTGTTCTCCTCTGATACACATATATTCTCATTTATAGTTTCTGATTTATTTTATTGTTGTGGTACTGGTAGTCAACTTATAAGCTACTTTTTAGAAATAGTTACAGGAATATAAGATTTTATTTTCAGGTAAATGCTTTCGAAATTGGGCAGCAAGGAGTTAACATAAGAGGACTATATCCTACCTCATTTTTACTATCACATGATTGCGTACCAAATACAAATCACACAGATCACGAAGACACATACCAGTTAACTATCAGAGCCAGTACTGATATTCTGGAGGGTCAGCCTATAACTCTAAGTTATGCATACACTCTTCAAGTAATTATTAAAATATACTGTAATAATACCAATAATACTAAGAGTTTGTAAATTATGCTTTTCTTTTAGAGTACCCAAAAAAGGAGAGAACAGTTATTAGAAAATAAGTTTTTCGAATGCAGATGTAAGAGATGTTCTGATCCTACCGAGCTAGGGACTTACGTAGGAGCTCTTCATTGCCCAAAATGTGATAACGGTATGTTTAAAATATGATTTTTTATTAAATATTAAAGTTTTTATTGATATTTTGTAGGTTTAGTTCTCTGTGATAATCCTTTGGACCTTGAATCTCCTTGGAGCTGCACAAATGTCAGAAATGTATGTCCAGGATATTCTTTAAGTGCACACTCTCATAAATTGCTAATAAATAGGTATATTCGAACATTTCTTTTAAACTGACATTGGAAATAATAGCTGAACTTTTTAGGATATCTAATGAAGCGGAATCAATAGACAGTAACGACATAGACGCTTTAGAACACTTTCTACAAAAGTACAGAAATGTTCTTCATTCAAGCCATTACCTGTGTTTAGGAGTTAAGGTCACTCTGAGTCAGGTGTATGGTAGAATACCTGGATATTTAGTACATGAATTGAGTGAAAAACAACTAATGAGGAAAAGAGATATTTGCTATGAGATATTGAAAGTTTTTGATGTAATTGAGCCAGGATTTACTAGAATAAGAGGCGAGTATTTTTCGATACAGTTAAATATCTGTAATTTAAATGGTAGTTTTTTGTTATTGAACCCTTGGGGGTTCATTTATAAAAATAACTTTAATCTCTTTGAACACTACTACCAAGTTCTACGGTTTGTCAACCAGGAGATTCTGGTATAGATATAGATAGTTAGCTATCTAGTAGTACGAGATTCAGCATGATCTGCAAATAATATTACTTTGCATTGTGATACTACAATATAAGATACTTTATCACCCCCTGAAATGAAATAGTTAATTTTTATACAAGACGATAAAATACCATTTTATCGTCTTTTATAGATAAAATACCATTTTATCGTCTTGTATAAAAATGTCGACCAAAAAGATTTTATCGTCGTGTATAAAACAATATTTTTTTTCCATAGCGAGTTACGTTTTAAAAAATATTCAGAAATTATTATTTCAAGGAATTTATTACGAGTAGAAAAAATATTGTGCTGGGTTGGCGTTGGTTTCTATGTAATTTGACAAATAAATAAAGCTGTCTCTTTAGTTGTCAGTTTTGAGTCAATATCACGTCAATATTTTTTAATTCTCTTTCGTGTCGATTGCTGATTGAATTGGAGCCAGAAATGGCTCAAAACGAAATAAGTAAATTACCAACAAATATTCAGGCTGAGGCGACAAACGCCATATCCAAACTATTTCCATTTAAATCCAGAATAACTTATGAAAAGGAATAAAAACAAAAAAAAAACCAAACCAAACCAAACATTTAAAAAATGGAAGCAATTAAAAAACGTGCGAGAAGAAATAAAGTTTTTAACCTATCCCAACCTATCCTCGCTGTTAAAGTGTCATTTAATCTACCCTTGCGGTTAAAATACTATTTTATCTACTACTTTTGATAGATATAAGGCAATTTTAACAGTTGCTATGGAAAAAATAAAATAATCATCAATTAATTTAGTCAACTTGTCAATCAATCTCTTTTAATGACATATGTAAAAAAATACTCTATTATTTTCAGGAGTAACTCTCTACGAATTACATGCTCCATTAATGATCCTTCTCACACGACAAATAGAAACACAACCTTTATCAAAATCTGATGTCAAGTCTGCCCTAAAGAAACTACTTCGATACTTAGTTGAAGCCAAGGTGATCCTGTCATATGAACCGGAACATTCAACTGAAGGATTGATGGGTGTAGCAGCTAAAGATGCTCTGCTACAGATCAAAAACTGGGAGAAGATTGTTGGAAAGATCAGATAAAATTTGGTGTTATTATTGTGTTCACGTGTGATGTATTATTTATAAAAAATTGTATTTAGGATGTAGGATTTTTATATGATATATGTACCGGGTTATTTGACAAAAGCTGAATAAAGACATGTTCTATTTTTAATTTTTTATTACTTCAAAGTTTCAAATAATTTTCTCAATAAAATGTTTTAATAGCACAGTATGACAGTAGTCCATGTGAAAAATGAAGTCAATATAATATTAAAATTAAATATTAATAAAAAGTTCCTTCACCATATCGTCAAGGTTTTTATCTATAATTTCGTTTTAGATTTCTCGCAGTAAAAGAGGCACACATAGTTTTACTACACGTTGAAAACTTTTTAAATTATTAAGTTTTATTTTTCCTATATTTATTTCATTTGCATAGGTACTGTTTTATAATCGATTTACCTTAATGTTCCTATTCTTTTCTAAATTTAAGTGTTATTATTAAATTAGACAATAGTTATTGTACTAGGATAGCTTTCATATAAGTCGTTGACCTACTATTACGAGTATACAAATAAAATCTAATTATCAGGCACTGTTAAAAGACTATATGATTATTCTAGTGGATACCAGTGAATACCATTATTATATTGTCAATGCAGAAGATGAATCAAAATTAAAAATGTAATGAATCGAGTGAGATTTAATGTTTATTAATAAATAAATCGTATTGCTATCATAAATAACATTTAATGAAACTGTGTTATATATAAATATTTTTTTTCAAAAAAGAGTTTTACGAATCTAACCAAACTTGACACTTTTAGAATCTGATTTATGGAGAGTAATACATTTATATCAACAATACAAACAATAGAATTTATAAAAATTTATTAAATATAAAGATTTTCTTTATAGCTAAACTAATTTATGGATCTTCAATAAAATAAAATTTATTTGTATAGGTTTGATGTTCGGTAAATTGTTTACTTCGAACTGAATCATACACTTTTGTCTTTATATTTTTTGCAATCAAAATTTTTCCGTTATAGTTTGTTTAGAAGCATGCAAATATTTGAATCTTTGAATGTAAACTGGAAAATTTGTTAGACTTTTTTAATATATAATCTATGACATACAATTTGACATCTTACAAAGAAGTTGAAAGTGTAAAATCGTTAGATATAAACGTTAGATCAATTTAGTAGCTAATTTCTATCACCTTAAACTGCTTTGATCTTTTGTGAAAAAGTCTGTCCTCTAGATTTTCTGGTGATTTTATCTTTTCATTCAAAGAGCAGTACATTTGGCACTAGGAGCAGTAAAGATGGCAGAGTATCTTGGTTTGGAGTGTTTAGCAAATTGTACTGTACAGAGTGGTCGAAATTGGTCTGTTTTAACAGAGAAAACCTATTTCCTGACTAGATAAGAGCAAAACCGACATAGATGTCATGGGCTCGATATCTGAGACACGTTTAATGGCCTAAACCGCCTGTTGATATTTTCACTGCAACTGAGATACGGGGTCTTTCTGATTTATTTAGCAATCTTGATTGCCATTTTATTGAAAAATCGCTTTTTATTCAAAATCTGAGCCAGATAGGTATAGGAAACCCTAATATAGTTTGAAAATGCATTTAAATCTGCTTCGACTTATTTTAAGAAATATATAAGTAGTGTTGTATTTGAAATAACGAAGTTTTTATGTAAATTAGATATTTAAAACAGACCAGAAATTTTTGATACCCCTGTATGCATTTAAGGAAGCAATAACATTTTTTAGTAAAGTTTATTTCTCTGGCTTCAATGTCAGCACAAGAATTAACTCTGAAAAGTAATGTACAGGGCGTTGACAAACTTTTTTATTATATCATGCATATTTAAATATCTTTAAATATCTCAAAAACCAAAGCATTTAAACATATTAAACCCTTTTAATAAATGTTTTATTTTATGCCCAAGAATCCAAAAATGAAATAAAATACCGGATGTCCCATAAGAAAAAATATAACTTTGATATGGATCTTAGTTCTGACACACCTTGAACATCTCTCTACATATACCCATAAAAAAAATTGTTTCTATATCTTTCCATTTTAGTATAATCAACCGAGGCGAATGAGGTGCGCCACCCTGTATATAACAGAAATAAAAAAAGCCTAAAGTAAAAAAAACTAATCTAAGACATAAGGATGATTCTATAACAAAAAGGCTCGTGTACATATGCCACCCTTCTACGAAGAATCGAGGTTTTGTTAAGATAATAAAAAGAGCAACACGAAATGCCTAAACATGGTATTAGTAAAGTAAGGGGCGGTAAGGGGTGGGCAAGCCGGCAGTTATCTCCTAATAGTTTTCCGATACGACCCCATTAAAACAAGCTCGTTTAATCAATGGATTGTAAAGAAATTGGGAAGGTGCGTCCAGGAAAACAAAAAGAAAGGCCCACGTAAGAGCTGAATTCATAAATCATATTCGATTTTTTTTATTGGCGTGTGTCTATAATGTCTGGGCTATTACCAAATTTACAATCGAGGAGTTATAGTAATAGGAAATAATAATTTTGAATTATAATAGCAATAAAAATCATACAAATATTCTTTTTGTGTCCAGCAAATGATCAGACATTATCTACCAAAGGTTTCAATTTCCAACTCTAATTGCATTCTACAATTCACACTAAACTGTTATTTAAAGATGTTATTGCAAATGCCATCAAAACGTCAAATATATTATTATTAAGCTTTCAAAGATTGATCTACTTTGAACAGACCAAACTAACAAAAAATCCAAAAAAAACTTATGAAAATAATTATTTTTTTGCAACACTGAATGTCAACAGCCATAATGGATAGTTTCTTAACAGACTTTGTTTTTGTTGTTATGTAAGTAGGATAGCTAATAGTATTGCAATTAATTCAAAGGCATTTCAAAATCGATCTATTTACAAGTTTTAAATCGATTTACTGGGAAGAGGAAAAAATTACGGTTTATTTTAGATTCTAAAGTAAATGATTAGATGGTTGGGCTGATTAATTTAATTTTGAATGCGGTTTATTGAATAAATTTCCTATTAAAAGTTACTAAAGAAAAAGAGAATGCAATTTTATAGTTTAGTTCAAATTAATCTGAATAATTTAGTTGGATGTTGCACTGTGAAAAATATAATTTATTTGCATTATTATTTGAACTATATTTAGATACCTACAACTTACTACTACATTATTGTTAACTAAAATCTGATTTTTCAATTTTGTTTTGTGAATTACGCCAGATTCATTATTGGCTATTGGTTTCAAACATATATAAATGAGTGAATGTATCGTCATGAAGGTGTGTTTTATTATTATTGTGGCGAGACAATGAACGAGAAGGCACTGTATGAGTTGATTATCAATTACCAGAGGAGAGTTTTACAGCGAAAGTTTATAATAACGAATCGGATATTTTTAAAAGGTTAATAAGATATATAGTCTGACTATTTTCTTTATTAAGAATTTTGAGCATATATACAGGGTGAGTCGTAAATAAGTGCAAATATTTTCAGGGCTGGTAGATCTCGATAAAAGAAACATATTTTCTCTTTGCCGTTTTTCTCTTTGCCGTTTTTCGAAATAAGTCGAAATTAACCGAATTATTCAAGTTTGAACATTAAAAAAAATTATTTATTTTTGAAATAGTTTGAGAGCCACCGGATTTTTTCTGTATTTGCATTCCTTTTAGTGCCGTAACCATAGAGTAAAGCCGTAACCATGATTAAGAAATTATACGCTGGAAAAATTTATTAACAGTAGGTAGTTCTAAAAAACAAATAGTTCTAAAAAGGTAGTTCTAAAAAGTTTTCTAAAATATACAGAAAAATTTAGAAGAAAATGCACGATTTTCAAAATCACTTTTTTTGCGAAAAAACCTCATAGACGTGTTCCTGGGGTCGAAATATACCACCCCTAAAAACATTTGCACTTATTTAAGGCTCACCCTGTATTGTAAGTAAAATTTATTTTTCCTCATCAATTTATTGTCTCCTCATCAATTTTATTTTTCATTTCTGATTCGCCAGAAAGAAATTTTCCAAAATATATTAAGATATACATGTATATGGTTCAAACCATTTTTTAGTAGGTATCACCCTTCAGTAATGATGTTGTATGATTAACTTTTTCACAATCGCTAGAAACTGAATTTCTTTGGTAGAATGTGGTTCATAGTATTGAGAAAATTTACTGGTATTTTATGACCAAACCCAAGAAAATTTGTATTCGGCTTTTCAACTATTGGTCTACGATTACCTAAAACCCTTTTAAAAGTGTATCAACAAATATTTTCATCATCCTTCTATAGAATGGCTTTTTGATTGAGAGGGGTTATCTTTAGGCATATTATTTTGTGTACTTTTGTTTTTAAATCAATTGCTTGGACCTTGGACTGACATTTGTTTGGACTACTCCGAGACAAGGAAGTGATTGGCTAAAGTAAATTCTGCCACAGTCCGACTTAATTTAGATATCTCATCAATCAAAATCTCATTATTTCAAAATTATAATAGGTGGTTGCAATTATAAGAAACGTCCGAACCTTCACCACTAGCACATAACTTTCAACCGCTAATTTTGCCCCACGTTGGGCGCCATAAATACGGTTACTGCTTTTATTATTATGGAATGTAATTATTTTTTAGACTTTATATAATAAATTTTATTTATTCTTTCTTGGTTGTTCTAAACAAAAATCGTTTGTTTTTATTGATACACAACGTTTCGCGTATAATATAATGTTTTTTCAGGAATGTTTTCTTCCTCTTTCCGATATCTTGCAAGTAGTAATGCTTCTTTTCGTTTCTTTGCCGAGAATTCTCTTCCAAGATATAGGAAAGACAAAAAACATTCCTGAAGAAGCATTATACCGTATGATCGAAAAAAAAAATGGCGTCCAGTTGGCTTGGAAATGACGATCGATGACATTTCCAATATAATTTTACATATAAAATGACAGTGATCTTCATTTCCTAGCCATCGCTGACGCCGTTTTTATTCGATCATATGGTAGATATTAAATGCGAAACGTCGTGTATAAATAAAAACAAAATATTTTTGTTTTAATTGATCCTAGTCACAACATCCAAGAAACAACAAATAAAACTTTTTATTATTATGTTTATATATGTTTTTTAAATTACAGAATGGAAAAACACATTTTTCTTATATGAAAGTTCATCTTCTGCTTGCGCTCTGTTTTTTTTCATTGCACTAAGACGTTTTGGAGGGATTTTGTACTAAAATTTAATTTTGCAGCAATTAAACAAGCAGATTCGAAAAAGTATACATTTTAAATTTTGACAATGATTTTTTTACTGGCTGAGACTTGTTTCTGTTTTCTATCTTCCCATCAAGGCGGAGCATCAAATTCATAGTTTTAATAGGAATACTATAACATAACTTAGAACTTATGACCTAGAGAAATCAAAGATTTTCCTTGATTTAAGCAAGAACAATCTTTGGATTGAGACGAGGTTTTTAAGAGGATACTGTTTCCTCAATGAACACCTCAGCAGATTGAAGCTAATAAATAACGGCGAATGCAGATTCTGTAGGGAAAGTAGAGAAATACCAAAACATCTCATAACTGAGTAATGAGTGCGCCGAGACGATAAACATTTGTGCTATAAACTTTAGTACGACTGATATCGGAGATGGAAAATTAACCTCTATAAAATCGTCTCAGATTTTGTCAAAGCCCTGAGAGTGTATGATAAGTTATAACTCAAGAAAGGAAACCCTCCCCTCTCTCCCTTACAATCTACAATCTCTCTGACATAATTTTTAAGTTATTTTGTCTCCTCCCCACCTTCTAGAAGTTGACGTTTATGACTTCAGGATAATAATATTAGAGAAGCTTTAAATCCGACAAACCGTTCCGCTACTGCTCTTACTTTTACTTAGCGCCACCGAACCCTCTTCTCACTTCCACTGAAGACGAGTCGGATACCCACACCTGCTGTCACCTGCAAAAACTCCACGCTGGTGGAACGCCGACGACCATCGAACAGCAGAAGGAGACAAACCGCGTATTGTAGTTGACCACGACGGGTACGGTTACATCTAGTCCCAGCCGCACCGGTATAAGCGTGCCTCAGGTCAATTTCAGTTGTTCCTGCTGTTTGTATTCGACCGGTTTCGAAAATACTCGGTTTTTAAGAGTCATTTTCTTTGGAAAATTAGTGGTTTGGGTTTGGAATTAAAAATACAGGTGAGTTTTAGTGTGCATTAGGCATAGTTAGTTAAGAGCTATCAATATTTTCCTGGTATTTTGTTATTTAAAAGAACTTTCCGGTTTTCTATTTTGGTTTCAAAAATGTTTGAACTAGAAACTAGACAACTTTTGTTTTTGAAAAAAGCAATGTTGTGTTTGCAATAATATTTATACAAACCTAACTTTTGGTGTGTAGTCTGCATCATAACTGATGTCAAATTAATATAAATATAATATCTGGTATTATACATGATACTATATTATTAGAAAGATTTGCTCCTGCTTCCTACTTCATATTTACTGGTTTAAAAAATATATTCTATCTTAAATAATAAAAAATACAGTTTTTTGAGAAGGAAGCAGAGTTTTTGGTTCAAAATTAAAAATACAGATGAGTTTTAGTGTGTTGTAAGTATAGTTAGTTATTATAAAAGATTTATTACTGCTTTCTAGTTTAGTTTGAAAATTATTTGAACTAAAAACACGTCATTATAGTTAGTATTTAAACATAGCTGAAGTTTGGTGCGTAGTCTATATTATAAGAGATATCAAATTGATATTTTTACTTTTAGTGTTTAGTATTCCTGGTATTCTGATGTTTTGCAGCAATAAGTATCAAAATACAGTACAATAATAATAATTTTTGCTGTGTTTATAATAGATATCAAATATATTCTGTTATTATACTTAATATTTTATATTCTAAAATATACGGTTGGGTATTACAGTGTGAAAAGTAAAGTTCATCGGTGGATGGTGGTAAATTAGTATTTTCTTTTGCTTTAGCGTTTTATTTTGCATCTGATATTCTGTGATTATAAATATTTGTCCCCATTCAGACACAATCTTTGCCCACATGGTTTTATTGTTAAAATTACTTACGTTTATGGCTATGAAATATTGACGGACATTTGTTGTTATTATTACTTAAAAAATTCCCCCCAAAAAAATATACACAAATGATTAATGCTACATGCACTCAAGGTTTTTGATTTTCCAAGCTTTTATTTACTCATATTGTGGCAGTATAAAGTAGGTTTATGAATAACATCGTATTTAGTTCTAAATGGTAATTACAATTTAACAGTTGCGATAAGAACAATAATTGTATATTGATGTAAAAATGGAAATTTAGTAAATATCACGTAAGAAAATTCAACTTTTTTCTCCAAATTATTTTTTATATACCTACAGTTTTACATACTAACGAGATAAACACTACTATTCATATGAATTCTGATTTTCAAAATTTCAGTGTAAATTTTTTTGTGGATAATCCATTTTCCAGAATATTACAGAGAAAATACACTAAGTATTTATTATAAATGGATCAAAATACAATAATTAACTGTTATGATCATAGTAAATGAATACTTATTCTTATTATTTTTTAAAGATATATTGTATATTGTCTATCCAATAATTAAATTATTACTATATTTAATTCTAGAGATATTTGTTGTTAAAAACTGTTAGTAGACGCTATAATATTTTTTAACCACTAAATTTTAACTAGTACCACCCAATATTCCAAACAACTGTAATTAGGGCTTAATTAAGGTTTGCAGAGCTTCAGCATTTGACATAAAATAGCGAGCAATTTTTTACAGACCTCTATAAATTATATATCACTGTAATCAGAAAACTTCAATCTATTTCCGTATTGTACCGCAATTTTAAATTATGTCTTTATTTTCGAGAAAATTTAGTACAAGCATAAGGAACATTTTGTTGATGTTTGACCATCAAAATCTTAAAAACAAAGAACTTGTCTAAAAATGTGCTACAATGCGGATTTAGTATAATCCTTTATCTTTAATTTCCTTCTTCATTTGTGTAAAAATACCTAGCCGGTTTTACATAAAACGTTAAATGCCCAACGCTTATTTAGCTACTTTTTTGGACTAGTGAAATGGACTCTTAAGAAATCAAACGCCTTTAAAAGCAACGAGGTTTATCTTTATAGACAAAAAAACCTTATAGACGTTATAGACCTTTTGGGTGATTTTTAAATTTTTGAAAGGATCTAAGATCTAACGTCCATCCCAGGTAGAATTCTTTTTACTAGGATGTTATAATAGTTTTGATGAGGATGCTGAACTAACAAATTCCCATTTTCTATAATCTACTACTACATTCAGTAAGTCCATAGTCGTTGAAAAATATTTTTTTGAAACGATACCATTTCTATTCTATAAGATATCATACATTTTTGGTTTAAAGTAAAGTGATAGAAAACTTGTTTAACATTCTACAGGGTTGTTCTCCACATACGACACGGAGTATTGTAGCTAAGCGATTAGATTTTTACAAATTGTAAGTTTTGGGTTCATTGAAGGACTATTAAAGTTACAATTTAAAAATATGTTTACATGATACAGAGCGTCCCAAATAAATTAAAAATATCAAAGTTATATTTTTTTAAATGGAACACCCTGTATATTATTACATTTTTAGTTTCTACGATTAAAATAAAGGTAAATTTGATTAAGGCTTATCACACTTAAACCTTACCGTTTTTGAAATATTTTCAATTCTGTGAAATTGCAGTAAAACTTTTAAGGCTCCATTTCTCCAAGGGTACCAAAGTTTTTAATACTAGATATTTACTGAAGTTTATTTATTGATCAGTTATTGTGTTGCAATAACAAAAATAATACTACCTCATACAGAGTGTCTAAAAATTTACTTTAAATAATTACTAGTTTTAAACGGCAATAACTCGTTTAATTTAACTGGAATACCCTGCATATTTTAGAAGAATCAGATGCACAATTTAATTGTCTATCAAATTGTATTATACCATTTCTTACCTATCCCTTCAAGTTTTCGTAAAAAATGTATTTTCTTATAATTTACACCTCATTTATCAATATACCCATGGAATATTGACATTTTAGATTGTTCTTAAAGCAAAAAATATGTAAAATGTACAGGTGCTAAAAACGATAATATTACTAGCCCATTTGTATATAGAAAGAAAACTATTTAAATCTTTATAAAAGAGTATACCGTTAATTAAATATACCACCAGTTCCGCCCAAATATAAATTAATTACATACTTAATTGAATCATTTGTTAACATAGTTAATAAATAGGTTCGTTCCAACCCGCGTAAGAAACGGTTTCTTACAGTAAGGAGTTTGCGCAGAAGTTGAAAAGCGTTCCAACCGGATTTACTGTCGGTTAGTAAATCATATATTTTCTGTTCCGTCTTAAATTGAAAACGGTTTGAAAACTGTCAGAACGGTTTGCAAAATTTTCTCGTATCATTTATCCGAAGCATGCGTATTACCGTTATAACCACGCCATAACTAATACAATAATAGCAAATTTGATTATACTCGTATCTGTTTGAATAATTTAAACGGGCTGTTTAACTAAAATATTTAAACAGTTTTTTTTTATTTTTTAATGAAATAAACCAACTTTATCGACAATATTAGTATCTGTCCCCTTTAAAAATGTGTTATATCTCTAAAATTAATCTAAAATGTAAATATTCCATGGTCTAAATGACATGGTCATAAATGAGGTCTAAATGATAAGAAAATATGCATTTTCTAGGAAAACTTGAAGATATAGGTAAAAAATGGTAGAATATAATTTGATGGACAATTAAATTGTGCATCTGATTCTCCTAAAATACACAGGGTGTTCCATTTAAATTAAACAAGTTATTGCCGTTTAAATCTAGTAATTTTTTAAAATAAATTTTTAGACACTCTGTATGAGGTGTATTATTTTTATTATTGCAACACAATAACTGATCAATAAATATACTTCAGTAAATATTTACTATTAAAAACTTTGATACTCTTGGAGAAATGAAGCCTTAAAATTTTTACTGCAATTTCACAAAATTGAAAATATTACAAAAACGGTAAGGTTTAAGTGTGATAAACCTTAATCAAATTTACCTTTGTTTTAATTGTAGAAACTAAAAATGTAATAATATACAGGGTGTCCTGTTTAAAAAAATACAACTTTTATATTTTTTATTTATTTGGGACACTCTGTATCTTGTAAAAATACTTTTAAATTGTAGCTCTAATAGTCCTTCTACGAACCCAAAACTTACAATTTGTAAAAATCTAATAATCTAGCTGCAATACTCCGTGTCGTATGTGGTGAACAACCCTGTATAATGATAAATATAAATATACTCTTATTAATAAAAGCACACTTGTATCTAGGCCCAGATACCTACTATATTTTCGGATATAAGAACATTTTAGGTAGCATTAATTTGTTGATTGAAACTCAAAAACAAGAAAATTGAAAAAAAAGTAATCAAAAATAAAAATATCTATTGAAGATTTAACAAACGAGAGAAAGAACGTTTCGACAGACGACATTAAGAAATTGACAGAAAAATCAATTTACCTTTGAATTAAAATAATAGAAAGCAGTTATTGCCATTTCGCAACATATAACAATTACTTATAATCACATTAATAACTGTATAATATTTGCACATATAGGTTTTAATTGCTTACTGTTTAGATTTACGTCTAAGATCTTCCTAACAACCAACACATAAATTTTCTAGATTTAATTGGTTAGTATTCTCATTCCTTTCTTTTTGACATAAAAAGATAATTTCATGGTAACCTAGTCAGGGGCTTCGGGTATAATATTATGTATATATCAGAGGAACTTACGAGGTATAAGCTGGGAGCTATTGTATAGGTATATTCAATTCCTAAAGCAAGCGGTCCAGGTAGAGTTGAGTACTAGATCATGTGGAGAATTGATATAGATTCTATTAAAAAAAAGGATATAGTCTCATCTTCCACCGATTTGAATTTTCTTTTGGAATTATTTAATTAAACTTCTATTGGAAAACGTCTTCTTCTAAGCCCTTTGAAGTGAAAAATGTATTGAGAAAAGAATCAAACGTAACTCCTACTGGAAAACTATCCCGGACTAAAGACAAAAAAATATTTGATGCTATTTTTTGATGATATTCTACACACTAAATGGGTAAATTTAACATTGATTGATATAGAAAATATAGCCCTCAAAAGACAATAAGCTACACAGGGAGCATGGTACCGCCTATACAGTATATACACAAATCTTTCCTTTTATTTTCTGGTGTATGGTTTTTATTTTTTTTTACTTTCTTTTTCTTATTCCTAAAAGTTTTTATAACTTTTGTTGCATCATTGACTTAATATCAAGCAAGAATAAAATATCAGCACGATACTAGTAGGTACTACATAAATTTATGAGCGTTATTATTTTTACACAGAACATCGTCTTCATCTTGCAAAATCCTGTATAACAGGTTACTATAAATACGTAATTTTTTTAGTTTCCCTGCAATATGCGCATATATCTATAGCTATCCATTTATTCACGTGTAAAAGTGCAGGTAGGATCGTATAGTTTGCAATTAAAATACTATAATGTCGGACTGGTTGGATTAATTGTTTGAAATATACGCGGTTTGTGTACGATGATGTGTGTGACATGACTAGCAAGGTTAACGATTTTAAATATGCGACTGATCAGTATTGTTCTAAGAATTATGCGATGGTTGTAAGTTTCGTTTTGTAATTAAATCTGTCAGATCATTTAAACTAGTATGATGCATTATCTCATGGGTAATTTATTACTACCTACTTTGCTGTATTATTATACTTTAACATTTAATCTTAAAAAATCAACTATCTGCTGAAAAATCTAATTATACCATAAATGCAATAGTTCTTCTCATGTAGATATCTTTTCCTATCGTGGTGGACTGGAGATGGGAGTTAGTTAGTTTTTCCGAGTTACGTCAAACTTCATGGACCTACATCCAGGGTTCAGTTATGCCGGATCGGTATCATTCTAACCTTTAATTTTAATTTAACTAAATTTTGTTTTGCATGAAGCAACCCGCTTTTATAAGTTTTGTAGTCCATTAGTGAAATCTGATGTGCATTTTGCCAAATCTTTATTACCTTTAGCTGTTCTAATTACCAGAACTGTTCTTATGTTACCAGAGCTGTTCTATTTACTTGGTAGAGGTACCTTAATGTTTAGTTTATGACTATGAAGCAAAGCATTACGAACTTTACAAGTAGTATAGAGGGCGGGGTTCTGTGACACTCGATGGCCTCTCCATCCGCATCTTACCACTCTTCAGTTGTCTTGAGCGAAGAGTTTGGTTCTTCAGCATTGACCTCGGATTTACCAGAGACTGTTGAAATAGTATTTGGTGTGGTTTAAGGAGAGAGAGAGAGAGAGAGAGAGAGAGAGAGAGAGAAGATAGAGATGACAAGAGACATGTTTGACAAGTGACATATAGAGAGAAAGAGAGAGGGAGGGAGAGGAGACAGAGAACAGAGACAGACACATACGTATGTATGATATAAGATTTGAGGAATTTTGATTAATATCGTAGTGTAGGATATTAAGCAGAAATGTTTTACTGATCACACTAGGCGAGGCTAGGCTTGTCGAAACAAAATTCCTCAAATCTTATGTCATACATACGTTTGTGTCTGTCTCTCCTCTGTCATCTGTCCACTCTCTCTCCCTCTCTCTTTCTCTCTCTCATCAAAACTGCCGCTTAAGGATTGTTTCATGTTGGAAGCGAAATGATCGGCATTTTTTTATAAAAAAATGTAACTAAATTTACAACGTCTCCTCACCTGCTGATTTCTTTGACGAACCCTGTACAATCATTACATATTCAATAATTTCTTAAATTTACCAATAAAGAAACAACACTAGATACAAATTTCAAGTAATACAAAATAATTTCGAATATGGTTACGGTTTCGCGAAAGTAAACTAAAAACAGTAAATATAACTCAGCAGCAGTTACAATATTCTCTTTATTCCAATACTCTTGGCTGTCAGGATTGCAGTTCCGCAGATAGGGGTCGATATTCAGTAGGATGTATATCCATCAGTACAGAAAGGTTCGTGGATTCGTAGTCCTCTAGATGGATACTAGTCATCTCTATTGGGGACTACGGTCTATGAAAGCAATAGGTAGTTTTGCTTTATTTTTTATTTTTTCCAATGCTTCTCTAATGCTTTCAGATCTATTGTGGTTCTCTTCTGCTCTCTAGGTTACATTGTCTAATCATATCTTTGTCAAAATGTGTAACAACTTCGAGACTGACTCCTCCATATAGCTTTGTGTCAATAGTCTATCATTATCTTATAAAAAGAGCTGCACATTTGCTAGACTATTGATATAAAATCTGTTTTGTCGTTTCTGTTTCAGATTGACAAAACCAGCACATAGCTTCGTCCGCCAATCAGCCTGATGTCAGCTTTAGATGCGTATTAAGATTAGCCCCGTTAGTAGACAGATCAGGTTTCCCAAATTTTGGCGAATGTTTTATCACAGATTAATTATCCTATAAGTATACAGATAAAAATCTTGTCCCTAATTCGTGGTACAAAAATTGTTTTTTATGACGATGTGCAAACGAGTAAAATTTCCTGTGCGCAAAAATAAACTCGCGTAAAATAACAATAAACAGCGTAATAGAGAGATATCGCTAAACCGAATAGCGTGCATGGACGTTAATAAGGCCAGGTGTTATTTCCTTTACGTGAGGTGGTATTAACTCTCTTCATTTATATAGTTATCGGATCGGAAAGAATTCTGATCGCGTCGCGTCCGCTATTTAAACTTAACCTAACTTTGAATTTAAAACTTTGAAATTGTTTTGTTTACTAGGTATTTTAAAACTAAAGGGCTAAAGTGCTTATTTCCAGTGCTTTATTGTTCAACGTCTGCCAGTGGGTTTAGGGCAACAAACAACAAATTTTCTTAGAAGGGCTAAGTCGTCATCTGCTGTAAACCTAAGCCTCTTTATAGGTTCTTTAATATTGGAAGAGATTGAATCCATATTTTGGGCCATATTTGTTTAATTAAAACTAATCCCAGCTACTTAAATACCCTAATAAAACTAAAGTAATAATTCAAAGCAATTCAAACATAACCTAAAATAAAAGATCTTCCAGCACCGCAGAGAGCTTCTGGGCCTATAATTGGCATTGATGAGCCTTGTTTGGCCATTTTATCTGCCTTTTCGTTGTCCTCTTTCTACGTTTGCACCCATTCTCCTATCCCTGTACTCTGCACCAACTTATACAGGTCCTTGATAGGATGGGAGCAGCATAGTTCCTCCGGTTCTAGCCTACCTTTCCCAAATAAAGAGTGTCGCTTGCAATCCAGAGCCTCGCAGTCACATATTATGTGCTTCGCTGTTTCAGGATCTTTATCGCAGTCTGCAGCAAAAACTTCCTTGATACAGGCTGAGCTTGTTCAGGGAGCACTTGACCGCCATATGTCCCGTCAAGATACCTGTTGTAATCCGCACTTTATTCCTGCTAAGCATTGCTTCTCCAGTGGACATTTTGTTTTTCCTTGATTCAGAGTTTTAGTGAACTACGGGCCATACATTTGGGTATTCCCAGTGCTGGCTCTGGGACAAAGATAGGATGACGATGATTTTTGCCTAGCTAGATCATGGGCTTTTTCGTTGCCTTGTCAGAATAATTTAATTCTGTTCCTTCGTGGCCGAGTTCCCAGTTTACCTAGGCATTCCCAAACGAGTTACCCTCGTTTTTGAATGTATATTACTATTTTTTTATCCAAAAAATTATTAAAACTAGAAAGCTTGCTTAGAGATTTTCGCCAATCTTAATAAATAATTTGGTGTTATTATTTTATGATCATACTTTTTTTTACACTTTAGGTGTATTTTGGTAGCCTAGTATACGAAATTATTGTTTTTGTGTTATTCTTTTATCATGCGAATAAATTGTTTTACGCTGTGGTTTAATCTTGCGTAAACTTGACTTTGAAGTATACCTAATCAATAATGTAATTTATAACATTCAAAAACAAATTTTTTATATTTTGTAATTTTAGAAAACTAGTTTTAGGCACACAAAGTTGCAATAATGCACTTGCAATACTAGTACCTGATGGCGTGTAACGTTTATTTTTATCAAAACATATCTAAACGTGCTATTTTAAAGCGTTGATTATAAAATATCCTTGCGATTGATATTTTACTATTAACTTTGATTACTAAACTCTTTTATATTTCGGTAAATAATTGGAAAATATTACACTGCAGCTTTCAAAAAAATCCCGTATGGTGCGTACTTTATCTGTCTGACACTATACCGGGTGTTTCTCAAAAGTGGCTTACCCCCTATAACTTTTTTATTTTTTCAGATAAAAACAATAATTGGTAGGTTAGTTATGACATAAATCAGGATTGACTGACGGGTACTCATTTGTTTTCGGTTACTTCCTGTTTCACCGGAAATGACTACAACTTTTGATTTTTAAATGGCACACTCGGTGTTTTTTTACTTTATTTGATAGAAAATGACACTCTGAGTAGAATGTCATATCATATGCCAACTTTTGATATTTTTGCATATTATGGTTTATTTGAAAGTGTAACATGCAGTTCATAAAGACAATTTGACTCGAAATACTAAGTATGTGGTAACAAATTATTCTTAAAAAAATGCTTTTTCTAAATATGCTAATGAGCCACCATCGTTCCGTTTGAAAAAATTGAGATATGATTAAAAATGCGATTTGGGCATCCTTTAACCGGCCAAAACAAGGGGCTTCTTGGTTAAAAATAGTATTTTTGACACAGCCATGACACTCTAGTTTAGTAGTAAAATACGATTTTCTTTAAGCGAAAATGTTAAAAGTTGACATATGTAGATATGTCATTCTATTCAGAGTGACATTTTCTATCGATTAAGTGAAAACAATACAGAGGGTGCCATTTATAAATCAAAAATTGTACTAATTTCCGGTGAACCAGCAAGTGACCAGAAACAATTGAATACGCCAATCAATACTAATTTATGTCATCATACCAAATTTCGTTTTTTTTACTTTTGAAAAACACACGGTATATAAAAAGAATGGGATGATAAAACATACGTATATAGGGGTTATTAGATACATTTAAAATTCACATATCTGTGAAGAAATAAAAAAAACGAAATTAATCAAATATCGAAAATAAATAAATAAAGAAACAAAACTAATGCAAGGCAAAATTTGAACAGGTATTTATCATAATGAAAATAAGAAAGAGATACATTAATTATTATTAGACTCATTTTTCATTCTTCAAATAAATTCCACAATGCTTTTTTTATAAACGATCTTGAATTCTTGCTACACCCACTCATTCTAACTCTGTTTACACCTGTTATTAAGGACAAATAAATCGTAAAATTACGTCACGACAACAAATAAACATTTGAAGAATTTCGTAATGCTTGACATAAAAATAACAGAGATAGCAAGTGAAATACATAACCTTAGTGTCCTAGAAATTCAGTTAATGTTTTTTTATGGCCTATTTTTGATAGAGACTATATACAACCTTTGATGGAGAGACGTTTTTAAAAAATGAGTTGAATTGAAATTTTTGAAATACTGGCTGATATGGGGTTAAAGAGGTAAAAATGATTGCTGTGTTTCTATAAAAGGTAACCAAAACTGAAAGACAGAATTTGAACTTGATACGGATATAGGCGTGATAAAATTAATGAATGGTAATTTATTTCTTTTATATAACATACAACTACATATCTATTGTTTCTATTCAAGGTAACAAAGATGGATAAAGACAAAACAATGCATTAGATTTCGATAAAACAACGAAATTTGAATTCATCTAAATGAAGTCACGAAATCTCTGAACTAAATCCTTGTAACATACCGGAAGATTCTTTTAACATCTCTTTAGCTCCTCGGTCCAAAGCAAGTTTATTTGGAATCTAGCAACAAAGCATGATCTTATCAGTAGTAATTCCTTTAATGTTATTCGTTAATTTTTTTTCTTTGATCTGTACCCTAAACTTTTTATTTAATTTAAATTCTTTAACAATTTTTATTCTTTGACAAGTCGTTTAATTTATATCTTTATCTAACTTTGGTAACTTGGATGTGTTCAGATCTTTTGGGAAAGAAATTATGATCTACATAGATTATCCAATATTCTTGATACCAATTAAAATTTCAGTTACGTAATCGAAGGCGCGATTTTTAAATTCATTGTTGCCAACCATGGACATATTTGGCGCTGGGATGACTAACTGGTACTTAAATTTCACGCTGGGGATTCAGATGGTAGCTCTGCTCTAAAAAACGTCAAGTCACCACATTTATTTATTTACGTCCTGACATTGTCATTCGTTTTGACACTTTAGTTCTGGGTTACGAGTTTTTGGTTTAAATGAGTTGTGTTGTGATACTTTAAGCATAAAATTAAATGTTTACTAGCAGACCTTGCAGTCGAACATTGTTCTTTTTAGAACCTCTTTTAGCCCGAAGTATACAAAATAGCTTAATAGCCGTAAAGACTGGGTGTAGTAATGGCCCTGTATATCCCTTAAGTGCTGTTAAGAAGGTGAGTTTTGTTGATATAAATAATAACTGTTTATATATTTAGAATTATTTCTTTTTCCTAAAATATTTTGATTAAAAGAGAATATATAAAAGTGGGCAACGCTGTGCCGGCCAAGCTTAATCACGTAACTAAAAAAAAGTGTATTTGATATGAACTATAGATAGATCCGAAGGTTTTTATAAAGCCTATGATTTTCTGGCTTTTCTTCTCTTGCAAAATAGTTCAGTACGGGGTAATGTCATGTCATCTTTTTATCGTATTTAACCATAGTGGATAACGTGCAGTAAGGAATATCGTAAGGTCGTAAAATCGTACATCGTAGGGTTATGTTTCCACTGAAAATATTCTTAGCATTTTTTGTTGAAGTTTTATAAACCATTGTCGAGATTATTTTTCCAGTAGTATCGGTATGTCATGAGATTCAATATTGTCGACATCTAAAAAACTCTCTCTAGGGCCATTGTTTAATATTTTGTAGTACAAAGTATATGATGCATAAACATCCTATTAGGACAGTATAGTCTGACACTGGACTATACTGTCCCACTGTATTGTTAAAATGCAATAGTTTCTAACTACTAACTTTGTGGGGAATATGGGGAAACACCAGAACACCTCATCACTGAGTGCGCCGAGACGACGACCATTTGTGTCATGAACTTTGGTACGGCTGATGTCAAGGATGGAGAGCTGGCCTCTGTGGAGCCGTCTGAGATACTGGTTTTTGTTAAAGCCTTGAGACTGTATGATGAGTTATAACTCAAGAAAGGGGAACACACAATAGATCTGTAAGGTCGCGGTGACTAACTCCCCTCCTAAACAGTCTACATTCTTCTACTAACTTGTGTCACAACCCATATATAGATTCAGGGCTTTGACAAAAGCCAGTATCTGAAACAGTTTTACAAAGGTTAGTTCACCATTTCCTATATCAGTCGTACCAAAGTTCACGGTAGAATGGTTGTTCTCGGTGCATTCAGTGATGTGGTGTTCTGATGTTTCCCCATTTTCCATTAACAGAAGCATTCGCCGTTGTTTCTTAGCTTCAATCTACTGAGGTGTTGTAGGTACAATCGTTGAGGAGACTGTTAAAAACCCCGTGACAATCCAAAGATTGTTCTTTCTTAAATCAAAGAAAATCTTCCTTCCGTTGTAAGTTCTGAGAAATTTCTTCGACCGTCGAAATGTCTTAGACCGTTGGAGGATTCTCATTCAAGGTTACGGATGGAGTCTTCCAGATTCTTGAGTTCCGCTTTAAGTTGATTTCCACTTGGGAAGCAGCACGGTTCTGGTCCAGTTAGTGGAGTGTTCGTTGCTTTTCTAATTAGATCGCTAGCCAGAGTAGGAGGACTTTATTATCTTTGTCTAACAAAATAAACACTAAATCACCACAATACACCAAAACACTTTTACTTGTACACTGGACGCGCGTTTCGCTAACCATGTTAGCATTATCAGCAGATGATTATAAACTAAAGTACAATCTACAAATTGAGCGTTTATATACTCGCTCAGTGGGCACCGAGTGGGCGTGGCAAAATCTAGCCAACCGAGTTAGAGCTCACTGAGCGTAACAGTTAGATTTCCGCCACTAGAGTAGTAGGAACAAAGAACTTAAAGGAATTGGACCGTTGTCTCTGTTCATACTATCTTTACATTTATTAATTCTGATGCTTTCATATGCATCTAATTGCCTGTAATTTGAAACTTGTTTAATTAATTTTAAATTATTAAGATCTATACAATGTACTTTTTCAAAAATATGTTCGGCAACGCAAGATTTATCCGGTCTACCATATCTTATCTGAGCTAAATGTTCTTTAAATCTAGTTAATATTGATCTTCTAGTTTGCCCAACATATTTCTGATTACAATCTTTACAAGAAATTTCATAAATACCCGACCTTTCCAGTGGAGGTGTTTTATCCTTTAGATTACCTAATATTTGTTGTAATTTATTATTAGCACTATACACAAGTTTATAATTGGCATTCTTAAAAATTCCTTAGTATATAAACGCTCAACTTGTAGATTGTACTTTAGTTTATAATCATCTGCTGATGATGCTAACATGGTTAGCGAAACGCGCGTCCAATGTAAAAGTAAAAGTGTTTTGGTGTATTGTGGTGATTTAGTGTTTTTATTTTGCTGTGTAACACCAAAGGTTCCAACCCTCAACTGTAATCTTTGTCTAATTTGTTCAGCTTCTCTTAGCTAGGTAGATCTCCTGTTGTCACAAGCAAAAAATCCTAATTATATTCGTATTACCTGTAGGATGACCAGATAATTTTTGAATAAGCTGAGGAAAAACTAAACCTCTGACGATGACCGATTGATCATTATGCATCAAAGGATATTTGAATATCATTCTATATATCACGAGATTGTATTTTAATATAATTTTTCTCTAGATTAATTTCTATCTATATAAAAAATATGGAATTGAATCGTATATCACATCTTACTTAGCTGCTCCTCTTTATTTTTTAACCTTTTAAAAAGGATATTACAATCTAATTATGCAATAATGAAGTTTCCTTGTAATCGTCATGATGCATTACATAAATTTAACGTTCTCGAAGGCTAAGCGATAATACAGTTTGACACCGGTTACATTAAACTTTTGAGATGGGCTAATATGATCGACTCTTAAAATATTTAAAAGAACTATTCGGTATTGACGTCCCGTGAAAAGATCAAGGTTCTTGAAGAGTAACTGTTGAACTTTTCCTTATTATTCGCCTTCATTTCCCATGTCAATCTGGATAAACGAACGTTTAAATAATAAATGAAGTTCTAGGCTTTGTTCTTTCTCTATCGACAATTTTGTCTTTTACATCGTGCTGGTATTTTGGGTGTCCTTGGATAGAAATTGAATTACGCAGTATCGTGGAAACTGTATGCCAATCAGAAGCATATCGGTGACTGGCTGGGGAAGAAAACACTTTATTAAATATTTAGGTAGTTTTCCAAATATAGTTTCTTACCCTGAGCGATTCCATGAAGATGGTTAGCGGTAGAAGGAAAATGTAAAAGGAGGAGCAGAACGTAGCTATTGAAAATGATACGAAAATAAGTACGAGTAGCCAACCAATTTTTCTGAGGTAAGTCATTTTCAACTGGATTTTATAATGATTAAATTATAATATAAGAAATTATTCAGTTAGTTTTTGACTTTTAATCCTTACATTTTGTACATTAATTTTTGAGAACAAAAAACGTCAATGCATGGAGAAGTCACTGTCAGTTCATGTCAAACCATAGAATAAAAATGCGGGTATAGTACCGTATGATCGAAAAAAAAAACGTCCAGCTGACTTGGAAATGAACATCGATGTAATTTCACATATAAAATGACAGCAATCTTCATTTCATAGCCATTGCTGACACCGTTTTTTTTTCGATCATATTGTATAATCAAAGTATAATTATAAATGACCCCCTTCGTTGCCAAGTGGTGTAATACAGAATGCACAAAAACGAGTTAAAATTATAATATCATTTGTCAAAGGGTTTTCTATTCATTTGCAAAGTGGTGCAAGTCCTAGTTCAAATTTAAGTCACTGAGATATTTTGTATTCGATTATTATACATTAATTTTATGATGTCATCATCATCATTATCAGCTTATTCAACCATTACCAATTATGGTATAGTCTCCCTCACATATTTAGATACTCTCTTAGTAGTTGGGCTCATTGTTGTCTATTGTTGGCTACGCGGCCAAGTTATCCCTGCTGATTTCCTAATATCATGGTCCCATCTTAAGCGGGCTATACATTATCAAACAAATTGCGCAACGAAGCGATGCGCAACGTTGCTTTGCACAACTGATTTAGCGGTCCATACATTATCAAACAAGTTGCGCTACGAAGCGATGCGCAACGTTCCGTTGCACAACTGTATCACCCATGCACTTAATAAAATTTTAATCAAACTTTTTATTAAAAGTTGTGCATTGTAGCATTTCGCTTTAGGTTTGGTCTTCTTCTAGGTCTCTTAATTCCTCGTGAGTACCATGCTGTAATTTTTGAGGTTCACGTTTTGAGGTCTTGCCAGGTATCCTGCCCATTGCCATTTGAGGGATTTGATTCTGTGGATGGCATCTGTTACCTGGGTCTTTTGTCGTATCCACTCTATTCTTTTACGGTCTCTCTTGGTTATTCTCAGCATATTTCGTTCTATTGAGCGTTGTGCGAGCTGCAGTTTCCTTATGATGTCCGTTTTAAGTGTCCAGGTTGCGTAAAGCCATTCCCCCGTGCAGTACAACACAACATCGCGCTGTAATGCACTTGACAATGTCTTGAGATACGCATTTTTAAATAGGACATTCCCAAGTGCAATTCAACAGGCGCCGCGCAAAATTATATTCTAATGTTACATCAAATATGCTTAAACTTAATATGGTGTGTATTAAATCTGTATGCATTATCGGAGTAAACGACAACGTCGCAACGCACTCATTACTCTACTGTATTTTTTCTCGTAGGTCAACTTCCGTTTTTTTTTAATGATTTTCGTGTAACGGTTTGACAGTTTGATAGTTTTAAGTATTTTTATTTACTACCTAGTTGTTGATTAGAGTGTACGAATATACCAAACTGAGCATCTTATGGTAAGCGGATTCTCATCGTGCTTCTCAGGCAAACATTAGAGAATTTATGAAATAAAAACTTCTTTCGGTATGTCATAATATGGATTATTATTAATTGCGTTACATGCTCGATGATCTAATCTCTCAATCTGGCGAGTATCTAGAAGACGTGAATATACGTTTTTATAAAAATTATCAGTCTATCTTAAAACAGAAGACAACGCCAAAATTCATTAACTCTCTTCACCAGTCTTCACGTGAGTTACAGAAAACTTTTTTTTTTAAATATTAACAACATGCTTTTCATTTCAGGCCTTTACGATCGAGTAGAGGGCTATTTTATACAAGATACCTACATTTATATTATACTAGTATTTGATATTACATTTTGATCAAAAATATTATGTTTTAATACAAAATCAAACACGCCCCTCTGAATAACTTTAATGTTTTAATGTATCTCGAAAAATAAGGTCTAAAGTTACAAACCATTTGATAAGCGAGTAGCAAATAAAAAATATTAGCAATTTTCCTCGAAAAGGTAAAATAGGTATTTTCTTTATCCTAGACAAAACACAACCCCAATTTTTTAATTATAAAAATATAACGACCGCGTTGTACTGTACTTGGTTTTGTCTCAGCCTAGAGCATTTTTAATATGTCTTTCTCCATACCGGCACAACACCGGTCACTAGAACCAGGCGTTGTACTGCACGGGGGAATGGCTTTACGCGTCCAGGTTTCGCATGCATAGCTCATCACTGGTATTACACATTTGTTGAATGTTTTCTTTTTTAGATAAATAGATAGATAGTAAAATATATTTACCAGTAATACATAAAATAATGTTTTTTTTTAATAAATATTCACTTCTTACTGATGGAATCATATTTATTCAACTTATTGATGTGTAATAGTGGTATGAACCTATAAAAAATAGTCAAAATATGACTGTAGTATGACAAAAATAGTAAATTTGAGTTATATTATTATAAATAATTGAGGGAAGCCGGATGGCAACACATTTTTTTAGGAAAAATATTTTTAACCATGTAATACAGCGGACAAAATAAATATTGTTATTATTGAAATAATTTAATAATTGAAGTGTTTTTATTAGAAATTATAAAATATGTTCTATAGAAATTTTTAAATTTGGTTTCATCAAAATATAATTATTAAATAATAATTCTGCTAATAAAAAAAATGCTAAAAATCAATTAATGCTAAAACTAATAAAAATAGGAAAATTATATATAATTATAAAAATAGATAAACGAAATTGTTGATAATTATTCTGGTAAGGAAAATTTAATGTTTTTAGAAAATTTCGGTTTAAAAATCAAAATAAACCTCACATATTCGATTAAAAATGATATTAACTGCTAACATATTCGTAAACAGAAGACTGCTAAATAACATCTTTTATTGTTCATAAAATTTTTGAAAATGACTGTTGTGAGTCATTTTGTACGTCTTCTTGGAATATTTAAGATTTTATTTTAACTATTACAGAGTTCTATTACCTACATGTGGTCCATATCAGTTACATTGAGAAAAAATAGAGAAAATAAAATTATTACAGATGCGAAACAAAACAGACATACTAAAAACAAAATAAATAATAAGACAACAAACTAAATAAATATAAACATTTTATTACATTATATACTAAGTTTAATAAAGCCAACGGCACATTTATTTTGATTAATAAAGTAAATACATAAAGTTATTTAATCAGTACATGTTATATAAATTAACATTAATTTAAATAGAATAAATGAACACATTTGTCTTAGGTGTGTAGAAGTTAGAAAATACAAACACACACATTTTATACTGCACTGTCCACATTGGAATCTGACATATTATATACATTTTTTAAATTAGATTTTATGAAATAAAAACTTCTTTCGGTATGTCATAATATGGATTATTATTAATTGCGTTACATGCTCGATGATCTAATCTCTCAATCTGGCGAGTATCTAGAAGACGTGAATATACGTTTTTATAAAAATTATCAGTCTATCTTAAAACAGAAGACAACGCCAAAATTCATTAACTCTCTTCACCAGTCTTCACGTGAGTTACAGAAAACTTTTTTTTTTTTAAATATTAACTACATGCTTTTCATTTCAGGCCTTTACGATCGAGTAGGGGGCTATTTTATACAAGATACCTACATTTATATTATACTAGTATTTGATATTACATTTTGATCAAAAATATTATGTTTTAATACAAAATCAAACACGCCCCTCTGAATAACTTTAATGTTTTAATGTAACGGATCTCGAAAAATAAGGTCTAAAGTTACAAACCATTTGATAAGCGAGTAGCAAATCAAAAATATTAGCAATTTTCCTCGAAAAATAATAATCCCTCTTTTGATTAATATAAAATATAACGACCGCGTTGTACTGTACTTGGTTTTGTCTCAGCCTAGAGCATTTTTAATATGTTTTTCTCCATACCGGCACAACACCGGTCACTAGAACCAGGCATTGTACTGCGCGGGGGAATGGCTTTACGCGTCCAGGTTTCGCATGCATAGGTCATCACTGGTATTACACATTTGTTGAATGTCTTCTTTTTTAGATAAATAGATAGATAGTAGTAGAATATATTTACCAGTAATACATAAAATAATGTTTTTTTTTTAATAAATATTCACTTCTTACTGATGGAATCATATTTATTCAACTTATTGATGTGTAATAGTGGTATGAACCTATAAAAAATAGTCAAAATATGACTGTAGTATGACATAAATAGTAAATTTCAGTTATATTATTATAAATAATTGAGGGAAGCCGGATGGCAACACATTTTTTTAGGAAAAATATTTTTAACCATGTAATACAGCGGACAAAATAAACATTGTTATTATTGAAATAATTTAATAATTGAAGTGTTTTTATTAGAAATTATAAAATATGTTCTATAGAAATTTTTAAATTTGGTTTCATCAAAATATAATTATTAAATAATAATTCTGCTAATAAAAAAATGCTAAAAATCAATTAATGCTAAAACTAATAAAAATAGGAACATTATATATAATTACTATTTATGTTATATAAAAATAGATAAACGAAATTGTTGATAATTATTCTGGTAAGGAAAATTTAATGTCTTTAGAAAATTTCGGTTTAAAAATCAAAATAAACCTCACATATTCCATTAAAAATGATATTAACTGCTAACATATTCGTAAATAGAAGACTGCTAAATAACATCTTTTTATTGTTCATAAAATTTTTGAAAATGACTGTTGTGAGTCATTTTGTACGTCTTCTTGGAATATTTAAGATTTTATTTTAACTATTACAGAGTTCTATTACCTACATGTGGTCCATATCAGTTACATTGAGAAAAAATAGAGGAAATAAAATTATTACAGATGTGAAACAAAACAGACATACTAAAAACAAAATAAATAATAAGACAACAAACTAAATAAATATAAACATTTTATTACATTATATACTAAGTTTAATAAAGCCAACGGCACATTTATTTTTATTAATAAAGTAAATACATAAAGTTATTTAATCAGTACATGTTATATAAATTAACATTAATTTAAATAGAATAAATGAACACATTTGTCTTAGGTGTGTAGAAGTTAGAAAATACAAACATTTTATACTGCACTGTCCACATTGGAATTGGATATATTATATACATTTTTTAAATTAGATTTATGGTATAGGTCCTCCGGACATCATCTTCTCAGCGCAGTAATGTGGAAACTGTACGCCTTGTAGTAATAAATCTGCTAGTCCCTGTATAGAAATGCCAAAAATGTATTAATACACATTCTTATGTATGAAAATAGCATAAATATGTATTTAACAAACTCTACTTATCACCCCTATAACTTTTTTATTTTTTTGAAATAAAAAAACGAGATTTAGTATGTTAGTATACAGGGTGATTCTTAACCTATACGCATAAAGTTGGGAAATTATTGCTGATGACAAATAATGACTAATAATGAAAAATAAGTTAGTAAAATATTTTTATTTATGGAGATAACAAACTATTTGAAATAAAAACAAAAAACGTTAAACTGAATGTGAAACTGAAAACATTAAATTGAATGTGCATTTACTGATAAAGTTGATAAATTTTTGTAAAAAAAAACTCAAATTATTTGAGAATTTAAAAATGTTTTACTAACATTTTTTTTCATTATTAGTCATTATTTGTCATCAGCAATAATTTCCCAAGTTTATGCGTATATGTTAAGAATCACCCTGTATAACATAAATTAGGATTGATTGACGTATTTAATTATTTTTGGTCACTTCCTGTTTCACCGGAAATGACTACAAGTTTTGATTTTTAAATAGCACCCTCGGTATATTTCTACTTTATTCGAAAGAAAATGACACTCCGAATTAAATGACATGTCATATGTCAACTTTTGACATTTTCGCTTAAAAACAAATCGTATTTTAAATTTCAATCTAGAGTGTCATGGCTGTGTTAAAAACACTATTTTTTTTAATTAAGGAGCATTGGAAAAATAGTTTTGTTGTGAGGAGGATGCCGACTATATGTTCAGGAAACTTGAGGAAGAATACGACAGATGGGGACTCAATATCAACCTCACAAAAACCGAATACCTGGAAGTAGGAGAAGAACAAACTGAAGATCCTGAACTACACATACATGGTGAGCATAGGTGTAGCGAATATAAATATTTAGGAAGTATTATATCTGAAGAAGGGAACTCCAAGAAAGATATACATAGTAGAGTTCAACAAGGTAAGAAAGTAATCGGTCTTTTAAACCCTCTCCTGTGGTCAAATAAAACATCCATCCAAACAAAGATAAGGATTTACAAAGCAATCGTAGAGCCAATTTTAACATACGGTGCCGAATGCTGGCAATTTACAGCAAAAGAAAGAAGGATGGTCGAGTCAGTGGAGATGGACTTTCTCACATTAGAAATGAGGAGATCAGGCAAAGAACAAGGCGAATATATACCAGCACCGACAACATCGAATCCAGACAGCTACTATGGTATGGGCACGTAAAAAGAATGGGAGGGGAAAGATGGCCAAAAAGGACAATGGAGTATCGTCCCCAAAGCAGAAGGAAAAGAGGAAGACCTACAACTACGTGGTTAGATGGAGTAGACCAGAGAGACAGAGCTATTAACCAGGAAGAATGGCAAAATCGAGCAATATGGAGGTCGAAATGCGGGATGCGGCAGAAGCTCTAGGACCCCCGCTTTATATCTATATGGTCTAATGTTTTTCGTGTCTTGTCCTGGCCGGTTAAAAGATGCCCAAATCGTATTTTTAATCATATCTTAATTTTCTCAAACAGAACAAGGGTGGCTCATTAGCATATTTGGAAAAAGCATTTTTTACGAATAATTTGGTACCACACACTTGGTATTTCGAGTCAAATTGTCGTTATGAACTGCATGTTACAATTTCAAATAAACCATGCGAAATGTCAAAAGTTGATATATGATATTATGTCATTCTATTCAGAGTGTCATTTTCTATCGAATGAAGTAAAAATATACCGATGGTGCCATTCAAAAATCAAAAGTTGTAGTCATTTCCGGTGAAAGAGGAAGTGACCAAAACAATTGAATACGTCAGTTAGTCCTAATTTGAGTCATATACTAACATACCAAATCTCGTTTTTGTATTTGAAAAAATAAAAAGTTATAGGGGTGAGCAACTTTTGAGATGCACCCGGTATACAGTGTTAGTCTTAAATAAGTGCAAATATTTTTAGGGGTAGGATATTTCGATCCCAGAAACACGTCTATGATGTTTTTTGCAAAAAAAAATTGAAAATTTCGAATTTTGTGAAAACATTTTTGAAATTTTTTAATTTTTACTTAAAAAACATAATATCTTCATAATACTTAACAAGATAGATAGTAGATTAAATTTACAACAAAGAAAACCCAGAAAAGATGCACTGGATCTCAAAATTTAAGCGAAAAATAAGTATTTTTTTAATTTTCAAAGTTTACATTTTGTGGTTTCAACATTATGAATTTTTCTAAAATCGTTCGATTATGAAATAATTTCATGAGGTTACATGATTTTTAATATATAAATGAAAAAATACCATGAAAAAAAAATGATATTGGGTTGTATATTATACCTGATTGTAAAAAAATTCTAATCTTATCGGGCACAAGTTTTTTTTTTAAAAGTAGATACTGAAGTAAAACTTATATTTTAATACGTGTCTGTATGCACCGTTTCTTACAATTTAATTTATAAATTAAAGTAAATTTTAATCTTACCTGAAGAGGTGGTATACAAACTGAAAGACAGTGGAACAGGATATAGAAACCAGCACAGAAGGCAGCAACAAAGAAGGACAGGAATATTAAGATTATTAACCAAATTATTGAATACACTATGTTACCCATCTGAAAAGAAAATATTATTTTAGTAAAATATCATATCACAGCTAAATAATATACTCATTATTCATATCATTATATATTTTAAACAATATTTGTAAGCTATATTATTTATTATTGTTTATATTTAGATCTTAGGGAAAATTGTTTATGTTACAAGCCCATTAAGTAATTAATATTGATTAGTAACATGCTGCTGGAATCTTTTAGAGATAATGATTCAGTGTTACTTTCCACATTTACCAGTTAAGAATTCAATGCTTTTATTTATAAACTATTGAAAATTGTTAACATAACAGAACATAACTAATAAATATGAACATAAGTATATTTTTTATAGCCGTAAACAAATAAAACAGTACAAAGGAAAATTAATAATAAAAATTTGTATATTCGTGGTTTCAGTAATTTTATCGTTTTAACAGTTTTTTACCACATTATAATGTTTACTATTCAAAGTGAATGATTACAAGTTAAAAAGCATCACGAAATTGTAAAAATATGTAGCTCTTAATGAAATAAGTATTTTAGTTATTCATATAAATTTAAAGAATTTCTTTAATTTTAAATCATTGGCTCTGCTAGTAAAAGTCTCGTATATAAAATTTGAGACGCCCGGTATAAATTGATAGATTTTTTTATTATGATTGATTTTTAATTCTTATTGTTTTCTCTACGATTTTTATAAGGTATAGTTTAAGAAGAAATTTGGGTCAACTTTCGTTTAGCTGAAATCAGTTATAAGAAAAAAAAAATTTGTCTTTAAAAAGCTACTGTGAACCACGGAAAACACGAATTTTCCTGCGGAAATGCGTAATTTCCAAATTTTGCATTTTAGAATAACTGATATCTGCTATAAAAAATACATTTTGCGTTCTATTTTTAATATTTTTCTGAACATATAAACACAAAAATTTTCCTGCGAAAATAAGCTGTTTTCATTTTCTAAGGAAATTTATTAGACTTTAGAATAGCTGAAATCAGTTATATAAAAAATAAATATATTTTTGCCTTTTAGAAGCGTTTACAAACTCAGAAAAATAAAAAATTTCCTGCGGTAATGCTTGATTTTCATTTCCCATTTGTTCCTTATTATATTATCGGGTCTTGTAAAGTATAAGTACTCACGAATTTTTGCAGAAAGTCCTATGCTTATAGAACAGTTTAAAAGAAAAAAAATCCTTGGATGAAGCACTTTTGAACCAAAAAAAAATCATTTGAAAGTGTCTAAAATGCTAACCAATCTAATAATATTTTTACAAAATCACAGTTAATTATTAAAATATAAAAACCACAGCTTAACACCCTCCACAAAGAAAAGCTACCAAAGGCAACCCAAATTCTAACCAATCTAATAATATTTTTGCAAAATCACAGTTAATTATTAAAATATAAAAGAAAACTGCATGATCGAATGATTTTTTGTTTTGAATCGGCCCTATTTACGTAAATCTTTAATAAAAAGTTTACAAGAACCTATATTATCTATTCTACAAGAATTGTTATTCCTCCAAAAGATGTTTTACCCCACCCAGCACCCCTATTCGCTCTCGCCCGGGTCCCGTAAACTTCTAAACTAACTGAAAAATGTATGAAAAACAAAGTGCACAAAATGACATTGACACATTTCCGCAGGTATTTTTTTGTATTTCTTTGCTCGTAAAGGCTCGTATAAAACAAATATAAGTCCATTTTTCAAGTAACTGATTTCGGCTATTCTAAAGTCAAGGCATTTTTTTATGTAAAATAAAAATAAAAAATTTCCGCAGACACTTTTTTGTGTTTTTATGTTTAGAAAAATGTCTAAAACGCACCCCGAAGACTAGTTTTGATGTAACAGATTTCGGTTATACTAAAGTTCGAAAAATGAAAATGACGCATTTCCGCAGGAAAATTTCGTATATTTGTCCTCCTAACGCCTTCTAGAACGCATATACAGGGTTGTTCACCACATACGACACGGAATATTGTAGCTAAACGATTAGATTTTTACAAATTGTAAGTTTTAGATTCGTTAAAGGACTATTAGAGCTACAATTTAAAAATATTTTTACAAGATACAGAGTGTCCCAAATAAATAAAAAATATCAAAGTTGTATTTTTTTAAATGGAATACCCTGTATATTATTACATTTTTAGTTTCTACGATTAAAATAAAGGTAAATTTGATTAAGGTTTATTACACTTAAACCTTACCGATTTTGAAATATTTTCAATTTTGCGAAATTGCAGTATAAATTTTAAGGCTTCATTTCTCCGAGGATATCAAAGTTTTTAATACTAAATATTTACTGAAGTTTATTTATTGATCAGTTATTGTGTTGCAATAATAAATATTATACCACCTTATACAGAGTGTCTAAAAATTTATGTTAAATAATTACTAGCTTTAAATGGCAATAACTTATTTAATTTAAATATAACACCCTGTATATTTTATGAGAATCAGATGCAAAATTTAATTGTCTTTCAAATTGTATTATACCACTTCTTACCTATTCCTTCAAGTTTTCGTAGAAAATGCATTTTTTTATAATTTAGACCTCATTTATCAATATACCAATGGAATATTGACATTTTAGACGTTTTTAAAACAACAAATGTACAAAATGTACAGGCTAGTAATATTATTGTTTTTAGTAAAACGATAATTTTACTAGCCCATTTGTATACAAAAAGAAAGCTATTTAAATCTTTATAAAAGAGTATACCATTAATTAAATATACCACCAGTATTTCCGCCCAAATACTAATTAACTACATACTTAATTGTGTTCGTTAATAAATTATTCTAAATAAATGTGGATTTGAATCAGAAATCAATATAATTCTCTGTTGTTATAAATAAGCATTTGTCAAAAAAAAAATTAAATATCATTTTTAAGGTGTTACTTTTTACCACACTGTCTAATACACATACATAATTCAGTTTTTTAGTATTTGGAGCAATTATTATTAATCAACGCAAACAGTCAATTAATGTAGTTTGAATACTGGAATCATATTAACTGGTCCTCTTTAACAAATATTTAAACAGTTTTTTTTATTTTTTAATGAAATAAACGAACTATATCGACAATATTAGTATCTGTACTCTTTAAAAATTTGGTACATCTTTAAAAATAATCTAAAATGTCAGTATTCCATGGGTATGTTGATAAATGAGTTCGAAATTACAAGAAAATGCATTTTCTACGGAAACTTGAAGAGATAGGTAAAAAATGGTATAATACAATTTGATAGAAAATTAAATTGTGCATCTGATTCTCATAAAATATACAGGGTATTCCATTTAAATTAAACAAGTTATTGCCGTTTAAAGTTAGTAATTATTTAAAATAAATTTTTAGACACTCTGTATAAGGTAGTAAAGTTTTTATTATTGCACCACAATAACTGATCAATAAATAAACTTCAGTAAATATTTAGTATTAAAAACTTTGATACCCTCGGAGAAATGAAGCCTTAAAATTTATACGTATTAATATATTAAACGGTAAGGTTTAAGTGTAATAAACCTTAATCAAATTTACCTTTATTTTAATCGTAGAAACTAAAAATGTAATAATATACAGGGTGTTCCATTTAAAAAAATATAACTTTGATATTTTTTATTTATTTGGGACACTCTGTATCTTGTAAAAATATTTTTAAATTGTAGCTCTAATAATCCTTCAACGAACCCAAAACTTAAAATTTGTAAAAATCTAGTCGTTTAGCTACAATACTCCGTGTCGTATGTGGTGAACAACCCCGTATAAAGTAATTTTTTATATATCAGATTTCGGCTAAACGAAAGTTCACCCAAGAAATTTAACCGCTGCACAGTGATAGAAAATGCAATTCTAGCATTTCAAAATTAAATTTTATCATTGAAATATTTTACTTGAAAATAAACTGAAAACGTATTAGGGATATCTGCTTGATATCACAGTATCATTTGTAAACACGTTGCGCAAAATCATCAAGTTTAAATGATGCTAAAAATCAAGCGGGCTTGTGCCATATGAAGTGTCAACCATTCTCTGCGATTTGGAATGACATTTTTAAATTGTTATAAGTAAGTGTGTCAAGAAGTTGTGAATATTATAAAAATGGTACATATTTCTGGAGGTATGTAAGCTAGTTTTTTAGTATTTTCATGCTAGTTGTAACGCGCCTGATTTTTTGGTAGAGTTTCTTGTAAATCCAAACGGAAAAATATCTTACTGACATTATGGTAGAGCAGAACTTTGAAACGACTAAATATGACTTTTAAATACAATATTTATAATATTTTATGATATTTTCTCTTTTCGATAAGCTAAATTAGGCTTGCCACCTTTTGCCCCTTTTGATGCAATTTGAATTTATTTTAGGTAAAGTTACATCTATAAAGAGAGCGGACCTGTTTGATATAGCAAAGTCAATTTGTCCTTTGCGTCCAAGGCACACGGAATGTCAGAAATTGCTATTAGATTATATTTTATATGTTACTGGTAATGATGAACCAACAAATAGTACCCAGAAATTACTCACAAAAGTTATTGATAGCTTTACAAAAAATTTGACTGAGAAATGGAACAAAGCGAGAAGATTTGAAACAAAATTTAAAAAAAATAACGAGCAATGGCTTTCTAGCGTGATAGTCACTTCGTCTCCAGATAGTCATTCAGTCAGAAGTTCTTCTTCGAGAGTTGGCCGTCCGAAAATATCATTCGAAGAAGGAAGTGAAGTTACTAAGCGCAGAAGAGTTCAGGAAGAGGTCTCATTGAACACCGAGGATGAACTTTGTTTAGCCACAGAAATAAAACTGCGTAAGAATGGTAAACGGGATGTTGCGTCAATGTTGCATAAAATGAGATTTTCCCCCAAGACAGCAACTAGGTTAAAGAAATTGGAAACTAGGACCGAGGATCTACGGCAAGTATCATTTTCTCCAGAAGAGGCGCTTGCGTTATTTGTTGGCTTTAAGTTTACAAGATACCAATATATCGGTATAAGAAACCTCATCGTTAAAAAAGGACTAAAAAAATTATTCCCGACATACGACAAAATTATCGAAGCAAAAAAAAAATGTTACCCTTTTAATATTCTGGCTACAAATACGTCAATCGAAGTACCTTTACAAAATATTTTAAACCACACTGCGTCCCGAGTTTTAGAGATGCAAAAAGTTGTTTTACCTACTTTTACCAATAATATTAATGAGACTGTCACTAATTTAACGATGATTTATAAGTGGGGTTCAGATGGAAGTGGCAGTCAAAGTAACTATAAACAGGTATGCGAGGGAGATGACTCAAATATACTGACTACTTCCATAGTTCCACTGCAATTGCAGGTTAATCATGAAAAAAATAAAAAAATCTTATGGCAAAATCCTCGAACATCCTCTACACGGTTTTGTAGGCCTGTGCGAATCCAATTTATCAAAGAGACCAGCGAAGTAATAAAAGCCGAATTTGTCCATATTGAGAATCAAATCGATCAGCTGTCTACAATGAAAATTAATTTAAATAATAATGAGTATGTTATACACCATAAATTGTTACGAACTATGGTAGATGGCAAGGTTTGTAATTCGTTAATGTCAACATCCTCACAAAAATGTTATATTTGTCATGCCGGCCCTGCACAATTTAACAACCTTGATAATATTAAAACATTACCTATTAACTCTGATGCTCTAAACCTCGGCTTGTCTACCCTTCATGCCTATATTAGGTTTTTTGAGTGTTTGATTCATATTTCATATAGGCTTAACATAAAAGTTTGGCGGGTTCCGAAAAATCAAAAAGATCAGTTCGAAAACAGAAAAAAAGAAATCATTCGTAAATTTAGAGCAGAAACCGGACTAATAATAGATCAACCAAAGCCAGGTATCGGTAACACCAATGACGGGAATACCGCCAGAAGATTTTTTGCTGACCCTTTATTATCATCTAATATAACCGGAATAGATCAAAACCTTATTTATAGATGTAGTGTTTTACTAAAAACTTTAAACTGCAGCTACCCAATCAATTCAACCCGTTTTGGCCAATATGCCTTCGAAACAGCTGAGCTATATGTTAATCTTTATGCGTGGTACCCAATGCCCCCAACAGTACATAAGATTTTAATGCACAGTAGGGAAGTCATTGAACATTTTTTAATTCCGATAGGTCAATTAGGAGAGGATGCTCAAGAATCTCGCCATAAAGAGACAAAATATTACAGGGAGCATAACACTCGAAAAATATCTCGAAAGCACACCAACGAAGATTTATTTAATATCCTCTTAGTATCCTCCGATCCCCTTATTTCCAGTTTGAGAGTTCTACCACCTAGGCAAGACAGTATTTACTGTCGAGATGTTATTGATCTTCTACTTCCACCTGAACCTCTATAGTTAGGTACCCTTTTTTATAACTGTTTGTTTGTTTGTTCGTTTGAATCTCTTTCCATGAATAATGAAGAATGACTGCGAAAGTCAGAACACTATCGTTTTTGCACTGAGGCTTGAAAGTTTACGCCCTTCAAATATGTATATAAATAAATGTCTTTTTTAACTTTTTTTATACAAATTTTAACATTTTATATGTAGATCCGAGATCACTATGTTGACTAGATCAGCGAAATCATTTTTATTTTGTTAGCCCTGATGAAGGGCGAACACAGATCTCCTGAAACATTGGCGATCCAAAATTGATTATTATTGTCCTTATCCGACAATCCATAGCCTACTATCGTTATTTTTGGAAATAGTACAATTTATTATCTTGTGTAGTATATTGTATGAAAATAATTTTTGGAGAACGATTCATAAAAACTGATTTAGATAAACCTTGAACTCCAATTATTTTCATATTTGTTTCGTAATAATTAATGTTTTGTAATAATTCAAAACTGTTATCATTTTTATGTTTATAGTTTTATGATTTCTTTTATAGTTATACGATAAGATATCATACCTAACATAATATCTAGATTCTAGATACAAAGTATATCTTCATTAGGTAGACATTAGATTTACGTAAACTTCTTTTTTTTATTTTTCAAATATTAACCTCCAAACTTTCAATTTTGGTACGTTTACATACAAAATCTGTCAAAACTGGGGGTTTGGAAATTAATAAGTTTGGAAAATAGAAGAAAAAAAACGTTTATATTCTTAGGACGAATTGGTTCAACTTTCTATTATAATCTGTATCATATTTTTATAATATTGTAGTATAAAATAAACTATATTATAGCAGAATTATTTCCATGTTGATAGTTATGTATAAATAAATAATGTTATTTATCCGATTGTTAACCTATTAAGGATGTCTATCTTGTAAGGTCGTTACTGAGAAATTAATATCCAGAGGTATATATATACTCTTTTGAAAATATATAAAGTAATTCGCTAAGACTATCCTTATTACTATTAACACCAGGGCTTGTCTAAAATCTGGACCCCCCCCCCCTTAACTTTTGAATGGTTTGATATATTATTATGAAAATTTGAGAACTTGAGTAGAATAACGTGAGCAAAATTTTAGGCATAAAATGACAGAAATGTCAAATCGAGTGCCAAATCTTCAAAAATTTCTAATTTTAATTTAATTTTTTTAGTCTCTTACCTTAAAAATTCATAAAATTGTTATGTGTGACTACTAAAAATTCGTCAAGTTCAATTTTGAAAAAAATAGATTCGTGTAAAAATTGAAGAGATAGTATAGATCATTTAATTTTGACATAACGCCATTTTTTTTTGGATAATGACAGATGCTTCAAACTTTAGGGATGAAAAGAGAAGAAAAATATCTTTTAAATAAGGTATTACTCGACCCCCCTTTCTATTTAATTTTTGTTTCCAAAATGGCGCCCAACTGTCATTTTGACATTTATGTCTGTCATTTCATGCCTAAAATTTAGCCTATGTTGTCTTACTCAAGTCCTCAAATTTTCATTAAAATATACCAAATGATTCAAAAGTTAATAGGAGGGGGTTCCTGACTTTAGACACGCATTTATCTTCCCTAAGTTTTTCTTTTCATGGACAATGCTGTATAGTAAATTAGAAATGAATATTTTGAACTTGAATATACTTATTATTTAATTTAAACATTACCAGAATTGCCTTATTAATAAAAACATTACCAGAATTGCCTACATAATTTTGAACTGCTAGAATTGCATTTTCTATCACTGTGCGCTGTGTATATATGAAATTCGCTGTGATACAAATTTTGGAGATAAGATAAAAATTAACGTATAATCGGTGTATTAAATGATATTATATCGTTTATTTGATGATGTAACAGTTGTCCTAAAATACACATATAAAATGTATTTAAATATTACTACCAAACTAGTCATTCTAATCTTACAGACGATGACATCAGTTGCATTTAAATACCTTTCGAATGAGCGTTGCAATTTTATGCAATCATTTCTTGCTTGTTTATGAAAATTTTACGTAATTTTTATAAAAAGGTTGTAGTCAATTATCTAGTTTCCAAAACTATAAATCTGAAAAAGATTTATTAACAATTAAACGCCATTTAAAAATAGCACTTACGTTAGTGTAATCAATTTAATCTTATATAATTAGATAACAAGTAATATAATGAGTGTTAATAATATAGAGAGGTTTAAGAAATAATTTACAATAAATTAGACACATATAGTTAGAAAAAAATATATAAAATTATATTTTGAATTGGATGAAAAACTAAAATGTATGAACAAACTTTGTTGACAGAAAATTTTTTAATTAAATTTGAAAATAAATTTACTGAAGAAAAACTAATTAAATTCAATTTAAAAATTTTCCAAAAGCATACAAAAATTAGAGTATCACCAATCATTATAATGTTTTTAGGAAAGTTGGATAATTTTTGACATAACGACAATAACACTAAACAAAAACAACAAAATATTATTAGAATTTGAGATGAAGCAGTATGATAATGGAAAAACACAATTTATTTGAAACATCTGTTAAAACTAATAGTTAAATTTCAAAAATAACCAAAAGAATCTAAAAAAAGGTTACCAGAATTTATAGATTTAACTTCATACTAAACATACACCTACAATAGAAGCACGAACGGGTTATTCTTGTTCTATTTAACTGCATTTTAAATATAACTCACTAGATCTATTTAAAAAGAACTGACTTACCGTTTAATAAATTATTAGACTATGTTCCTATGGCACAAACACTAACTTAGACTAAAGAAAACAAACAAATGTTGAGCGTATGGTGTATTATTCCTAATGTTTGTCGAGTGTGAGTGAATCAACGTGACAGTCGTGACACTATTTCTCTTGGGTGTAGTAGTTGCACGGTGAAATGCGGTACTGCAACAGCGCCTGGTGAAGAAAAACTAGGTTTATTGAGGATGCGGCAACGTCCGCTCGCCATAAGGTGGTACTGGAACGACTGATTGGGTTTACACCTGTGGTTTCGTACGGTTGATTTCGTCTCGTGGAGAGATAAACAGTGAGGTTTAGGAATTTTAGTCGTACCAGTGGCGTAACATAATTTTAGTAAATTTGATTTTATTTTATGCTTATCAAAAACGTTGTATTGTAGAAGGTACATTGTATGGGAAGAGAGAACTTAGTCACCGCGACCTTATACCATCTATTGTGTCTAGGGAATGCAATCCCGCACCAAAATCTCAATCCCGCAAACCCGCGGGATTAAAGCAATCAATCCCGCGGGTCCGCAAAATTGCGGGACTGTGAACAATAAATGCCCCTCTTTGTACTGAACCTATTAACCTTGCTAAGAAAAAGGTTTTATGCAATTAAAACAGGCTATAGTAGCAGAAAAGTATTTATTTCATATTGGTACAATACAAAATATATCAGTTGTTCAAGTACATAGTTTTAGACGTAATACAAGTAATCTATTTAACTAAACTGCCGGACATAATTATCGGGACAAGCAAAATTTTAGGGTAAATTTAAAGTTGAATATCTCTTGAACTAAAAAAGATTTTGGGATGCGGTTTGGACCAGGTTTTAGACGCATCTATTGTAATTAAGATGCTATGTGGTTTTCGAAAATATATTTAGCGAATTCTCGTATACAGGGTGTTTTATAATAGTGTACAAATTTGGTTAAGAATCTTTTTTACAGAAAATTTACAACTTTTGAAAAATCGAAATTTTAACTATGTACGACTATTCTGTATTGAAATTAAAAAAAATTTGGTGGAATTTTTTAAATGTTTTGTTTTAAGGAAAATACGAGTTTTTTTGGAAAAATATGCATTTATAGTCATACATTTGGTCCTAAATGGTACAAAAGGCGTTGTACATTTTGCATAGGCCCACAATATATTGATATAGCGTGTATTTTAAACTAGCTGTACAGAAATTTGGACGGATGTATATAGGGTGTTCAAAAAATATATTTAATATTAAATAAACTTAAATTTTATTATAATTTATCTACTTATTTTATAAATAAAAATATTATTCTGATGTTGAAGTTATGTTAGTTATCTCTATATCAATAATTTTTTGGCATATGCAGAATGTACAAAGCTTTTTGTACCATTTAGGACCATACGTATGACTAAAATGCATATTTTTCGAAAAAACGTCGTATTTTTCGTTAAAATAAAAAAAAATAAAAAAGCGATCAAATTGTTTTTTTTAATTTTAATACAGATTAGTCGTACTTGGTAAAAATTTCGATTTATAAAAAATTGTAAATTTGCGGTAAAAAAGATTCTTGACTAAATTTTCACACTCTTATAAAACACCCTGTATACGAGAATTCGCTAAATATATTTTCGAAAACCACATAGCATCTTAATCACAATAGATGCATCTAAAACCTGGTTCAAATCGTATCCCAAAATCTTTTTTAGTTCAAGAGATATTCAACTTTAAATTTACTCTAAAATTTTGCTTGTCCCGATAATTGTGTCCGGCAGTTTATTTGACGAAATTGTCCAAGTACCAAGTACTAGTTAAAGGCTTTTCTTCACTTACGCACATAGGCCAGAAAGAAATCTAACAACTAACCTGTTTGTTTCACTTATTTTTAATGGTCAAGCCGTAAGGGGAATCCCTTGGGTTCCGAGCGTCGACACATCGGCTCGGAACGAAGCGGTTTGACCTTGATCAAGATCGATTCGGTTACCCAGTAGTAATGTGTCGATCCCGCAGATCCCGCACGGTAAATCCCGCAACTTTGATCCCGCGGAATCTCATAGGGATCCCGCGTTTGCGGGATACAGAATTTGCGAGATTGCATTCCCTAATTGTGTCCTCTTTTATTGGGTTATATCTCATTATGTATGTATATGTATGTATATGTATATCTCATTATACAGTCTCAGGGCTCTGACAAAAGCCAGTATCTCAGACGGTTTTAAAGAGGTTATAGCTCTCTATCTCCGATATGAGTCGTACCAAGGTTTATGGCACGAATGGTTGTCGTCTTGGCGCATTCAGTGATGAGGTGCTCTACTGTTTTCCCATTTTCCCCACAGGATCTGCATTCGCCGTTGTTTCTTAGCTTCAGTCTACTGAGGTGTTCATTGAGGAGTGTGCTGTTAAAAACCTCATGGACAATCCGAAGACTCGAAGTTCTTACTTAAATGAATGAAAATCACTTAAATGAATGAAAATCTTTTTATTTTGAGAAATTTCTTCGAGTGTCTTAGACCGTTGAAGGATTCCCATTCCAGACTACAGATGGAGTCTTCCAGGTTCTTGAGTTCCCCTGTGACAAAACTTTCAAGATTTGTCCGTTATCATGGTAGTGGGGCCTTTATATAATTATAATTAACATAATTTATTGAGCGGTAGAACTTGGATTAATGAGAGCACCGTCTTTTCAGAGCGTAAATCTAGTTTATCGTTTATATATAAAAAACAAAATATAACCAGCTAAAAATAGAAATTAAGGCATGGCACTTTTATGGTAAAGCTTCATTCAGAACCTCCCAATTAGTGGAATAAATTAATGGTTTCATTTTCAGTTAATAAAATTACACTTTATACATTTTAGTTTACGATCTTTCACAATGTCTAAAAAACACAATTAAAATTAATAAAATATCCTAGCAACAGCTTGCGGTAGTCTGTTGTATCCAGAGAGAAAGCATAATATTTAGCTTATAAAACCTTTGAATAAAAAGACTAAGGAAGGAGCATATCAAAAATCCTAGGTCCACCGCGACGGGACTCAAATATGGCCGACTTAAATTCCGGTTTATCAGTGCCGTTCTAATTTTATTTAAAAAATGTAAAACTGTGATGTAGGGTAGACGTGGGGTAGACTCAATAATTTTTTTATTATTTTACGTTGTGAATAAATGTTGGTAGTTATTAAAATTGTTATAAAACATATTATTATAATAAAAATAGATAAGATTTAATAATTATTTATTAACACAAACATCCGATACGCTACTGAAGCAGGTAAGTCAAATTGACGTATCTAAATTCTTTGACATCTAATCTTTGACAAGTAATAAATAAAAGCAAAAATGCAAGAAAAAATATATAATTAGTTAATTTGAGTGAATTTCATAAATGATCGGTTTACTACACGTATGTATATTATATAGTCACTTACTAGCGAAAAGTTCCATTATTTCATTCGATTTTTGTCGATCTACCGCACGCTACACAACCAACTATTTTAGAGTCTTTTTCGATAAATCGCGATAGTGTCGCTGTTAATTTAAGTTCTGCCACAATTTCCATCTAGATTTACTACCTTTATAAAACTATCAGTAGTAGAATAAATAATAAATAACATAAAATAAGCTCCGTAAAGACTGACAAATCTACAAAATTTCAAATGTGTCAAATGAATCGTCAAACAGAACTGTCAAGGATCCCCACCCTAGAGTCCTTTTTCCGCCCACCATGCATGAATACATGGATAGCATTATGCTCCTTCCTTAGTCTTCTTATTCAAAGTATAAAACAATAAACTTTTGATTTCTAACCAAAATTTTTCTTGACGGGTGGTGATGGGTGGTAATAAAGGCCAAAATGACATTCCTCGCAAATTTTGGAGTATAATTAGTGGAAAAGTCAAAAGTTTGTTAACTTTTTCCAGTAATTGAAAATTACTACCACTAATTATGACGTTCTGAATGCTTACATTAAAATTAGGTGAACAAACTTCTACGACTAATTGAGACTACTAATTTTAGGGTTCGTTTCAAATTTAGTTAATATCTTTGAATAAGAAGACTAAGGAAGGAGCATAATGCTATCCATGTATTCATGCATGGTGGGCGGAAAAAGCACTCTAGGGTGGGGATCCTTGACAGTTCTGTTTGACGATTCATTTGACACATTTGAATTTGATTTGAAATTTTGTGGATTTGTCAGTTTTTACGGAGCTTATTTTATGTTATTTATTATTTATTCTACTACTGATAGTTGTATAAAGGTAGTAAATCTAGATGGAAATTGTGGCAGAACTTAAATTAACAGTGACACTATCGCGATTTATCGAAAAAGACTCTAAAATGGTTGGTTGTGTAGCTTGCGGTAGAGCTCGGCAAAAATCGAGTGAAATAATGGAACAACTTTTCGCTAGTAAGTGACTATATAATATACATACGTGTAGTAAACCGATCATTTATGAAATTCACTTAAATTAACTAATTATATATTTTTTCTTGCATTTTTGCTTTTATTTACTACTTTTCAAAGATTAGATGTCAAAGAATTTAGATACTTCAATTTGACTTACCTGCTTCAGTAGCGTATCGGATGTTTGTGGTTATAAATAATTATTATAACTTATCGATTTTTATTAGAATTTTATATTTTTATAATAATTTTAATAACTACCAACATTTATTCACAACGTAAAATAAAAAAAAAATATTGAGTCTACCCCACGTCTTCCCTACATCATAGTTTTACATTTTTTAAATAAAATTAGAACGGCACTGATAAACCGGAATTTAAGTCGGCCATATTTGAGGCCCATCGCGGCGGCCCTAAGATTTTTAATATGCTCCTTCCTTAGTCTTCTTATTCAAAGGTTAATATAAAACTGAAAACTCTATATATACTGCCACTTACCTTATTACGTCAACATCTGTCAGCATTACATCAACAACATATCAACAACAAGAACCTGTCGAAGACCTCATTGATCCCCTTGTAGATCTACCCATTCGGTCTTGGACTCATTCTTTGGAGTAAACCACTCGACCGGTTTTCACAGTGTTCTTTTAAATAGCTAAATATTTTAGTGAAAAGGTGAGATTAAGAAATAAAATGCCGATTTTACACAACACCTAAGTAAATTTAATATAAAGATATAAATAAATATAAAATAAAGAAAAAGATGTAACAACAATTATTGACTTTGCAATAATTAATGAAATATAAAGAAGAAAAAAAAATACTCAAAAATAATTAATGAATGAAATTAGAACTCACAGAGATGATAAAGTTAAAAATTAAAAATATTCTTCTTATTAGTCTAATCTAAATTAGCTAAAATTAACATACAATTCAAATCGACATGGGATTTGAAACCTAACAGAAAGATATTTAGTTTTTTTTCTCAGAGAAACGGGTCCTTTATTCTAAACAGTTTTTACGATATTCTGAAAAAAATATCAATTTAAGGGCGGAAACACATGACAACTTTTAACAAACTAGGTTTGTTGTCTGCTCTAAAATATTCCATTACACCCCTTTAAGCTGGTTTCCAGTTGGGAAGCAGAAAGGTTCTGGTCCGTTTACTGGAGAGTTTGCTCATTTTCTTGCTAGATCGTTTGATTTTGGACAGTCTCCAATTACTACATCAAACTGAAATTTGGATCCTTTAGAAATTTCAAAAAGGAAAGCTGTTCTTGTTTCCCTGAAAGGGGGATTTTCACTAAAATTGTTATATATCGTATCAAATCACCCGGTTTAAAATAAGATGCTTTAGTGTCAGGATAATTAACATTTTGGGTTATCTGATTGAATAACACTTCCATAGTTGCTATAGGACAAGAATTATAGCCTAGATACATTTAAGAGTCCCTTTCACTAGTCCGAAAAAGTAGCAAAATAAGCGTTCGAGATTTAACGTTTTATGTAAAACTGGCTAGTTATCTTTACTCAAATGAAGAAGGAAATTAAAGATAAAGAATATACGATATCCGTATTGTAGCACATTTTTAGACAACTTCTTTATTTTTAAGATTTTGAAGGTCAAACATCAACAAAATATCCCTTATGTTTGGATTAAATTTTCTTGAAAACAAAGAGATAATTTAAAATTCCGTTACAATACGGAAATGGATTGAAGTTTTGTGATTATAGTGATATATAATTTATATGGTTTTGTAACAAATTTCTCGCTATTTTATGGCAAATGCTGAAGCTCTGCAAACCTTAATCAAGCCTTAATCAAAGCACGTGTGTTTGGAATTTTGGTTATGGCTTAACACGACAGGATCGGGATAAGCCTTAGGCATATTTCTGAAATATAATATATATTTCCTTCGGCCAGACACCCGATTTACCCGACCACTGAGAGCGACCCGAACAGTACAGCGTAATGCCGCAAACGCACATGCGGTATTTAGCGAACCCCGAGCGCTCGTCAACTACCGAGCGCTCGTGATCGGACTTCGCCTTTCCATCCATACATGCGGGCTCTGATAGCAACAACATAGAGACAAGCGCTCGTTCTCGTCGCCGATCGAGTCGCCGAACTCCGACTTCCCCATCCAACACATAGGAAATCGGCGAAGCCCCGATCAGAGTTCGCCAAATGCCGCATGTGCGGATGCGGCATAACAGACTCTTAAACAAACAAACCATTGTTTTTTTGGCCAGCGTATAAGTGGAGCGTAGGTGATTAGATTTTATTTGGTATAGGTAGTAGGTGTAGTGAGTACATTATTTTTAGTTATAAACCCCAGGTCTTTTCCTCAAACATACTTTAATAACACATATCTGCGTAACGAATGAAGCTGTTCAAATGCAGATCTCTTTTTCGATGTTCGTAAATCAAATGCAGATCTCTTTTTCGATGTTCGTAAATGATACTAGAAGATACATCCTTTAATTGATTTTTTCTTATTCGATATTTGATGGTAGCCTTTTGCAGAATAGTACGGAACTCTTACACACATAGCAGGTGGTTCATTGTTTCTATTCTCGAGTAGGTCTAATAGGCAGTTAGAAGACACACCAGTGTTTGTACCCCAATTTGTACCTTATTTTTTTATTTATAATCGAAAAATATATATTTTTTTCCATAGCAGCTGTTAAAATTGCTTTATATCTATCAAAAATAGTAGATAAAATAGTGCTTTAACCGCAAGGGTAGATTAAATGATACTTTAACAGCGAGAATAGGTTTAAAACTTTATTTATTCTCGCACGTTTTTTAATTGCTTCCATTTTTGAAAATGTTTGTATTCCTTTTCATAAGTTATTCGGGATTTAAATGGAAGTAATTTGGATATGGCGTTTGTCGCCTCAGCTTGAATATCTGTTGGTAATTTACTTATTTCGTTTTGAGCCGTTTCTGGCTCCAATTCAATCAGCAATCGACACGAAAGAGAATTAAAAAATGTTGACTCAAAACTGACAACGAAAGAGACAGTTTTGTTTATTTGTCAAATTACATAGAAACCAACGCCAACCCAGCACAATATTTTTTCTACTCGTAATAAATTCCTTAATAAAATTGCATTATAAAATATATAATATATAATACGTAATAAAATTGCATTATCGTCCCCCGAAATTAATTCAATCGCGATTTCATCGTTCGTGAATTAATCTTTTCGGTCGACGATAAAATACCATTTTATCGTCTTGTATAAAAAAAAAACTATTAATTTTGGTCACATTGCAATTTTATTTTATTCTTATTAGATAATATTTTTGAAACATTATTCACATTTTTTATTCATTCTATGCATTACGCGGATGTTTTAATAACATCCAACGCTTTGTATTTTACCGGCAACGTAAATATTTAAAGTCAACCAACGCAAAAGCAATAAACTTAGAAATTTAAAAATTGGGTAATAGTAGAGGTTATAAAATCACTAGCGGGTGTAAACCTAGATATTTTTTCCTGATTTCCTGGCGTGTGATTTAATTTTGGTCACGTTGGATCGCTTGTATTTCCCTATTATGTAAACAAAACAGTTATCTCCATTTATGTAAAAATTGCAGCAACGAACATTAAATGTGTTTTCTTTATTAATTAATTAATGTCAAATTAAAATATCATTTATAAATATTACTGGAATATTAACTATTTATTATAGTTTTAATTAAATTCTCTTAGGAATCTGCTTTGATAAAGAATTAAGTGTTTATTTCATTAAGCATCTTTTCCTATTGTTATATACATGTTTTCCTCTTTTTAATTGAAAAATACAAAATGGAAAATGGAAAGCCAAAGACCATACAGGGTGTCCCAGAAATAAGTGCAAGTATTTTAAAGGGTGGTAGATTTCGATAAAAGAAACTTATTAATTTAATTTATTACCTATGTTGCCATATTATCAACAAATTATGTTTTTTAACTAAAAATTTAAAAAAATTCCAAAAATTTTTTTCAAAAACTTCCGAATTTTCAATTTTTTTTTGAAATGTACCTCATAGGAGTGTTTCTGGGGTTAAACTGTATTACCAGTTAAAATACTTGCACTTATTTCTGGAGTTAAAATACTTGCACTTATTTCTGGGACACCCTGTAGAGTGTGTATAAGATTTTACACTTCAATATATTCCATAAGTTGAGTTGAAATTTTTTATACAGTTGTGGTTGGAAAATTTGATGTTAAGGCCCCTACAGACGGACATTTTTGTACGCGTTTATGTACGCGCGTTCAAAAACATGCACTAGCACTGCATACAGATGCACATACAAAATCTGAAAATCCACACTGTTTTAGAGCGATGTCCAGGAAAGTGGTTGAGTTAGCATTGGCAGCAGTGGCGTGCACTGCTGTGCTTCAAACAAAAGTTAAAAAAATAAAAAAACCGCGGCTTCTTCAACGCCAAAGGTTTGGTCATAGTACCAAAGTAAAGGAACATACACTTCATCCGCTCCCGAACCTGATCTCTTGGAGTCAACAACAACAACCTTTCTATGTTCCCTTCGAAATCCTCCCCGAAGACTGTTAAGTTTCGTTATAACTGAAGCCTTAGTCGCGTTTGGTTGAACAACTTGTAGCTTTCTAACCAGCTTTGCGTAAGCCTCGTTTTTTAGTTTTATCTAAATATTGTTTGGATTTTACTTGCCAAAGACAGGGCATTTCTCTGTACAATTCAATAAATTCCCGCAGGAATTCACGGGATAGTGTTCTACAATCAGACATTTCTACTAAGAAATTATTAGCAAAGTCAAATCAACAGAACGCTGCAGCTTGTGGGACCAATCGACGCTATTGTTGTGCGACGCACAGTTCACATCCACACGTTGAGACTTGCAAGAAAATCCTGCGTGCACGTACAAAATTTCTGTCGTCGACAGAAATCATGAGCGTCGTTCAAAACGAATGTGCATTCAAAAACGTGACGTTTCTTTGCATACACCTTGACGTTTTTGTATGCACGTTTTTGAACGCACGTAGATGCATATGTAAGCATCAGAATTAATAAATGTAAAGATAGTATGAACAGAGTCAACGGTCCAATTCCTTCAAGTTCTTTGTTCCTACTACTCTAGTGGCGGAAATCTAACTGTTACGCTCAGTTGGCTCTGACTCGGTTGGCTAGATTTTGCCACGCCCACTCGGTGCCCCACTGAGCGAGTATATAAACGCTCAACTTGTAGATTGTACTTTAGTTTATAATCATCTGCTGATGATGCTAACATGGTTAGCGAAACGCGCGTCCAGTGTAAAATAAAAGTGTTTTGGTGTATTGTGGTGATTTAGTGTTTTTATTTTGCAACGCACGTACATAAACGCGTACAAAAACGTCCTTCTGTAGGGGCCTTTACAATAGCAAAATAAAGCATCAGTTTACCACGACTCTAGCACACATTACTTTTTTTTAACTTAATAGTTCAATAAAAGAGACACTTTATAGCAATCCAAATTCATTTTTTTCAGAAATAATGAAAGGAAAACTGGTTCCATTGGTAGTTCTTACCGTTATTGCATATGTTAGATGCCAAATTAATATTAGCAATGGTGGTAGAGCTGGCCCAGGTATTTCAGATGAAAATTTAGAAGATTACTGCTATAGACAAGATGAAGAACCGTATATTTATTTTGGTACCAAGACGTCGTATGATAGTTTAACAAGAAGAGGAGGCCAACAACATACAGTGCCAGGTAGCTATATTTATATTATCTAAAAGTACTTATTTTATGAACTGTTGTAGCAATGAGTATATCCAATTTTTAAATATCGTGGGCGTACAAGGAAAACCATGTAAGTCCAAAAACTAAAAAGGCGAGAAAAAGTGATTTTAATGTTTGAAGTGATATGTAAAATCCAATTTTATTTTTTGACTGCACTAAAAGAAATCGCTTGACATTAGGGTTATCTAGGGCTAATTTAGGCTAAATTAAAATACAGGGGTTTTAAGAACAAATTGTTTATTGACTTTTTTTTATAATAATCTGACTTAATGGATTTTTCTGAAAAAAACTTAAATTTTACTGGAGTTAGTGGGTTTTTCTTGATTGGCTCCTTTACTTTTTGGGATCAAATAATGAGCCAGAGGCTCATTATCGGAATCACAATCGCTTTCTTGATCGGGAATTCCCACAGATCCTTCTTGAACATTTTTGCAGACTGTTAAAAAAATTCATAAATCCATTAAGTGCACTTAATAGATTTTTCTGAGCGAAATTTAGCGTCTGTGGACTTAGTTATTTTGAAGCTAATAATATCTCGTATATTTGAACTGTATTGGACTTAAAGGATATTTAATATGAGAGGTTATACCTAAATAGACTTGGTAATGTGAAAAAACGATTTTACGAAAAAGTGGACTTACATGGTTTTCCTTGTACGCCCACGATATGCAAAATTATAATTTCAGGTTGTCAGCCCGTGCAGTTTTGGTCTATAAATAGACATGGAACCAGATTACCCAAAGTAAACAAGATACAAAAATTGAGAAAACTTGAAGAACTCAAAGAAGAGATCATTAAGAACTATGAGCAAAGGAAATCATATCCAAGTATTGGACAATTGTGCCATGATGATTACAATTTATTGAGGAGGTAAATACGAAAGGATGGAATAGATTTTAGAGTAGGTTGAATGTAGATTGGATGTAGATGAGAGATGTAGATTTTAGAGATGGATATCGGCGACTTTTCAGATGTATTGTTGTTCTCTTTTGATCTCTAAGTTACATTCTATAGTCCCATCATTCTAAAAACTTTAATAATTTGGAGACTGAACGATTCTTATATCTCCTTCTCAATGGCTGATCATTGCCCCATACAAAGAATCGCACATTTTCTAGGCTTTCGCACTGAAATAAAATCTGTTCTGTCGTTTCTTGTTCGGATTGACAAATTCTGCACATTTTGCGTCAATCCTATTATCTATTTGTGTCGATTAAGCTTACAATGCTCTGTAAGTAGTCCCATTACAGTTTTGAGACTTTTGTAAATTTTCCGTAAATTTTGGCGAATAGTCTACTATGAGGTTTTTTGCCTGTCTCTGCCCTAGTGAATTTCTCCACTGTCTCCACTATTCTAGAGATTTGCTGGCTATCCACTGTTTCATTTGAGATGTATAAATGCTTATCTAATGTTTCGCAATTTTCGACCAATGTTAAGCTTAATTGTTTTAGAACCAAATAAATGTTTTTTATGCAATGCAATATTCTACATATAGTTACTTTTATGATCCCAAGATTGCAACATTCCCACTTCCTAGATTAGAAGATCTTCTAAACTAGGCGGTGGATTTTTTTGGGAAATCTCCTGTCCGCTTTTGAAATAGAGTCTGCCTAATATAAATCTTGACTTTCGCGATGTTTCAAGATAAGGAAAAGCCTATTAGATACATCAGTAGTTACTAATGACCCCTAAAAGATGGTTAAGTACAGACGATTTACAGATTTTTCTATTTTCTCATATTAGGTGGAGATGGAACGATTCCATAACAGAAGACAAAGCTGCCTCATTAACTCAACAAGGAGTAAACGAATTGAGACTGTTGGCTAGAAGATACAGGTCAAAGTTTCCTCAACTTTTCAATCAACCATACAACGAAGAGGCATATTACGTAGGTATTTTACACTTCCTTAATAAACAAACTATTTAAACCACTTTAAAATTGTTAGTTGTACTAATTTGTTTTTTATTTTACCTCCAGTTTCAGTATACTCAATCTGACAGAACCCATGACAGTTACCAAGCCTACATCGAAGGTATCTTTAACCAGGATTACTATAGGGTTCATGCAAACACTGCTGGTAACGACATGTTACTGAAGGTGAATTTTCTTATCTGATAAATTTATTATAACTATAACAATGATAAGTTAAATATCCGAGTAGACAGAACTCTTCCAGTAGAGGCAAAAAGACTCAAAGTCGATGCTTTTGGATTTAGAAACCTCTTTGTGGGAATAATGAACTCCTTTTTTTTTAAATTATTCTAGTTGTTTCAAAATATAATACCAAAAAGTATTATCATAATCATTTTATTACACAGAGTGTTTAAAGGGCTAACATTACTGGAACAATTTGTCTTGCATTTCTTTTTTTTGTGAATAGTACTAACTGAAAAAATAGGCTTACAGGAACTGCCCGGAATGGCAAGAAAAAGTAGAAGCAAATCCCGAAAGCACGATGGAGTACAAACAATATCTAGAATCTCAAGAATACCAAGATATGGCGGCACAAGTGTTTAGAAGGCTTGGATTTCGATATGCCTTAAACTCTTCGTTAATTCAAGATATCTATGATATGTGCCGGTTTGATAAAGCTTGGTAAGTAGCCAACAAATCTTTTATGTATTAACTGTTTCTCTATTAATCAGTATTGATTTAATCTGTGTATTATGATTAAGATGTGTTTAAATTTTTACTATAATTTATGCCATGTTATCTATTTTTATATGAACAGTTTTTTTCATTGTCCAAAGCACACTTGCGCAGCTAGATTTAAGTTACTTATATATTTACATAAATACCCAGATTTTAGATCTTAAATTTAAAACTGATGGTTTTATCCCATGTAAATGAATTAATTTTGAAATATTATTACACCTTTCTAGGCAAGTGGATCAGCCCTCTGCGTGGTGCACTGCTTTTACCAAAGATCAACTCAAATTCTTGGAATATGGCGAAGATTTAAAAGAATACTACAATACGGGTTACGGAAGCAGTCTAGTTGAGAATATTGGTTGTGGCCCAGTACAAGATATGTATAGAAAATTCGAAAAAACTGTGCAAGGTATCATTTATCAACTTCTTTAAATGCTTATAATAACAAAATTTATACCATTTATTTTAAGGGTATCCTGATGGAAATAAAGTTACTGCTCTATTCACACATGCAGCAACGATGCAAGCAGTTTATTCAACAATGGGAATAGCCAAAGATTATACCTTACTTAGAGCTAATAACTATAGGCAGCAACAGAGAAGAACGTGGAGGACGTCATTCATTAATCCTTTTGCATCAAATTTAGTTGCAGTACTGTACCAGTATGTTACAATCTTTTCTTTTTTTGAGTATCAATTAATTATAAAAAATATATTAAAAATGTCCTTTGGAATACTCTCGTTAGTAGTATTAATATAAAGATCTATGTATATAAAAATTAATCCCTATTTCAGTTGGTTACGCCATAATTTGAGAACGACTTTTTACCAGTTTTATTCATATTTGTTGTTTAAGTTTTCTAATTCTTTTTAGAAAGTTTAAAAGAATTTTGCAGAAAGTTGGACTACTTAATCTTCGCTAGTTTGACAGATTACGCCCTTCAAATGTAATTTAACAGCTGCATTGGTCGGCATCTATCATAGACTGTTATCATACTGACATTTATCGGTCAGATAGGAAATGGATAGGAACGTTTATCCAGTTTTCAGTTTGTTCAGCGAGTTTTTTGAGAAATGTTTGTTCACTGCAGTTAGTGCATCGCACCACCACAAATATCATAGTTTACAATTACCAATGACTAAAGAATACAAGGACATGTAACGCCCATATAGGGGCTGCAGCAGAATTTGTGACCTAAGACAACATTTTTTTGATGGCAAACAATGAGTCTTCATCTCGTCACCAGCGACAATTTTAGCGATTTTTAATAGTTTGTGTGTAGTGAACTTTGTATAAATTTTATTACAATGGTGATTAGTTGTTCAGCTTTCAAATGTAAAAGCAGCAGCGATAAGAAAGACTCAGGAGTTTTAAAAAAAAGAAAGACTCAGACAGTACGTTTCATAAGTAAATAAACAGTCCGCTCCACCTTTTTAGCGTTTTTTTAGTTTTCTTATTGAATTCGATAATTATTTTTCTGATATTTTATGTACTTGATATGTCCTATACGTCGATACTAGTTTTGTACCTTTTGTTAACATTTTAATATGTTTTTTTTCGTAATTAATTAGTATGATACCAACGTATACACCATAGGCGTAGTCAGCCCCGGAGCTAAGGGGGGGTAAACAGGGGCGCCCGCCCCGGGCGCCAGTGTCAGGTAGCGCCAAAATCATAATATAATAGGGTTGAAAATCAAAAAAATTGCTCCACAAAGCGCCTAGTATGCACCTTACGTTCTTCGTAATTAATAATTAATTAATAATTCCTCACCTTCTTATCTAAGTAAGTATTAATTTTATTTTAAAACGCGCAGTTAGTTTTTGAACACAGTCTAAAATTTCATTCAGAACCTCGCAATTAGTGAAATAAATTAGCCGTTTCAATTATTACACTTTTTACTTTTTAGTTTACGATCATTCACAATGTTTAAAAAACACAATTAAAATTAATAGAATATCCTAGCAACAGCTTGCGGTAGTCAGTTGCATCCATAAAGAAAGCCAAATATTTAGCTTATAAAACAATAAACTTTTGATTTCTCACCACGATTTCTCTTGACGGATGCTAATCAATGACCAAAATGACATTTCCCGCAAAATTTGAAGTATAATTAGTGGAAAAGTCAAAAGTTTTGTTTACTTTTTCTACTAGTTGAAAATGACTACCACTAATTTAAACCTTCTGAATGCTTACATTGAAATTAAAGGAACAAACTTATACGCTAATTGAAACCACTAATTTATTCCACTAATTTGTGTTCGAATGAAGAGAGAGCTGAATGAAGGTTCTTCTTCTTCCTGTGCCTTGTGCTTAGCCGCACGTTGGCGATTGTCTGTACTCTTCATACAATGTGTAGACTGCCGTTTTCGGCTCTTCGAAATATGGTGGCTGCGTCGCTGATGTTACACCAATCCCGTATGTTTCTTAGCCGGGAATGTTGTTTTCTTCCTGGGCCTCGCCGTCCCTCTATTTTTCCTTGTAGAATCAGCTTGGGAATGTAATATTTGTCTCCTCTAAGGATATGTCCGAGGTATGAGACTTTCCTTTCTTTAACTATGTTAAGCATTTCTCGTTCATAACCTGCAGTTCTTAAAACTTCTTCGTTGGTGGCATGTGCGGTCCATGGCACACGTAAGAGTCTCCGGAGAGTCCACATTTCGAAAGCCTCGATGCGGTTCAGGGTTCTAGCCTTGAGAGACCAGGTTTCTGAATGAAGCTTAAGTGCTTATTCTGTCCCGTTTACGAAAAATGCCTACCTATATCTAGATATTTGTAAGTTTTTTTAAATTAATTTATTGCAAACGCTGGAGAGAGGGGGCGCTACTATCAATTTTTTGCCCCGGTTCAAAAAAATTGTAGATCCGGGGCTGGGCGTAGTCAAACCATTTATCAAAAAATATAAATATCTCTTCAAACAGCTAGGTTAAGAAAAATATGTGCCACGCACTGTTTGGTGACATCGTCACAATTTGCTCTCGGGTGTTATTTGTCCTTGGATTCTTTAGCCTATACAAATTCCAAAACAGCAACGTTAATATAAAATATAACCTGGCAGTTTTAAATCTGCTTTGAGTTTTGAGTTACTCTCAAATGGAAAACTGTTACAATCACCGGCACGAAAAAGTGACACCTTAAAATTTTGATGCATTTTAAAGTTTTATACAATATTGTGTTCCAGTGGACGGATTTTGATGATCTTTTAAGCAATTTCTCTAAGCAAGTCTCTCTCTAAATTGAAAATGAAAGTTCCAATCTGTGTCAATTATCACGAAGGAGCACAAAACGTTATTTTGGTAAAGTTTGGAACACTCTCTGGAATACGTTAAAAAATCAAGGAATATGAAAATAATTTTATCATCTAGATGCACCTTTTCTTGATAGTTTATTTTTTTGTTCATCAAAATAGCTTTATTTTTTTGGAGATATTTTTGAAGAAGACATAAATCTTATGTCAAGAAGGTCTCCTTCGGGATCACAACTTATTACTAGGTCTATTGACTAGGACCAAAAGCAAAGGCACGGTTTTAATATAAAAATTACGAAAAAATGTTAGTGTTTTCTTCAAAAGCGAATATCTCCAACAAAAATAAAGCTCTTGAGATGAAAACCAAAAAGTAAACTATCGAGAAAGGATGTACCTAGATGATAAAATGATTTGTAAATTCCTTCCTGTCTTAACATATTCCACAGGGTGTTTCAAACTTTCACCAAAATATCAACATTTTATTTCCCCTGGTTTAATTGACAGATAGAAAATCATTTTTAATTTGGAAAGAGATACTAAAAATCAAACAATTTAGCTACATATTGCTTAAAAAATTATCAAAATCGGCCCAGTAGAGCAAAATACAGGGTGGTCCGAACTGTACTCCGGAAACTTCGGCAGCATATTCTACAGATAAAAATAAGTGAAAAAGTTCGTATAAATGTATGTCCTAAAATGCTTGGTTTCGGAGATACAGGGTGTAGAAGTTTCATTTTTATTTCGATTTTTTCCTAATAATTTCTGAAGTAACGTCAATATTAGGATGAAAATTGATGTCTGAGAGTTTTTTGACATGAGAAATTTGATTTTGAGATTTTGTAGAGAGCGCCACCTACATGTGTTTTAACAGGTTTGAAGAGTTATAACTTTTCATCCGTATCTGTATAAAACTACTGAGTAAAAAATTGTACATTTTCGTGATTTTTTACGTAAAAAATGTCTCTTAGTAAAAATCGCTATGAGCAACCGTTCTCAAGACATTTAGAATGGAAATAGTCAATACATGTCAATATTGACAAAAAATAAACACGTTGAGTAGATAATTATTTGACTAAAATAATAATTTTGGGAAATGTTTATTTTTTTAATCATAAATTTTACGGCAAAAAAATCATGATAAAACAGTTTCTGTTGACCTTTGCCACAAAATAATTTCAAATTTATGATTTCAGTCTGATAACTATGTAGTCAACATGTTTAATTTATGTCAATGATGACAGGTATTGATAATTTTGATTCCAAATATCTCGAGAACCATTACTCGTAGCGATTTTTACCAAGAGACCTTTTTTACGTAGAAAATGTCGTAAATGAATAGTTTTTTACTCATTAATTTTATACAGGTACGGACAAAAAGTTATTAGTCTTCAAACCAGTTAAAAAATATGTAGGTGGCGCCCTCTACAAGTAGGAGTCTTATTGACATCAAAATCAAATTTCTCATGTCAAAAAACTCCCAGACACCAATTTTCACCCGAATATTGACGTTAATTCAGAAATTATTTGGAAAAAATCGTAATAAATTTAAACTTCTACACCCTGTATCTCCGAGAAGAAGCATTTAAGGACATACATTTATACGAAATTTTCTGCTTATTTTTATCTGCAGAATATGCTGTCGAAGTTTCCGGAATACAGTTCGGACCACCCTGTATATTAAACATTAAAATAAAAATTTTAATGTGCCCGTTTTTCATGCCGGTGACTGTACTTGAAATCATAACTATCATATTATTCAGTAGAATTTTCTTGTAAATGTTACTCGGAATATTTCTAGGAATATGCTCTGGTTTGTTATTTTATTCTATTTCTTTCAACATGTTATAGTTGATAAATACAATAATTTATTTTTACTTGTTTAGATGCCAAAGTAGTGGTCAACCGGGCAACAACTTCAAAGTTATGTTCTTTTTAAACGAAGTCCCTATTGAGGAATTCCTTGGATGCTCAGTAGGACTTTGTGACTGGGCTACAGTCGAAAATAAGTTCCAGAAACTAGTTGAAACCTGCAACGTGGAAGCTTTTTGTGAAGGCTTAAATTCCGCATCCTCTAACACTATGTCTTTTGCTTTGGGTGTTTTATCAGTGATTTTAGTACTATTTAGAATACTTTAATAATTAGGAAACAGTAAAAGTATTTAATTTTATCTTAATACGTTTTTCAGAAAAAAAAATGATTTTTATATTGTAGACCATTTTTCATAATTATTTATTTAAACTCATCAGTTTATTAGATTACATTTAAAACCAAATATTAGCAAGTGCTGCTGTCACTGAAACAATCAATTTATGTTTTATTTATATAAACTTCTAAAATTGTACCTACTTAACACAAAAAGTCTACGAACTCAGTGTTATTTACATATGAGCACAATTTCTATGGCAATATCTCTAATTTTGTGATTTCTAGATTAGTTTTGTGTATGTATATAACTGTAGCAAATTTAAGTTATGTTTTTATCTATTTACGGCCTGTATGTAACGTGATATTCTTTTAAGACCTATGTGTGGTTTTAATATTTTAATTATTATTTTAAATAGTTAACTATTAACTTGTTAAAAAAATTAGAAATTTGCTTGTGTCGCATGTCGTTTAGCTTTTGTTATTAAAAATCGTAGTACAAATAAGTTGTAAGTAAATGTTAATATCTGTTAAATAAAAAATAAAACAATAATTGTATATTTGTTAGAATTCCCTTTAAACATACAATTTGCTTTAATGTCATGATTACTACTATGAGTACTAAAAATTCACTGCTTAGAATACGTTTCGTTCAATTGAATCGTAGCCAGCACGAATCTATACGAGTCGTGTGAATAATTGATTTATTGCTTGCAATACGGTTCGTTCAAATGAATCGTGGTCGGCACGGATTCATAAGATTTGAACGATGAGCCATAAAAAGAATCGTGAGAATTGAATCGGATCACAATGCGATCGTTCGTTTCTACGGCGCGGCGGTGATATAGACATAAGAGTCAGGAACCAATATTTAGACATGAAGAGATATGAGGAATAGATATATTAGACATGAATAAGAATGTTATTTATAAGAAAAAAAACTTATTTATACTGTGTTTAGTACGGGAGTATCTGTAAAGGAGGGTCCGCATTTAATAACATGTTATAAACATTGCTATTTAACAAGCTACATATCACACGCTAAAAAACCGGGAGCCGTCCACATTATAGTTTTCGTAATCATGAATCGTTTTGGCGAGAAAGAGGTTCTGCTAGCAACAGTGGCGTGCGTAATTATTTTTGAAGAAAGAAACAGAAAATCGAGAAAAAAAGCGGTTTTGAGTCCGCCATAGCCTACAAGATAGATCTACATATAGTTGAACGCAATTAGCTTACCTTTTCAATACCTGCCTCGGCTGATTCTCAAGGTATGTTTCTGTCTTTTAAAAACATTAATAGGTAACTTAAAAGGAAAGCATTTTGAATTATCCACTTCGTCTAAACCAGTACCTGATTTGCATTTCTTTTGTTCCCTCTGGAACTGCCCTATTAGATAACGCATTTTTTTCAACTTTTTCTCTTTCCAAATACATACTTTTTGCAATTTTTAACCATGCATCATGCTTTTTTTTATTTCACTTTAAATGAGGGACTGCGGATATCGCATAACACTGTATGATCTCTATACAACTTAATTAGTTGACGAGTCTGCTCTTGGCTCAACTCCATTAACAATATAAGAACTTAGAGAAAATAATAAAAAGTTTTACTTTACTATAAGTTCTAGCTTTTTACTATCTTTTTCTATGTATAAGAACCATAAGACCGAAAAAATGGCGTCAACGATGGCTATGAAATGAAGACCGCTGTCATTTTGTATGAAAAATTATAATGGGAATGTCATCGACCGTCATGTCCAAGCCAACTGGACGGGAGGCCGACTGGACGCAGTTATTTTTCGATCATACGGTATTATTGACCAGTAAATAAACAAACCCAGTAACAGCTCACCATACTAAGATTCTGTCGCGCACGTCCCTGAAAATATAAGCGGCTAAACTAGAAATTTACCAAGTCTGGACGCGTTGTTTCATGTTACAATATAAGTGTTGCGCAATATCTTTTGATCTTTACCGACTACAAATGGATAACATCTAGCAAGTTATATAGCAGCAAAATTTGCTAAATATGACTAAAAATATGTAACATGTTATATAACTTTGTTATATAGCAGTGTTATATAGCAAGTGTGGACCGTCCTTAAGGTATTTAATTTTTACGTTAATATTTTTGTTAAAGTAATATTACAGACTATAAACCATTAAATGTCGGACTAAAAGACGAAATCGTGTGTTTATGCAACTCCAAATAAATATTGTTGGCCTCTGCTCAATATGATAAAAAAAAACGGAGTCAGCGATGGTTATAAAATGAAAATTGCTGTCATTTTATATGTAAAATTATATGGGCAATGTCATCTATGTTCATTTGCAAGCCAGCTGGATGCCATTTTTTTTTCGATCGTGCGGTATTATATACTATTTATTATATGATTATTAAATCGGAATTAAAATATGGCTCTAAAAATATTGAATTAGTATTAAGAAGTCTTTAATAAATACACACACCGGAAAAGTCTAGGGATATTACAATTTTATCCAGCCATCGTCAGTAATTTTATTATTTGCATTTCTGATATAATAAAATTAAAATAAACAAATAGTTTACAGGACGTATTGGAAATAAAAATGCGAAATTTACCGAATTTTTCAAATTTACCTTGATTTTTATTGAACTCAAAAAAATACACACATCTTTTTTTCTTTCATTCTAAACTGTGAATAAAAAAAAGATAAAACCATTTTTACTTAATAAAGGGTATGGCCTCCCCTACTGTTCATTACAGCCCTATATCGTCTCTCCATGCTCCTGATCAGGTTGTCGATCTCTTCTTGAGGTACACGGCCTGCTACGCTGCATTCACGGCCCGAATCAGTTCCCTACGAGTTTCACGAGGCATACCCATTCTCAAAATTCTTCTTTAGACCGCGTCCCATACGTGCTCGATGGGGTTGAGGTCAGGAGATTGTGCCGGCCAGGGTAAGATGTTTAATTAATGAGCATTGATAAACTCACTTACCACTCTGGCTGTATGAGGTCGTGCATTGTCATGCATGCGAATGAAGTTTCTCCCAAAATCATTGGCATATGGTAACACGACAGGGTCAAGAATTAAATCACGATATGTGATTCCTGTTAGAAACCTTTCAAGAAAAACGAGATCGGTTTTTCGGCCTAACTAGACTCCTCCCCAGACCATAACTGTTCCACCTTGGTAAGGGTGCACTTCCTGAACATGATCCAACCGAATAAGATTTGCCGGTTCTCTCCATACCCTAAGCCTTCTCGAATCCGGATGAATTCCAAAGCGTGACTCATCCGTGAAGAGAACATTGGCCCATTGTTCATTCGACCACTGAACGTGATCTTGAGCCCACAAATATCGTACCTCTCGATTTCCTCTCGTTAAGGGTTGAGCTCTCCAGGGGTGTTTGCTTCTTAAGTTGACCTCTCTTAATCTATTGCGAATTGTGTCAGGACTAACGGTTACATTATGTGTTTCCTGGAGAATTAAACTAAGCTCTGGTGCTGTAACAGTCGGTCGGCGTCGAGCATTTAATTGTAAAAAATGATCTTGCTGAGGGGTAGTAATGCGATGTCGCCCTGTGTGCCTTTCAGCAACATCACCACTTTCACGGTAGCGTGCACTTAATCGCGATATTACACTTTGCGTTGTATTTAATGCTCTAGCTACGTCGATTTGGCGCATTCCAGCTTCGAGCATACCCATGGCCCTTAGTATTTCGTCTCTGTTAAGATGTCTACGCTCCATAATGTCGTTTAATACTAAACAGAGTTATTTGATAGCCAGTACAGGTTAAATTCGAACAATTGATACTAGGTGCTTTTTATACAGTTGACAAAAAATGCACAAACACTTCTGCAAATATCCCAAATTTAGAAAGAACTAGTGTGACTACTTCGTTTCAATCGAAGTAGAAAGAATTGGCCTATAAATATGTGGTTGTTTATTCAAAATATTTATTTTTAACTTTAATAAAATGATATCCCTAGGTTTTTCCGGTGTGTGTAGTATAATATATGAATTGGATAGATAATTTAATATTTTTTGTAAAATAGTCAATCCGATTACGTTAGTGTCATAAAGTGTTGAAAAACAAATGAAAGAACTGTATATTTCTTTTTTTTGTACCTTAAATAATTATTCGGTCAAATTATAGCCGGTAGTGCCACTTACGATTCTGATTTTTATGAAACGTAAATTGTGCATGTGGTTCGTTCAAATAAACGAATCGTAGGAGTCCATTCAATATGAGAAATTGAATCGTGTGATTCGATTCACTAAAAAGAATCGTAATGCCCATTACTAGTATACTGATATCTTCAAAAATATTTTGGAAATATGGATAATTATTAACAGATGCTTTATCTTCCAGAAAAAAAAAACAGGAAGAAGAAAGAATGTATTTAAAATATCTAAATGAAACTATTCGAGTTTTTGTACGTCTACAAAAACTAAAGTGTTCTCGAATAGTTTCATTCGGATATTTTAAATAGTTTTTTTCTTTGTCCTTTGTGTTTTTCACATTCAATTTGTCATATTGAATCGACTCCTACGATTCGTTCATTTGAACGAACCACGTGCACAAAAAATAACTATTTTATTTTGTAGATTTTCTTTCAGTGGCGTAATACCCATTGGACTTTTTTGGAGAGATCAATCTGCTATAGAGGTATACATTTTAAACTTTTTCGATGAGGACTGTCAAAAAGAAAATAAATAATAATCTTTTATCCATATAACACTTTATTAATCATATTTCTTATTCTAGCTTATAAAGAGTTTTAAAAACACTTTAAATTTCAATTTTCTTTTAAGGCAATTCGTGTGTCTCATTTAATAATTATTTTTAAAAAATTTTAGCATTTTAAGAATAAAAGAGCTAAATAAAACGATTTTAAAATTATACAATATAAGTAATGTAAAAAATGGGGTAACTCTCGCACTATTTACAATAATTGTGACAAATATTTGACATAAAAATAACCTAGACAGCCGCTTAAAACGATAATATTTTTTTAATAATATTTTATGATACAAAAACAATTTATAAAATCTAATGGCACTTCTTACTTAATATCTTTTTATATATATTACAACATATATCTTATACACAAAAACAAATACAAGTTAACTTAATTATCAGTTCTTAGCTTACAAAATATGTCATGCTTTGTTAACAGTGATATAATGAGTACATGAGTAGTTATTGCAAATAAATTTATTGTCACGACAGAAGAAAGCATCTTATACGTTTCACGTTTAAGTATGCAATAACACATATTTTTTTGATTCTTTCCATATATTTTTATATACTTAAGAATAAACATTGCACATCCACTGCTAGAATCAAAATACAACCTCTTAAATGTCTCTCTGTTTCGAACAATTTCTGTTGTAAGATTCTAGCTAAGTATTAGCAGTATGCCCAAGCTTTCTTATAATGGCATAAATTCTATATAATTAATTCGTGTGTATACCTATTAAGGCAATTTGTCATATAACTGATAAGGCACTTTCAAAAAAACTAAATTTTAACATCAGAAATTGGCGTCCCATCCTGTTTGGTCGTCTGGAGGTGGACCGCCTTCGTCTGGAGGATACGGATCGAAGTTGGACGTGTCGATAACGCTTCGTATCTTCGGCAGGATTGGTGGAGTCAAGGTCCGGTTTATTAGTCCTTCCCAATTAAATCCATCAAACCACCTAGAAAAACATAAAAGAAAATAATTTAATAACTTCTTATAAGTAGTAAAATTATAGTAGTTCAGTCATATACTTAAATTCTAGCACTTTAATGCGGGAGGACACGGTCTAGGAGTACTTAGACCAAGTACACTTGGATGTTGCCATATGACTGTCCTTATAATAATGCTGCACGCGTCTCACTTCTATACCGCTTCTAAAAAGGTGCGTCCAGACCTGACGAGACGAGAGCGAGACATCTTCTATCCATTTTTGAGACAAGCCTGCCACGAGACAGGCGAGTTGGATCATAGTGAAAGGGACCCAAACACATATTAAATTTTAATTGAATATAACAAATGCTGGCTAAATAATACCGCATATTTTGTATCTTTTACATTGTATATGGTTCGTCGTATTTTATTTATCGTCGGTTTTTCTCTTTTGGTTGTTTTCTCCTTTAACTCTTCATTTATTTCGAGACACGACGATGTCTTTTATTATCGATATATCTAAAATCTATATATTATCGATATATCTAAAATTAATAGATTTTGTAATAATTGAAAAATTCAATTTGTTTAAAGAAATGTTAGACTTCGGAACGGTAAAAACTATCAGTGACGCAAAATTTGGAAATTATATCGGAAAAAAATGAATTATCATTTATACGGTATACCATTTAAAAAATTTGAGATTATTTAACTTTAAATAGTCGAAATTCATAAATCAGAGCTAATATCTCACCAAAAACACATCCAGACTGTGCCGCAAGCTTTCTTTGATCGTCCGTCGCAAAACCGACAGAGGACGGATAGCAACGAGGCTCCGTGGGTTGTCTCGCGAGGCTCTCGCGAAACCCGTTCACACTTAACGAATTTGGAATGTCTGGCGCTCGTCTCGCTCTCGTCTCGTCAGGTCTGGACGCACCTTAATATTGACTGTTTTATTCAAATCGAGTTGAGATGATTTTTAACATCAAAGATGGCTGGCTGGCCTTTTCAACTCTGATAAAACAGTTGATACCATTACAAAAGTGATAAGTCATGTGCAACTTCCATAAGTATATTTAGATGGCAGCATCCGGTTGACTTGGTCCAAGTACATTTGACCATGTCAGCTAGGATTTACATTTACCTATAGGGATTAATAATAATAATATCTTCAAGTCAAAAATCTGACTAAATGTAATTATGCCCTTTTTATTGCATTTTCAAAATAAATATATTTCTAGTTCTTTTTACGACCATTTGCTTCACATGAGATTTAATTACCTAATAAGGAGACCTTTAAAGTGTCTTAAGGAAAACATGTTTTGAACTATTTAGCTTTTTATGTCAAACATGAGGTTTTTGGCTTGTATTTGGTTGGCAGTGTTGATCTAGTATGACCTTAATTGGTGATTATCCCAATTATGGATTTCTTTCATTTACAGAACTAAGCTTGGAAAAATATATATCCAGTATTAGTTAAAGTCTTTCTACAGAATCAGGAGAGATTTCGAGAGCGACATCCAAAAATTGACTGAAAATGCAATTTAACTGTGAATTAAAATGACAGACAACAACTGTGCGTGTCATGCACTCTCTCAATGGACAGACTTTATATATGGGACTTTTAAGCATATTTCCCGGAGATCTACCTTTGCCTAGACCAGTGATGGCGAACCTATGACAGTGCTGACAAATCAAACGTCCAGCCTCGCCAAGAAAAGTGTCATTTTTACGCCTAATAAAACAATATACTATTATAATAAAAAACAAAAAACTATTCTCAAATTCTATATAACGGTAGTAAATAAACTATTAAATTATAGTAGATTCTGAGAATAACTCACTTATGTTTTTGTATATCACTGATTCCGCCCTTTTGGTAGCCTAACCTCTCTGCTGGGTTGTCTCGACACAGCTTTTTTATAAGTACTGTGGCGTTCTTGGTAATGTTCTTCGGAAAGTCTATTGCATCAATACCCTAGCAATAAAAAAATAGATTAATATTATAATGTTACCAAAATCCATTACATTGGAAATTTATGTGATCAACAGAATAGTGTAGTCTTGCGGTCATTTTGTATTTGTTGTACGTATATTGTATTTTTTTCCTGTGTATGTTTACAAATATCAATGAATAACTGTAATAACAATAAGATACACACATGGCCAAAATTATTGCAAATAACAATATTTTTATTTTATTTTGAGCCTAATATGATTCTTTTTATATTTTTGGACATATTGGCTTACTACATGACTAACTAATATAAAATTAAAAATCTAAGTGCAACTAGGCTGTTATTATAATTTTATTTCATAATGAGTGAAAATCAACAAAAACAAATTTCATTTTAAACAGAAAATATTGAAAACAATTTTAATTATTTCTCACAACTAATAGTCTGTATTGCCTCCTCGAGCCTCAATGCAAGCTGCGAGACGACCTGGCATGCTCTCAATTAAGTTGTTCAGAAGATGTTGAGGAATGGCTTCCCATGTTTCGTGCGCAACAATTTTCAATTTATTTAAGGTACCGGGGATGGGGGTCATTCCTCTTGGCAATATGGCGTTTTAGCATGTCCCAAGCATGCTCGATCACATTCATATCTGGAGACATCGGTGGTCACCACAGTTTTCCCCTTATACCCTCTTCCTCACAAAATTCGCGAACCGCTAAAGTGCGATGGGGAGGGGGAGGAGCATTATCGTACATGTAAACAAATTCATCCCGCAATGCCCCTCGAAATGGACGCACAATAGGCTCTAAAACGTTTCTAAGATATGAGGCACCTGTCACTGTGCCATCAATAAAAACAAGAGGAGTTTGAGCTCCGTGCATTATACGTGCCCATACCATAATGCTTCCCCCTTGAAACGGGATACGGGGTTGAGCTGCATTCAAGCGTGCTCGTCTTCCAGATGCTCTCCAGACCAAAGTTCGTCGCGAGTTTGACACGAGGCCTATTCTTGTTTGATCACTAAACATGACAAAATTCCAATTAGGTCCATTTGATCTCATCTCCTCAACTCATTGCAATTGTAGTCGCGTAATTTTGTGCTGTAAATTAAACTTCGGAACACGTAGAGGCCTCCTTAAATGTAATCCTCTGTCATGGAGTCTTCTTGCTATGGTCTTTCTTGAAACATTTACTCCTAAAAGGTTAATTAACTCATTTTTAATAGCAGTGCTAGAAAGCAGAGGATTGCGTCGTGCAATTAGGGATATCTGACGGTCTTGCACAGCAGTAGTAATTTTCTTTCTACCACTTCCAGGCCGGTCTGTAACCTCGTTTGTCTCCCTATTCCAATTTTTTTTGATATTCGCAAAACATCGATTTGGTTAACTCCTACAATTTCAGCTATTGCAACTTGCCGGTAGCCCTGTTGAGACAGTGTTACTATTCTGACTATATTAAACTGTGAAATAATGTTTCTAGGCATTTTAAAGCCAAAACAATGGCCAAATTTCTTCTGAAACCCAAGAGACCACAAATCGAAATGTGCAAGAATTTGAAATAATATTGGGTCTGAAGGATAAACATTGTTTACCATATCCATTTTAACAAAAAATGTTTATTACAGATTATCAAAGCTATGTATAAAAAAGATTCTTTAAATCCCTGTCCGTATATTTTTAAACGATATATGCAATAATTTTGGCCATGTGATAATATCAAATAGTTTATATTATGTTTCTTACCTTCAGAATGACATTATACGTTTTCATGGGGTCACTGCCATTAAAGGGTGGAGTACCAGTAAGTAACTCAAACATAAGTACCCCGAGTGACCAGTAGTCAGCGCTGATATCATGGCCTTTGTTCAGAATGACTTCTGGAGCTACGTATTCGGGGGTGCCGCAGAAAGTCCACGTTTTTCTACCGGCCTGTAATTTCTTGGCAAATCCAAAATCCACCAATTTTACATACCTAAACAAATAATAATGACAATAATTCATAAAATTTATTGAAACAGATACTGAGAATATATCTCTATTTTCAACTCAGTTCTATTTATTGTTATTTACTAAGGGCTGGTAAAGGTTAGTCTTGTGTCGAGATTTCCGTATGTAAGAAGAGTACAATGCGTTTATAATGTACTGAACAAAGAGAGAACAGTAAATACGTTGCCAAACGTATGAAATAAACCGAGAAAAGGTACACATTGCTAAAGGAGACGTGGAAGGGGATATAGCAGATTTGTCGCAGTTGACCGGTCGACCCAATCAGTACCTATGTCAGTACTTAAAGTTTTAGGAAAAGATGTACATAATGTGTTCAGTTTCAGGATTTAATTACGTCTCGTGATATTTTATTTGTTTATTTATTAACGAGTAATTGTAATTTTCTCTATAGCTTAAAAATGTTTAAGTGCAAGTTAGAAACACTTGCAATTTTGGTAAAAATAATAATAATAAAAGTGGAATTGAGTTAGTGTTCGACAGTGATTGCGCTATTAGAACTCAAAAATTAATATGAATTCAAAAATCAATATCTCTATCTATTGATTGTAATTTTTTTTTCAAAATCTTTCTTAATATTTCTACTATATTTTATTCGCAGACAGTATGTGAAAATCTTTATAAATAAAAAAGTTACATGATTGCTGAAAATTGCTAACTAAAAGTAAATGAATGGTTTATTTAAAATTTTTGAATGGAAAAGAGAAACCTTGTCGAATTTTTCTTTTTTAACCATATTGTAAAAGATCCGATCTGCCAAATAAAAAAAGTATCTAAAGTGGTTCTTAAGTTATGACGTGTTATGTGACTCTGACGTTTTCTCGTTATACAAAAATGGACACCCTAACGATATCCTTACAATTCCATTTCAGATGCTCAGAAACATATCTAAGGATTTTGTCTAGTCATCTTTTCGAAAAAAAAGTCTTAAAAATAAGCTGTTTGTGATCGTGATTTTACTTTACTTGATAGGGAAAGGCATACCGGCAACGCCGCAACAGCACACCGTCGTATTTCTCTCACTCCGACTTAACAAAAGTAATGTAAGATCCCTATGCGATTGACTTCCACACATGTAAACACCGACCCAAAAGTAACAGTTGCCAGCACGGTATATGTATTACATATTAAAAGACATAAAACATAAGATTTCAATTTGTAGTGATGTCTCATTGATTATAATTATTCTTATTTCATTCTCAGGATTACAGTAGTTGTAAAAAAATCTATAAAATTTTCAAAATAATATTCTTACCCTTGAGCGTCTAATAATAAATTTTCAGGCTTCAAATCTCTGTATATAATGTTTCTTGAGTGTAAGTAGTGGAAAGCTTCTACCACGCACGCTGTGTAAAAACGGGTGGTGGTATCGTCAAAGTGCCCTTTATCCCTTAGTACTGTCCAAAGTTCGCCTCCAAGACAACTTTCCATGAGCATATAAAGGTACTTGGCATCCTACAACAGAAAATGATGCTTTGTAAGGTAGACATATACAGGGTGAGTCTTTAATACGTGAATATGTTTTCACAGGGCTGGTAGATCTTGACAGAAGAAAGACATTTACCGTTTTTCACGTAAGTCCAGAATAACTGAGTTGTTTTTCTTAAGTTGAGAACCACAGAACTTTTTTTTTATTCTTTTCTAAGTTTGGTCCACCACTTATGTTGCCATATTATTAAGAAATTATGATTTTTAAAACCAAACCAAACCAATACAAAATTATCAGATTTTGTTTTCATGATATTCTTGTCATTATAATACATTAATTTAATTTAATTATTAATATAAAAAACTGTCATAAAGCTCTTTAATATTTTAAATTACCATAATTCTAATTTTAAAAAATGTGGTTCTTGTAGGTACAAACTTTCACTATTTTTTATCACACTAAACAGACGTTTTCTTAGCCATGTTAGCATAATATTATCAATTATTATTAATTATTAAATCATTTTTTATAATAGAATTCTATAAGAAAGTAAAATTATTTTTTATGAGCACTTCAAGATTTTCTCTTAAACAGATTTTTAAATTACAGAAAACATAAAAAACTAAAATAAACATAAATTTCTCTACAAAAATTCAATATCTTCAAAATAAAATCACCTTCAAACACTATTTTAAAAATACATATAGAAGACCTAATAGATTTCAATTTCATATAATTAATTGTCAATAGAAAAATATTATAAATTATATAAACTAAATATACTAAATATAGCTTATCAAATATTTTGTCTGGTAATGTTTGAACTAAAATATAATGTTTACCTTGAAAGTTTTAAATAGTTTAACGATAAAATCACAGTTAGCCTCGCCCATGATCTCTTTTTCCGACATGATGTGTTGTTGTTGGCGAGTTTCGACAATTTGCGACTTCTTCATCTGCTTCAGGGCGTAAGATTTGGAGTTTTGTCCAAAGATTTGGACTAGTTCGACTCTTCCAAAGCCTCCGACACCGAGAGTCGTGAGTACCTTCAAGTCTTCCAATCGTACATTGGCATATTCTTCATTAAGTCTATAAACATATTTGAATAATTTAGGTACATTATTTATATGGTTGTCTAAATATCTTACTAAAGTTATGGAAGTGTCAAAAATCAATGTTTTTTTTTTCAAAATTCAACAAAAGCAATTTTGTTATTTTTTTTATCTCTTATTGTGTTTAATATATGATGCATAGTATATATTATTTAGTTTACTTCCAGAATTTTTAACCCTTTTTAATGAATGGCGAATAAAAATAATCTTAAATACAGGGTAGCCCGAACTGTATTCCGGAAACTTTGGCAGCATATTCTATAAGTAAAAAAGTTCGTATAAATGTATGTTCTAAAATGCTTAGTTTCGGAGATACAGGGTTAGAAGTTTAATTTTGGTTTCGATTTTTTCCAAATAATTTCTGAAGTAACGTCAATATTTGGATGAAAATTGGCGTATGGGAGTTTTTTGACATAAGACATTTGGATTTTGTTGTCAATATGACTCCTATTTGCAGGGGGCGCCACCTACATGTGTTTTAACTGTTTTGAAGAGTAATAACTTTTCGTCCGTACCTGTATAAAACTACTGAGTAAAAAAATATACATTTCCGTGCAAAATATCTCTTGGTAAAAATCACTACGAGCAACCGTTCTCAAGATATTTAGAATGGAAATAGTCAATACATGTCATTATTGAGAAAACATAAACACGTTGAGTAGATAGTTATTTGACGAAAATAATAAATTTGGGAAATTTTTATTTTTTTTAAATTAATCATTTCGCACAAAAACATTTCAAATTTATGATTTCAGTCTAATAACTATTTAGTCAACATATTTAATTTATGTCAATGATGACAATGATGACAGGTATTGATAATTTATGTCAATGATGACAGGTATTGATAATTTCGATTCCAAATATCTCGAGAATCATTACTCGTAGCGATTTTTACCAAGAGACTTTTTTTACGTAAAAAACGTCGTAAATGTATATTTTTTACTCAGTAGTTTTACACAGGTACGGACGAAAATTTATGACTCTTCTAACCAGTTAAAAAGTATGTAGGTGGCGCCCTCTACAAGTAGGAGTTATATTGATATCAAAATCAAATTGCTCATGTCAAAAAACTCCTAGAATCCAATTTTCATCCAAATATTGACGTTACTTCATAAATTATTTGGAAAAATTCCAAATAAAAATGGAACTTTTACGCCCTGTATCTCCGAAACTAAGCATTTTAGGACATACATTCATACGAACTTTTTTACTTATTTTTATCTGCAGAATATGCTGCCAAAGTTTCCGGAATACAGTTCAGACCACCCTGTATATTGTTTAATTCTTAGCATAAAAATTGTCTTTTTCTTTGTTTTACTGGTAATGAACTCAAGTTTAGAGCTACGACATTGTATATTTATATAATTCTATTTATATTTTCAGCAATAAATTTTGACTACCATTTGAAAGAAAAACAAGGACGATTACTTAAAGACTACTAATTTTTTTTATTAATTTTGTTATAAATAACTATATGTTGGCAGTGGTTTCTACATTTTAAAAGCAACTGGCAAAAAACTCTAACTTATTTTGTTAATATATTGATTTAAATTAAAAAAAAGACCATTAGAAGTTAAAAATTCTTAATTTAAATTTTTATTAAATAATATAGAATCTACAAATGCCTTAAAGTTTTTCATACAAAAAAGACAAAGTAAAATAGAAAGAAAAATTTAACTTCTCAATAGATACATTATTTTACAGAAAAATCATTAAATCTTTAAAGAAAAAGAACTTTTGTAGTTGCTAACAGAATGTTTGAAGAAAAAAATCTTTTCTGTGTATTTTTTATAATTTAATGACAACGAAACATATTTAGAAGATAGTAAAAACGAATGAGAAGAAAATATAATTTCTGGCAGCAAATGCTAAAAAATAAAATATAATGAAGCAAATAATTACCTACATTTCTGCATTAAAATTAATCCGCAAAAAGACATAATTTTATGGTAATTGCACATCCATTAAGTTATTATGAAAAAGTAGTAATTTTTGTTAATTAAACATACATAATTTTAATTTTATGTCCTTTTTTTTGAAATTATTAAAATGTGAAATTTAAAATATAAAAATGGCATTTTATGGCAAATGTAAAAATAGGAAATTGACTAGGTATCTTTCCTTCAATGTTTGTTGAATATTATTAGTGGGCTATGAAAAATACTTACTATGTCTAAGATCCAGGAAAAGCATAAACATACAAAGACATTTCAAGTTATTAGATAAGAAAAATTGTAATAAAAGAACCTATAGAATTTAGGATTATAAATACAAACATGTTTGCTTTCCAATATGTCATTAAATAGTGTTATTTTCAAAGTTAACAGTAATGTTCGCTAAATGTTTGTTAGAAACATATAGTCTTAATTTTAGAATATTTTATTAGAAAAAAATGCCTAATTTTTTAGTGGAATACTAAAAAATTAGACATGTTTGAAAATAGTGATGAGCAAACGCAAGATCAAAACCAAGACACCCTTGGTCTTTAGTCTTGCAGTCTAATAAGTAGTGTGGCGTAAACTAACTATATGTCCCGCCCTCAGATGACCTTAACATCGCATTAAAGAATAGACACCGTAATGATTCATACGAACGTTCGAGAAAAATCGAGTTCCACTGGAATGGAGTAGTACATACGACAACATTCGAAACCTTCCCTATGCACCTAATGATCTATGGATTATTCGAGAAACTCTTTAGCTGTGGGTATAAAATCCGACGGCTGGGGCCTGAGGAGGACAGAAATAAATAGACGAGTACAGTTGACGCGCTAAAATTCAAAATAAATTATTTCTAGATAAATAGTTACAAATCGTTTGTAAATAGTTCTTTTATCGTTATTGTTTTTGTTAATTAGTGTTAAATAAATTGTGACTTTCTATCCACACGGAACCGACGAAAAACATAACAGTAGTGTTAATTTTGCAGGGTCCAGTTTTAGTATTTGTCTTGGTCTTGTTGTAGGACACTTACAAGATTGGCACTTTTTTTTTATAGATTTCAACTACAAGCATTTTGTACATAGAAAATCTTTAAATAAATTGTATTTTAATTATTTTCATGAGAATGAATTCATATCTCCCTAAAGCAAATGAGAATTTACACAGTTTCTTCTTCACGCCCGTAGCATTAGATGAGCTCCGTAGTACAATTAAAAGTATTAAAAATAAATTCTCATCTGGGACTGATGGGCTTACTCTCAAAATGTTCTCTGAACTTCCGGAATGCACATTAATCTATCTTACTACTTTAATTAATGAGTCATTCCAAAAGGAGTTTTCCAAACTGCCTTAAGACAGCAATAATTATTCCTCTGCATAAAGGAGGAGATAAAGATCAAGCTTCGAACTATCGCCCAATTGCTCTCCTGCCCACATTATCTAAGATCATTGAAAGATTGGTTAAAAAAAGGCTTCTATCTTTTCTCCTTAAATATAAAGTACTTTCTACCCATCAATTTGGATTTCTAAGTAACAGTTGCACAAATGATGCTATGTTCGACCTTTTTAATAATGTATACTCTAGCCTGAATAACCATCACTCTACAGCTACAATTTTCTGTGATTTCTCTAAGGCTTTCGACTGTGTAAATCATAATATCTTAATTAACAAATTGCAAAACTATGGATTCAGGGAGTGCCGCTCGAATGGCTTAAGTCGTATCTTGGCAACAGAAGGCAGCTTGTGAGGATTGATACGTCTATGTCTTCTTGTAAGCCTATAGAATGTGGTGTCCCTCAGGGTTCAGTACTTGGCCCTATTTTATTTCTGGTGTTTATCAACGACATTGCAAATCTAGACATTAGCGGTAAAATCTGCCTCTTTGTGGACGATACTAGTTTCACTTGGAGCGGCCCAGATGTTACGGCACTATATGATACTATATCCAGTGACTTACGCATCATTAAATCTTGGTGCGATTCTAATCTCCTATGCCTCAACCTTCCAAAAACTAAAGTTTTGTCATATAAAAGTACTATACAACCTTTTGTACTTAATAACACCACTATTGACGTCGTGGACTCTGTGAGATTCTTAGGACTTGTTGTGGACAACTCTTTAAAATGGGACTTGCACATCGAAGCCTTATCAAAGAAACTAAGCTCTGCCTGTTTTGCGCTAAGATCAGTGTCTAAGGAACTTAACTCATCAACCTCTAGAATGGTCTATTATGCCCTTTTTGAGTCGCATCTTCGTTATGCCCTTCCATTCTGGGGTACTTGCTGCGCGACAAAATTTGATCGTATTTTCAAACTTCAAAAGAGAGCAGTTCGATACTTATTGGGACTAAACAGTAGAACTCACTGCCAGAATTTCTTTAAAAATTTCAAAATACTGACTCTTCCTTCCTTATTCATTTTTGAATCCGTTTGCTTAATCCGCAAGCACATATTCTCTATTCCGGAAAGGCCTTCTCACAACTATCCACTTAGGAATGCGGAGCACGATATTTATCTGCCAACCCCGAGCTCAGAACTAGTTAAGGGCTCAATACTGTACAATGCCAAGAAAATGTACAATCATTTGCCTTCGAATATCAAGTCACTTTCATTCTTTCCCGCATTTCGCAAAGCTCTGAAATCATACTTACTGGAAAGAGCCCTATATGCGATAAACGACTTTTTTGTTGATGTCTAATCATGAACAATTTAGAATTTTAATATTTTGATCATCTCACACACTCGTTAAAGGTCTAGTATTTAATTTTTTATAACTCTTGATTTTATGTTATTATAACATCATTTTATCCATTTACAGTTTTCCTTTTGTAAAATTTTCTAGATACGCCTGTGTTCTGCAATGTCCATATATGTTTTATTTGTAATTTTATGACGTAATTTTTTTTTTTCAATTGATTTGTATTGTATGACATTTTTTGTATTATTTGTATATTTGTTTTTGTGCTTTTTTTGTTTTGCTTTGTCGATGAAGCTGTTTTGGCTTTTTGTACAATAAAGCGTTGTTTTATTTTTATTTTAATGCAAATTAAATTTTAGTGAAATATACTATAATATCTCGAAAACTATATCTGTCTGATAAATTTTCTTATTTTTTAATTTTCAAGACCAAAACCAGTCTCATCGCTTATCACTATTTGGAAACCAGTATCAGATAAAAATTACTATATTTTTATATTGCATTAGAAAAAAAACTGTAATTTTAGAATTTCTATTATCTATAGTATAAAAGTAATTTGTATAAACTCACCTTCGTCTATCATCAATATCATCAACGTATTTGGTCCTGACTTCATCAAGATTCGATATCAGCTGAATATACGTATCTCTGTCAATAACCAAGCAGGTGACGCCCTCTGGATCATCCACAATTATATTGGCAGTTCTTAGATCATCCCTGTAAATTTAAATTAATTCATTAATCTTTAGAATATTGAAAATAGTATAAAAACCCTTCATACCCGTGTAATGCTTTCTCTCCAAAGAAGTCACCTTTATACAACGTCCTGATGAACTTTTCGTCGGGCGAGTCCTTCTTCCTGATGGTCACTTTAACTTGGCCTTTGCTGATAATGAAGAAAGTGTCACCCCTGGCCCCTTGCCGGATGATGTAGTCGCCATGGGCGTAGTAGCATTCCTCCAGAACGTCTGATATTTTTATCAGAGTCTCTTCTGGGAGATCTTTGAATATTGGCACACTAAAAACACAAAATAACATTTAGTTTAAACAATTTTTATTTTGGGTTTAATTATTTGAAAAACGGTCAAGAAAAAATATGTTTATTTTATCGAGATCTACCAGCCATGAAAATATTTGCACTTATTTCAGACTCTATAATAGACAGTATCATCATCATCATCATTTTCAGCTTATTCAACCATTTTCAATTATGGTGTAGCCTTCCTCACATACTCTCCTTGTAGTTGTGCCCATTGTTGTCTATTTTTAGCTATGCGGGTCCAAATTATCCCTGCTATATTCCTAATATCATGGTTCCATCTCTGATTTGGTCCTCCTCTAGGTCGTTTAATTCCTCGTGGGTACCACCATGCTGTAATGTTTGTGGTTCATTTGTTGTCCGTCCTTCTTGCCAGGTGTCTTGCCCATTGCCATTTGAGGGACCTGACTCTGTGGATGACATGTATTACCTGGGTCTTTTGTCGTATCCACTCTATTCTTTTACGGTCTCTCTTGGTTATTCCCAGTATATTTCGTTCCATTGAGCATTGTACGACCTGCAGTGTCGTTTTAAGTGTTCTGGTTTCGCATACATAGGTCATTAAGGTCATGACTATAGTACAAATTGGTCGAATGTTTTCTTCTTTAGATAAAGTGGCATTCTAGATTTGAGTATGATTGAGTTTCTTCCGTAAGTACTCTATGCTAACTTAATTCTTCCATTGATTTCTGGTAGTAGAGATCCCAAGCTGTGTTATTAGTTTTCTCAAATAATAATTCTTCTACTATTTCCAGTGTTATGTTATTTATTAGAATATCCTTTCTGTCTACTAGTACATTACTTTAGTTTTCATTTCGAGACCCACTTTATGGCTGGTTGTATTTAGTTCGTTAATTTGTGCTTGTAGTTCTCCAGGACTATTGGCAATTAGAACTATGTTTTCAGCGAATCAGCAATGGTTAAGATATTCTCCATTTATTTTTGAAATTCAGCGATGGTTAAGATATTCTCCATTTATTTTTAATAATTTTTTGGTTCAGTCCAGTTGACGAGAAATTTCATCTAGTGTTGCTGTAAACAGCTTTTTGTTGTTTTATATCAATACCTTGTTTCGCTAGGGATTGACAGGCCTTGAACAAATTCCATTATTACTTTAGGATATACTTCTTCTTATCACGCCCTCTCCTGCCGAAGATTGGCGATCCAAATGGCAATTGTGGCTCTGGAAACTGCAGCCCGGAAGATTTCCACAGACGAGCGTTCAAACCATCTCCTCAAATCTTTTAGCCATGAGTTCTGGCGTCTTCCTACTGATCTTTTCCCTTGCACTTTGTCCTCTATTATGAGGCGCAGTATTTCGTATCTACCACCTCTCATCACATGACCCAGGTATTGCATTTTTCTTTCCTTGATGGTGTTCAGTATCTCTTTTTGTTTCTGCATGCGCTGGAGTACTTCATTGTTGGTGATCCTTTGTACCCCATGAGATTCGCAGCATCCGTCTGTATATATACATTTCGAAGGCTTCTATTCTCTTCTCGGTCTGTGAATCCAGTGTCCAGCTCTCACATCCATAGAGTAACACAGAGAAGACGTAGCATCTGGCCATTCGAGTTCTGAGATCCGCACTGAGGTCTCTTCTTGTAAAAAATGATTTCATTCTCGCGAAGATTTTTCTCGCTTGCTCAATTCTTGAAAATATTTCTCTTTTCGGGTCGCACTGACTATTGATGTTAGCTCCTAAATACTTAGAATATACAGGGTGCTACAGGATATACAGGTAGACTTAGGATATACAGGGTGCTACAAATTCGAGGTACGAGCATTGGTATCTCGGAAACCGTAAGAGATACGAAGAGGGTTAAATTGGGGCAAAGTTGCGCTTTAGGATGTTCACCAAAATGCCATCAAAAAAGTTTTAAAAATTTTAAGAATTGCTGAGTTTTTTGGAAAAAACGGATTTTTTTGAAAATCAATTTTATTTTTTACTGTCGTTACTTCTTAGAAAATCAAAAAAACTAATTAAACATTCTTATAGTCACTTTATTTGGGCTATCTGAGGGTATTTTTAGATTTTCAAATTAGCTGATAATTTGTGAGATACAGAGGTCAACTTAATTTTTTTAAATACGGACCTGCATTTTTTATTTTAGGTTTTGAAAGAACTCGGTCTCCTGAGTATAATGATATGCCACACTTAATACTTTTTTTTGTTTTGGACATTTGAACACAATTTATTTAAACTAATTTCAAGTCCGGCTCTGTTTTTTTTTAATATTTAATCTATTCATCGTTATCATATTGTTAAGCTTTCAAACTTAACAATGACTTAGGGTAAAACATTGAATACGGAAAATCAAATGCAATAAAATAATAAAAAATAATATAAAATAAATAATATAAATATGTATAATATAAACATTCAAATAATTTCCACGGAAGATGGATTGAAACTGGTAGAGCAGTATAATGGCCAGCGAGGTTCCTGGACCTGTCGCATTACTTGACGTCATTTGGAAAAGTGAAATCAATACATTTCAACATTAAGAGTAGAAAACAATTAACGAGCAATTAAAAAAATTAAAGAGTACAAAATGCATTCGGAAGTATAAGGAAAGTATATTCGGAAGATTTAACGAAAAATAAATTTGTGCATTATGGAGGGTGGTAACCTCTATGGTGGTAACCCTTTTTATTAGAAACTAGTTGTAGAACTTGATTTATTTATCATAACTACGATTCATATTATGCATATTATTAGATCGTACACTGAGATTTCAAATTCACAATAAAAAAAAGTTAAAAATAATATCTTTAAATTGCTGACCTGGATATTAATTATTTGAATCTTTCAATTTGATTTTCCATATTCAATGTTAATTAGCGCTGATCAATATTGTTGTGATGAATATAATCGGATTAAATAAATTGAAAAACCAGAGTCGGACTTGAAATTATTTTAAATAATAATTAAATAGTTTTGTTATTGTTAAGGTACCTAAAACAAAAAAAAAATATCAAGTGTGGCATATCATTGTACTCAGAAGACCGAGTTCTTTCAAAATCTCAAATAAAAAATGCAGGTCCGTATTTAAAAAAATTAAGTTTTCTCACAAACTATTAGCTAATTTGAAAATCTAAAAAAACCATAAGATAGCTCCAATAAAGTGGCTATGAGAATGTGCGATTAGTTTTTTGATTTTTTAAAAAGTAACAACAGAAAAAAATAAAATTGATTTTTCCAAACCAAACCAAACCAAAAACTCAGCAATCCTTGAAATTTTAAAAACTTTGTAGCACCTTGTATAAAGTCAAAAGAGTTCTCAAAGTCTATAAAGGTTATGTCTAGTGGAAATATTTGCATTTATTTAAGACTCACCCTGTATAATGGGTATAAAATCAAAAGAAATATTAATAACAAAAAAAAAAAAGAAATTTTACCCATGATTAGATATTTCATAAAAATACTCAACGAACCTCTTGAGGAAATCCGTATATTCCGCCTGCCTGATGAGGCCAGTCCTCATCATGATCGTTTGGAAGCATTGTCTCTCGATGGCCCAAAGCTTGCAGTCGGTGGCGGCTTTGATCGTGGCGGTTCGTTGACAGTTGTACAGTATGGCCAATTCGCCCAGCACCTTGCCCGGGGTCAACGTGCTCAGGAATTTGTCTTCTCTGGACACCTCGACACATCCCTCTGTAACAAAGGAAACATATACGGTCAATTTAGCTGGTCAATGTTGGACAAATATTGATATTAAAAGGTAAATAACTATAGGTCGTTTCAGAAATATGTAGGTTGATAATTTGAAAAGTAGGAATGTCACTTAGAAAAATACTTTCAGAAAAATCTGAAATATACAGGGTGGTCCGAACTGTATTCCGGAAACTTCGGCAGCATATTCTGCAGATAAAAATAGGTAAAAAAGTTCGTATAAATGTATCTTAAAATGCTTAGTTTTGGAGATACAGGGTGTAGAAGTTTCATTTTTATTTCGATTTTTTCTAAATAATTTCCGAAGTAACGTCAATACTATAAATCTACAAACAAAAGTTACCGTATGATTTCGTGATGCAAAGTTATATAATAGATGTAGAGTCCCATTTTTGTGTGCTGACAGTGACGGTATAGTGGCAACAGGAAGAATACGTTTACAACAGTAACGAGATAACCACGCGACCATGACTAAATGCTTTCTTACCTTCGTGTATCCGATATGTTTATTGGTCTATATCTCAGAGAAACAAGTAAGCACAGAGGTGTACCAAAATATAAGATTTCCCTTTAAATTCTTGCTATGCATGTTATAAATTTGTCTTTGACAGTTGATGTTAGTGTGAAATAAAGGAAAATTGAATATGTAGTGCAGTGCATCTATGTATTTTGGTCCTGTTATTTTTAGATTGCATTCTTCACATTGTATTATTTTTAAAGATTCTGACAGTCTTTCATAGAGCTCTTTGCCAGTGGCTGATCACCTAGTAACTGCCACAACCTTTGCCAAGCTATCGCACTGCTGTTTCTTCAGCTTTAAAAGTCTATTGAGCTTGCAATGCTCTGTGACCCACTAGGCTTGACAGATTTGACAGTTTTTTAGGATTAGTTAAGACGTCTTAATTAATATCACACAAAAAATTTTTCATTCAGCGGATCGGTAAATACTTTTTTTTGTACTGCTGTAGCTTAAAACAATCATTAAATAACAGAAAATTCCAGTATAAACATCAGTTTTTTAAACAAATTTTGGTAATTGTAATTGACCATGACCATAAGAGATTTGAACAAAAATGTGATATAGTTTTATATTAACAGTTGCTTTAGAACTCCTCTATCTTTACTTATTTCTCTGAGTTATGGACAAAGCCGTCGAAATGGAGGTCCGTAGGAAGAACAATGATCTTCCATTAACGGTGCATTTAGAGACCAAATACAGACGAAAGTGCATGCCACCGAACGCTGACATCGAGTTGCTTTATATTCATTTGATTGCTTTGTGTTTGTCTTGTGCGGAGTTGCTTTATAGTTTTCCTCGATTTTATAGATAATTTTATTTTATTTTATTACACAGCTGTGGTTGAACGGAATAAGCCATAAAATATATAATTGGAAATGACTAGAATTGTACAGAGAAACGGATTTTCATTTTTTTCAACATCTGTACAATAAACGCAATTTTGGACGTGGTAGATAAACTCTGTTTATCGAAACAGTTACCTGTGCATTAATAAGGGAAAATATAAATAACAGACACATGCATAAAAATAAATAACAAATAACAACTGTCACTGTCAAGTATTTTCTCAGCCTATGGGGATAAAACAGTAATTTGATATTAACTTTAAATTACAAATATCAGTAATTATAAAATACTTGAAGGTAATTTAAGAAGTGTATTTCGAAAATATTTGGTTGAGTCTTAAGTAAATTCAAATATTTTCAGGGCTGGTAGATCTCGATAAAAGAAACATATTTTTTCTTTACCGTTTTTCAAGCCCAAAATTGCCGAGTTCTTTTAATTTGAAATAAAAAAACTGATTTTGTGCTTAAATTTTAAGAATCACTAGATTTTTTCCGGGTTTTTGTTCAATTGTTTGTTAATATACCACCTATGTTGCCATATTATCAAGAAATTATGTTTTAGCTTAAGTTTTAATAAGTACAAATATTTTTAGGGGTAGTAAAAATTGAAAATTAGGTGTTTCTGGAACTCATTTTTAGTTAAAAAACATAATTTTTTGATAATTTGGCATCATAGTTAGTAGATTAAATTTACAAAAAAGAAAACCCATAAAAGATTCAGTGGTTCTGAAAATACAAATTCTGAAAAGAGAAAATATGTCTCTTTTATCGCGGTCTACCAGCCCTGAAAACATTTACACTTACTCACCCTGTATTATTATAATTTGTCAACGTTAAATACTTTTAAGTAATTTCCCTTTAGTGGGTATCAATTATTAATGTTTGTCAGAAATAATCTGGCTGTAAATATACATGACGAACTTGACGAACACACAACAAAAGTCAATGAACGAGTATATTTATTCAGTTAACGTAGATATTTTTAATAGGAATTTTGATATATTTAATGCATTTTCTTATTAAGAAACCATAATGTAATATAAATTACATTTTTGATCATGAATTTTTACTAGAAAAATAACTTTGAAAAGCAAAAATAAATATGTTTTTTTGAGCGTTGATACAGTTATTCTAAAAAAACTGCAAAATAATACTGAAAAGATAAATAAAGGTCGCAAATATCTTTAGCAAAATTTAAATTTTTTTGCAAATTTGCACTCTTTTGTAGATTTATTTTTTTTTCTGTAAATTTACACGGTTTCTGTAAATTTTTAATTCAAACTTTATAATATGTAATTTTACGATTTTTCAGCAAAATTACAATTTTTTTGTCAATTTCTTACTTACTGGCAACACTATTAATGACTCATGATCATTTCTAATTACAAAAATAGAAACTAGTTATGAAGATGTAGATATAATTAGAATCGTAGAATTAGGTCCTTCAGACAAGTTTGTTAGTTTTGAGGTAGACGTATATATGTTACGGTTAAAGTCCGATGTACGGTTAATGCCGACATTAACAGGCTAATGTTTGGATTTGGTTTTGTTTTTGATTATTTTGTTTTGTGTTATTCTCGAGATTAACCGGGTAATGTTGATATTAACCGAATATCGGACCTTAACCGTTACATATACACTAACATCCCTTTTTAAACCCAACCTAAACAAACGGGAACCAACTGAAAGCGGAACTGAAGAATCTGGAAGACTCCATCTGTAACTTGGAATGGGTGTTCTCCAACGGTATAAGACACTCGAAAAAGTAACTTACAATCGTCAAAGGTTTTCCTTGATTTAAGTAAAAACAATCTTTGGATTGTCACGGGGTTTCTAACAGGACACTGTCTCCTCAACGAACACCTCAGTAGGCTGAAGCTGAGAAACAACGGCGAATGCAGATTCTGTGGGGAAAATGGGGAAACACCAAAACACCTTATCACCGAGTGCGCCGAGACGACGACCATTCGTGCCATGAACTTTGGTACGGCTGATATCGAGGATGGAGAGTTGGCCTCTGTGGAGCCGTCTCAGATACTGGCTTTTGTTAAAGCCCTGAGACTGTCTGATTGTGTGTTCCAAAGGGGAACTCCCCTCCTAAACATTCTACCTTCTTCTTCTACAACATCCCTTTGAAGGAATCGTTGGAGATCATCGAAGCTAGATTGAGGAAATACATAACATTTTCAGAAACAACCTCGCTGTCTCTTAAGGGAGTGATGGAGCTCTTGAGGTTACATTAACCCTTACAAGTAAAAGATATGTTTTATGCCTAAGATTATGGTCAACCCATGACCCATGACTTCCTCGTTCTCTCCAGTAACACGGAATATAATGAAATTATTTGAGTCAAACCAAAAATTTGGCTTCGATATGTTGACGATACTTTGATAATTTAGAATGCAACGGATAGACAGTTGGATTCTGTTTCTCAGTTCCATCAGATTTACGATTGAGAAAAAGCAAAATTTCTGTCTGCCGTATCTGGATGTTTTTCTAAGTAGAAAAGTGTACATAATCCATCGCAGTGTTGCCACTAAGGTATCAATTGACAAAAAAGTATAAATAAGAATACATAGTTTGTTAGTATCAAAATTAGCAAGTTTTTCTACTCTACTACTACTTCTTCTTCTTACAGTGCCATACTCTATACAGAGCGTCGGCTTCCTCTCGTATGTACTTGTGATGTGTGTCATCAGTGTTTCACAAGTACACGAGACCTACAGTTTATCGCCGAATCCGAACGGCACTATTTGAGAGGCTGTACAAGGCAAATGTACTCAAGGTGGTTTGCCATTGCCGTCCTTGAGGTAACGGCTCGCTGGTCGTTCTATTTAGAAAAATCAATATTTTTATTTAAATAAATAAAGCGACCGTACTGGCTGAGGATCGAACCCAGTACTATCGCATCTTTCTAACCACAGTTCGACATACTAACTGCTTGCGCTACGGCCGGCCCCTCTACTACTAACTGTTATGAAAAAATACATAATAAGAACTAAGAAACCTCATATTATGTAACAAATTACTTCTGCCAGCTTCATTTTCGTCAAGAATAAAATATAGATCATCTAAACCAAAATAGGAAGAACATATTATATTTAATGAAATCCTTTATACCTTCTTACAACATTTCACTTATTACCAACTCGGTAATTACCTCGGCATGAACCAACGCTTATGCATAACCTTACGTAACACCATGCCAACTAATGGCTGTGTAATTTGAAAACGAAAGTTTTCTAGCCGATGCCCTGTTGGTGCGTACACACGGCGCACATACATTTCGTCTGGCGATCTTCACGATCGACCTATGCTCACCTTTGCACTTCCTTTTGCCAAATGCGACTATCGGACCTTTAATGCGGGAAATCGCATTTGTAAGAAAGCGCAGCGCAGAGCGAGGTAAACATATAAATCGGTTTTGAGAAATTGAGAGGCGGGATTCGTGAGAGCATATTTAAAATGTAGAAAAAATGCCGTCAAAGGAATATTTACTTGTGCAGGAAGTGATAGAAAGTTTTGCAAAATATGGTAAAAGGTTATGTTTGGTGGTATTTACAAGGACTGGACATGTTAGACACGATGAAGTAAAAAAAACTTGAATGTATATTTGATGTACGCACGAAACCTTCTAAACATTTTCTCTATAATTAGTTTTTATTCATTCGTGGAAGATTTACTACTGAATACAAAAATATATCTGAAGAATTATACAGCATTTATCATCAACATTTACAAGACTAAAAGAAGAAGAGGCAGATAAAATGATCAAAAAGGCTCATCAGTGTTATTACAAAAGCAATTACAAAAATGGCCACACAACAGTGAGTGACCCTAACATCTCCAGAATTCTGGAACAATTTACCAGATCAGAGGCAGGCGAATCAGTAAATAAATAAATAAATACCTTTATTGTCAAAAATTTTTTCAATTTGTAGACAAAGGTAAACTAAACAAACAAAAGAGAATAAAAATCAAGTATATACAGGGTTGTTCACCACATACGACACAGAGTATTATAGCTAAACGATTAGATTTTTACAAATTGTAAGTTTTGGGTTCGTTGAAGGACTACTAGAGCTACAATTTAAAATATTTTTTACAAGATACAGAGCCTCCCACATAAATAAAAAATATCAAAGTTGTATTTTTTTAAACGGAACACCCTGTATATTATTGCATTTTTAGTTTCTACGATTAAAATAAAGGTAAATTTAATTAAGGTTTATTACACTTAAACCTTACCGTTTTTGAAATATTTTCAATTTTGTAAAATTGCAGTATAAATTTTAAGGCTTCATTTCTCCGAGGCTATCAAAGTTTTTAATACTAAATATTTACTGAAGTTTATTTATTGATCAGTTAATGTGTTGCAATAATAAAAATTATACTACCTTATACAGAGTGTCTAAAAATTTATTTTAAATAATTACTAGCTTTAAACGGCAATAACTTGTTTAATTTAAATGGAATACCCTGTATATTTTATGAGAATCAGATGTACAATTTAATTGTCTATCAAATTGTGTTATACCACTTTTTACTTATCCCTTCAAGTTTTCGTAGAAAATGCATTTTCTTATAATTTATACCTCATTTATCAATATACCCATGGAATATTGACATTTTAGATTGTTTTTAAAACAACAAATGTACAAAACGTACAGGCTAGTAATATTATCGTTATTAGTAAAACGATGATATTACTAGCCCATTTGTATGGAAAAAAAAACTATTTAAATCTTTATAAAAGAGTATACCATTAATTAAATATACCACCAGTATTTCCGCCCAAATACTAATTAATTACGAAATCAATATAATAATAAGTTATGAAAATGAACGTCTCTGTTGTTATAAATAAGCATTTGTCAAAAAATTAAATATCATTTTTAAGGTGTTAGTTTTTTTATAACACTGTCTAATACACATAAATATTTCAGTTATTTAGTATTTGGAGCAATTATTATTAATCAACGCAAACAGTCAATTAATGTAGTTTGAATACTGGAATCATATTAATTGGTCCTCTTTACAAATATTTAAACAGATTTTTTTTATTTTTTTAATGAAATAAACGAACTATATAGACAATATTAGTATCTGTACTCTTTAAAAATTTGGTACATCTTTAAAACCATGGGTATATTGATAAATGAGTTCTAAATTACAAGAAAATGCATTTTCTAAGGAAGCTTGAAGAGATAGGTAAAAAATGGTATAATACAATTTGATAGACAATTAAACTGTGCATCTGATTCTCATAAAATATACAGGGTGTTCCATTCAAATTAAACAAGTTATTGCCGTTTAAAGCTAATAATTATTTAAAATAAATATTTAGACACTCTGTATAAGGTAGTAAAATTTTTATTATTGCAACACAATAACTGATCAATAAATAAACATCAGTAAATATTTAGTATTAAAAGCGTTGACCACTCGGAAATGACATAACAAAATTTATACTGCAATTTTACAAAATTGAAAATATTTCAAAAACGGTAAGGTTTAAGTATAATAACCTTAATCAAATTTACCTTTATTTTAATCGTAGAAACTAAAATGCAATAATATACAGGGTGTTCCATTTAAAAAATAAAACTTTGATATTTTTGTTTATTTAAGGACACTCTGTATCTTGTAAAAATATTTTAAATTGTAGCTCTAATAGTCCTTCAACGAACCAAAAATTACAATTTGTAAAAATTTAATCGTTTAGCTACAATACTCCGTGTCGTATCAACCCTATATATATATATTACAATGTCAAAGAAAAAGATAAAGATAAGATTTAAAATATTTACTATTTTTTATTGTGTATTACCAATGATAGAAAAATTAGATATGTCGACTCTTTTTACTTTGAATATTTTTAATCGTGATTTGATTTTTTTCAGAAATTTTGTTTCTATTCACCACTATGTTTCTATTCACCCCATTTTACGGTATTTCAGCTACATGATGATTGTGACAATCAGAAGAAGAAAAAACACATTCTATAGGTGGGTACACACGAGAAGTATTTTTAAACGATCTGTCGATCTGTCATACCAATCCCGCCGATCTATATAATACTCCTTGTTCTAATACCAGCTGGGATTGGAACCTTTGGTGCTAAAACTGAATCACACATGTTTCTGTTTCTTTTACTTCACTGTCGCTTACTGCTTCTTATAATAATATTAACTATACTAAATTTTTTAAATTAAATTTATTTCAAAATCAAAAGATGTTCATGTCAATGTAAATAATCATGAGCCAAAACAAAAAAAATCTGACGCTAAAATATCCTGTGTTGGTGCTATTGTCTAGAACTTTCTCTGCTTTTTTCTTTTTAAAATTCACCAATTGTTCCCTGAACTGCAAAACTCGGTGTCAGAGTACGAACAATTGCGACAATTTTTTTCTTTTTTTAGTTTTTGACGAAAGTGTAAATAATAAAAAAGTGAAACGCAGATTGCGTATGCACTAATAGAGTTATCCGCTGCATTTTAAACAATTATTTTGTAACAGAAATGCGGTTTTTATGTTGGGAAAGATGTTTTTCCTATAAAATAACACGACAGTCCTTATCTTTTATTGCCGTAAAAGTATATTTTAATTGAACCATTTGTTCTACAAGTATGAAAACTAGAAGTGAGAGTTTAGGTGGAAATGAAAATAATTAGAAAGCTTGTGATTAATATTTCGCGTTTTATGTTATGATATATTTCAAGTAATTATCGGATATTTGTCTTTTCAGTGCTGAAATGATGTATTAGATTTCAGATGCATATTGAGTAATTATGATTAATTAAATATGAAGTACCTACAAGCAATGAAGTAAATATATATTAAGTATAATAAATGAGCTTCTATACGCAACATTCACCTGAAAGAAAACCACGAAGTTATATCTCTGAGAATACCATACGTATAATTAGAAAATTTTTTTTGAAAATGAAGATAAACGGTAAAAAAACAGCGTTGCAGTAACCTTTAAAATAACAATCAGGGATGAATATAGTGTTGGCTCAACCCCCTATATGTTATACCGGGTGTTTCACAAAAGCAACTCATCCCTGTAAAGTTTTTATTTTTTCACATAAAAAAGAGATTTGGTAGTATATGACATAAATAAGGATCGATTTAGGTATTCATTCAATTAATTGCTATTCACTTCCTTTTCCCAAAAACTTGTAAAAAAAATGATTTCTTGAAAAAAATGACTTGTAACCTCTTACGTTGTTTTGAATTGAATATTATTTTTGAAAAAAAAATTGTCAATTTTTAACAAACGTTTGTTTATAGAGATTGGCCCAACAGGATATTTCAGTGGTAGTAATTTCAAAGGCCACTCTGGCGGTGATTTCCTTTTTTTTGTTCTCGATATATCTCTGACTGTATATTGTATAAGAAAAATACAACCTGACATTCTCTAAACCCACAAATAACAAAAACACATTAAATTATAATAGTCGACTATTGCTATTTTAGTTTTTAATGAATTTTAATAATGTTCATCAATACAACGTTCATTTCGAAAGTAAAATATAATCCCATTAAAACTTGAATACCTGCGCTATGAAAAGGTATAATTTGAATTATTTTTAACTAACCAGAGAAATATTAATCTACCAAACAGCTGATACGAAATTAATTATAGGCTTAATGGAAAATTATACTTTCTCTAATTGTCAACCTTTAAATATCGACTATATTGTTACTGTCTTTAGTTAAATCGTTTCTTAATTTTACTACTTCAGTAGCACATAAACTAAAGGTATATTTTTAGGAATTCTTATTTTTTAGTGTGCTTTTTTTGGAAACATTGTGTATTTAGATTGTTTTCTACTGGATATTTATCCGAAAAATTAAATTTTCGTAAAACTTATGCATAGATACTTCTTACCCAACTAACATTCTTTGTTTTATAATGGTAATGGTTACGTTTCGATAACCTACTTAATAAAACCTAAGAGCCTATCAATTGTTCGTCAAACGTTTTCGTTACCCTTATAACACCCCTATAGCACTTAAATGGAGAATCTTATAAAGGTAACATATTTAAAAGGTGACCAAATATTAGTGCCTTATAAAACCTTTAACGTGACCATTACTCTCCATTTATTGGTAACTAAGATGTTGTCTTTACCTTTATAAACCATAAATAAGTTTTATAGCGGCAAGGAATACATTTTCGTTACCGCTTTAAAACCTTTATATTCCTTTATAGTGTTTATAAACACCAAAATAAAAAATGCCCCTTTTAAGTTCATCTCTTTCTACAACGTTTGTTTGCAATATATTCTATTTCAAGTTCTTGTCATTATTATTCTGCTTGTACTTTTTAAAGTTGACAGCAATGGATTTTCACTTTGATGAAAATGGCGTGTTATAATAATTACCATAACAACTTAAACACTCTGTAAGAATTCTATGAGGACTAAATTTTATTGGCACGGAAGATTTATCGAGTAATATTAACATTTTACCTTTCTTAAAACTAAAGCGCCCCCGTTTAGAACTCAAATATAATTTATTTTGTAAAAACCAAAAAATTAAAATTACGTCTCATGATTTGTTTTTTTTGCAAATAAGCTGCGCAACATTTCTTAACCCCATGCTTTTGAAAAAAATACGTCTTAAAGCTTCGGTAATATTGCTTAAAATGCAATATTCTTCTTTTTTGTGTAAGTACAACAACACAAACATAAAATGGCCGCCTTATAAAAGGACGTCATGTTCGCCATTTCGCCTTTTAAAAACCTCTAGTTTTATATGGGCCTTTAAGTAATCATCCACACTTTAAAAACTCTTATAACACTTCCCTAGGTGTCTTATGGGAATTTTGCTCTTGCAATAAAACCTTAGGTGCTTTTGTGATGCTTAATAGTTTTATAAGTTACCAAAAAGTTATTTATAGAAACTTGACCATTGACCATAAGCCCACTTTTTGTTTCGGGCGTTTTGGCTTTTGCAAAACAATTTTTTAATCAAAATAATTAAAACAAAGCCCTTCAATGCACTTCAAAATTGTCCAAACAACAAAGGATGGAAAATCAACACCGTCTTTGACCAAATTTCCCTGATATCTATACATTCTTCCAAAGGTCCTTTGCCCCTTCCTTCATCGGTGGCAGTCGATTCAGTCGTTTTGGCTTTTGCAAAACAATTTTTTAATCAAAATAATTAAAACAAAGCCCTTCAATGCACTTCAAAATTGTCCAAACAACAGAGGATGGAAAATCAACACCGCCTTTGACCAAATTTCCCTGATATCTATACATTCTTCCAAAGGTCCTTTGCCCCTTCCTTCATCGGTGGCAGTCGATTCAGTCAAAGTATTTGGCAATATATCTTCTTGAGGAACGTTTAAGTTTTGGTAATTTTTAGTAGTTGTGGGTGGTGTGCTTCCCAAAATATTTTTACAGGTTTTAACGCACTTTCTATAAAAACTGCTACTGTATTTAATTTTTTCCAACTTTTTCTTTTTCCTTTCATCTTTGATTTACAAAAGCAAAAAAGGAACATAAAACATAACCTAACCTTAAAATATAGCGCCCCCTATTCTACACATGAAAGGAGTTGCTACTGAGCCTATAAGTTTTATAAAATCTTTAGGTTTTGTAGTAGCTGTAGAATGTTTATTAGGTGCCTTAGGATTTATAAGGGTTTTACGAAGTAAGCTATAAAACTCCAAGAGTAAAAGTTTTATAATAAGGTTTTTAAGAACGCAATAAAATCCTTTAAAAAAAAACTTAAGTAACCAATACCAAAAGTTTTATAAATAAGGTAGCGAAAACATTTTGGATGCAATATTATAAAACTTAAGTATTTTGGTATTTTTTCGAGGTGTTACAAAACTTTTAACACCAATAGTGTTCTTATAAGACTTTAAACACTCTTATAAATGTTAAGATTCCTTATAAACCTCTTATAAATACCCGTTACCTTTTAATAAAACTTTAGGCTCCGAAAAATGTTACTGGGGTAGTATTTTTGAAAGTATTAAAAAATCTTTCGAAGGTAATCGTATTCAAAAAAAATTGATCTGTCCAGATATTGTCTCACCTGTTAATTTTAGAGTGTTCTATATAGGTTTTTTAAAGGCCTGCTAACCTAACCTAACACATGCCAAATTTAAACAATTTTGGACAAGCCCATTTAAGTAATTTAAAAAAAAAACTGCATCTACATATTTTCAAATTAAAACTGAACGGGTGCCAAACCAGGCAAATGCCGCAAATGCCAACGTACCTTAAGTTGTCATCTTATAGTTTTGTCAATGTCAAATTGTATTTTCTAAACGTTAAGGCTTTTGCCTCATTCGAACCAGTTTTAAATTACAAAAATACATTTCGTGGACACTAAGCGTATAGGTACTACCGCATGATCGAAAAAAAATGGCGTCCAGGTGGCTTGGAAATGACGATCGATGACATTTCCCATATAATTTTACATATAAAATGGCAGCGATCTTCATTTCATAGCCATCGCTGACGCCGTTTTTATTCGATCATACGGTATAACGTAGTAGTGTAGACAGCAAAACAAATTACATTTGATAATGATAAAATCATAGATTGAGAACTTAAGGTATGTTGACATTTGGCTGGTTTTGTATTGTTACCTGTTCAGTTTTAAGTTAAAAACAGATACAGTTTTTCTTAAATTACTTAAAATCCAACGACGATGCACACCACCCGGTATACTTGGTATCAAATATAGTAAAATAGTCAATTATCTACTTTTCTCAAAATCCCACAGTTCACATAAAGATACTGTAAATTTTGTGTAAATGTGGTAGTCTATTTATTCAGAGTGGTAGATAAACAATTCAACAAATGAATCAACTAATTTAGTCTTTCTAATTGTTTAAGTTTTTAGGTACAGTTAGTGTAGTTAGTATAATAGTATATTGTTTTATTAGGAGTAAAAATGACACTTTTTGCGGCGAAGCTGTACGTTTGACATACAGCCGAGGCACAAAAAGTAATTATTACTCTGAATAGAACATGCTATTTTTTTTTCAAACGCCACAAATATTTTTTTAACCAATTTCAAATGTTCCAACGTTCATGATCTAAAAGTCATACCTTGTATGTAATTATATATCGAGAAACTATGTTTACACTTTACACTTGTTGAATTTGACACTTTATGTCGATTTAATAATATATTTTCTTACTTTGATGCTTAGGCGTGAAAGTGCTTTCCTTTTATGTCTAGGCGTTAAAATTACTTTTTATATTGTCAATCACGACGCAAAAATTAATACTTTTGTGACCTTTTAAAAAAAATAAACTTTATTACATATTATACAGGGTGGTCCGAACTGTATTCCTTCAGAGAATACTTCAACAGCATATTCTGCAGATAAAAATAAGTATAAAAGTTCGTATAAATGTATGTCCTAAAATGCTTAGTTTCGGAGATACAGGGTGTAGAAGTTTCATTTTTATTTCGGTTTTTTCCAAATAATTTCTAAAGTAACCTCAATATTTGGATGAAAATTGGTGTTTGGGAGTTTTTTGACATGAGAAATTTGATTTTGATGTCAATATGACTTCTACTTGTAGAGGACGCCACCTACATATTTTCTAACTGAAGAGTTTGAAGAGTAATAACTTTTCGTCTGTACCTGTATAAATCTACTGGGTGAAAAAATATACATTTACGTGATTTTTTACATAAAAAAATATCTCTTGGTAAAAATTGTTCTCAAGATATTTAGAATGGAAATAGTCAATACATGTCATTATTGACAAAAAAATAAACAGACTGAGTACATAGTTATTTGACTGAAATTATAAATTTGGGAACTTTTTATTTTTTTAAATTAATCATAATTTTTTCTTCGAAAAAAATGATAATAAAACAGTTTCTGTTTAACTTTTGAAAAAAAAACTTTCAAATTTATGTTTAGTATAATAACTATTTAGTGAACATGTTTAATTTATGTCAATGACGACAGGTATTGATAATTTTGATTCCAAATATCTCGAGAACTATTGCTCGTAGCGATTTTTACCAAGAGATATTTTTTACGTAAAAAATGTCGTAAATCTATATTTTTTTACTCAGTAGTTTTATACAGGTACGGACGAAAAGTTATTACTCTTCAAACAAGTTAAAACATATGTAGGTGGCGCCCTCTATAAGTAGGAATCATATTGACATCAAAATCAAATTTCTCATGTCAAGAAACTCCCAGACACCAATTTTCATCCAAATATTGACTTTACTTTAGAAATTATTTGAAAAAAATCGAAATAAAAATGAAACTTCTACACCCTGTATCTCCGAAACTAAGCATTTTAGAACATACATTTATAAGAAATATTTTACTTATTTTTATCTGCAGAATACGTTGCCGAAGTTTCCGGAATACAGTTCGGACCACCCTGTATATTATTTTTAATTCTATTTATATTATTTATTATTCAAATGTTTAAGCTTATTTATGAAGTCATCGATTTCTCAAATTTCACGTAGGCATATTATTATAATTCTATTTTATTAACTTTCCATATTTTTGAATAACCCAAACCAGAATGGATATCGCCGCAACAAAAAATAGTAAAAACGGAGAAAGTGAAATACTCACACCACAAAGATAAACTAAAACAAAACATCTATTTTGCAAAAATTGAACGGCGCGGCGCTCTCAATAATATTTCATCGCGATAATAGCGTCAAATGTTGGATAACCGAAGCAAGGAGAAACTTAACGACATCCGATATCGTAAATCTATCTTCCATGTGCACTTCTAATTCAATATCATGTTCGATATGGTCTGATTGCAAGAGTCTTGTTTCAAAAATGCGTCAGACGTTCCTTTTCAAACCGAAACGTTCGTTGGTTATAACAGTTCAGTTGATTTTTGTGTCAGGTTCGAAAATTTAATACGAATCGGTAATTATGCATATCACACTCTATTTACCGTAAAAATACTGTAAACAATCTTGATTTCGAACGGTCCTGGGTATTGGTTACAAATTTGCATTGTTACAAAAAAGCGATTTTCATTATTGCCAAAAAATTAATTAAACTAGATCAGAAAATTTTGAATTGATTAAAAAATAAATTTAAGTATTACGACCTATACAGGGTGTCCCAATATTCCGTGGATATAGAACTTCTATGTATTTTTAGAATCAAAATAAGTTCATTGAACACAATTTCTTCTTCTTCGTCGTCTCTTCATGTCGAAGAATCGTGACATTATGGCTATGTGCAGCTGGTGATTTTGGTCTTCCATCGTTGGCGATCTTCCGCCTCTCGGAGATTTGATTGAAATGGATGACCTGTGATATTTGCTATTTGGTCAAGCCATCTTGACGGTGATCGTCCTCTGGGCCTTCGGCCTTCTACTTTGCCTTGTACAATGAGTTTTTCAAGGTTGTCTTCACCTCTGCGAGTGATATGACCGAAGTATTGCAGGATGCGTCTACGGCAGATGGTGGATAATCGATCTGTGATGCCGAGTTCATCGATAATTGACTGGTTCGTTCTTCGAGCTGTCCATGGGATACGGAGCATTCTCCTCCAGCACCACATCTCAAATGCATCTATACGGTGTCTATCAGCACTCTTGACGGTCCATGACTCAGACCCGTATAGGAATATGGAGAACACCAAAGATCGAACAAGGGTCGTTTTGGTGTTTTTGGTTATGTTCCTATCTGCCCATATTTTTCTTAGGCTCATCATAGCCGTCCGTGCCATTGCTATACGCCTTTTTATCTCTGCTTCACAGCCCCCATTATTTGTTATTAAAGACCCTAAGTATATAAATTGATCTACTCTTGCTATATTAGGGAGGATTGTGTAATCGAACTGCACCACTTCTATCAATCAGCATGAGTTTGGTTTAGGATTTTACCGTTGACTAGGATTCCTCCTTCCTCGCCCTCCAAAGCACGTCTCATGATTTATTCGCCATAGGCATTAAACAATCTGGGTGACAGTATACAGCCCTGGCGTACCTCTTTTCTAGGTTTGAAAGGTTCCGACGTTTTGTTATCTAGGTTGACAATTGCAGTATTATTGTCATATAAATTGTTAATAAGAGCCACTAGATGATTCGGAACTCCCATTTCGCTCAGAACCCTCCATAGGTTTTTCCACCTCACACAATCGAAAGCCTTCTTGTAGTCTATAAAACACAAGAACATAGGCGAGCTAAATTCTCGAGATTTCTCTATGAGTTGGCGTATGTTAAATATGTGATCTCTTGTGCTTCTTCCTTTCACGAATCCGGCTTGTTCAGGAGGTATTTCAGGCGTTAAGTACCTCTGAAGTCTTCGGTCAATTATCCTAAGTAAGATCTTGCTTGCATGTGACGTTAGAGATATTGTTCGATAATTCTGGCATTTTTGTGTGGATCCTTTTTTGTGAATTGGGATGAAAGCAGAATTAGTCCAATCTTTAGGCCACTGTCGAGACTGCCATACTTTATTGCAGATGTTATGTACTATTTTCACACCTTCCTCCCCTATAAACTTTATCATTTCACACAACTTACCTCTATACAAAAGTGCCTCGTTTGTCCGCTAGAAGGCATCAAACCTTAAAAATATAAAGATATTTTTTTAGATATTTTAAGAAATAATTTTTAATTTAATTAACATTCGGGATTATTTTTGATGCTGCCGACTGACAAACGAAGCACTTTTGTATAAAGGTAAATTATGTCCAATTAACTTATTTTGATCCAAAAAATACGTAGTTGTTCTATATCCAGGGAATATTGGAACTCCCTGTACATTTTGTAGGAGTTGCTTTGGAAAAATAAATTTTTCAATATATGTTTTTCACAAAAACTATACGATATAGCGTTTTTTTACAAGAAACAAAAAATGTAGTAAATACTATAACGACCATTTTACGAAAATAAAATCTGTCGTCGGTGGAGTTGGAACATATTTATACTAAAATTAATGCAGGGGTGGGGGTAGTTTTCACTCTTCCCTACATTTTCTTGATTTTTGTGAAAGCCCAATGTTAAAACATAGACATCCAAAATCGCATTCAAATCGGACTAACGGTTCTTAAAATATCTGAAAAAATGTGTTTATGTTTTTAAAGTTTGATGCCCTCTAGCGGACAAACGAAGCACTTCTGTATAGAGGTAAATTGTGTCCAATGAACCATATTTTGATTCTAAAAATACGTAGCAGTTCTATGTCCATGGAATATTGGGACACCCTGTATATTGTTATCATCATCATTTTCAGCTTTTTCACCTTGGAAATGGTTGTAAAAGCTGTGTACGGTGTTGTCTCCCTCACATATTTGTTGTCCTCCATTCGCGAATTTCAAGTTCCAGAATTTTAAGCCCTGGGCTACTCGAGAACTGTTCTAAAAGGAGCTGTGCGCGATAGCCTCCATATGGCGCGGAACAGTTCTGAACTTTATGACTCAATTGAATGGAGTGAGAGTATCGCGTTCTTGAACAGTTAGCTGCACAACTGCGTGAATGGAGGACAGTAATTTAGATACTGTCTTTATATTTGGGCTCATTGTTATCTATTGTTGGTTATGCGGGCAGAACATCCCTACTAATTTCCTAATATCATGGCCCCACCTCAGGTTTGGTCTTCTAGGTCTCTTAATTCCTCGCGGGTACCAAGCTGTAATTTTTGTGGTCCATCTGCTGTACGTCCTTCTTGCCAAGTGTCCCTTGGGGGATTTTATTCTGTGGATGACATCTATATCTGGGTCTTTTGTCGTATCCACCCTGCTCTTTTACGGTCTTTGTTTGGTGATTCCCAGCGTATTTCGTTCCATTGAGCGTTGTGCGACCTGGTATTTCTTATAATGTCTTTAAGTGTCCAGGTTTCGCATGCATAGGTCATGACTGGAAGTACACATTGGTCGAATGTTTTCTTCTTTGGATAAAGTGGCATTCTATATTTGAATATGATTGAGTTTCTGTTAATTTCTGGTAGTAGAGATTCCGAGATGTGTATTAGTTGTCCCAAATATATATATTCTTCTACTATTTCCAGTTGTTTTTTTAGTATTAATTTCAGATGCTTTTTATAAACATTAAAACAAATCCTTACAAATTAATAAATAATTATATTTTAACATTTCTCCTTTAAGTTTTTTCTTCTGGTCAGTTGAAAAAGAAATTCGCTTTTTGAAAAACGTATTCAAAAGTGACCTTAATCTAGCTGGCTAGTTTATATTTGAATTAAAAATATGTTCTATATCTGATATTCTTAGATGTACGATATAAAGAAAAGGAATAAAGAATATCGGTTAATATCAGTAATATAAAAATTTAGGTTGACAGCCTTGTACATTTCGTGAACAATACCCTATTAAAATTGCACTCGAAGTTCACCTTTGGTACGAAAAAAAAAAAAGAAATTGCAGCCGGCCACGGCCACAATGCCATCTTGATAATATGCACGGCACATATTCGTTTCCACAGAGCGATGCGGGTTTTTGTGGGCTCGGTTGGATCGTCTTTTGTGCGTGGGGTTTAATAACACGCTCGTCATTTTACAAGGTGTATCAGAAAACGCCGATAACACCGTGTTCGACGTGTACGTTTTGTCCGGTACGAATTTCCTCCGAACAAGTTTAAGAATTTATGATACAGGACGGTATACAAGCACGATCATAAATATGGTATGATAAATATGGAGTAACGTGAGGTCTCTCTTGTGTATTCTATATTCAATTGCGTCCATGCGTTTCGTTTGTTTTGGTTTGATGCCATTTTGTAACTGTTTGTTTTCAATGATGTTGTCACATCTTAAATTAGGGTGAAATATTGATCTTTCTTTTTTTGAAAAAAAGTTAAAAAAAAATAATTTTAATAACGGGTTTTAGTATATTCTTTTGATGATAATAATGTTATTTAATAATGAATTTATACCCTCCAATCTAAGAATCATACTTCTTCAGCTAATGGTAAACTGCTGATGGACAAATGCCATCTAGTTCAAGACGACTCAGTCCAGGAAAGTTTTCTCATTATAACTCGGTTTTAGTATATTCTTTTGACGATAATAATGTTATTTAATAATGAATTTATACCGTCCAATCCAAGAATCATACTTCTTCAGCTAATGGTAAACTGCTGATGGACAAATGCCATCCAGTTCAAGACGACCCAGTACAGGAAAGTTTTCTCATTATAATTCGGTTTTAGTATATTCTTTTGACGATAATAATGTTATTTAATAATGAATTTATACCCCCCAATCCAAGAATCATACTTCTTCAGCTAATGGTAAACTGCTGATGGACAAATGCCATCCAGTTCAAGAGGACACAGTCCAGGAAAGTTTTCTCATTATAATATGGATTTATAGTATATTATTTTGATGGGAATATTGTTATTTAGTAATGAATTTATACCCCCCATTCCAAGAATCATACTTCTTCAGCTAATGGTAAACTGCTGATGGATAAATGCCATCCAATTCAAGAGACCCACCCAGTCTAGGAAAGTTTTCTCATTATAATTTGGTTTTAATATATTCTTTTGATGATAGATAAAAATATTATTTAATAATGAATTTATACTCTCCAGTCCAAGAATCATACTTCTTCAGCTAATGGTAAATTGCTGATGGACAAATGCCATCTAGTTCAAAAGGACGCAGTCCAGGAAAGTTTTTTTCATTATAATTCGGTTTTAGTATATTCTTTTGATGATAATAATGTTATTTAATAATGAATTTATACCCTCCCATCCAAGAATCGTACTTCTTCAGCTAATGGTAAACTGCTGATGGATAAATGCCATCCAGTTCAAAAGGACCCAGTCCAATATACTAAAAAAATATAGTATATAGGGAGGAAAAAGGAATCATGGCTACGTAACATATGAAATTGGACCCACACCGACGGAAACACCCTTGCTCAACAAGCTCTGGACAGAAAGTTATAGCCATATTAATCGCCAACCTCAACAGAGAAGGCACCTAGGAGGAGGATTGGTCTTTCTGTCTCTCCGGTACCTACTACTATGTTACTTTAGTGGTCGATCTTTTACAGCCTCTGTCGCTGGTTGAGGCTCGTGCGTCTGTTGCGGCGGCGTTTAGTTCTCTATATCACGTCTATTATACCTATGTTTTATATCTTATCCCTTCTATCTTGTTTTAATCCCTCTTGGTTATTCCAAGTACACATCGCTACATAGACCTTTAAACTATCTAGGATAACCTTAGGAATTCTTGTTTCACCAGATTTTACAGTCGTATAAAACGAAAAAAAAAATTTTCAGGATTTTCGATTAAGGAAAATCAAATATTTTCCTTGAACAAACTTCGAATAGTCATGGGGTTTTCAATAGGACACTGTCTCGAGGAACACCTACTGAGGTGTTTTTATTTGGTGTATTTTAGTATGACTGATATCGGAGATGAAGAACTACCCTCTGTACAACCGTCTCAGATACTGGCTTTTGTCAAAGCTCTATATGATGAGTGGAGACTCAAGGAAGGGGGATACAATAGATCTATAGGGATATGGTGATTAACTTCCTCCTACCCATACAATCTACAATCTACAACCATGAAGAGTTAATTGATTAAAACGTTTGCTTCTTTAACTTTTTTTGTATTCCAGACTTGATTGATGAGAACTATCGGTAATTTTATGTAAAAAATTGACAGAACAATACAGTAAAACAAACTCTAATTTAAAAGTAATAAAATAACTATAAACTTGAGCTCATGGAATGTACTACATAATTTAAGTTGGAAGCTTAATAGTATAACAGATAATTACACAAATATATCCCGATACACCACTCTTATTTATTATTTCCTTTACTGTAAAATTATTTTGAAAAAATGCATTATTCTAAACTAAACAAATATTATCAGAGCTTTAGTTTCAAATAATTAGTATGCCACTGTTTTGTTTTCGTTTTTTAAATTATGTTATTTAGTAACTACACCAAATATGAATCAGTAAATCAATAGAAGATTGCTATAGAGTCTGGAAAACCTTACATTGATATAACGAAAAAAACACTACTATTTAGACTTGCAGAAAATCATCCCAATCACATACTATATTTGGTGAAATCAGTACAAGCTCAAAGGCTAGAGTTTTCAATAATTCCTTAGGAAAAACCAATTAATCAGATATTGAAGTACCAAATCTTATATACAGTTGAGCTGACAACAGAAAAATAAAACACTATATTTCACCATTATATTCCAAAGCACTATATTGTTAACATTGGCCATGCGTTTCGCCAATCATGTTTAAAACTCAGTTCTAAAAGGAAAAGAAACAAAAAATCAGGTTTAATCATCTACTGAGCAAAACTTACGTACAGTGTTAACAATATATGTTTTGGTGTATAGTGGTAAACTAGTGCTTGTCAATATTTTGGAGCACACCTTTATTGAATGTATTTTTTTACGTTTGAATACCTACAACTGGGGTATAAATTGTGGTGCTTAAAAATGTTTAGTTATATTATCTACTTCTTTTAAGTCCGGTAGACAAGGTACAAGTGTACTTGGATCAAGTATACTTGGATGCTGCCATACAACACACATACATTCTTCTATCGTAACAACTGTTTTATCTAAGCCAAGTTGGAAAGCTTTGTAGCATTCAATTAAGTTAGCAAATAGCTTACTTTCTTGAATGTTAGAAACTGTTCTGTCATGGAAATGATATAAACAAAATAATTAATATAAGAATCGTTTGGACTATAAAATAAATGTTTTAAACCTAATAAAGTAGCGGAAATAGATTATAAATTAGATTAACTTACGAAATAATAATAAATCACCAACGTTGAAATAGTCATTAATACTTTCTCATTTAAATGATTCCAGGTTATGTCAAAATTACCACTAAAACGTTTATAAGTAATTTCGATTCCTCAATATAAATACATTTGTATTTAATTACAAGTTATTATGAGTAATTATTATGGTTTGCTGGTTATGAAATATGCCTACTGGTATTTCCTTAAACCAACCAAAGAAGGACTTGTTTTCCCGAACCAGGTGCAAGTTGTCTGATCCATTTCACTTAAGTGTTCTTTGAAAGCACATAACGGACTGGTAGAGGTCTTTACTGTTAAACTTCAATAGGCATCGTTTAACGTCATAGTCATTTAACTGTGTGTTTACATGGGAGCTGTTAAGGAATAATAACATGTACAGAGGAGAATTGATAGTGTAAACCGTAAAGAAGCACGGCTGTTAAGTTAATTAACTATTTTTTACTGGGAACTTGCTAAAAAAATAACTACTAAAAAATAAACACATTAAAGAGCATTGAATAGTTTTCGAAAGTAAAATATTATTTTTTAATTATTATTAGGTATATTTTTTTTTCAAATGCGTCAAATTTTTGCGACATGATTGACAATACAAAAAGTAATTTTAACAACCTAGGCATTACACCCAAATTACGCCTAAGCATAAACTTTAAAATTACGAAAATATATTATTAAACTGACATAAAGTGTCAAATTCAATGGGTGTAACCATAGTTTCTCGATATATAATTACTTACAAGGTATGTACTTTTAAATCTTTTAATATTATCTGGAACGTTTAAAATTGTTTAAAAAATTATTATTGGTGATGTTTGAAAAAAATGTTCTATTCGGAGTAAAAGTGACATTTTGTACCTTGCCTGTAATGTCAAACGTACAGCATAGCTACAAAAGTATCATTTTTATTCCTAATAAAACCGTATAATATTATTTGTTTATTTGTGACGTTATTGATATATGATACTTCAGAGATTCTTTTATTGGCAAAAACAATAATTTTATAATAATTTTAATAGCGTGTATGTCCACTTCTCGCAGCAATAACAGCTCGAGGTCTTTGTCGTATTGACTGAATAAGGGTAGTTATTCTTGATAATTATTATTGATTTGATGAATATCAAGCTATAAATTAAGAGCTAAGGGTAGCATTAACGGAGGAATCTATGTCAGGTCTTGTAAAGTTTGTGGTAGAATAGGATGACGACGAACAGCTCTTTTAAGTTCATCGCACAAATGTTCGATTGCAAGAACGGTAAACCAATAGGATTGCTCATCCTCATAAGACGTACGTTCGCCTCTTCCCGCGCTTCAGCTGACAGTTGTGATGTCATTGTAGCCCTTGTCATGATAGCGTGTATTATTAGTTGCCTATGGTAAACTTATAAAAATAACAATTTTGTCAATTTTAAATGAGAAAAAGGTGTTTTTAAAGTTTTTAGAGCTATAGAGTGTATAAATATGTTCATTTTGTGTTGTGGATTGTGATAAAGTGCTTATTAAGTGCCTACGATATTATTTATTAATATTTTAAAGTAAAATATGGTACTCTAAAAAGAATGCCTGCAAAAGGTGATGCTGGGAACTGCTGTTCTTAAAAATGCATTATCCGAGTATTTAATACGATTTATACAGTTAATTTTCTATACTGCATACATATAAGGTGTTTAAATAAATAAACTAAATAATGAACGTTTTGCATCCGGCAACCAATAATGCACGTGTGTGTAATATTGGTTGCCGGTTAAGGACTAATAACCATGACAAGGACTACAATTACCTCACAAAGCGATGAGTTTTTGCATGCCCCTGGCGGACACTTTTGGCTGAATGAGCAGTCCTATTAGGTTAACTGTTCTTGGTTCGATTGGATTGAGGTCGGGACTACAAGGAGGCCATTCTAATCTTCGTAGTCCAACGTCATCCAGGTACCGTTAACTACCGTACTCCGTTACCCCGCCCAACGTGGAGCCTGGCATTATCATGAATCAGTATAAACTGATTTCCAATGAAAGGAGCAAATCGAACGACAATTTCTTGGAGGACATCCTCAATATACCGGTGGGCATTGAGAAGTTTTGATATACGTCGGTATAAGCCCACCTTACCGAAATATATAAGCCATTAAAATAATAAAAAATATTGCCAACAAATCTATCTACAAACTAATACCATAATCATAAAAATCGACTTACATATTAAAAAGTTATGAAACATCAAATTTTGTCAAAATTTTAGTGTGGCGGAATTTTGTGTCGAGACGTTAATATCGAGAAACTATGGTTACGCTCGAATTTGACTCTTTCTGTTAGTTTAATGAATACCAGAAAACGGTTTTATTTTAAAAAGAACATCCATAACGTAATTGTAACAGTTCAATTAAGAGAGAAGACGACATCGTATGTTATAACGATTAAAAATAAAACGAGAGATAAAAATAGATGCGCTATTAGCATAACCTCAAAGACAGTAACTGTAAATTTGTTTATAAATAAACGATAAATCAAGCAATTAATAGTTGAAGCATAATTGACGTTGCTTCACAGACATACATAATACAATCATCGTTTATGTTGGCTAAGGAATAATTAAGTCTAAGTAGGAACGCGTTTTCATTAGATAATGTTATGTATTTAAACCATTTCCTAACAGGATATGTGAAGTAATTTAGTGTGTGCTTGTTTATATGCAATAATACTGCGAAATTCTGTAATAATATTTGATTTAACTCTTCGATTCGTCTAATTATTAATCGACGTTAAGATCAAGTATCAATTTCAAATCTGTTTAAGGTATTTCTTCGTTATTTTGGTGTATCATTAATAATATGAAGTCGTTAAGTCATACGTATACCTGGGATCACTATTGACAAATACAGGCACATCGGAAGAAGATGTGAAGCGTAGGTGCAACATGGCAAAGGTAGCTGTTGGGAGACTGACCAAGATCTGGAAAGACCGCCACATTTCAAGAGCCACCAAAAACCGGCTAGTCAACTGTTAATATTGACGTATGGCTGCGAATCGTGGACTCTCAGGCAGGCGGAACGTAAGAAAATCGATGCTACCGAGATGTATTGTTATAGACGTATGCTCCGTATCCCATGGACTGAACGCCGTACAAACGTTTCCATTATAAATGAACTTAATATTACTAACACAGGCTTTCCTGTAAAATCCGACTAAAACAACTAAAATATTTTGGACATATAATGAGGAAAAGTCCGGACAATATAGAAAGACTCATAATTCAAGGCAAGGTGGAGGGACGTAGACCACGTGGCCGCTCTCCAATTCGATGGATAAACCAGATCACGACTAGCTGTAGCAAGCCAATGCACGATGTCATCGAGATGACAAAAGACAAAGGCGCATGGAGAAAAATCATCCATGATGTTGCGCTGACCACTACACTCCCTAATGGGGGTCAGAACTGAAGAGAGAGATTAATACTATGAGTAATTATTAATAATTACTTGCAAAGGTCCTGGGCGAAACCCATGAAACAGGAATCTAAAAAGTAGAGAAATTATCTTTCGTAAAATGCCATTGTAGTTCCTGCAACTTTAGTGGCTTTTTACTCTACTAATTTACCTAACCAAAAAAAGACCTAACGTTTCAGAGGATATATCTCCACCCGTCGAGAAGCTGAATAAATTAGGCTAAATGGGGCAAAAAAAATAAAGTCCTTTTACTCTGGGTGTCAACCAACCAAGGAATAGACAGTAATGAAAATGCAAACGATCTAGCTAGAAAGAGAGCAACACTTCACTAACTGGACTAGAATCGTTCTGCTTTCCAAGTGAAAACCAACTTAAAGCAGAACATAAGGACCTAGAAGACTCCATCCGTAACATGGAATGGGAATTTTCCAACGGTCTCCAAGAAACACGAAGAAAATTTTCAGGACTTTTTTCCATGATTTAAGGAAGAATTCTCGGATTACAGGCCAAATTCTCCTCAATGAACACCTCAGTATATTGAAGTTAAGAAACAAAAGCAAAAATTCTGTGGCGAAAATGGGAAAACACTAGAACACCTCATTACTGAGTGCTCCGACATAAAGAGAGCTCAACTCCAAGAGTGCTTTGGTACGACTGATATCGGAGATGGAGAACTAGCCTTTGTAAAACCGTCTCAAATACCGGCTTTTGTCAAAGCCCTGCGACTGTATGATGAGATATAACTCAATAAAGGAGGACCCAATAGATCTAAAAGATCGCGATCTATATTCTCTGCTCCCTTACAATCTACATCAACATCTATATCTTCCTCTGTAATCAAAAACCAAAAAGAATGGAGAAAAATATTTAAAATATTTAAACAGAGTGAAAATAGTGTTTTATTTAAATAAAATTCTTCAACGCGTATCCTCATATCCAAAAATTGTAATTTTGTTAAAAAATTGATAAAAATAGATCATTATGTCGAATAAATAAACAGTTCTATTTAAAATAAATGGAGCAAATTTAGGAAAGATCATTAAGATTATAAAAACTACGACTCCATAACAAAATACATATGCAATAACAAATTATATTTAGAAATTTTAAAATTGCCAACGAGTTCTTGTATAATTAATTGCATTTTACGAGTATATTAGTTAATATTTCTAACCAACTTTACGGCATGCACAAGAAAATTGACCTTTAATATAAATAGAATATTCATACAATTACTTTCATTTATCCATAATGATGAAAAGGTTACTTTGAGTATCTTAGATCGTTTTAGCTGATGTATTTTTTTTATAAAATGCTTACTCTTAATTTATTTTGAAAGTACATTTTCTTAACATATTGATAAAAATAATTTTTGTTATAACAAATTGAACTGCCAAATACGGTATCTTTTATAATGTGGTTATCGACCTTCGGAGGATATAAGGTTTCTATGAATCAAGGTGTAAAATTTTCGTTAGGTGGAATTGCATAGAGTTACGTAAAACAGGATTTAAACTCGGTTAACCTTCACATTCTCTTTATTTTAGCGGTGGCAAAATGTGGAAAGAGCCTTCGCTGGGCAATTAGAACAGTAGTTTTGGTTTCTACCTGTTTGGGTTTCGTCAAATTCAATTGTCATTGCCAAATAATTCAACAGTATGAACATGAACGAAATGGAATAGAACATACTATGGCAGTTTTTAACAATAAAATTAAATACTATGTGATGTAGCGTGTTTCAACCTACTTTAGTTTGCTATATGATTATTATTATTTAAAAATATAATATTACAAAGAGTTACTATACTTCAAAATAATCATCTGATTTGATATGGTTTTGAATTATAGCAATCCATAAGAACTCCCGAACTTGAGGCTCCATTAAATCCCCGATTTTAGATCAGAGTTTACTCTGTAGAATGTATGGAAGGAATATACGCCTTTAGGGATCTATTATTGTATCCCCCTTTCTTGAGTTATAACTCGTCATAGAGTCTCAGGACTTTGACAAAAGCCAGTATCTGAGACGGTTTTACAGATGTTAGTTCTCAATTTCCCATATCAGTCGTCCCTAAGTTTATGGCACGAATGGCTGTCGTCTTGGTTGAGGTGTTCTGGTGTTTTCCCATATAATTTCACCATTTGCCGTTTTTTAGCTTCAATCAGCTGAGGTGTTCATTGAGGAGACAGTGTCCTGTTAAAAACCCCGTAAGAATCCAAAGATTGTTCTTACTGTTGCAGGATTCCCATTCCAGGTTACGGATGGAGTCTTCCAGGTTCCCGAGTTCCGCTTTAAGTTTGTTACCACTTGGGAAGCAGAATGGTTCTGGTCCAGTTAGTGGTGTGTTTGCTCCTTTTCTAGCTATATCGTGTGCTTTTTCATTGCCATGGTGGGCTGGCTAGAGTAGGATGACTTTATTTTCTTTGCCTAAGTTATACGCGAGTTTAGCCTGATCAGAATCTTTTATTAAAGAGTTAAAATACACATAAAATACAAAGCATAGTTTTTGTCTAGGTTCTCTTTGTTTTTGTTTAGTGTATCTAGTATATTTAGGTTAGTTGTTATCTAGTTATATGAGGAGCACACTTTCTAGATGCATTTTGTCCATTTTTTCGAATCTTGGTTGAGAAAAACTGCCAAGCTTTTTGCAAGAAACTTACCGACAAACTAGTATACTTGAAAAATGGATAAAAAAATCATAAAAATAGTACATCTACATGTGAAAATTCTAGTTTTGATGATATCTGAAAAAATTGGAAAAAAAGCTGTTCACTGTCCTTTAGACGTGAAATTTATCTTTATTTTTATGCTACCACGATCATCCCTAACTACATGGTTTCCAGTCGTAGATCCATTCATTATTTTAAGTAGTATTAATCAAAAAATAGAGAAGTTGTAGTATAAAAAAAACTCTTCATCTGGCAATGGCAATATATAATATGACAATACATAATATACTTCTGTTTGTTTGTCTACCGCCAATGGACATACAGCATATAGAAAGTCTAAGGTATTTTCGCCATTTAATTCGAATGGGATAAAATGTATTTAACACGTGGTTTCTAGCATTATATTGTAACTCTGTGTATGTAGTTTGCAATGCCATCTTTGGTTAAAACTCTTAAAAAATGGACAAAGTAAGTCTGCTCCTTAAATAAAGGCAATGGGAATTTAAAATTATTTTAGTATAAATCCTTCTTATAGATCCACTTAAATAGAATATATTACCGTATATCTACATATTTACACGCAATTTTAAATTGTATATTTTTTAATTACATAAAATTAAACAGCCAATGCATGTTTTCCAACCATTCTTTAAACAGAAAGAAATAACTATAAAAATAGCCATTCATTTTCCCATACAAATGAAAGTAAAATGCACGCTCGCATAAAAGAAATAAATAATGCATCTATATTAATTACAATCATTTCAATTTAATCATAATCTTGAAAAGTTGTTCTCACAGCCTATTTGGATGTGCCGACGTTAAAAGTCGTTAATTATTTTCAAGGCAAGTCGAGAGAGCTCTCAGAATATCCGCTGAAATGTTTTAATTCAAACATTTTCCCATATACATAGACGGTTGTGTGTGACATCACTGTCAGTATTCTTTAATTTGATGTGTTCATAACGGCTTAATATATTTATTATTTTATTAAAGAATGACTTAATATATTTTAAAGACACCAACTGCGAGAACAGTACCAGCAGTCGTACATTTCGGTACTGTTTAATGTTACGAATTCCCTAATTTAAAGTCTGTGAGTGTAATGGGATCAATCCGTCACTCGTACGTACGATAAACACAACTGTAAAAGTGTAGTAAATTCTGAAATCGGTGAGTTGAATATTAAACAGAAACTAGAACGAGGATGTTGTGCGAGCTGTACAGTTACGCAACTTTATTAAAGCCAGATTGATGTTCTAAATTTATCTATCATCTTTAGAATTCTTCTGGTGAATTAAGTACAAATGGTTCGGGTAATTACTGTTGCACAGCAACTGTTACTAACATTTTTATTTACGTTTCATTAAAGCTAATTTTTTTTAATCAAGTAAATGTACCATACGATCGAAAAAAATCGGCGTCAAAGGGCCAGGGCCAGCTGGAGAATGACAATCGATGAAATATTTGTTTATTTAGGATTTGGAAGCCTTTTCGAATAGTATGTCACAAAAAATTTTCTGTGGAAATGCATCATTTTCAATTTTTCATCTTCAGAGTAGCTGAAATCTGGGCTACTTTAGTTTAACTGAAATGAGTTAACTTGGAAGGTCTCTCCAAATAGTATTTTAAGAAAATTTTCCTGCGGAAATGCATAATTTTCAGTTTTTCAACTTTAGAATAGCTGAAACCAATTACATGAAAACACGTTTCTGTTTTTTCATTCTAGAAATTTTTCTAAACATAGAAACGCAAAAAAAAACTTCTTGCGGAAGTGTACCATTTTCATTTATTGATAAAAAAAATTGTTAATTGAAAGCCCCATACTCACACTTCGCTACTTCACTTCGTTCCTTCCTCGCGTCCCTTCGTCCAAAAATCATATATTTATTATAGGAAAATGTCGATTTTATGCGACTGTGTGTTCCTTCCTCCTTCGTCAAAACGCTACTTCGTCCGTTTACTTCCTCGAAACGCTCCTTCCACGTAAGTGTCGGTTTTTGGAGGAAGTAGCAAAGGAATTATCACGAACATAAAAAAATATTAAAATATATAAAATATATAAATCGATCTTGGATTTCATTCGTAGTTGATTTCTTGATTTGGCAGTACAGGGTGTCCCATTTTCGTGTGTTTTGCAGGGTTTCTCGTTTATGAGTCGAAATACAAAGATGCGGTTTTCACATCACGCTGTTACTTTTTTATGAAACTAAAGATGCTACATACAGATATGTCCTAGCTCTCTTACTTCCTAAAATACAGGGGAATCTGAAATTATTGTATTTTTCGATCCCCTTTGTATCATAACTTATCGAAAAGGTGAAAACGGTCTCCCATACAGTTTTTCACGTAGAATGCAGTGACGTAACTATTTCTTCGTTGGTATCTGTCTTTTTTTAAATTGACTAAAACTTATATGTTTTTTTAAATACGATATTTTGTATATTATTTTATTTTTCTTGTTACGAGCTTTCTAAAATACTTATTTTCATAAACGGGGGAAAATTCATTATTTAACTTTATTACATAGTCGGCCGGTTTAAATTAGGTAATCAAAACAGTCAACTAATTTATTCGACGTAAAATGTTGGTTATTGGCATGTTATTTAAAAGCAGCACAAGTTCAGTTTCCGTGTAGTTTATCAAAATATCACGATGCAAACCAAAATTATCTGGTAAAATTAAGTTAAATAAAATAAGAGCCGTTTAGCAGTTTAGCAGTACCTAAATAAATAAATATAGAGTATATTATAATTTTCGAAAGCTCATAACAAGGCAAATAAAATAAAAAATAATATATAGAGTGTCCTGTTTAAAAAAAGAACATAAGTTTGAGTCATTTTTCGAAATAGACAGCTCCCAACGAAGAACCACTTTCGTCACCGTCATTCTACCTGAAAAACGAGACACGGGCGGTGGGTAAGTACTCAATAGATAGAACAAAACAAAAAATCAGGGTATTCGGTATATACCTGTACATTTAGATGAACAGTCTAATTTTATAAAAGTTATTTCCAACGACCGCATAGTAAATACCCGATATAATACCAGTAATATCAGGAATACGAGTATATCTACAATATTTCTTATATATATTGTAGATATTATATATTGGTATATTTCTATTCCCGGTATTATACCGGGTATTTACTATGCGGTCGTCGGAAACTCCTTTTATTAAAATTAGGATGTTCATCTAAATCTACAGGTATATACATATATACCCAGATTTTAATTATCTACAAATTGGGTACTTACCCACCGCCCATCACTGACCCTTTTCACCTTTTCGATAAGTTATAAGATAATCGACATTCAAAGGTTATCGAAAAATGCAAAAATTTCTACTAATTAAAAAATAAAAAGTAAAAGAAAGAAATAAGAAATAACTTTGAACTAAGAAGGCTAGGATAAATACATATTTATCCTAGCCTTCTTAGTTTAAAGTTATTTCTTATTTCTTATTTCTTATGTAGCATATTTAGTTTCATAATAAGTAGAACAATGATGTGAGTGAGGTGCGAAGTGTGAGTATGGGGCTTAGTAAAAAGAGTTGTAAATTTGTAAAAATAGACAGATTTGAAAAGTACTCGGCAAATGGAATTCGTAAACAAACGATTTTAGCTTACATCGTGTTTTGATTGCTTTGGTAAGCTTTGTTTTGGTTTGGTTTAGTTTGTTGGTTCATTTTTGTTTATTTTCGTTTTATCTCGGTTCGGTATTAGAAATTAGTATATTCGATATCAGAAAAGTGTTTAGAAAGTAAAGCGGGAACACGTTTTCATTTTTTTTTAGAATAACTGATTTCAGTTATTCTAAAGTCGGAAAATAGAGAATGATGCATTTCCGTAGCGAATTTTTTATGATTTTGGTGTTTGGGGAGCTTTTGAGTTTGAGGAGATTTTTTTTGTTTTTTTTAAGTCATTTCAAGTAAAAAAAGAAATTCACCCAAAATGATTTTTAAATGGTGTGCCTAAAAATTCGAAAAAAATAATTTTTAGGAAATAAATTTGTGTGTCTGGAAACATCCTATCCTATATTTTTAATTTTTCTATAATTAGGGTTATTTTTTTGACAAGTTTTGTCAGTTTTTAGTAAATGCTGCCTAAAGATTGACCTCGCCAAAATTATAATCGATTGTCATTTTCCAACCGTCTTTGACGCCGTTTTTTTTTCGATCATACGGTATTAGTACCTGACAAAAGTTTCCAGACACTTATTTTTTATCTTTTTTTAGAATTTAAAGATTCTTATTGCAGTGTTATGGTCTGACCCTCGATCTGACCTTATATCAACTATTTCTATTATACTATTAGTAAATATGAATATCTCAAACATTTGTTATAGATATAAACTTACAATATGGATTTTAATAAATTTAAATTGATTACAAATATAGAACAAAGCTTGTTTAAATAAGAAAAGTGAAAGGCCAATGCCTTCGGTCAGATTACTATCTGTATACAATTCCGTGGTTTTTTGATGGATTTACTTTTTAATCCTGTCTGTTTATAACAATAGTTATTCAGCAAAGACTATACGATTTTTTTATAAGTATTAATTTAAATCTCATATTTCACAGTCATTGTATAATGACTAAAAACAAAATCACAAATCTAAAAACAAAAATCTTAATTAAAAAATTCAAGGTGTGTATTAAGAAGACTTCAGAAAAAAAATCCTATATAATAATAAATCCTATGTAATAATAAAATCGCTTCCATACCATAAGAAATAACTGAAAAAATAAATTACTTTTTTACTTGGTTAGTTAAACAAATTTATTTTTAATTATATCGTTTGTTTATAACTATAATAATAACTATTAATATTCAGTAAAGACCATATTATTTTTTAGAACTATAAAGTATTAAACTTAAAGCTCATATTTCAGAATCTAAACAAACTAATCTAAAAACAAAAATCGTAAATAATTAAAGAAAAACAAGGTGTGTATTAAGATTTCATATAGAAAAAATACCTAAAAAAAGTTATGAAAAATAAAATTGCTTCCTTATCATAAGAAATAATTGAACAAATAAATTACTAAGCTATTCAAATAAACCTTGATTAGTTAAAAAAAAAATAATTTTTATAACGGATGCACAAGTGTGTTCAAACGATTTTAGAAAAAGGTTAAAGCACAGTACGTAGAACTTTGAAGAAAAAATATTATTGCCATATAGTATTTACGTTTTATAAAAAACCCAAAGTTCATGTTCGTGTTTACTTTTTCTGTTCTTAGCTGATGTCACATTTACTTTCAAACTGCCTTCACTATTATTATTAACATAGCTTTTTCCTGCTAGTTTATTTTTACCACAGGAATATAATAATTATATATCGAAGTAAATAATACCGTGTGTTCGAAAAAAAATCCATCGTGTTGGCTTGGAAACGACAATCGATTACATCTATCACATAAATTTACGTATGAAATGACAGCGATCTTCCAGAAGTCAACTCTGAAGCCGATTTTTTTAAGATCAAAAAGTGCTTTGTTTGATGACAGAAAATTACAATGAAAATTTGTAATTTTCTCTGCAATTTTTTGAAAAGATCGACTATGTTTCAAAAACATATTAGATTTATATTTGCTTATCTAATTTTATATTGAGCTTCATAGAAGCTTCGTATATATACAGGGTGGTCCGAATTGTATTCCGGAAACTCCGGCAGCATATTCTGCAGATAAAAATAAGTAAAAAAGTTCGTATATACGTATGTCCAAAAATGATTAGTTTCGGAGATACAGGGGGTAGAAGTTTCATTTTTATTTCGATTTTTTCAAAATCATTTCTGAAGTAACCTCAATATTTGGTTGAAAATTGGTGTCTGGGCGTTATTTGGTATGGCAAATTTGATTTTGATGTCAATATGACTCCTATTTGTAGGGGGCGCCACCTACATATGTTTTAAATGTTTTGAAGAGTAATAACTTTTTGTCCGTACCTGTATAAAACTAATGAGTAAAAAATATACATTTAAGACGTTTTCTACGTAAAAAAGGCCTCTTGGTAAAAATCCCTACGAGTAATGGTTCTCGAGATATTTGGCATCGAAATAAATTAAACATGTTGACTAAATAGTTATTAGACTGAAATCCTAAATTTGAAATGTTTTAGTGCCAAAAGTTCAACAGAAACTGTTTTATCATCATTTTTTTGCAGAAAAATTTATGATTAATTTAAAAAAATTAAAATTTCCTAAATTTATTATTTCAGTCAAATAACTATCTAATCAAAACGCGTTTGTTTTTTGTCAATAATGACATGTATTGACATGATGTACTATTTCAATTCTAAATATCTGAAGAACGGTTGCTCGTAGCGATCTTCACCAAGGCGTATTTTTTGCGTAAAAAGTCATGGAAATGTATATTTTTTCACTCAGTAGTTTTATACAGGCACGGACGAAAAGTTATTACTCTTCAAAACAGTTAGAACACATGTAGGTGGCGCCATCTACAAATAGGAACCATATTGACATCAACATCAAATTTCTCATGTCAAAAAACACCCAGCCACCAATTTTCATCCAAATATTGACGCTTCTTCAGAAGTTATTTGAAAAAAATCGAAATAAAAATAAAACTTCAATACTCTGTAACTCCGAAACTAAGCATTTTTGGACATACATTTATACGAACTTTTTTACTTATTTTTATCTGCAGAATATGTTTCCGAAGTTTCCGGAATACAGTTCGGACCACTCTGTATAAAAACTACCGAGACTGGTACTCTGACTGCACCTGTACAAAATCAAGACAAAAACAGGCAAAGCAGGTGAAGCGCGTATATTCAAAAACTAGAAAATCCGACTGGCTGCCTAATGAGTAGGCTATGGTCAATACTATTATTTACAAGATATTTCATTTTTTGATAATAGTAAACTAGGATTTCTTGCAATAAAAACTTAATAAAAACTACTTATAAAATAATGAAGCATCTAACTTCTGTTTTGTTAGTGTTACTTTTCTGCCAATTTATATGATAAATATCTTAATGTAAATGTATCTTAAATCGAGTTAGTTGGTAAATTCTGTAAGATTTCTTCTCTATGTTCCATATCAAACAGCTTTCTTACAAATTGCTACGTTTTACTAGTATAGAATTTGTTTTCTCTCCCTATTTGTCAATTTAAACATGACCTAGCTACCGATTTATTTAATGTCTTTAAGATCGTTAACTTCTCATCAAATAGACATAGCATGTAACTTTCTTTTTATTAAATAATTTAAATAGAGACATAATTTAAACTAGAATAGTATATACTTTGTAGATGTAAACTATTATTTATTACAACTCTTAAATATCAAATTACCTAAAACATTATAGTAAGAAATATAAATTGGTTCTAATGTAATTAAAAGTAATAAAACAATCAGGGTACAATGATTTAAATCAAGTTGATTTAAATTAAGATTAAAATCGTGATTTAAATAAAAAAAATCATCTCGTTTAAAATCTTATGATAAATCGAATAATAACTGTAAAAGTTATAAAAACTTTTCCTATAAAGCTATAAAAAGTACTCCTTATAACAAATATACCCTGTTCATCTATCTAATAAGAAGTTACATTTGCTGTTGTAAAGTTTAAATACTTTAATAAATGGAAAAATAATTGTAAAAGATATAACATATAACACATACTATCTATTCATCTATTAAAATGTTGAAGCGATTTTTGAAGTTATTTCGTGTGAATCCATTCGAAATGGCAGAAATTTGTTTTGAAATTGTGAAGTGCCAGAAATCCGATATTCGAATACATTTCATTCGCAAATTCTAGTGCAGACTAGTTTTCTCTGATGACAGGTTATATTTTTATTTCCGAGGAATATAATCAATGTCAAAAAATATGCTGGTATTAAGGCTGTTTTATATCTTTTTTGGGACAGCTGAATGTTGATCAAGCTAACTTCTGCCTTCTTCTCTAATTTATCTTCTAGTTCATTCCAAATTTCTACCGACATTTTGTTCTGCAATAAGTAGTTTGCAGTTTGAACAGTAGATGGTACTAATTTTATTCTCGACTTAAGACAGTCATGACTATTTCCAATAAAATCCCTTTGATCTAAGCGGGCAATTTTTTTTGCGGAAATAAGAGCATCGGCAAAGTTTACAATATAAAATATATCGGTGACCGATATGGTAAAACGACACGCGCCATAGAAATGTTATATAATATTATTGATATCGGGCAGAGTTACGAAGATTTAGCCATTTAGGATAGGACTTTAAATAGAAAATTGACTGAAATAAAAAAAAATCGGATTAAAATTAAAAAAATCGACTTTTTTATTTTTTTACATCCTGAAAACAATATGAACAGAATTAACTCTCTATCTAAGATTTTTTTAAAAAAAGAAGAGGTTAGAGACATTACTTGAAAGGCGTAGCATTTACACAACCCTGATTTTAAGCCACGCAAAAATTCAACGCGTATATAAAGATGCCCTTAACTAAGCATCCACCCAGACGCTAATGACGACAGCCAAGGCTGAACGTGTAAAAAGTCCTTAAACGAAACCTGTTCTGGCCAAAGCAACGCCACGGTTGAACCCGCTGACAACACCTGGTGCATCAATTTGAACCGCACCAACTGGGGCTTCGTCGATCCTATGTATCTCGGATATATCTGACTTTATAATTTTGATTGTAATAAAATTACAGTGTTAAAACTCTTGTATATGCAAAGTAATAGTGCAGGGAAATTACTACCCTTTTTTTAGAAACCTTAGAAGATAATAATTACCCTATATAAATTGATCTTAAAACGATAAAGAGTAACAAAAGTATCATCATACCTTTCTGCGGAACAAGCTTCATAGTTTCACTATCCCTCTCCGAAGCAGACACGTAATTACAAGAGGACACACTATCATGTTTATTCAAATTACCAGTCCGTCTCCTTCTGACCGCGTACGTATGCACAGGCACTATTAATTTAGGTCTAGGAATCAAAAAATCGTTAGAATCACCACTCCTCCTCATAGGAGACGTTGGAGTAGCTTGCGTCGTCTTGTCCACCGGTTTAGGTACCCTTAAAGGTGAACTGACGTATGCTGGAACCACTCCTTCCTTATATAAACTATATACTTCATCGTAGTCATTGTAATCATCTTCTTCGTCTTCGTTATTTTGAAAATTTTCGACGTCTAGTTCAGCTGAGTTGTTTTCGCTTGGTGTGATACTAGATTCGCTAGAAGAAGCCGAAGGTGGATATATGTGCTTAGGAGGGAGTCTTTGGCGAATCTTTTTTGATCGTTCGTAATAGCCACTGTCGTTTCTGTGAAGATCTTTTCCTCCTGTATCACTGGTTTGGTCTGATAAGTATTGGTTTTGGGTATCAACCCATTCACTGACACGACCATTTTCTTCATTGTCGTTACTGATATTTAATTCAATTCTTTCTAAAAGCTCGTGAGTTGGATTTACAATAACCCTTACAAGACTGTTGTCTTCAGATTGCTCTCGTTTTTCAATTTCCTGATCTATATCAGTACTAACCTCATCAAATCGTACAGATTTTTTCATTTGTCTTTGCAGGTCTTCTAGAACAGTCTTAAATTTCTCCTGTTGTCCGTTTTGAATTGGTAACTTAACTCTGGGTTTGGGAACTGGGGGTTCCTTTATCTGATCTCTGTGAACACTTTGTGATGGTAAAAAGTATTCTCTTGGAGGTCTTTCCATGTCTGCTTTCGATTTTGAATTGATCCTAGAAAGAATATTGTCACTGTGGTACTTCAAACGAATGCTTCCATTTGTTTTGATCTTTTTAGGGATAGCGTAAATATCTTCGTTATTGTCTTTTCTAATTTCTTCTAGTAAACTCTGGTATTGACCTAGCCTGGATGACACTGAACCTTCTAATTTCGTACTGTATTTGTCCCAAGAGTTAGAGGCTGAACTACTGTTAGATAAATTCTTTTGAGTATCGATCCAGTTGGCTTCGTACTGTTGTCCCCTGGCATGGGGTGGAATATCCATCTCCAGCCAGGCTGGATCATCGATCACCGCTTTTCCAGGGTATCGTTTGATCTTCATGGTGAGCGATTCTTCGAGTACAACCATCAAGTTTTCATTTCTCGTCTAACGAAACTAAGATGACGGTTCTGAAAAGAAAAATTGATAGGTTTGATGAAACAACAATTCGAACGAAATACCGTTGACCTCGAGGCATAACGAATCCGTAGAACAGACAAAAAATAAGTGAAACCTTGGAGCGGTACTGCTTTTTTCTGGTTGAGCGGTTGGGCCGTAATTACGGTCTCTCTAACAACTTAGAAGAGGAGCATAAACTACGCTCTTCGGTGTTTGTATTTGCGAAACTTTTCAGCGGTAATTATTTCTAATAACACGATAGTAGTACCGAGATAATAATAGGGTATTTATTTTGTACATGACGATTTGTCTTTTAAATGGGATGTGTGATTTTGTCTAAATATTTATATTATTTTTTACATGGTGTTAGACATTTATGAATGTCTTTATGAATTTCTGGTAACGTCATATTTTTCACTATTTATGATAATCATATAAAAATTGATGTTAGTTTTAAGAACTTTATTTATAAAATTACTATCTGATCTGGCTATAAATAAAATATATAATTTTAAGAACCTTATAAGTTGGTTGGTTTGTTACTAACGAAACACCATGGCAACAATAAATTTCTTTATTAAACTCTCGTAACCGGTATAAAAGCTACTTTGGATTAGAATTACGAAAACGTCGTGTAGTACCTAGTTGGTTATATTTCAGGCGTTACTGGTACCTCCTAGCGAACGGTATTGCATAGAACCACATACATAATAACGGATTGGATAAAAAAGCGTAGATTCAACGTGGCTCGGAAAGGTCAGAGGTAGTACTGCGCCGGGTTCAACGAAATTTATATTAGAATTATACAGTTTTAATGGGTATATATTAAAGATAATTGTATTTTGTTTTTAAATTAAAGTAATAAATACGCGTATATTGATGTTGGTTGTTCTTCGAAGTAGACGGTTACGGTTAGGATTATATTAGTTTTGCAACACTTGTACACTTGTTCTGTGCAATCATTCCTAGAATGCTAATTAAACTTCCTTTTTTAATTATTGATAGAAACATATTTATTTCATAAAAAAATAGTAATACATTATTATTTTGAATATTTAAAGAAATAGAAAAAGAAACGCTTTAAAAATATTTAATTTCATAAATATTCGGAAAGCAAAATAAAACACTAGGTAACCACAATACACCAAAACGCTTTATTTACATGTTAGGAGAACATGTCCAACAGCAGCAATGGAGGTCATTCTAGACCTAACACCACTGACGGAAACAGTACTGGGAGAATTTTCAGGTCAGGGGCTTGGAACACCCTCAAAAAGAAAATTCCACTTCTCAAACTCCCAGTGGATGACATACCAATAATTTACAACTTTGAGAAACACCTCACTGTAGTATTGAGTAATAAAAAGGATTGGAAGAAAGAAACGCCTTACTCAGCATGTAAAAGACCATACCATAACGTAGTATACTGATGCTTCCAAAACCAAAGCAGTGACAGGGATAGGATTATTTGGGCCGAAAACTAAATACTCCGAACCAATGGGCACCTACCCAAGTATCAGGCAGAAATCTATCTATCTACGCTATCGAAAGATGCGTACAATTTATCTTGTATAGGAACTATCGAAAACAGGTAATTGCCATCCTATCCGAGAGTCAAGCAGCACTAAACGCGATCAATTCAGTAACCATTAATTCGAAGTTGGTCAACGAATGCCTAGAGAAGCTCAACAAATTAGGTAAAGAAAATAAAGTCCTCCTACTCTGAATATCTGCTCACCAAGAGATAGCAGGCAATAAAAAAGCAAATGATCTAGCTAGAAAAGGAGCGATTAAGAACCGTTCTATTTTCCAAACGGGAACCAACTGAAAGCGGAACTGAAGAATCTGGAAGACTCCATCCGTAAATTGGAATAGGTGTCCTCCAACGGTCTAAGACACTCGAAAAAGTTTCTCAGAACTTACGACAGAGAAATATCAAAAGTTTTCCTTGATTTAAGTAAAAACAATCTTCGGATTGTCACGGGGTTTCTAACAGGACACTGTCTCTTCAACGAACACCTCAGTAGGCTGAAGCTGAGAAACAACGGCGAATGCAGATTCTGTGGGGAAAATGGGAAAACAGCAGAACACCCTATCACTGAGTGCGCCGAGACGACGACCATTCGTGCCATCAAGTTTGGTACGGCTGATTACTGTCGAGAATAGAGAGCTGGCCTCTGTGAAGCCGTCTCAGATACTCGCTTTCGTTAAAGGCCTGAGACTGTATGATGAGTTATAACTCGTTATAGCTCAAGAAAGGGGAACACGTAGGAGATATGTAAGGCCGCGGTAATTAACTCCCCTCCACAACATTCTACATTCTACATCACGGACTAAAATCACACTGCCCCCAGCTGGGATAATCATCACTTAAAGTATATTTCAACTTGCTTTCTGTTATTATTTATATACTTTTACCAATTATTCTTTTGTTTATAGGAATAACTATTTCCACAATGAAAATAAAAACAACTAACCAATATAATCTTCCATTATAGTGCAATTTCCGATTTCGAAGCCTTGTGGTAAAAGGTATACGTCCGACATATTGCTACCGATTTAACATTTGCATAACGTTCGTGATCACTCCGTACAAAGATATAAATCATTTCTAGCGCTGCTGGGAGAAAGAGACAGTCCAGGAAGCGTTTGAAACTAAATCACTTCGAACAACGGAATCGGGGTCAAATTAAAATTGATAATAAAACGATCCGATTATTTCGGGCGCCATAGCGGACCCGAACGAAAATTAGTTATACACGGAAAAGCATGTCGCACCGTGGCGAATTGACTTTCTATGTTCGGCATCTGTCACACCAATGTATAATCATCTCCGGTCGATATTATCGTTTGAAAAAATCAATTTCACTTTTACTTCACACACGTATCGAGGAGGCTATATATGTTTTCGCGATAGATCAATATTTGTTTTGAACAACAGCTATTTTTATTCAATGTAAACAGTTAATTGTCGTTTAAAGTAAGAATTACTTAAAGAGTACTGATATATAAAACAACCTCAGAGTTCCCAACTGGCATAAAAGTACGACAGGGAGACACGATATCCTCAAAACTGTTTACAGCCACACTGGAAGAAATCTTCAGTCAACTGGACTGGACTAACAAAGGATTAAAAACAGATGGAGAATATCTTAACATCTAAGATTCGCTGATGGCATAGCCCTGATTGACAATGGTCCTGAGGAACTACAATGCAGCACAAATGAATGAATTAAATACAGCCAGCAATAAAGTGGGTCTTAAAATGAATTTAGCAAAAACTAAAGTAATGTACAAGGAACTAGTGGAAAGAAAAGACATTCTAATAAATAGCATAATACTGAAATCAGTAGAAGAATGTATATATTTGAGACAACTAATACACAGCGCGGGATCTCTACTACCAGAGATCAACAGAAGAATTAAGTTAGCATGGAGTACTTATGGAATAGTACTAATGGAATGATATGTATGGTATGAGGCTTAACTGCAAGAAGACCAAAATTTTTGTCAGTAAAAATGACGAGACGAAGTACTACCAGTTTAGAACGAATAACGAAACCTTGGAAACAGCAGATACAATCAGGTATTTAGACTGCAGCCTGAACAAGGAATGGGATCACTCACGAGAGATCAGATGCCGCATAGAAAAAGCCAGAACCGTTTTTAACCGTCTTAGAAAGATCCTATGCAATATGCACCTGAATATTGCTATAAGAACGCAGGTCCTAAGGTGCTACGTATTCTCCACGCTCCTATATGGAGTGGAAGCTTGGACCTTGACAGATGCTACATCTAAACGTTTGGAAGCCTTTGAAATGTTGTGCTATCGCCGCATGCTCAGGATTTCATACACTTAAGATGTCACAACCAACACCATGATCCAAATAATGCAAAAGGAACTAGAAATTGTATATAGCGTGAAAGTGAGAAAAATGACATACCTTGGGCATGTGATGCAAAATGATAAATACCAACTTATCCAACTAATACTGCAGGGCAAAATACATAGCAGAAGAGGTTAGGGACGCCGACGAACATCATGGCTGAAAAATATTAGACAGTGGACGGGAATGACGACCGTACATTTATTCAGCGCGGCTGTCAATAGGATTATATGGACCAACATTATTGCCAACATCCATAGAGGATAGGCACTGAAAGAAGAAGAAGACTAATGGAAGAAATTCAATCTGCGAAATCTGGACACTTAAAACGGATATCATAAGGAAACTGCAAGTCGCATAACGCCCAATGGAACGAAATATGCTGACCGTAAAAGAATAGAGTGGATACGACAAAAGACCCAGCTAATTGATGTCATCCACAGAATCAAATCCCTCAAATAACATTGGACAGGACACCTGGCAAGAAGAACGGACAATAAATGGACCACAAGAATTACAGCATGGTACCCACGAGGAATTAAGAGACCTAGAGGAAGACCGAATCTGAGATGGGACAATGATATTAGGAAATTAGCAGGGATAACTTGGGCCCGCATAGGGCCCATAATTGGAAATGGTTGAATAAGCGGAAAATGATGATGATGAAGTTGCTTAAAGGCATTAGCTTTCAACAGGATGTCTTGCTTAGAAGATACTTAGTATAAAATCTTGTTTGTACGTAGTAAACTATTGATGAATTATGAAATAAGGGCTGTATTTTTTGTACCAGTTTAACGAAGATCTGTTTTTAAGGAGCTTAACTTGTCAGTGGCTAGAACTGTTTATTATGCACTTTTTGAGTCGCACCTCAGATATGCCCTTCCATTCTGGGGTACGTATTGTGCGACTTAATTTGACCGCATTTTCAAGCTACAGAAGAGAGCTGTTCGATATTCACTGGGACTAAACAGCAGAACTCATTGCCAGGACTTTTTAAAATATTAACTCTTCCTTCCTTATTTATGTATATTTGAATCCGTTTGCCTAATACGTAAGCATGTATCAGCTTCTCGAGAAAGGCCATCTCACACTTATCCACTCAGGAACGCGGAGCAAGATCTTTAATTACCTACCCCACGGCTCAGAGTTAGTTAAATGTTCAATGTTATACAACTCGAAAAAAATGCATAATCAAATCAAATCCATAACATCATTTTCTTCATTTCGCAAAGCATTGAAAGTTTATTTACTAGACAAGGCTTTCTACGCCGTAAATGACTTATATTTTGATAATTGAATTTGATCTTGTAAACACTGGTCTAATATTTGCTATTACTATATCTACTATCTTTTTCTTTCAGTGCCTATCCTCTATGGATGTTAGCAATCATGTTGGTCCACATAATTTTATTGACAGCCGCCCTGAATAGATGTACGGTCGTCATTCCCGTCCACTGTCTAATATTTTTCAGCCATGATGTTCGTCGGCGTCCCTGATCTCTTTTACTATCTATTTTGCCCTGCAGTATCAGTTGGATAAGTTGGTATTTATTATTACGCATCACATGCCCAAGGTATGCCATTTTTCTCACTTTCACACTATGTACTATTTCTAGTACCTTTTGCATTCTCTGGATCACGGTGTTGTTTGTGACATGGTAAGTATATGAGATCTTGAGCATGCGGCGATAGCACCACATTTCAAAGGCTTCCAAGCGTTTAGATGTAGCATCTGTCAGGGTCCAAGCTTCCACTCCATATAGGAGCGTGGAGAATACGTAGCGCCTATAAACATATCTACTATAAACTTACTAAATATTTTTGAATCTTATTTTAATTTTTTTATTCTTTGACATTGTAAACATTTATAAATGTTAATTTAAACAATAAGACTGACAATGTAATTTGTATACTTGTTTTGTATTTTGTATTCTCTTTTGTTTGTTTACTTTACCTTTGTCTACAAATTGTAAAATTTTTTGACAATAAAGGCATTTATTTATTTAACCAGGTTGTTAAACGATAAAGCGTTGGTTTCTGAAAAATATCCGTAAATACGGAATACTTTAAAGACGCGTTTACACGAGTCAAGTGAATTAATCATGTCACGTCTATTCAATTCGCAAGAATGCAATATGACGGTCTAAACTGGACAAATCATATGAATTTAGTGAGTTGATTTAAGTCTCAGACAGACAATTCAGACATCGTGATTAGAGATAAACTCGAAATAAAATTTAATACGAAATTTTATGCAAATATTATGACACAGATATAATCCAACAAAAACAACCGCCATGTAAATTAACAAAGAAAAAGAGAGAAAACAATTTGCTTCCATTCGTTTCTTTCACCTCTTGTTTTATCAGATTTATGTGCCCCAAGCGGCGAATATTAATAATCAAAACAAAAAGCATTTAGTTCAAAGTAAACAGAGCGTAGATGAATTGTGTAATTGAAAAAGTGTTCTAATACGCAAGGAAATTTTCGGTTGCAGTAGATTAGACGATTCGTCTACGGGTTTTCCGTGAAAAATAGCGTTAAACTAAACAAAGGTTTTTCACGTTTGATTTAAATCTGCATTAAAGGATTATTTAAATGTTTTTTGTTGAAAATGAACGCAATTTGGCGGATGGAAAGGTCGATAGTAGTCAACATCCGATTTTATCTAGGTTAATCGATAGGATTTAAATCAGGGTATTCGCCGTTTTTGTCCTTTTTCGCGCCTTTAGAAACGGCCTCTTTATTGCTCTTAAACCTAAATAATGCCCACAAAATAAAGGTTAGTACAGCGGATACCGCATTTTAATGGCGCACGATCTATTAAATTTAAATGATTTGTTATAAAAATCGCTGTTTTAAAACGATATTAAAGCATAAATGTTACTGTGCATTTTCAATAAAAATATATACATTTATAAAGTTAATGGCTTAGAAAGTTTTAATTAAAGAAAAAAAAATATGTTTAGCTCTTCCAAATAGCACCATTAATATTCTTAGCATAAGGCATAAATCCATTCTTACCAACAATCGAAATCAAATATTATATTTTATATAGTATGTGTTCTGTATTATTATATCGCTATTTATATACACCTTTATTATTAATAGGTACTGCAGTTTCATGATATTATTTATTTACACGTGATAACATTTAGAATGTAGGACACTGATAAAGTGCAATGTAAGAAAAAACTTTCTGTTTTTTACAGTTCAAATAAACTGAAATTGCTAAAATCATTGATAAAATTTTATAGGTTTTATAAGTTATAGGTTTCCCAGTATATTACAATTATCTATACTAATATATAAAATCCTTAAGTGACTGACTCACTGATTAATCACGATCCTGCTCAAACCACTCAACGTAAGAAGCTCAATTTTGGCATACAGGTTGATTCTAGTGCGTAGAGGTTCGATAAGAAGTAATTTTTCGAAATTCCAGTTCCAAGGGGGTGAAGCCCAACGGTGAAACCACCCCACAAATATTACAATATTTTTTATTTAAAAAACGGTCAAGTTTCCGAAAAAAACGCTTAAACACGTATATTTTATTTTGTTTTTTTTACATATTTTAAGATTTTTTAAAAATGTATGCAGGGTGTTTCGAAAAATCTGGTCATTAATTAATCACGATCCTGCTTAAAGCGCTTGACGTAAAAAGCTGATTTTTGTAAAACGGATTGACTGAGGGTGTAGAGGTTCAATAAGAAGGGATTTTTCGAAATTTGAATTCTAAGGGGGTGAAACCACCCCTCAAATATTATAATATTTTTTATTTAAAGACCGGTGAGCTTTTCGGAAAAACTCTTAAACACGTATATTTTATTTTGTTGTTTTACATATTTTAAGATTTTTAAAAATTTATACATGGTGTTTCATAAAATATGACCATTGAGTAATCACGATTCTGTTTAAACTGCTTGACGTTTAAAGCTGATTTTTGGCAAACGGATTGACTGTGGGGTATAGAGGTTCGATAAGGAGGGGTTTCTCGAATCTCAAATTCCAAGAGGGTGAAAACGCCCCTCAAATATTACAATATTTGTTATTTAAAAAACGGTTAGTCTTTCGGGAAAACGCTTGGACACGCATAATTTATTTTGTTTTTTTACATATTTTGAATTTTTTTAAAAAATCATATAGGGTGTTCCAAAAAGTTGGGTAATTGATTAACCACGATTCTGTTCAAACTGCTTGACGTCAAAAGCTTATTTTTGGCAAACGGATTTTTCTAAGGAGGTGAAATGGGGTGAAAATGATTTTTATAAAATATAATAATATCACCATACTGTTTTTTCTCATGCTGACATAAATGTGAGAAAATTTTATCCAGTTTGTACGTTAATGGAAATTCTTGCTTTGCTTTATCATCATCATTACAAATGATTAATTCGACGCGAACGAAATTGTGGGTAAACGTTAGTATAGAATAAACTACCAAGTAGTTTAAGAAGAATCAAATAAAACTCTATGTTAAGGGTGGATTAAACAACCTATAATTTAAACAAAAAAGTAAAAAAAAATAATTAATATAAATACACCGTACATAAAAAATACTAAATATTTTTACGCCAATAACTAAAAGTATATAAAGAAGTAAGAATTATATTATAGACAGTCGCTTAAGAAAAAAATGGAATTTATTTATCAAAATTCATTATGACGTTACAACACTTTTTGATAATGATAGCAAACTTTTGTTCGCTTAGTTCAATTTCAAGCAAAAACAAATAGTTAAAAATAGGTCTTTGTACCGCGTGTTTGTTATTATACCGGTAGATCACATAAAACATATCTCGATGACAACGCAGATATTTAGAGATTTTCTAGGTAATTACATACTATAGAGGAACGTGACCATGGAAAAATTCTTAGAAGAAAAACCGTAGAAAATGTATGGGTAATTCGATCTACAGAGGTAACTGTAAGTTAACCGCGTTTGAAAAAGAAGAAAAACAAGCACAGATTTAACATCAAATGGCACCAACCAAGTTTTTCATATAGTAGTGTGTGCGTCTATTAAAATTTTAATTGCATTACATGTATAATCAATTAGGAAAATACCTATAACATATGTTCTCGAGAATTCTTCGGTCGTATGTATTACAACTTTAAGATTCCAAATTTTTATCATACCAATTAGTAATTTTTAAAAATAAACTCTGCTTGTAGATCCTTTTAAGATTCCATACGCTTTATGATACTTGTAGATAAAATCATAACTGTATAAAGTAGAACAATTTTATTCTTTATCTTCGCAGAACTAAATAAAAAAAAGTTGAAAGTTAACGTAAAAAATGGGTACCTACTATTACAACTAATTTTCTTTTTTACTTGGGACTCTCGTGTCTCTCCGCTTAAAAACAATCCAGCGTAATTATTTATAATTATTACACGGAAAACAACTGGTAAAGATGTAATAAATATATTTTCCGCTATTCTTTACAGCGAAGAGAATGCAGTTCCCAACACGTAAAAAAGTAATTTATTTTTTAAAAAAAGTAATGTTCGTTAGTACGCTGTCCCACAAAGGAGTAACAGTAGCAAAATATCTTCTTGGTTAAGAACAGCAATAACATTTTTTTTAATATCCAATTCTAAATCTTAATTCACATTTTCATTTAATTTATAGAAAAAAAAGATATTTGAGAAGATTTGTATGTTTACAAATTAAAAACTCTTTATACAAATAACATTATAATTTAGAATCTAGAGTCAGCGCTCAAATCCTGCTTGTCCATAAAGTTTATATCAAAATTAGGTTAATATGTGGTGTAGAACAACCAACACCCGGTATTTGCGAAAAGGAGCGTTTAGAGCTATACAGGGTGTCCCAGAAATAAGTATAATAAGTATTTTAACTGGTAGTATAGTTCAACCCCCAGAAACACGCATAATAATATGAGTTTTTTTTCGCGAAAAAAAAATTTGAAAATTCGAAATTTTTTGAAATTTTTTTTGGATTTGTTTTAGTTTTTATTTAAAAAACATAATTTCTTGATAATATGGCAACATAGGTAGTAGATTAAATTTACAAGAAAGAAAATCCAGAAAAGATCCAGCGGTTCTCAAAATTTTAGCAAAAATTATTTTTTTTTAAATTCTCAAGTAAAATAACTCTGTTATTTTCGACTTATTTGAAAAACGATAAAGAGTAAATATGTTTCTTTTATCGAGATCTACCACCCCTTAAAATACTTGCACTTATTTCTGGGACACCCTGTATTGACATAAAAGTGTTTCTATAAAATATTGGAGCATATTTATATGCGTTTCATGTTATGATTAAATTGTAATTATAGGTACAACATATCCTTTAAGATTTGAAATATTTTATTGACATTAATAATGCTATCAAGTATTTTTATTTATTTATTCAAGTTTATTATTGCTAATGTGTTTAAATTATAAATGATGCAAAATTAAATACTCTTAGTCATAGATTAGTTACTATGTGGGTAATAAGGTATTAATGTTCAAAAAAGTAGAAAAAGAGTATTGATACAATTTATTTTTTGTATTAATTTTTAGTATTTTTGCAGTAGTTTTTAGTAATAAATAAAAGCAGAGAGAAACGCCAGACTAAAGTATGAGAGAAGTTAAGAGTCAACATTCTAAGGGCTGTATATTAATTAATAAAAAAACACTTCCATTGATAATTATTTTTCCTTTTGTATATATTATGATTCCTTTATTCCTATAAAAAATCTAAAGAAAGTCTTACAACTTGGCTAATCTTTAGATAATCTTAAAATACTAATAAATACAGTACATTTTATTGTTACTGAAGTTAATGGAGACTCTCTTTTCTACAAGCTGCGCTTGATCGATTAAGTGCTATATCGTGTATGTAGCACATGTCCATAAAAGCAGAATCTTAATATATTAGTACATTTACTAATGTGAAAGGAAAATATCAGCGAGATAGTGCAAAATATATGTACGATACTTTATTTCAAAAGTAAATATTAATAAATCTTTAACCTTTTAAAGTCCTCCTCCCCTGCAAACAAATATTATCTTAGCAAACACAATGTCATTTCATAATAATAATATATAAAAATTATACAATACAAGCTGTAAAACTCGCACAAATTCACATACTTGTATACTGTATAATGTAGAGATTTATTTGAATATAAAGTAAAATGCTTCCTTCAGGGAAGAGTGCATAATATAGGTACCTATGTACCCAATAGTGATGAGCAACCAAGACCTCCTTGGTCTTGGTTTTGAAGTTAATGAGTAGTGATGGTCTTAGCCTTGATGCAAAACTTTTGCGAGTCTACTATTTTTTAATAGACATTCTGTAGAAGCACTTTCTACAGAGAAAATCTTTAAATAAATAATATTTTTAGTAATTTAATGCAAATAAAACAAAGAGATAAGTTATTATACTATTTTCTGTCAAAAATGTTTATTTTTCAATATATTATATTGAATCAGTATTGCTTTTTTAAAATTTTATGCAATAGTCGGGAAACGCTATTTGTATTGAATGAAAACAACAATTTTGAACGAAAAAAGTAATCATAAACAGATAAAAAATTGAAAATTGCAATACCGTAAGTCTTGAATGTTTAGCCTTGGTCCTATAAAAGCCTTGCTCTGGTCGGTCTGCTTAAAACACAAGAGCAAAACCAAAACCAGTTTCAATCAAAACTAAAGACCATATACTTTTAATCATTTTTTTTATAGAATACTTATTTTGATTTATAAAAGTTCTCCATTTCAGTGGTTATATACCATGATGATCGTGCTAAGGATTTCTACTACCAGAAAAAATAAGTTACCATTGAGTACTTATGGAGGAAACTGAATCAAATTCAAATCTAAAATGCCACTTTATCTAAAGAAGAAAACATTCGACCAATGTGTATTACCAGTCATGAACTATGCACTCGAAACCTGGACACCTAAAATGAGTATCCTGAGTATAACGAAGAAAGGTCGCAAAAGAATAGAGTGGATACGACAAAGGATCCATCAAGCGGCAATTGGCGGGATACCCGGCAAGAAGGACGGACAACAGATGGATTACAAAATTGCAGCATAGTATTCACAAGGAATTAAGAGACCTAGAAAAAGACCAAACCTGAGATGGGACCATGATATTCGGAAATTAGCAGGCATAATTTGGGCCCGCATAGCCAACAATAGACAACAATGGGCCCAACTATAAGGGGATGTGAGGGAAGCTACACCATAATGTGTGGGAAGCTGGGGTATGTGAGGGAAGCTGTGTGTGTGTGGGAAGCTGGAATATGTGAGGGAAGCTACACCATAATTAGAAATAGTTGAATAAGCTGATAATGTATTCGTAGAAATAGCAATGTAATTGCTAAAATTACCTTATCTATACCACAAAGGTTACCATACCCTATACCACAATACCACCTACGACATTCTAATTTTCGATAAATATTTTGAAACACACTGCTATAATTCCTGTTAAGCTACACTAAATTCAGCCAAGTAACAATTTAAAGGTGACACATAAAAATGGCCAACAACAATATCGCACGGATCTAAAGTTAAAGTGAAAGTATATCCACAGCTCCAGTAGATTATTTACGTTCTGCACAATACATTTATATATTTAGAAACGTACCGTATTTTGCAAGGTTACTCTTGTTCACAATGAAAAAATCCGATTTCTTTAAACAAAGACGACCGATTATGAATCATCTCAGTATTTCAAAGTGAATATAATGCAATAATTATTATTATTTCATAAATACGTAGATATTATTATGTTATTGGTTACCTCACTTTATACATGACAATTATATTTTATGCAAAAATTGTGAACTGTGTTATGCCATAACGGTTGGGAAAAGTATTACAGCCTTGCTATTTTAGATGAATTATTAATTATTATTCAAAGTATATATATGTAACTTGAAATTACATTTCACTGTGCTCTATAGTGTTCAATGACCCTAATAATTTTAAAAAGTCAACAATTTTCTTTGCTTTTATGTATATATTTTTTTATTATCTGCAGATATAAATTAAACAAACTTTTGTCTACTACGCATGGAGGGAGGAACATTGTATATATAATATATGGTATAGAGAAAATTTTGGTATTGATAGGTCAGAAGTACTATATATAGAAAAAAAAAACGGCGTCAAAGATAGCTGGGGAATGACAATCGATGATAATTTTGGCGAAGTCAGTCTCTAGTCGTTATTTATTATTTAAGTGACAACTAAAAGTGATCAATAAAGTGACAACAAATTTACCTGTCGCTATATTATCACAAGACTGCACACGTGAAATAATTAAAAAGTCCAAAGAATTCCAACCGTTCTCAAGATTTTTAGAATGGCAATAGTCAATTCATCTCATTATTGACAAAAAATAAACTTGTTGAGTAGATAGTATTTGACTGGAATAATAAATTTGGGAAATTTTTATTTTTTAAAATTAATTATGAATTTTCTGCGAAAAAATGATGCTAAACCAGTTTTTGTTGAACTTTTGAGACAAAAATATTCAGTCTAATAACTATTTGGTCAACATGTTTACAGTCAAATACCTCGAGAACCATTACTCGGAGCGATTTTTACCAGGAGACCTTTTTTTACGTAAAAAATGTCGTAAATGTATATTTTTTTTACTCGGTAGTTTTATACAGATACGGACGAAAAGTTATTACTCTTCAAACCAATTAAAAAAATCGTAGGTGGCGCCCTCTACAAGTAGGAGTCATTTCAAAATTCAATATCGAATTTCATATCAAAATCGTCATATCAAAATCGAATTTCTCATATCAAAACACTCCCAGACATCAATTTTCAGTCAAATATTGACGTTACCTCATAAATTATTTGGAAAAAATCGAAATAAAAATGAAACTTCTACATACCCTGTACTTCCGAAACTAAGCATTTTAGGACATACATTTATACGAACTTTTTTACTTATTTTTTTTTCTGCAGAACATGGCGCCGAAGTTTCCGGAATACAATTCGGACCACCCTGTATATCGCCATGTCAGTGTCAGAATAAATGTATTTTAAATATTCCAAGCGCAGTGGAAGTATAGCCCAAAAAGCATTGGAATCTTTAGTTCTCGCAAAATCCTTCTATAAGAAAAATATGCAACAGTCTACAGAAATTTCAAGTCCTGGTATAAGAAGAGTTATACAAAGAATTAAAAGAAGAATATACAAAGAATTAAGAAGAGTTATACAAAGAATTAATAAGAGTTAATACAAAGAATTAAAAGGTTTTGCTGGCCTATTTTGAGTAAATGAAGATCAAATTCAAGACATCTTAAAAAATGTCTATGTATACCTATGTGGCGGATTCATCTATCCAAAAAAATCCTTAAAACTTTAAAATCCTTAAACTTTCAAGCATTTTTTTCTTTGTTAGGCAAATTTTTATAACTGTAAACACAACTTCTGACAAGCAGCGTCCGTTTAAGTTTAACGCAGAAGTGTTTACCAAAAATAACTATTTTATTTTGTAGATTTTTCTTGCAGTGCAGTGGCGAAAAACCCATAAAGGATTTTTTCAAGACATCTTACTGTAAAAGCATATACAAACAGATATTAAGTCCATCCTATATTTTTTAGTTGAATATCTTTTAATAAACGACCTAAAAATTGCTTCTTTTTTGTTTTTTAAGCGGCTAGTGACTTGAATCACTAGTTACGAGAAGATAAATATTTTGTAACTAATTGCAAAATGAAGCAACTTTCAAACAGTCAAATGTGGTCAAATTATTATGAAAAGTATCACTCAAAAAAAATTATATATATACTCCTTCTATTGAAGGAGTATATATATTATTATTAATCAATTAACAAAAACTGAAATTACATAGGTCTATAAAATAAGTAAAGGACTGGTTAAAACGCCACTTTTCTTTGTTACTTTATGTTAATTGAAACGCGTTTTTACAAGCTGCACTTGAACGGTTAAGTGCAATATCGTGTATGGTTGCGAATATCGACTTTACAGAAGCAGAAAAAGTTTTATATTACCAACGAAGTAAAATATGCAATATCTACAGTATCGGCTGAAAAACTCGACTAGTAAAGCGACCCAAAACCGTTCTATTTCCCGAGTGGAAACCAACTTAAAGCGGATCTCAAGAACCTGGAAGACACCATCCCTAACCTGGAATGGGATTGGAATCCTTCAATGGTTCAAGACACTCAAAAATTTTTTTTTCAGAACTTACGATCGAGAAAAATCAAAGATTTTCCTCGATTCAGTAAGAACAATCTTCGGATTGTCAAGGGGTTTTTAACATGACACTGTCTCCTCAATGAACACCTAAGTAGATTGAAGCTAAGAAACAACTGCGAATGCAGAATCTGTAGGGAAAATGGGGAAACACCAGAACAACTCATCACAGAGTGCGCCGAGACGGCAACCATTCGTGCCATAACTTTTGGTACGACTGATATCGGAGATGGAGAACCAACCTCTGTAAAACCTTCCCAGATACTGGCTTTTGTCAAAGCCTTAAGAGTTATAACTCAAGAAAGGCGGACGGAATTGATCTATAAGGTCGCGGTGATTAACTTCCGCCCTCCCATACAATTCACAATATACAGGGTTGTTCACCACATACGACACGGAGTATTGTAGCTAAACGATTAGATTTTTACAAATTGTAAGTTTTGGGTTCGTTGAAGGACTATTAGAGCTACAATTTAAAAATATTTTTACATGATACAGAGTGTCCCAAATAAATAAAAAATATCAAAGTTGTATTTTTTAAAATGGAACACCCTGTATATTATTACATTTTTAGTTTCTACGACTAAAATAAAGGTAAATTTGATAAAGGTTTATTACACTTAAATCTTGCCGTTCTTGAAATATTTTCAATTTTGTGAAATTGCAGTCAAAATTTTAAGGCTTCATTTCTCCAAGGGTATCAAAGTTTTTAATACTAAATATTTACTGAAGTTTATTTATTGATCAGTTATTGTGTTGCAATAGTAAAAATTATACTACCTTATACAGAGTGTCTAAAATTTCATTTTAAATAATTACTAGCTTTAAACGGCAATAACTTGTTTAATTTAAATGGTACACCCTGTATATTTTATGAGAATCAGATGCACAATTTAATTGTCTCTTAAATTGTATTATACCATTTTTTACCTATAGCTTCAAGTTTCCGTAGAAAATACATTTTCTTGTAATTTTAAATTCATTTATCAATATACCCATGGAATACTGACATTTTAGATTATTTTCAAAGATGTACCAAATTTTTAAAAAGTACACATACTAATATTGTCGATACAGTTTGTTTATTTCATTAAAAAATAAAAAAAACTGTTTAAATATTTGTTAAAGAGGACCAATTAATATGATTCCAGTATTCAAACTACATGAATTGACTGTTTGCGTTGATTAATAATAATTGCTCCAAATTCTCTTTTATGAAGATTTAAATAGTTTTCTTTCTGCATACAAATGGGCTTGTAATATTATCATTTTGTTAAAAACGATAATATTACTAGCCTGTATATTTTGTACATTTGTTGCTTTAAAAAGAATCTAAAAAGTCAATATTCCATGGGTATATTGATAAATGAGGTCTAAATTATAAGAAAATGCATTTTCTACGAAAACTTGAAGGGATAGGTAAAAAGTGGTATAATACAGTTTGATAGACAATTAAATTATGCATCTGATTTTCCGAAAATATACAGGGCGTTCCATTTAAATTAAATAAGTTATTGCCGTTTAAAGCTAGTAATTATTTAAAATAAAATTTTAGACACTCTGTATAAGGTAGTATCATTTTTATTATTGCAACACAATAACTGATCAATAAATAAACTTCAGTAAATATTTAGTATTAAAAACTTTGATACCCTTGGAGAAATGAAGCCTTAAAATTTTTACTGCAATTTCACAAAATTGAAAATATTTCAAAAACGGTTAGGTTTAAGTGTGATAAACCTTGATAAAATTTACCTTTATTTCAATCGTAGAATCTAAAAATAGAATAATATACAGGGTGTTCCATTTAAAAAAAATACAACTATAGCATTTTTTACTTATTTGGGACACTCTGTATCTTCTAAAGTTATTTCTAAATTGTAGCTCTAATAGTCCTTCAACGAACCCAAAACTTAAAATTTATAAAAGCTAATCGTTTAGCTGCAATACTCCGCGTCGTATGTGGTGAACAACCCTGTATAATCAGCTGAAAAAAATAATTATTCATAATTTATATCGATCCAGTAAGTAAATTTCATCTGATTAAACAATTAGTGTTTGGGTGAAAGTCAAAAAATTATTAAGAATTTTAATTTTTTAAACTAAACTATTACTCTACTAAATTCTATTTAAATATACACATTATTTATTACTTAACATTACATAATGAGTAATATATTGATGTGTCATTCATAGTAAATGGCATTTACTAATTTTCATTCATATCCACAGACTCAATGACTAACAATTTCTCGTACTCTTATAACGAAGTGCTAATATATTTATTTTTAAAATTCGCATATTTAGTTATATTTTTATTAGGAGTATTAATTTATACTTAGAGTTAATAATTATATATTATTATATACGCTACACCGAAAGTGTAATGAAAAATATAATAATGCAATGGTTTTATTATTATAGCCTTACTGAAATAGATTAATATCTGCAGGATACGAACTTCCGTAGAAAGTAATCATTTCAGAAAGGCTACACACAAAAAAGAAGATTCGATAGAGATTAAAGGAATATTGATTGGTTTGGGCTAAATTTTACTATAGTACACAAGTATATACTGTAGCCAGTGTTCTCTTAAAAAAAATAATACAAAATTGAAAATTTATCGTAACAAATATAACCACAAAATAAAAAAAATGGACTACAATATTCACCAGACAGATTATATTTTTGATATTACGGTAATAAAGGTTGAGGAAATGTGTAGTTAGGAATTTCTTACAAATTCCTTTAACTATATCCTTCCTGATTAAACTTTACTGATAAAATCGGTCTGAGAAAATGACTCAGATCTTACTTTACATTATCATTAAGCCTACATTGTACTGGATACTCTTTTGTTAGATATTCAGTTTCATCCTGTATGACAACCATAACTGTTGCACAAAAACATTTTTTTACTGAGTACGGGAAACAGTCTTTATAGTATATTAACAAAATACACTCACCGGTACGAAAAATGGACAGCTTAAAATTTTCCTGTATTTTGATGATTTTTTAAGCAATTTCTAGCTAAATTATTTGACTTTTTAGTATCTCTTTCTAAATTAAAAATGAAAGTTTCCATCTGTCAATTATACGACGGAAAACAAAATGTTGATATTTTGGTGAAAGTTTGAAATACCCTGTGGAATATGTTAACAAAGCAAAGAATTTAAAAATCTCTTTGTCATGTAGTTACGTCTTTTCCCCATACTTTGTTTTTTGATTCATCTCAATAGCTTTATTTTTGTTGGAGATATTCGCCTTTGAATAAGTCAGTAACGATTTACAGCAATTTTAGCATTGATTATAGGTCCTCATCAACACACTTATAAAATAATTGTTGTTTTTGCAATGTCACTGTCATTGAAGAGTCATATTATTATTGTTTATTGACGTTTACTCTAGTAGAGATGGTTTTAACTTTTGAAGTATCGGCTATTGCTGCTTTACTTAATGATTGTAGAGATCAGCTTTTGGAATTAAAACCATATCTGCTAGAGTAACTGCCCAGCAGACATTAATAATATGATTTTTCAAAGACAGTGACATTACATAAATCATAAACACTATTTTATAGGTCTGTTGACTAGTACCAAAAGCTGCCTTTGCTTTTGGTCCTAGTCCTTTGGTTTTAATGTAAAAAATACGAAAAAATGTTTGGGGTCTTCTTCAAAAGCGAATATCTCCAAAAAATAAAGCTATTGGGATGAATAAAAAGACAAACTATCGGGAAAAGATATAGGTACCTAGTTGATTAAACGATTTTAACATTCCTTGCTTTTTTAACATATTCCACAGTGTGTTTCAATTTTTTCACCAAAATAACAACATTTTGTGTTGCCTCGTATAATTGACAGATGGAAACTTTCATTTTTTATTTAGAAAGGAATACTAAAAAGTCAAATAATTTAGCTACAAATTGATTAAAAGATCATTAAAATCGGTCCACTAGAACATAATATACAGGGTTGTTCACCACATACGACACGGAGTATTGTAGCTAAACGATTAGATTTTTACAAATTGTAAGTTTTGGATTCGTTGAAGGACTATTAGAGCTACAATTTATAAATATTTTTACAAGATACAGAGTGTCCCAAGTAAATAAAAAATATCAAAGTTGTATTTTTTTAAATGCAACACCCTGTATATTATTACATTTTTAGTTTCTATGATTAAAATAAAGGTAAATTTGATTAAGGTTTATCGCCCTTAAACCTTACCGTTTCTGAAATATTTTCAATTTTGTGAAATTGCAGTAAAAATTTTAAGGCTTCATTTCTCCAAGGGTATCATAGTTATTAATACTAAATATTTACTGAAGTTTAATTATTGATCAGTTATTGTGTTGCAATAATAAAAATAATACTACCTCATACAGAGTGTTTAAAAAATTATTTTAAATAATTTCTAGCTTTAAACGGCAATAATTTGTTTAATTTAAATTGAACATCCTGTATATTGTAGGAGAATCAGATGCACAATTTAATTGTCCATCAAATTGTATTATACCACTTTTACTTACCCCTTCAAGTTTTCGTAGAAAATGCATTTTCCTATAATTTAGACCTCATTTATCAATATACCCATGGAATATTGACATTTTAGATTGTTTTTAAAGCAACAAATGTACAGGGGCTAAAAACGATAATATTACTAGCCTATTTGTATACACAAATAAAACTATTTAATTCTTTATAAAAGAGTATACCATTAATTAAATATTCCACCATTATTTCCGCCCAAATATTAATTAATTACATATTTAATTGTGTTAGTTCATAAATTATTCTAAATAAATGTGGATTTGGAATCAGAAATCAATATAATAATAGGTTATGAAAATGAACGTCTCTATTGTTATAAATAAGCATCCGGCAAAAAATGAAATAAAATTTTTAAGGTGTTACTTTTTACCACAATGTCAAATACACATACAAAATTAAGTTTTTTAGTATTTGGAGCAATCATTATTAATGAACGCAAACAGTCAATTAATGTAGTTTGAATACTGGAATCATATTAATTGGTCCTCTTTTACAAATATTTAAACATTTTTTTTTTATTTTTTAATGACACAAATGAACTATATCGACAATATTAGTATCTGTACCCTTTAAAAATTTGTTACATCTTTAAAAATAATCAAAAATGTCAATATTCCATAGGTATATTGATAATTGAAGTCTAAATTATAAGAAAATGCATTTACTACGAAAACCTGAAGACATATGTAAAAAATGATATAATACAATTTGATAGACAATTAAATTGTGCATCTGATTATCATAAAATATACAGGGTGTTCCATTTAAATTAAAAAAGTTATTGCCGTTTATAGCTAGTTATTATTTAAAATAATTTTTTAAACACTCTGTATAAGGTGGTATAATTTTTATTATTGCAACACAACATTTAGTAAATAGAAATACTTTTAAAAACCAAATATTGTACATTTGGTTTTAAAAACGCCTGGAGAAAGAAAGCATTAAAATTATTATTACTGTATTTTGACAAAAACCTAAATATTTCAAAAACGGTAAGATTAAAATGCGGTAAACCTTAATCAAATTTACCTTTATTTTAATCGTAGAAACTAAAAATGTAATAATATACAGGGTGTTCTATTTAAAAAAATACAACTTTGATATTTTTATTTATTTGGGCCATTCTGTATCTTGTAAAAATATTTTTAAATTGTAGCTCTAATAGTCCTTCAACGAACCCAAAACTTACAATTTGCAAAAATCTAAGAGTTTAGCTACAATACTCCGCGTCGTATGTGGTGAACAATCCTGTATAGAACTTTAAAATACATCAAAATTTTAAGGTGCCCATTTTTGCCACTGAGTGTATATTTTCTAGTATTATTAAAGCAATCAATCATAACATTCAAATGCCATAATCTCAAAGCCTTCCCATATGTTTTAAACATAAAAATCGTGTAAAAATATTGACATTCATTAATAAAAGCACTACTGTATTCAATTCGACTTAACTCTTACCTACATAAAAGAGATGGTACTTGTTTAATGTTCTTTATTATATTAACCGTAATTTGTTAAATTGCTTTGGTCGTCGAAATGAGAAAAATAGCTTTCTACAAAATGATTACTAATAACATAGCGTAACACCGAAATGGTGTATGGTGAAGAGAAAGGATATAATCAGAAACATTTTCTTCCAATAACAGAAATGCATTTTTGGATTTTAGTGCGTTCTTGAACTGGTTTTTAAAATTGTACCAGATAAATACAAATTTTTGGATTGGTTTGGTGTTTTGTCTAGAACACACATTTTTAAAATAGTTTGAAATGGTTCCAATTTGTTTTATAAAAGAATTGACATCTGCAAAAAAAATGTTTTAACCAACGCTGGAAAATATTAGCACTATGTGAGTTTTTTGAAAATTGTGAAGTTATTGGAATAAAATAATCCATGTGGAATGTATGTGTCTCCCTTTCTTGAGTTATATCCGATCATACAGTCTCAGGGCTTTGAAAAAAGCCAGTATCTAAGACGCAGGTTTTACAGAGGTTAGTTCTCCATCGTGGATGCCAGTCATATTGAAAATATTTTGAATCGATAAATATTCTCGTTGTAAAACAATGATGTGCAAAAAATCTCCGATCTGGATATTGTGGTTCTCTAGAAACTTCTAATGCACGCTCAGCCTGGAACACCCTGTAGGTAAAAGACAGGTATAGGGAAATTAAAACCAATTTGGGTGCACGTCATCAATGACACCATGCGTCTTCTTATGGAGCTTTGCTGGTGGTCGTATTATGATGTGCAACCAAAGTTATTTTAATTTCCCTATAGAGAAAAATTCTAAAATTATTTAACAATCAATCAATCTGAATTACTGTACAATTTGAATATACAACATTTTTTATTGCAACATTATTTCCCAACCAAAATTGACTCGAGATACCAACGAATGCGCATAAATCAAAACATTACTGATACGGCATTCATACGTCAGATTACCAACACAAAAACCCACCGTCTAACTTTTGTTCAAGATTATTGACACGGTTTAAGGAATGACGCACTTACAACTAGGAAGTCGTACCACCGTCCTCTTCTACGGATCGTACGGTCCGGTTAAAATTAATTGTCGCGCCTGTAGTACTGATGTCATCTCTGATTACATTATGGTTTTACTTTGGCAAGAAAGTAGGTTAGATTAGAATTATACGCCCGTATATTTTCTTCCTTTGTTTGTCACTGACTACCGTAAAGCGTATCCATGTCCGCAAGAGACGGGAACAACGATCAAATTGAAATCGTTAAAATTGAAAAGTGACTAGATGCAAATCTAGAGCTCAAAACTGAATAATTAATGTACTCGGTCTTTCTGACGTGAGATTGACAGACAGATTTCATATTAAATTTGATTATTTTGACGTTTCACGTACTCATTTATATTAGAAACGTTTTATTTGTGGTTGATGCTTGTTTGTTTACAAAACAGATTATACCAATTCTACACTAGATAATAGTGTCATCGAAAAATGGCGTCAGCAATGACTATGAAATGAAGATCACTGTTATTTTATAAACAAATATACTGCATTCTTTGACATATAAACATGTTAGGTACCTATTATTATAGTTATAACATAGTTTTATGGTTATAATCGTACATTTACTCTGTTATTTGTGTCACTAGATTCCATGAGATTGAACATGCAAAGGGTTAATAGTATAGTGACAGTGACACTTGTTTTCTGTCAAATTAATTTAAGAATAAATTATTTTTCAATCCAAATTTGATTGTCGTCTCCTAAAAATCATCTCATTTCTCGTTGTGTGACAGATTTTAGTTAAGAATTAATTAACATACATTTATTTTTAATCCAAATATACAGGGTGGTCCGAACTGTATTCGAACTGAAAAAGTTCGTATAAACGTATATCCTAAAATGCTTATGATACTGGGTGTAGAAGTTTCATTTTTATTTCGATTTTTTCCAAATAATTTCTGAAATAATGTCAATATTTGGATGAAAATTGGTGTTCGGAAGTTTTTTGACATGAGAAATTTGATTTTGATGTCAATATTACTCCTTCATTTGCAGAGGGCGCCACCTACATGTGTTTTAACTGTTTTGAAGAGTAATAACTTTTCGTCCGTACCTGTATAAAACTACTGTGTAAAAAAATATAAATTTCCGTAATTTTTTACGTAAAAAATGTCTCTTGGTGAAAATTGCTACGAGCAACCGTTTTCAAGATATTTCGATTATAAATAGTCAATACATGTCATTATTGACAAAAAATGAATATGTTGAGTAGATAGTTATTTGACTGAAATTATAAATTTGGGAACTTTTTATTTTTTTAAATTAACCATAAATTTTTCTTCGAAAAAATGATGACAAACAGTTTCTATTGAACTTTACACACAAAAATATTTCAAATTTATGATTTCAATCTCATAACTATTTAATCAACATGTTTAATTTATGTCAATGATGACAGGTATTGATAATTTCGGTGCCAAATATCTGGAGAACCATTACTCGTAGCGATTTTTACCAAGAGACCTTTTTACGTAAAAAAACGTCGTAAATGTATATTTTTATCCAGTAGTTTTATACAGGTACGGACGAAAAGTTATTACTCTTCAAAGTAGTTAAAAATATGTAGGTGGCGCCCTTTGCAAGTAGGAGTCGTATTGACATCTAAATCAAATTTCTCATATCAAAAAACTCCCAGACACCAATTTTCATCCAAATATTGACGTTACTTCAGAAATTATTTGGAAAAAATCTCGGAAAAAATCGAAATAAAAATGAAACTTCCTGACCCTGTATCTCCGAAATTAAGCATTGTAGGGCATATATTTATACGGACTTTTTTACTTATATTTATCTACAAAATATGCTGCCGAAGTTTCCGGAATACAGTTCGGATCACCCTGTAGAGTAGAAGATAAATTCATTTGTAGATGTTCTGGTGTTAGATTTTAAAATTATTTAAACAATAGAACACATAAAAAACAGAATTTCTCTTGTATAAACGATTTTTGGTCCTTTTGGTTAACGGCACTATGATAATAATTATTAATTTCAGAGGTTTTTTTAGATAATAATAGTTTTTCAAATTGTTAAAAAATCAGTAGAAATACCTGGCAAAAGTTAAAGTATTCAGGTGTAGCTGATTTTTTTATTTAATTTCTGTATCTTATTGGGGAAAAGCAGAAACCTCTTGAAAATAACCTGTTAAAAATTAAACTAAATTTTAAACGGTTATAGTATATTTATTTTATGTATATAAAATGGATTAATATTATATCCTGTAGAGTTTTTTCAGAACTAATGGCTTTTTAGAATATACATTAATACTTTTGAAAAATCAACTCAGTTAACCGTATAAAAAAGTTGAAAGAGAATAATTATTACAGTTTTATTAACTAATTTTCAAAAGACTCTAAATACAAATTTTTTAGTTATTACAAAATAATTCATTAAAAATTCAATTTTATGTGCAAAATTTTCCGTTAAAAACAAAACAATAACCTAACCACTAAAATGATTATTATTCATTGGTTTCTTACTGTTTCTGATAGTTAAGATTATAATTCCACTAACGGGATCATTGGATAGTTTTATTTTAAATAGTAGATAGACCAGAAATATGCATATTATGAATATAGTAAGCCATCGTATACCTACAATTATAAATACCGAACAAGTCAGTGTTTTTCCTAAATGCTGTTTGGTTTAGTTTACTTTTTTTCTATGTTCTGTATTATAAATCTCCAAGCTAATAATATAGAAAATATTGAAATGTAGATAATATTATTAATATGTATTACGGATGGTGCATCGTCTTTGAAAACATAGGAAACGCATGCGAATTTTTAACTGTCCAGATATTGGCTCCCCTGTTGATTTTAGTCGTATACGATATACAGGGTGGTCCAAACTGTATTCCCGAAATTTCAGTAGCATATTCTGTAGTTATCTACAGAATATGCTACTGAAATAAGCTACTAAAAATACTGAAATAAGCTACTATATGCTACTAAAAATAAGTAATAAATTCGTATAAATGTAAGTATGTCCTAAAAAGCTTAGTTTCGGAGATGCTGGGTGTAAAAATTTCATTTTTATTTCGATTTTTTCCAAATAATCTCTGCAGTAACCTCAATATTTCGATGAAAATTGGTGTCTTGGAGTTTTTTGACATGAGAAATTTGATTTTGATGTCAATATAACTCCTACTTGTAGAGGGCGCCACCTACATATTTTTAACTGGTGTGAAGAGTAATAAGTTTTCGTCCGTACCTGTATAAAACTACTGAGTGCACCTTAACGACATTTTTGACGTAAAAAAGGTCTCTTGGTAAAAATCGCTACGAGTAATGGCTCTCGAGATATTTTAAATCGAAATTATCAATATCTGTCATCATTGACATAAATTAAACACGTTGACTAAATAGATAGAACAACAGAAACTGTTTCATCATCATTTTTTCGAAGAAAAATTTATGGTTGATTTAAAAAAAAAACAAAAAGTTCCCAAATTTATCATTAGTCAAGTAACTATCTACTCAGCATATTATGTTTATTTTTTGCACATTTTTTGTCAATCACATGTATTGACTATTACCATTCTAAATATCTTGAGAACGGTTGCACGTAGCGATTTTTACCAAGAGACATTTTTTACGTAGAAAATCGCGAAAATGTATATTTTTTCACTCAGTAGTTTTATACAGGTACGGACGAAAAGTTATTATACTTCAAAACAGTTAAAACACATATAGGTGGCGCCCCCTACAAATAAAAATTAAAAACACTATTTCTTAATCAAGGAGCCTTGGAAAAATACATTTGATAGTGTAATGTTTTCAGTGTTTTGTCCTGGCCAGTTAGAAAATGCTCAAATCGTATTTTTAATCATATCTCAATTTTTTCAAATGGAACGAGGGTGGCTCATTAGTATATTTGGAAAAAGCATTTTTTACGAATAATTTGATACCACACACTTGGTATTTCGAGTTAAATTTTCGTTACAAAACGCAAGTTATAATTTCAAATAAACTATATGCGAAAATGTCAACAGTTGACATATGATATGTCATTCTATTCAGAGTGATATTTTCTATCAAATAAAGTAAAAAAATACCGAGAGTACCATTTAAAAATCAAAAGTTGTAGTAATTTCCGGTGAAACAGGAAGTGACCAAAAACAATTGAATACGTCAATCAGTCATAATTTATGTCATATACTAACATATCAAATCTCGTTTTTTTATATGAAATAATAAAAAAGTTATAGGGGGTGAGCCACTTTTGAGACGCACCCGGTATAGACGTAGAACATCAATGTTTTGACGTTATCAAACATGCGAAGAGACAAAAGAAAATATCGCAATCAACTTACCTATCGAACGAAATTTTCAAAAACCAACAATGAATTAAAATTCCCGACAGGTTAACCTTTGGTGCAAAGGTACGCACCTCGGAATCTAATCGAATGGTAATTTATGCACTTCGACTGTTGTGTAAGAAAGGTGATTGCAATGAATTGTAGAATTTGCATAGAAAGAGCCTCGATAAAAGTCGATTTTTTCTTATAATCTAGTTAAAAGAAAAGCGATTGGCCAACGAGCGAAGGCTTAAAAAAGTAATGAGTGTTAACAACGTCTGTTACGTTTGCATTAAAATTAATTATGGTTTTTCTTTAACTATATATCAAGGAACCGGTTTTCCTTATTCCCTTTATTATAGCGATGAAGCTAATTATTGTTGTATAATTATCAATAAATCTCGTCTATTCAATTATTAAAAGAAACTGATTTTCAGTTTTCTATAACAAAATTGTGTTATGTTATAATTCTATTATCAATAATTTGCGCCTTTCACTAAATCGTATTTTGTGTATCCAAATATGAATACTTACTTATTAATATCTAGTTGTTAATATTTTTTCGTCATACTATATTGTTATATTATTATAACATAAGCAAAATCAGAATGGAAAAGATGCATATAACGTCCGCCGGACGTTATCATAACGGCCGGCGGCCGTTAAGTTTCTAAGGTAATCGTAACGTCTGTCACCTGCAACAATGACTATTTATTGTCAGTTGGACTTTTCAAAAATTGGGAAAATAGACCATAGCGAGATGTCGCGAGAAATTCCGTTGGAAATACAGGAGGAAGCGGCTGCGGCTACTCAAAATTTACTTCCGACTATAACCAGAGAGAGATATCAGCAGGAATATGACAATTTTTGAAGTGGCGGCAGGATAGAAGTATAAACAGCGTAAATGAAGCGGTATTGCTGGCTTATGCTAAAAGAATGTCTGAAATGTATTCTCCTACATCACTGTGGACAAAGATATCCATGCTGAAGCTTGCGTTGAGAGTATATGAAAACATCGACATATCAAGGTAAAAAGCCATTATATTCTTCGATATTTAATCATACTCATCTAAATTATATTTGTTCATAGATTTGGTAAACTGTTCATGTTTCTGAGGCGCAAAACGAAGGTTATTCACCAAAAGCCAAAGTTCTGTCGGAGAATGACATAAATAATTTTCTACTGGATGCCGATGATTACACCTCGTTACTCGAAAAAATTGTATTGGTGCTTGGTATTCTTGGAGCTTGTAGGCGCAGCGAGCTTTGGTCACTCACAGTTGATGATTTCGAAGATTCGGAGAAAATATTCTTGTCTCATTAAGAAATACTAAAATAAGAAAGATAGGAAATTTCTTATTCCAAAAACGGGCCTTCCGTTTGATGCCTATGGTTTATACAAAAATACATCAACCTGCGTCCTCGTAACTTTGACAATCCAAAAATTTTTCATTGGTTACAAGAAAGGCAAGTGTGTTAAGCAAATCGTCGGTATACATACCATCGGGAGCGTACCGCAGAAAATTGCAAAATTTTTGAACTTGGAGAATCCAGAACGTTATACAGGGCATTCATTTCGTAGATCATCAGCAACCATGCTCGCCGAAAATGGTGGTGATTTACTATCGCTAAAGGAGCTAGGAGGATGGGAGTCTTCAACAGTGGCAGAAACTTACATAGAAAAATCAGTTTCCAAAAGAATGAAAATAACAAATCAACTTTTCATGATAGCTCCAAAAATAATGTGTCTTTAGTGGATACAAATATTTGCCATTCTTCAGTAGCATCATCTTCTTTCTATAAAATCTGTAAATCCTGGAAGGATTACAGATTTCTAAGAACAACAAGTGCACTTTTAATTTCCATGTTCATTATCATGAAAAATGAATTTTAGTATAAGACATTATGTATTTTTTATCCTTACTTGTGTTATTGTTCAATAAAATTTGTTATTAAATAGTAGTGTTTATTGCTCTAAAAAATCTGCAGTATGACGAAAAATCTAGAACGCAACACGGCCGATAACAAATAACGGCCTTGGCTGCTTATGATCCTCGGCTATCGCCTCGGATCACAAACTTCAGCCCGGCCGTTATTTGTTGTTTATCGGCCTTATTACGTTAATAACTATTATATTTGGACAGTATAAATATTATACCTTATGACTTAGTGTCGATTTTGAAACATATCTATTGTATAACCGTTTCTATATATAGTTTGGACAAGTTAAAAATCAACGCCCACTCGAATTAGCATTTTACAATCTTTTAGTGCAAGTTTCACATTTTGATACATTTTTATTAAGAATAGAGAAATACAATCCACAGCTTTATTAGATACTGAATTTAAGATACAGATAAACAATAACAAGTACTAAAGGACATTGGCATCTTTTTTGTAAGGATATTAAACAAATTATTACCCTCGATTAGTGAACAACGAGATTGGTCTTGCACAAAAAATAAGACCAATACCAAGATTAACGTCAGATCTGCACTATCAAGATCGAGTGTGCAAAACTTACGCAAGGCGAAGACCAAGACCAAAACCAAGCATGCAAGATTGTTGCATGCTTTTTGTGGCCTTATGAGTTTTTTCACATCAAGACTATCTTAGGGCACCTACATAGTGAGGCATCTCGATGCGATGCTCGCCGCGATGCATCCAACGCGCACTTACTCGCCGTTTTAAATCAGTGCTTAAAACGAGCGCGTAGGATGTAGCATCCTAAGCGCATCGAGATGCCTCACTATGTAGGTACCCTTAGACTGCCAGACCAAGATCAAGACTATAGGGGTTTTGGTCTTAGTCTTGCATTTGTTCATCACTACCCTCGATAGCTACATGTTGTACTACCCATCATCATCATCATCATCATCAACCAACCACTAAAGTCCACTGCTGGACGTAGGCCTCCCTCGTTTGCTTCCATAACTCCCTATCTTGAGCTATTTGCATCCAGTTACTCTGGATACGCCTTAAGTCGCTATGCCATCTGGTTGAAGGACGGCCTCTGCTTCTGAATGCATCAAAATTATGTCTTGGTCTCCATTATATTATTTTCTTCGTCCATCCGTCATCGTTTAGCCTTGCAATATGCCCTACCCAATTCCATTTCAAAGTAGTTATTTTCTTTATAGCATCCATGACTTTTGTTCTGTCTCCCCCGTAGTTCGATATTCGGTACTGTGTCTCTCAGAGATAGCCCCAACATTGATCTTTCCATTGCTCTTTGCGTAATTCTGATTTTGCTTACTGTTTACTTGGTTAATGTTAGGGTCAGGTTGTACGCATTGATTGTACTACCCAAGTTAGAGAGTAAACTTTGTTAACTGCTTATCATACATAATCATAATACGTTTGCTATAGTCTGTCCAATAAGAGGATATATAACAGTACGATTTGTGTCTGTCATTTTAATAAACAGGTAAATCGTATTTTCTGTTACATTTTTCGGATATCATCTGTCCATATTTTCTCTGACTCGTACCAAAAAGATATCTGTACCTAAGGGATATGGACATCATAACCAGAAACTTTGAAGCAAGGAGACAAATGCTAAACTTATATTTCTTTCCTATAACTTTATTACATACTAACCGTATGTGAGAGTAAGGTGCTGTTCCTAAAGTACAAATACTTATTGTAGATCCAGAAATTTTTTGTAGTTGAAGTAGAATAGACCAAGTAATAAGTATAACAGAACAGTATAAAAGGTGTGTTGAAATCAAGTGAAATGTTCGAATCATCATAGTTGTGATATTCGTTTTATTGCTGAAAATTATTACCTTCATCTTTGCTATTTTTGTTTCACTTTGAGCAATCACAGACTTCTAAAGTAGAATATAGCTCTGGTTAGGCTCTGGTTGACCAAATTAAACAGGTTGGATCGAAATTTTTCAAATGCTAATATAATATCTATTCTTAGTACCCATCATGTTTATAAATTGATGGGAATCGTCATAACCAATCTTTCTTATTTTGACAAATTCAATCGGGTCATCCAATAATGATGGCTTCCAAAAATAATACTTAAAAACGCAGTATCGTCATATTTCAAATGGAAATTTTTATGGTTGGTGTTTTCTACCATATACTCTCGTACCGGAATCTCAAATCAAACAAAGAGCTAAATTTAGAAAACTGAAAGCTTATGTTTTTTTATTTGAATTTTAAATTGTGCGTGAATTTCACCACGTATGCTTTGTATAAATTACTGTTTTATACGCATTTTTTTAGCGTATTGAATTTATTAAAATAAACTAAGTGTTCGAATACAATTCAAACGCATTTGTTTTTTTTACTATTTTGATGAACACCTAGTATTAGTTTTGTAAATATGTTAAAATTATCCTACTACCTAATGTATACAAAATAGAAAGTTGATCACGAAGGGATGCTTTCACACGCTTCGCTAAATTGACCTGCAAAACACTTAAAATACCACCCTTGACGGCCATGTGTTTTTTTGTCTTGTTCGAATGGCAGATCTTAACTTTCTATTTTGTCACGAAGAGACGCCCGTGAACCCTCTCAGGCAGCATCACGCCTATTAATTCAGTCTCTGAATTGTACACTTTTCGCTAATTCTCGCAATATTACTCTCGCCTCAGTTAGGCAATGTTATTTTCTCTCTCACCTATTTATTGTAGGTATTTTATATATCAAGTTTACCTTTAAGTTAATGGGAAGCTGCAGTGAATTTGTTTAATTTCAGTTTGATTTACCGTTTTTAAAGTTTTATCATTTGCCAATATACGTATTGTTGTTGACCCTAGTAGTTTTTTTGCGACGTGTACTGGATCCACTTTGAAATTAATTACACATTCGAGAGTAATTTGAATATTACTCTCAATTTTGGATTTGGTGCTCTCAAGCAGTAGTACCGATACAAAAGCTGGTCCTTCGAGCCGGATCTTTAAAAGGTCCTTAAGTGATGGTATATGTTTACAAAAAACTCACAATAGTAGAAGTGCTCCAATAAAAGGGTAATTCAAACAGTGACAGTATTTTGGACATTAAAACAACTACAAGAAGTGATGAGTGTGTGACAGTGTAACTCGACTACAACGCGTGTGTGTGATAGTGTGCTAAAAAGAGATAGGTGTAAGCTGGAAGTATCCCAGGTAAGACAAGTAGTCTTGCAAATTGTCTCAACAGGATTCCATTCTCCACAATCTCTATTATCTCGTCCTCGATAGACTATAAACTTTTTTAGAGACTCTCTCCCGAAGAAAATCATATAAACCATATTATATTGCTCTCTTTCCTCATTTTTTTTATTGTTGTTATTTTCGCACTAGATTTACACTGCTAGCCTCCCATATAAGTTGATATTGTAGTAAGTTACTCAGAATAACTCTTTCTCTACTAGATTAGTAAATTAATTGTTTCTAAATTTATTGTAGGTCATTTTGTCATCTAAATTTTCTAGATATAACGTCACTAACCCACAGGTATTCTAACTATTGTAATAGCGAGCTATCTAAATTGTTTTTTTTATTTATAATAGTTGTCGTGCCTTGGTAAAAAAAAATGGCTGCAAGTTTGGAAGCTTTGGTTAAAGAACGCGGAATTTATAAAGGAAAAATATCGAAAATTATAAATTGGTATAATAAAAACGCAACCACAGAAACCGATTATTTGGAATTTGAAGCTAGGTTAGATTGCTTAACCCAAGCTTTCACGCTGTATGAAGCCGTTAATATGCAAATTATGAACATAGATTCCAACAGCCAAGACAAGGATGACATAGATGATAAGTATTGCTCATGTCGAGCAAAGTTAAGGGGTAAAATTATAACGCTCTCGCCTCAATCGCAAACTCAACAGGCATCAGTACCCGTATCAAATCATCAGGGTCAAAAACCTAACGTTAATCTGCCTCAATTGCATATTCCTCGGTTTAATGGAGACCTCACTAGTTGGAATGCATTCTACCAATTATTTAATACGCTTATCGTTAACAACAATATGCTTTCAAATATAGAAAAGTTAATTTACCTGAAATCATACCTATCAGGAGAGCCTCTACACCTCATTGACACTTTACAATTAACTGACTCAAATTTAAATATTGCCATTGAAACCCTGAAACAACGTTATGATAATCAATTGTCAATAATATTCTCGCACATTAAGAATTTAGTTGACATACCCTCTCTCACTAAGGTAAATGCTCATATTATTAGAGATTTTATCGTAAAAATAAAACAAAATCTCGACTCTCTCAAAACTCAAGGAATCCCAGTAGACCAATGGGATTTAATACTCATTTACATTTTTTCCCAAAAACTAGATTATGGCACGCGGAAGGCGTACATTGCTGAGCGAGGGGCACATATATCAAAGGCTACATCAGGTACCTTTCCAAAACTAGATGACTTACTCAGTTTCCTTGAATCACGCTGCTCTGTTTTGGAAGACCTCTCAGAACCCAAAATATCCCCTCACACTCAAACCGGTCCCCCTCGAGGCCCTGCCCATAGTAGCTTCTATAGGGCTACTCACCTTGCTCAAGGATTCAATGAGCCAGGTGGTAATGGCCAAATTAATTCTCACCACACTCACTCATCCCACGATATCTCAAATAAATTTGGAACCTCTAGGCCCACTAATTGTATTTTTTGTAAATTACCCACTCACAGAATTTACTCTTGTTCACAGTTTATTCAATTGCCCTTGAACCGAAGAAGTGATTTTGTTTATCAGAACAAATTATGTATAAACTGTTTAGGTTCGAAACATCATATTCGTGACTGCATGTCACTCTTGTCTTGCTCAGTATGCAAGAAAAGACACCACTCGTTGCTGCATTCTGCTAGTCACCCCACTCAAAGGTTCAAACAGAACAATTCTCAAAACAATGCTCGTCAGAGTAACCAAGGCATGAACTCTACTTCTCAACCCCCTGAACCTAAGCAGCCATCCCAAACAAACCCCAATGATCTACCCCAGCAAACCACTAATAGTCACCAAACACTCACTGTTTTTACACAAGAAGATAACGAAGTATTGTTGGCAACAGCCCTTGTCAACATCGTTGCCAAAAATGGACATACCATTACTGCCAGAGCCATACTTGATTCTGGCAGCACTATATCCATTATCACTGAACGACTGTTGGAAATGCTCAATCATACCCCGGAAACTCAAAACGTTCAAATTTCAGGAATTGGGGGAAAAATTGAACACACGAGCAAAGTAATTCGACTTACATTATGCTCGTTGATAGGAAATTTCTCTCTCGATGCAAATTGTTGCATCTTAAATAAAATTACTGATGTCAGTCCTCGAGTTCGAGTAAAACAAAGTAACTTGCAGATCCCTCAAGGCATTGAACTTGCTGACCCTAAGTTTGATCAACCTGCTTGTGTAGATATGTTACTTGGTGCTGATATTTATTATAAGATTTTATCAGGTGACCTATTAAAAATTAATGAACACTCCCTCACTTTGGTTGGAACACACTTTGGATATCTCTTGTCTGGCCTAATTCCTCCGGATACTTTCTCAACACAGGCTATATTTGATGTCACCAACAACCGCAGCTGTCTTCTTGCTCGGAATTCAGATCTTGCTCTTGATTCATTGTTGGAAAAATTTTGGAACATGGAGAACTGCCCTCAATCCTCGGAGAAAATTTTATCTCCAGAAAATAACTTTGTGGAAACTAATTTTCGCGAAACTACCGTTATTTTGAATGACGGTTCTTTTCAAGTGAATCTTCCCCTCAAAATTCCTGAAAAATTATTTCCTCTGGGAGAATCATTCTTTCTCGCCAAAAAACGATTCCTTAATTTAGAAAGGCGATTCGAAAAAAATCCAAATTTATTTCAGGAATATAAAAATTTTATTGATGAATATCTCTCTTTAGGACACGCGCAAGTCGTTCCTCTCTCATTAAAAAACATTCACGGCCATAACAAATATTTTCTACCCCACCACTGTGTTATCCGCGAACAAAGCACAAGTACGAAATTGCGAGTAGTGTTTGACGGCTCTATGAAATCGTCATCAGGATTATCATTAAATGATACAATGTACAAAGGATACACAGTTCAACCTGATCTTTATGATATTTTGCTGAGATTCCGAAGCTTCAAATTCGTCCTCACTGCCGACATTGAGAAAATGTACAGACAGGTCCGAGTGAACCCACGTCAGACATACTTGCAAAATATCCTCTGGCGTAGTAATCCCGCTCATGATTTTCAATGTATTGAGCTGCAAACAGTGACTTATGGTACTAACTCCGCTCCATATTTAGCCACTCGTGTTCTAAACGAGCTGGCATTCTTAAATAAGGAAGAATACCCTCTTGCCGCTGACACAATCCTCTCACAGTGCTATGTTGATGATCTTTTGTGTGGTCAAGACACTCTCGATAAGTTAAAAGACCTGTATTTTCAATTGAACGAAATATGCAAAGGCGCGCATTTCAAGCTGCACAAGTGGTGCTCAAATTCGAATTCTCTTTTAAAAATCGTTAATTCTTCTAATGTATCCTCCGACGTACAGGCATATGACATTAAAGTAGAAGGAGTTTCAAACAAAGTTCTAGGTATTTCATGGAATTCAGAAGCTGACGTATTTTCTATATCGCTACCCGATGTTGCAATTTGCACATCAGCCACTAAACGGGATGTTTTATCAAAAATCGCGCAAATGTTCGATCCATTAGGATTAATTGGCCCTATAATAGTTAATGCTAAAATATTCATGCAAGATATTTGGAAGGCAAAGATTGGCTGGGACGAATATTTGAACGATAGTCTTCTCACAATATGGAATTCTTATTTTCAAAATATTACTCAACTCAAGTGTTTAAAAATACCCCGGTATATATTCCACGATAACCAGATATCTTCTGTTGAACTTCATGGATTTTGTGATGCCAGTCGCAAGGCCTTTGGATCTTGTGTCTACCTGAGAACTATTTACCTTGATAATTCTGTATCATGCTACTTAATTACTTCAAAATCTCGAGTAACTCCAATCAAGGAAGTTACAATACCCCGATTAGAACTCTGTGGTGCTCTATTGCTTTCAACTTTGATTAGTCGTGTCAAATCCATATTTAAGGATAGGTATAATTTTCATAGCGTGAATCTTTGGACAGATTCAGAGATTGTTCTAGCATGGCTAAAGGCTGATTCTTCACGATTCAATGTGTTTGTTGCTAACCGAATATCGCAGATCCAATCTCTCACTAATAATTATGTTTGGCGGCACATCCCTGGTGCAGAAAATCCTGCTGACTGCCTCTCTCGTGGTACAACTTCTGAGCAAATAATGAACTCTTCTCTTTGGTGGAATGGACCACAGTTTCTACAAACCTTTGATTTCGACTTAGACTCACTAAATATCAAGGTACCTCCAACTCACGAAGAAGAAAGAAAGGAAAGTACTGTCTTACTCCTCAGGAATGATAATTTCTGGGAAACACTGTTTGACCGATTTTCCAATTATTCCAAATTACGAAGATCTATTGCATTTATATTAAGGTTTATTAATAATAGTCGCGCTAATTCTCAAAAACTCATTGGACCTCTCACTGTTGATGAATTAAGAAACTCTGAACTTTTCATAATAAAAACAATTCAGTCTACGTATTTCTCAAAAGAACTAAACGAGTTAAAAAGTCCAGCTCGGAAGATATCGGACAAACAAATATTAAAATTAAATCCATTTATCGATGGAGAAAATGTAATCAGAGTAGGAGGAAGATTATCACAAGCTCTAGTCCCATATGATCAAAAATTTCCCATTTTATTGCCCTCAAAAAATCGCGTTGTCAAACTACTCTTACTTAAAGAGCATATTAGACTCGGACACGCTGGTCCTCAAACTGTCTTGTCAAATCTTCGCCTCCGATATTGGCCCCTAAATGGATTAAGGGAAATCAAAAAGGAATGCTTGCAATGTATGACATGTTGTAGATTCAAAATAAAAAACCATCAACAGCTGATGGCTGATCTCCCAAAAGACAGAGTCATTCCCTCTCGGCCATTTTCACGCACAGGTGTAGATTTTGGTGGCCCCTTTTTTGTGAAATCGTCGAGTCTTAGACGCTCAAAAACCGAAAAATGCTACATAGCATTATTTGTTTGCATGGTTACCAAGGCTATACATATAGAATTGGTGTCAAGTCTCTCTACAGAAGCATTTTTGGCTTCATTAAAACGATTCATTTCAAGGCGAGGAAATCCACATGTCATTTTTAGTGACAATGGAACAAATTTCTTAGGTGCACGAAACCAACTCAGAGAATTTTACACTCTATTCAAGTCTAAGTCAACCCAAGAACAGATAAATGATTTATTGGTATGCAATGAGATAAACTGGAAGTTTATTCCCCCACATTCTCCCCATTGGGGCGGCTTATGGGAAGCCGGAATCAAAAGTACCAAATATCATTTAAGGCGATTAGCAGGACAGCAGAATTTTACTTTTGAGGAGTTATATACAATACTCACACAAATTGAGGCAATATTAAATTCACGACCTCTTCTCCCCTTATCCTCTGACCCCTCAGATTTTACTTGTTTAACCCCGGGACATTTCTTGATAGGAACTTCGTTGACCTCTTTCCCAGAAAAAGACCTTTCCAATATTTCAGAAAATAGACTTAATCGCTGGAACGATGTGTAAAATTCAACAACAGTTTTGGTCCAAATGGTCTAAAGACTACCTCAATCTTCTCCAGAATCGACCAAAATGGCTATACCCCTCACCAAACCTTCAAGTTAACGACATAGTTTTCTTAAAGGAAATTAACACTAAACCTCTAGACTGGCCTCTGGCTAGGGTACTTGAAATTATACCCAGTAAGGACGGAAATGTTAGACTTGTTAAAGTAAAATCTAAAAATGGCATTTTAACAAGAAACGTCACTAAATTATGTCCCCTACCCAAACTCGATAACTAGCCCTAATCATAAAATAATTTTCTTTATAGTATGTTTCCTTTAAATTTTGATTTAAGTTTGTCGCGTACGCTAAGAATTAGATTGTTTAGATATATTGTAAAAATGCAATTGATGATTCATCATACCTCAGTTACCCTGTTGTTTGCGGTTAAAGGCAGAGCCTTTAAGGCGGGGAGTATGTTCGAATACAATTCAAACGCATTTGTTTTTTTTACTATTTTGATGAACACCTAGTATTAGTTTTGTAAATATGTTAAAATTATCCTACTACCTAATGTATACAAAATAGAAAGTTGATCACGAAGGGATGCTTTCACACGCTTCGCTAAATTGACCTGCAAAACACTTAAAATACCACCCTTGACGGCCATGTGTTTTTTTTGTCTTGTTCGAATGGCAGATCTTAACTTTCTATTTTGTCACGAAGAGACGCCCGTGAACCCTCTCAGGCAGCATCACGCCTATTAATTCAGTCTCTGAATTGTACACTTTTCGCTAATTCTCGCAATATTACTCTCGCCTCAGTTAGGCAATGTTATTTCTCTCTCTCACCTATTTATTGTAGGTATTTTATATATCAAGTTTACCTTTAAGTTAATGGGAAGCTGCAGTGAATTTGTTTAATTTCAGTTTGATTTACCGTTTTTAAAGTTTTATCATTTGCCAATATACGTATTGTTGTTGACCCTAGTAGTTTTTTTGCGACGTGTACTGGATCCACTTTGAAATTAATTACACATTCGAGAGTAATTTGAATATTACTCTCAATTTTGGATTTGGTGCTCTCAAGCAGTAGTACCGATACACTAAGAACATCAATGTTGCACAGATAAATTTCAAATTAATATCTGGTGAGGTTATCACGTTTTTCTGCTGATTTAGCGTTATTAATTTAGTAAAACCAAGCAAGAAATAGATAAATCTAGGCGATCATGAGAATTTAGTGCAAAAACTACAGTTGCAATTAATTAGATTGCTGTTTCAATATTTAACACATTCCTATATTCGATATCTATGTTATACGAATGAATAATGCATTATGTGAGCGCTATAGAGACTGGTTTGTAATGAGTAGGTTCTTGTCCCAAATTACTTGTATCCCGTTTACTTTAGAAAAAAAAACTTAAATACAGATAAGAATCAAAAAATAGTATACATATTGGTTTAGCCTATAACAATAACACACCTATACAGTGTTTTTTAAAGTTATTATGTAAATACGAGAATGTATTGGCAGTAAAATATTTCCTGGTTAAACCCCTACGGTTATCTACATATGTGTCCATTTTTCATTGTTTTGAACTTGATTAGAGGATAGATAATCTATCTATTGATATGTCAATTGTCAATGTAAAATATATAAATACCAAACAAATCTAAGACAACCATAAAATATTTAATTGCTTTGAAATAATTGTTCCATGTTCTGATATTGAACAGAAATATTTCTGAATATGCTTGACTGATTTTCAATTAACCTTATAAAAGCTATTTATATTTCTCATATCTATAGTGGTTGGTATAATATCGATTTTGTCCCATTAACTAGATAATATGTTAAGTTTCCTATTTATTATGTTTTTTCTTCAATAATATCCTGTTTTAACTTTGTTATATTCTTCAAGTCGCATTGATATTATTTTTTTAACGATTTGTTATGCACTTGGTATGCAATGGGTAGAAAATATATAATAGTCTGCAAAATGAGATTATCCACTACTGTCACTTCCATTATTTAACGTTGTCTTCTTTTATTTCATCATCATCATCCTCATCATTTTCAACACATTCGACCATTTCCAATTATGGCGTAGCCTCCCTCACATACAATCTTTGTAGTTGGGCCCATTGTTGTCTATTGCTGGCTATGCGGGCCCAAGTTATCCCTGTTAATTTCCTGATATCATGGTCCAATCTCAGGATTGGTCTTCCTCTAGGTCCCTTAATTCGTTGTGGGTACCATACTGTAATTGTTGTGGTACATCTGTTGTCCGTCCTTCTTGCCAGGTATCCTGCCTGAGGGACTTGACTCTGTAGATAACATCTATTACCTGGATCTTTTGCCGTATCCACTCTCTTCACAATAAATACAGTAAACTCTGTTTTTTTTCTCAGGTAAGATTTCGACAGACGATGACAGAAGAAAAGCAGATGACGTCCCATACCAATCTATTTATTTTACTAAAAAAAGTTTCTAATAATTTTTAAGTTATCTATGGATGGGTTTAAATATAAATCCGTCATGAGTCGTGTCTTGTTGTTTTTAACCAGTTTTATTGGTTTATTTAAAAAATGACAGATCGTATTTCATTTTTATTGGTTTGACGGAACGATGAACGACAAACGAACACCGATGCGTATGAACTCGCCTTTAGATTTTTGTCACTTTTGACGCTTGTCAAAGTCTTGCCAAATTATAGGTTATAATTTTCTGTCAACTTTTGTTAAACACCCTGCGTTTTGGAAGATGATGCATTTTGATTCGTATTATTACGTGTGTTTTGTGTCTTTTGAAGTCAAGTAGAGGAAAAATCGAGTGAAAATTAACTGTAGACCCAGAGCACAGTTTATGGTTAATACTCGCTGTCCAGGCAGAAAGTCTTATACACCAATGAAGTTGCCATCGATAAAGTTTGTATACCATTTCGTCGTAGATAAGTGCATCTCGTATATGGTAGAAGGATCAAACTAAACACATACTAAAAACTGGAGTAGCTGTAAAATATCGACATCACACGATAGGTAAATAATGGATTTTAGTACTGCAGAAAAATAATGTCAAAAGGTACTGGTTTAAAAAAATTATGATTAAAGTTAATTAATCAACCTTTAAGGTATAAAATTTGGTAGGTGTTATTATTAATAAAATAGTTTGTTTTATTTACCTATGTTGTTTTATTTATTCCTGTGAAATATTACAAATTTGTATTTGTACATAAGTTATATTGATAAATATAATCATAAATGCGGGTAGTTTCATAAAGCTTGAAAGTAAATAATAGTTCTTTTTTATATTTTTTTGGTATGTAGTGTCTTGTTCTTGTTTGTTTTGTATTAACATATACCGTTTTTATTAAATAAAATAACTCGATTACATTTTCAGTTTTATATAGTTTTTTTCACAATATTTTGAAGTAATCACTTGTCATCTTGTCAATCAAATTTTAAATATATCCTGCTATGCGTTCCAGTTGTACCAACTTATTTCTTTGTAAAATAAAATAAACTACTTTGAAATTAAAATGACAGACACATCTATCACTGTCAAGGATCTTCTCGTTGGACAGACTATATATGAACTTTCTCCAGATCTTTATTTCCTAAAAGTAATTTCCTTTTACGTTTATTGCCATTTTTATTGCAATTTTGATATCGACTCTTTCATTTTGGCATTGCTCCAGACGATTTTGTAATCTGAGATCCACGAATGTTCTCCATGAAAAAACTATGTTTCGTAAGTAATGCTTGTAATCTTTAACTGAAATATTAAAAGATCCAGATGTTTCACCATCAAAAATTTTGTGCAACTTATATTTTATTATATCTAGGTAAATATTTTACAGTCTTCTGTTTTATTGTGGTTTTCAGGCGAATTAATATAGGGATTTTTGTAAGTGTTTACATATTCGCCTGTACTGAGCAAACGTTATCTCTAAATTATAGGCTTGGTGCATTCTCCGCCGGTGCTGCCACAATCGGAGAATATCGTAAACAATCGATATATACAAATACACAGGTTGAAATAGCGAGTATACGAAAAATGTATTATTTAATTATTCTAAAAGTGGTAGGAAGTATAATTTGTAAAAATTCTAAGTAAAAAAGTAAATATTTTGATGTCTCCAGCAGGTCGAACTTGTATTATAATTTATTATTCCAGCTAAAAAAACTTTTTAGATGAGTTCAACTACGGTATCAAGCATATTTTTACGCACCGGTTTTGCTAGTGGAGTCATAATTGGGGCTATTTCGGCTATGACAAATATTTTTAAAGGTACATAATTATAATTTTAGAAGATGTTCATAATAACGTTGATTAAAATATATACCAGTAGGTGATATTGCAAATTATATTTTATCCTCTCATAGTATATGTCTATTTAATTTTTTCTCCAATTATAACTCCACTAGCAAACAACTAAAATACTTAAATATTATGACGAAGCCACGATTTCAATATTATTTTAATGCGATCAACACAAACTGAGTAATGAAAATTTCTGATTTCTGCCGTAGAGAGCGCTGCGGTCGGCATTTTTTGAAATCAAGTGAAATTCACCAAGCTTATATAGTAAATGCACAATGGTTACTTATGATTTATGATGTAAAGTGTACAGTAAAGTACGATGTTTAATTATTGAAAATTTTAAAAAATAGTATTTGTATATTGGTTAACGTGCTACAGCGGCTAATTTGGTTGTATTGATAGGCTACCTTTAGACAACAAGATGAAGTTCTCAGATAGTCACCCGACCAAATTCTCACCTCGGGTATCGTCGCTGAACTCCAGTGATCGACTAGAAAATGGTGGCTCTACAATAGTTAGGTTATTGCGATTATAAGAGTTTATTTACGATTTTTTTGCCACATTTGTCCATAACGGAGATGTTACCCCAACACAGAAAAACAGTACTTAACTCAAGAACTCGAAGAACTCAACTCAAAGAACTTTTTGACACTCCAATTGGTGTTTCTGATGTTTTTGATATACAGGGTATATTAGAAATCAAAGATGTTTTGCCCTCGCAGAAATCAAAGGCCTTACATACTACTACTTCTATATCGAACAATATTGCAGTTTATATTTGTTCAATTTCGGTCTTTTAATTCTATATATTACAAAATTTAACGAAAAATCGGATTCGAAATGCCTCAGGTCCACTTTGGTCAATTCCAATTCAAAACTAACAAGAATAGATTAGTCATACCAACCTGTCTCAAGTAAAGAAACTCCAACACAATTCCAATCCACCTCTATCCGCATTCACTTTTCTCTTTATATCACCCGAAGCAATAAAGATCATGCAAAACCCGACACTCCAAACGCCTGTAATTCCCCAAATAAGGGTTGTTAGGTTTTCTGCAAGCGCGCACGAGGAACTTCGGACGCTCGAAGACGCGGCGCGCTGATCGCTCTCGTAGCGCAACGATGACTAACCGAAAGCGCCTGCTGGTACTGCTTGGCGAGCCGAGCGCGGTGGTAGCAGGAAAAAGATTTGCAGCGGGAAAGTCTCAAGCGCCGGGATGCCGCTAGGCGACGACGGTACTTTAGAGGAGCGGATATTGATCGATCTTCTAAAGCCTAAAGCAGAGCTTATTCAATAAAGCAGCTTTGAATATTCTCTAGAGATTATTCTTCTTCAATTAGCATCTGCTTTTGATGCTCTGATAATGTGGATTTGAATAACTTGATTGGTTCAACTTGATCTCCGAGAAGCTCAACAAATTAGGCAAAGAAAATAAAATCCTTCTACTCTGGGTGCCTGCTCACCAAGGGATAGAAGGCAATGAAAAAGCAAATGATCTAGCTAGAAAAGGAGCGAACACTCCACTAACTGGACCAGAACCGTTCTGTTCTCCAAGCGGGAACCAACTGAAAGGTTTTTCTGGATATAAGTAAAAATAATCTTCAGATTGTCACGCGGTTTCTAACAGGACACTATCTCCTCAACGAACTCCTCAGTAAGCTGAAGCTGAGAAACAACGGCAAATGCAGATTCTGTGGGGAAAATAGGGAAACACCAGAACACCTTATCAATGAGTGCGACGAGACGACGCGACGACCGTTCGTGCCATGAACTTTGGTACGGCTGAGGTCGAGGATGGAGAGCTGGCATCTGTAGAGTCGTCTCAGATACTGGCTTTTGTTAAAGCCCTAAGGTTGTATGATGAGTTATAACTCGTTATATCTCAAGAAAGGGGAACACACAATCCTTCTATTCACAAAATTGAATGTCTTTTGGAGTATTTTGCGGTCGCCACAATACGATCAGCAGGTTGCAGTGGATCGGGCCGATAGTCACCTAAAAGAATCTAATCCAGGAGTATTCTACAAATTCACATCACCATACTGTATATCCATATACCGGTATCCATTATCCTATCACTGCAGGATCTATATACTCATCGCGAGGACAAAAATATGAATGGTAGAAATATGGAAACACGTCCACGGAGTTGAGGAAAATACAGTGTCGATTCTCTTACTAAAATAGGGATACATGTGCGTCATTTGTGTGACTTGAAACAGCTCTTAGCATTGGTGCATAAAACTGTATCCAAGGATATTCAAATTCTTTATTCATGTTAAATTACCATTAATGTTTACAATCGTCAATATTATTAAGCATTTCAAGATACAAAGTAAAATGAAATAAATATGTAATACAGATATAATAAAAATAGAACATTACAGATAAAATATTCACATTAACAACTTCTTCACAAAACACAAACACATTAAAATATACTTTAGCCAGAGAAATTGACGTGAATTGAATGAGAACGTCCGCACTAGAATCAGAATCCTGAGATGCTACGTGCTCTCAACCCTTCTATATTTAGCAGAGGCGTGGACCCTTACCGACGCATCATGCAAGCGTGTGGAGGCATTTGAGATGTGGTGCTATCGGCGCATGCTTAGGATTTCGTGGGTGCATCGCATGTCAAATGAGACTGTACTACATCGCATCAACAAGGAGTTGGAGTTTCTGGCAAATGTCAAACGAAGAAAACTAGAATACTTCGGACACATCATGCGGAACGAGAAATACCGCCTACTCCAACTCATACTGCAGGGGAAAATAGAAGGCAGAGGATCAGCGGGACGCAGACGAATATCGTGGCTGCGAAATCTACGAACATGGACCGGATTGACGTCAACAGCTTTGTTCAGAACGGCAGTGAACAAAGTAATATGGATCAATGTGATACCCAACATCCAAAGAGGATAGGCACTTCAAGAAGAAGAGAGAAATTGAAAGAAAGATTTTCTTTTAGTTTTAAAGATATTCATCTTGCAAGTAGAACGCATTTTCAGTGTCGAAATGTCCTCAATTTAATTTTGAATCCCTGTTTCATAAATTCTTAAAACATTCAGACGTTTATAATAAAATTTAACAGACCAATTCCCCGGAATACAAAAGGAAACTTCCAAATTTTTTCATGTTTCTACATTCATTAAATAATTACCTAACCAAATTTTGATTAGGTAATTATTTTAGAGAAATTTTTAGAAATAGATTTTACAGACCGATTGGTCTTTATAAAATTATATTCGCAAGAGCCAGAGCAAGAGTTTTGTTTGGGAACACTCAGTATAAGAAATACTGCAGCTCTAAGTTGCAACGACCTGCCCTCTAATTGATCAATCATAACAATAATAAAACTGAATAGTATGAGCAATTATATTAAATTGGAGAACAAAATGGAAAAATATTCCATCAAAAAATTAAGAGCTTCATAATAGATATGTTACGGTTAAGGTCCGATGTCCGCTTAATGTCGACATTACCTGGTTAATCTCGAGAATAATACACAACAGAACAACCAAAAATATAACCATCCCAAACATTAACCTGTTAATGTCGACATTAACCGGACATCAGACTTTAACCGTAACAGATATAAATATTTTTTGTCGTTACTTATAATCAAGAAAATATACTACTGTGTTCTTACATAATGTACCTACTAGAAACCTTGAACAAAATATATTATAATTAGGTAGTTAGCTGTTTCAATTAGATATAAACTAATTACACATTATTGCAATATTTAATTTTATTGGCATTTTCATTGTTTTCAGTCTTGTAGTACTAAAATTGTTGAAAAAAATTAATTAGTTCTTATTTATGACAATATTAAGACTGCAAAATAAAACACTAATTCACCACAATACACCAAAGCACCTTACTTTTTACACTGGATGCGCGTTTCGCTAATCATGTTAGCATCATTAGCAGACAATCAAAACAGTTTCAATCACATGGTTAGTTTGTAACATGGTTAGTGAAACGCGCATCCAGTGTGATAAGTAAAGTGCTTTGTCCTGTTATGCTGTAGTGTTTTATTTTGCTGTCGTAACACCAAAAGTTTCAGCCTCCAACTGAAATATTAGGAAATATTAATTTAAATAAAATAAATGAAAATAACAACATAACACATAGATCTCTAACATATCTAAAGTAAGATTTGCAATTTAAATTAATATTAAGTCCAGCTCAACTAAAATGGCAGTAGGTACTCGACAATTTGCGGCTAGACAGCCTTGAGTCAGTACCCCAAGGCAACTTAAGCGCAGTACCAAAATGGTAGAAGGTACTTAAGAAGAACGATAAAGAACAAGACAAATTTACAAACTTCAATTCTGTTTAAAATGTGACTTGGTTATATTTTATTTTGCTATTTTTAGGTTAGAGCCTGATATAAATATTTATAATATGAGGCAAACTCGAATTCGATTTACGGTTTTTTGTTTATACTTTCCAAAATGGTTTGCGGTTATTTAAATAAACAGATATACTGACTAGAGGACACAGATTTTATTATTGTCGCTAATTATCTTTCTGAAACAGATGACAAACATATGGTAAAACTTAGTTTTATTTAATAACCACAATAATAGAATAATTTATTCATGACAGAATTATATAAATATTAGAACCTCTTTTAGTGCAAAGTGTACACGATAGCTTAATATCCGTAAAAAACTCATCGCAATTATTAGAATATTTTGAACGGGAAAGCGGTAGTAATGGCCTTTTATGTCCCTAAAATACTGTTAAGAAGGTAAGTTTTGTTGATAAGAAAAATAATAACTGTTTATATATTTATAACTAACTTGTACCCGCGACTTCGTTCGCGTCGAATTAATCATTTGTAATGGTGATGATAAAGCAAAGCAAGAATTTCCATTAACATACAAACTGGATAAAATTTTCTCACATTTATGTCAGCATGAGAAAAAACAATCGAGAAACCCCTCCTTATCGAACCTCTACGCCCCACAGTCAATCCGTTCGCCAAAAATCAGTTTTAAACGTCAAGCAGTTTAAGCAGAATCGCTATTACTCCATGGTCATATTTTATGAAACACCCTGTATAAATTTTTAAAAAATGCTTTAAACGGCAATAACTTGTTTAATTTAAATTGAACACCCTATATATTTTACGTGAATCAGATGCACAATGTAATTGTCTATCAAATTGTATTATACCATTTTTTACCCATCTCTTCAAGTTTTCGTAGAAAATGCATTTTCTTATAATTTAGACCTCATTTATCAATATACCCATGGAATATTGACATTTCAGATTGTTTTTAAAGCAACAAATGTACAAAATGTACAGGTGCTAAAAACGATAATATTACTAGCCCATTTGTATACAAAAAGAAAACTATTTCAATCTTTATAAAAGAGTATACCATTAATTAAATCTACCACCATTATTTTCGCCTAAATATTAATTAATTACCTACTTAATTATGTTCGCTAATAAATTATTCTAAATAAATGTGGATTTGAATCAGAAATTAATATAATAATAAAAATAAGCATTCTTCAAAAAATGAAATCAAATTTTTAAGGTGTTACTTTTTACTATAGTCTAATACACATACAAAATTCAGTTTCTTTAATATTTTTTTTTATTCAATTATTATATTATTAATCAACGCCATGGTTCATGACTTATTAGGTACTTCTTTGATAGGTTTATCACCAATACATTGATGATAAGCCTATTTTTCAATACATTTTCATATTTTCAACAAAAAATATTTTGGATATCTCGTTATATAATTACTGTAACCTATTTATATTTAAAACAATTCGTAAATATTTTTAATTAAAAATTCTGTATATGCATCTGAGTCAAGTATATCTTGATAAATTCTTCTTATACAAAAAATAACCCAAACCATGACCCCTCAGCGTGATGTTAATAATAAGTATTTTTTCTTCTCTTAATTTTAAACAATTTCACATCAAATTTTTCTATTAACAATAAACCATAGTCTGCATATATTTCTGCTTCTTTAGTTTCTTGTAGTTGTTCGTATTTCATTTTAGTTCTTAAAAAAAAAGAGTTCAAGTACACTTAATTCAACCTTGAAAAAAAATGAATTGTATAAAAATGTATCTTAGATCCTGCACGGCGTATTGAGCGGATATTAATGAATACATAGTTAAAATCGTTTAATAATTGATTTAAATAAAAAGTATTTTACATTACATTACATGCTTATATAACCCATGCTTTTTATAATTCTTCTATTAATAACACAAGGTGGTTCAGAAAAAAAAACAAATTTTTGCAATTTACATTTTATGCTAACCTTGATCTTTTCTATGAAAAAATTGCAGATATATGCGTAAATATGTATGCAAGGTGGGTGGGACATGCTTTCACTCCTTTGTTGTCTAGTCACTATTTGTTCTTAGCAAGTTTAGTCCAGTATATTAGGTGACGAACTACTTAACGCAGACCATTACTTCCAAATGAGACTACAAGAAACCAGAAATACAAAGAAAATATTCCTTCTAGCTACATCACACAGCATCTTCTAGATGCCAATTAACTGAGTGATACACATCAGAGTTAACATTTTATAAATACCCTAGGTATAATCCTACTCTTGGTTTTGTTAAAGCCCTGAGACTGTATGATGAGTTATAACTCGTATAACTCAAGAAAGGAGAATCCACGATAGATCCGTAAGGTCGCGGTGATTAACTCCCCTCCTAAACATTCTACATAACCCTACTCTAGGCAGAAGGAACTAAGGAAAGCATTCCCTTATCAAGTGGGTACAAGTGGTATCAAGTGGTGTCCAGGGTGGCTCGAATTCGACGCTCATCATTGGGATTTCGGAAACCGTAAAGGTGTACGCGCACTGAATCGGTACCAGTGCGGCGAGAAACGGCGAAGGCAGTGACTCGACTATCGTAGATAGGTAGAGGTAGGAATCTGGCCTCTACAGGCCAGATTCTTTTGGTCTTTTCGATACAATGGTCTTTTTAATACATTTGATTTGCCATTAAGCTGCCTACATCACTGTCTTACACGTTAAAATCCTATACACAGAGTTAACCTGTCCCGATCGGTATGTACGATGGTCGCAGTCGCTTTTGCTGGTCGGTCCGATCCGATGCAGTGCGCGCCCTCCTTAAGAGATACAGTATCGGTTAAATGGAGGCAAAGTGCGTATTACAGCTACGCCACTGGTTGAAACTAAAACCTCTCCTTTTTTACATTTAAAGCGTCTCTGTTAGGTAGACTTCTATAATAAAATTTTATAACGATACCTTCAACTGTTAAAAAACTATTTATGAATATCTTTAATTTTTCAAAAACTTTAACACCCTGTATCTTGCGTAAGAGGCATTTCCGACCCATATTGTGCTATATCAGAATTAATATTTCGACGTCCCCCATTATTCCCCGAAAGCATGACTCGCTTACAGGAATCACCCTGTATATAGTCACTCTGATATTTGCCGACGTTTCGTACAGAAAATTCCATGACCAGAATATTTTATGCAAAAAAATAAAAAATAAAAATGCAATACGGCATTTTATTGAGCATCAAATTGCGCAACTTTGCCTCCATTTAACCGATCCTGTATCTCTTACGGTTTCTACGGAGGATCCTGTATCTCTTACGGAGCCACCCTGTACATATTACGGTTAAGGTCCGATATTCGGTTAATATCGACATTACCCGGTTAATCTTGAGAATAACAGAAAACAAAACAAACAAAAACAAAACCAAACCCAAACATTAACCCGTTAATGTCGACATTAACCGGACATCGGACTTTAACCGTAACATACATATAAAATACAGGACATTCACTTATAAAAGGGGATAAACACAATAGGCCTACAGGTCGCAGTGTTTTCCCTTAAAATCGATAAAAAGACCATTAATAAAAAAAAACTTTAAAAATATATAAAATGATACTAGGTATAAACAAGGATACAAGATATAAAACATAAAACAGAAAAGCCAATTTAAAAAAAAATTATAAAGGAACATTAAAAACTAATATACTTTTGACCAAATTTCGGAATTTTTTTAAGAAATATTTATAAAGTACCTCCCCGGATTTTCTTTACAAGAGAAGATCTTTACAGATCTTTACAACTTTTTTAATATTTACATGAGAAAAATACATTCTTAATAAAAAGTTTTGCTTGTTCTAAAATGGTTAATCCCCTTTATACTTTTCCAAATTTCCATAACGTTTTAGAGAAAATTAGGAGGAGAATAAAAAAATGTTCCCCTTGTAAAGATAATCCGGGGACATATATACTGTATAATGCAATCAATTCACTTTTACAGCCATTTTCATCATTGTCTGGAAGAAGAACCTGATAAATACCAGCCGTCCAGTGCTCTCCTGTAAAATTACTAAAATTGCAATTATCATGTTTCTAACTGGACCCTTCAGGCAACGACCCAGCTACGTCGAAACACCGGTTCCCATTAGAACACCGAAGTTAAGCGACGTAAGGCGATACTAGTGGATGGACGAGTGACCGGTTCGAAACTCTGTATCATGCTGTTGTCCAAAAAAGGCAAAAGTGTAAAATCTATTGACACACACTGCTCATTCACGCCGGTTTGAGGCCGGATGAGGTCGGATATCTCGTGAGTAAGAGTCGATTTAGACACTCGGCCAAGTCGGTAGGCCATTGACCATGATATGACCGAGGACCGCGGTTCGGATTCCGCGTAAACAAAGTAGGCCCCGTCCAGATTAGCCCTGGCAGTAAAAACGAGACGCTAACTTCAAATCTTTACTTTAACTTACTTAACTTTAATAACTGGACCCTTCAAATGTAACAAATATAAAATAGGTCTAATTTAAATACCAAAAATCTACACCTTTAAAAATAATGACTATAGAAATAAATGTAGAAAATCTAGGAACTAGTGGGGTTGCAGTCGGAAGGGTTTGACAAAGAATTAATACACTTTGTTAATTGTCAAGCTTTCAGAATTTATTCATTCCTTCCTCAGGACACTAAAATGGAAATACATGTTAGACAATTATTGCTCTAAAAGTTAAGAAGAAAAAACTTACTTATATATATAACGTGGTACAGAAAAGACCTTCATAAAAAACTACATTAAAAAACTTGGCTTGTGTTGAAAACTCCACCGTGAAGCATCGCTGACCAGTCAACCACAAAAAAAAGGAGAGGGCTCTTATGAGGCGGTTAAGCCGCCTGATATTTATTTAAAACATTGGAATAATTAAGAGAGGTTCGATTAAAAAATTCAATGCGTCTCAATCTAAGGCGTGAAGGCGCAAAGCAACCGACAAGTGACAACTGTGACATCCATCTGTCATCAGTCAATTGTCAAAAGTCAAGAAATTTATAAAAATAATCTATGGATGTCGAACAGGGCTGCCGCATGTCAATTATTATATTTCTGTAATAATTGTGTGAGTGGTCCTGTAGAAATAAATGTAAGTATGTTAATAATATTCATAATTAAAATATATAATAATCTGGCAGAAACCACAATTTTGTACATGCAGTAAAAGTAATATAAAATATTGAACAATACGTGTAGTTATTAATTGATTAAATTATGCCAGTTTACATCGATTAAATCATTTACTGCTAGATATATTTCATATGCAAATATCATGGATAAACCTAGTCTAAACAGGTTGGTTTCATAATCGACTTATATAATGCGTATTTTTTTATGAAAGTCAATGTCTGCACTGCTCCTTGAACGGCCTAGCCTAATTAATTTTAATTAATTAATTTACCGACTATTTCAAATGCGGGAATGGTTTAGAGCGAAATGTCATCGTTAATAAGCCTAATTAGCAATATTTTATGCACTGGAAAGCTTGAAACATTTTTTTTTATTTCCTGATTATTTAATATTTATTAAAAAAAAATGTGCTTGTTCTAAAATGGTTAATCACGAAAATTAAAAAAAAACATGAAAATATGGTTGAATTTTTTCCTAAAAATCTAGATTAAATTTTATTGCATTTGTTTTGAAACACCCAGATGACAATATATACAGATTAATCCACTCAACTTTTTTGAGCCACCCTGTAGAAGTTAAAATATTTTCCTGAAATATATCCTAATATACAGGGTGGTCCGAACTGTATTCCGGAAATTTCGGTAGCATATTCTGCATATAAAAATAAGTAAAAACGTTCTTATAAATGTATGTCCTAAAATGCTTAGTTTCGGAGATACAGGGTGTAGAAGTGTCATTTTCATTTCATTTTTTTCCAAATAACTTCAATAGTTCAAAATAGTAACGTCAATATTTGGATTAAAATTGGTGTCTTGAAGTTTTTTGACATGAGAAATTTGATTTTGATGTCCATATGACACCTACTTGTAGAGGGTGACATCTACATATTTTTTAACTGGTTCGAAGAGTATTAACTTTTCGCCCGTACCTGTATAAAACTATTAAGCAAAAAAATATGCATTTGCGACGTTTTTTTCTGTAAAAAAGATCTCTTGGTAAAAATCGCTACGAGTAATAATTTTCGAGATATTTGGAATCGAAATTATCAATACCTGTCATTATTGACATACATTAAGCATGTTGTTCCCAAATCATTTCAGTCAAATAACTATCTACTCAAAATGTTTATTTTTTGTTAATAATGACATGTATTGACTATTTCCATTCTAAATATCTTGAGAACGGTTGCTCGTAACGATTTTTACCAAGAGACATTTATTACGTAAAAAATCACCGAAATGTATATTTTTTTACTGGCTTGTTTGATACAGGTACGGACGAAAAGTTATTAATTTTCAAAACAGTTAAAACACATGTAGGTGGTGCCACCTGCAAGTAGGAGTCATATTGACATCAAAGTCAAATTTCTCATGTCAAAAAACTCCCAGACACCAACCTCCCACCCTAACCTAACCTAACCTAACCAATTTTCATCCAAATATTGACGTTACTTCAGAAATTATTTAGAAAAAATCAAAATAAAAATGAAACTTCTACACCCTGTATCTCCGAAACTAAGCATTTTAGGACGTACATTTATAAGAACTTTTTTACTTATTTTTATCTGCAGAATATGCCGTCAAAGTTTCCGGAATACAGTTTGGACCACCCTGTATACTTTAGGTTGGCACATATATACAAAATTCCTAAGTTTTTTATTATAGGAGCTACATATGCCCGACGCACTGTTGCCGGGCCAGCAGGAAAAAACTTTGACCCGTGGCAACCCCTATTTGCGGCAACTTTTTGATAGGCACCCTTATAACATCATCCGCAATAAAAATAACTTTAATTTGACATATAAATGATTAAAAAAATTGCGTAATGTCGTCTCCAAAGTTAGTTATTATTATTATTAATTAAGCCGGGACTCCACCAAAGCAACATTTGTCGGCACTGTGTCGCCGACTAGTGTTGTCGACAATGTTGCTGAAAATTCAGTAAAGTCGTCGACATTTTATGTTGCAGGTTTAAATCGCCGACTTTGTTTCATGTTTCGCTTGATGAGCGGTACACCAAAGAAAAATCGTGTTGTCGACAATGTTTACAAACATGTCGAAAGACGTCTCCATCGAATCAACTCCTATCAATAACTTTATCGGGTATATTTTGCCATTTGTACTCGTGTAGTTCACAAGGCCAGAAGTTTGTTTTTGATTCTGTTGCTAAAAATAAATTTGGTATGGAGTGGAGCAATGATAAAACAAGAAATCTGATTGAAAAATATCAAGCCCACCCCGAACTTTGGGACACTAAGCATACTTGGTATAAGAACAGAAATAGAAAGTATGATGCCTGGAATGATATTGCAACTAGTTTAGAAGTGGAGAGGGTGGAAGTTGAGAAAAAAATAAAAAATATCACCGGATAATTGTCACACACACATGTTGATAAACACTAAATAAACTTTCGCCCTTTAGTCGAAATATGAAGGCGAGCAACAATATTTCTTTGGCAGGTACGATCGATCTACATTTCTCGACAATATTTATGAAAATAGTAACAAAAGTTGATGACAATGTCGTCGACATATGTTGCTTTGGTGGAGACCGGGCTTTAAACATAGCTGCCGCAACTTTTTGGTTGGCACCCTGTTAAAAGTGTATTCTCCTATTCATAAATATACGTAAAAATTAGGTTTTTAGATTAATAATACGACGAGACATGTTTGTGCTCCGAAATTCTTAAAAACGATTTTTTACTTAACTATTTCGCTCATTGGTAATATTCCGAGAAGGTTATGGTAATCTGATAAAAAAAATCGGTTTCTGTATGGTAAAATGCTACATTATTATACTGTAACATAGTAGAATAAACTGGTCTATTTCGGTCGATATTTTAAGTTAACAATCTAATACTTCCTGATCAGATTGTGGAATTAATCTGTGCAAACAACCGGTCTAAAAACAGTAAAGGCCGAAAACACGCCTTGTTATTTTTTCTAGCTTTTGGGAACGTAAACTAGTTTAAACAGTAACGGTTCTAAAATTAAATCGCTTAATTTCGGCTTTTGTAGACTCGATTTTTTGCTGTTTCCGATTTAATTATTCATTAGATGATGGGAACGCTGAGACTGACCAGAAGATGATACTGTAATTTATTGGTTCGACCAAGTTTTTTGTTCTAGCTTGTATAAATTGTAGAATTAAAATTCCAGGAATTTAATATTTTTTAAAACACTTTTGAAGTCGTATTTGGCTTTTTATTATTAGAGATTTGAAAGTCTTCAATGGTACCCGCGACTTCGTTCGTGTCGAATTTAATCATTTGTAATGGTGATGATAAAGCAATGTAAGAATTTCCATTAACATACAAACCGGAATAAAATTTTCTCACATTTATGTCAGCATGAGAAAAAAACAATATGGCGATATTATTATATAACTTGGTAATATTTGAGGGGCGTTTCATCTCGTTGGAATTTGACTTTCGAAAAATCCGTTTGCCAAAAATAAGCTTTTTACGTCAAGCAGTTTAAGCAGAATCGTTTCACAAAAGTTGGGTAATTGATTAATTACCCAACTTTTGTGAAACACCCTGTATGATTTTTTAGAAAATTTCAAAATATGTAAAAAAACAAAATAAATTATGCGTGTCCAAGCCTTAAGCAAATAACAAATATTGTAATATTTGAGGGGCGTTTTCACCTTTTGGAATTTGAGATTCGAGAAACCCCTCCTTATCGAACCTCTACACCCTAAAGTCAATCCGTTTTCCAATAATCAGCTTTTTACGTAAAGCGCTTTAAGCAGGATCGTGATTAATCAATAACCAGATTTTTCGAAACACCCTGTATACATTTTTAAAAAATCTTAAAATATGTAAAAACAAAATAAAATATACGTGTTGAAGAGTTTTTCGGAAACTTGATCGTTTTTTAAATAAAAAATATTGTAATATTTGCGGGGTGGTTTCACCCCCTTGGAACTTGAATTTGGAAAAATCCCTTCTTATCGAACCTCTACACCCTAGAATTAACCTGTATGCCAAAATTGAGCTTCTTACGTTGAGTGGTTTGAGCAGGATCGTGATTAATCAGTGAGTCAGTCACTTAAGGATTTTATATATTAGTAGAGATAATCACTCATGTAAAGGTTCCTTGAAGGTGGCACTTTGAATTGTATACTACATCAGTTTTAATCATCTGCTGATGATGCTAACATGGTTAGCGAAACTCGCGTCCAGTGTAAAAGTAAAGTGTTTCGGTGTATTGTGGTGATTTAGTGTTTATTTTACTGTTGTAACACCAAAAAGTTCCAACCCCCAACTGTAATGTATACTACAGTTTACACCAGATAGGTTCATTAAAACCTTTGGCTAAACATATTAAGAAAGGAGTAATTGTAGACTATTAATTGTAATAGAGCTACCAGCGACGATAGACTGGTAATAGCGTCAATCAAAAAAGAAGAACCAGAAATTATCAGAGCTTTAAATGTCCTATATAATAAATATATTGAAGAAGAAATAACCCCCTCTCAGTGGAATAACGCAACCATCATTATTTTACACAAGAAAGGTGACGCTACATATCTTAAAAACTATATAAAGGCCGATCAGTCTTCTTAGCCAAGTATACAAATTATTTACCCAAATACCCACCAAGCGACTGACAAATAAAATAGACTCTTATATTTCGAGCGAACAGGCAGGGTTCCGATCAGGTTACGGAACAAATAACCATCTTCTAACAGTCAAGGTCTTTATCGATAAATGCACTGAGTATAATAGACCACTAATGCTTCTCTTCGTGGATTTTGGGAAGGCCTTCGATTCGGTAGGCAGTGGAAGCTTCTAGAGACATTAAGCGAGAGTCGTATTGATCATCGATACGCCGCAATCATAAGACATTATATTCTTCTGGTGTTTTTTTGTGAGGAAAATGTCAGAGAAGACAGTGTCCTGTTAAAACCCCATGACAATTCGAAGATTGCTCTTACTTGATGACTTAAATGAAGGAAAATCTTTGATTTTTTTCGGTCGTAAATCCTGAGAAATTTCTTCGAGTGTCTTGGACCGATAGAGGATTTACAATCCAAATAAGGATGGAGTTTTCCAAGTTCTTGAGTCCTGCTTCAAGTTGGTTTCCACTTGTGAAGCAGAACGGTTAGTTTAAGGAGTATAAAGGCCCGCATAGCCAACAATAGGTCCAAATACAAAGACAGTATCTAAATAGTATAATTGGAAATAGTTGAATAAGCTGAAAATGATGAATTGGAAGTCGATGACGACTTGACTATATTTAATAATTTTGTTGATTAACTATATAGTTGCATTTTGTTATATTTCTGTCTCATGTCAATTTTAAAAGGTTGCTGACATTGATGGTATTGCTAACACTGATACATATCTCTCTGATGAGTCTTGTTAAGTGCTTTTGATTTTTTTTATTCATGATTTATTTTTTTTTCAATTAATATCAAATATTTATGGCTACTGGTGATTAACTTTCACTATGCTCCTACTGGTTAGTGTCCATCATGCTAGAAAAATGAGATCGATAGGTTGTAAAATTGTTTTTATTGATACTAAATCGGGCGATGTTCACGCATAATTAATCAAATGGTGTGAAGAAAGGCTAAGAAAGAAAGTTAAAGCGCACATACAATATACTATTTATTTATACAGAGCGTAATCAAATTAGAATAATGTGCTTGTTATGCGGGCATGAAAAATTAATAGGGGAATAATTATTATACTTTGCTGTTACACACATGGATATGTATAATAATTGGTTTTATCAGTGTTTTAATAATTTCTTTAGGTTTTTTGTAATTCACATTCGACAACTATACCGGGTGCGCCTCAAAAGTGGCCCACCTCTATAACTTTTATATCTTTTTCAGGTAAAAAAACGAGATTTAGAGTATTAGTATATGACATATATTAGGATTGATTTACGGTATTCAATTGTTCTTGGTTACTTCTTGTTTCACCGGAAATGATTAAAACTTTTGCTTTTTAAATGGCACCCTCGGTATATTTCTAGTTAATTCTATAGAAAATGACACTCTGAATAGAATGACATAACGACATATGATATGTCAACTTTTGATATTTTCGCATATTTATGGTTTATTTGAAATTGTAACATGCGGTTCATGACAATTTGACTCGAAACACCAAGTGTGTGGTACCAAATTATTAAAAAAAAATGTTTTTTTTCCAAATATACTAATGAGCCACCCTCGTTCTATTTGAAAACATTGAGATATGTTAAAAATACGATTTGGACATCTTTTAATCGGCTAGGATAAGACGCAAAGAACATTAGACGATCAAATCTATTTTTCCGAAGGTGCCTTGATTAAAAATTGGTATTTTTAACACATAAAAAATCCGGTTGTTCTCATTTTTTTAATTTTCAAACTTAACTAACAAACTTAACAATAACTCATTGGTTATTTTGGACTTATTTGAAAAACGATAAAGAGAAAATATATTTCTTTTATCGAGATCTAACAGGTCTGAAAGGATTCGCACTTATTTAAGACTCACCCTGTATAATATTTTCGGAGCCAATCCAGATATTTTTATAAAATTTGGTACAAGTCTTTTCGCCAGTAAGGGGCATTTTTCGACAAAAAAATATTTTCTCAAATTTTCACCAGTGGCGTTCGTACTAAAAAGGTCAAACACGAATTTTACATACAAAACACCATCAGATTTTAGTAATTTCGCCATGCATTAATGGTTTTTATTTTCTTACGCGAAAACTGTTCGTCTGAAAAAAAAAGCAAAGAGACATAATTGGTTCTAAAATGAATTGGGATTCTAAAAACAGTTTTCTTTTATTTTAAGAAAAATCGTTACGTATAATTTTTTTTCCAGAATATTCAGCCGATACGTCGTATGGACACCACTGGTGAAAATTTGAGAAAATATTTTTTATCGAAAAATGCCCCTTAATAGTACCAAATTTCATAAAAAATATCGGGAGTGGTTTCAAAGATATTATTAAAAAACAATTTTTTTATTCTAAAACATTGACATCCTGTAGCTCAAAAACGAAGCATTGTAGAACACATGTTTATAATATGAACTTTTTGCCTTAAGTTTACTTGAAAAATCACCCAGTAAAATATCGGATACTTATTCAGAAACACCCTGTATAGAGAAGCCAAAAGAAATTTTAGTAACACACGACGGTATTTATAGTTAACATTAAATTAGTTACATTAAACATGATATTTTTTTGTATAATTATCAAATTTTTAAGTAATTTCATTTATTATTGTGAGAGGGCTAATTTCTTGAATAATTATTTTTGTAACTACGTAAACTATTATTATTTTAAAATTACTTTCATAGAGTCAAACAAGATTATTCAATAACGCATAATTCAACAGAAAAATTATTATGTGAGAGTTGTTTGAACTCTGACATCTTTTCCATTTCGATGCGAATACGCCCCAAGAAGTCTCAGAGAAATGAAAAACACGTTTTCCCTAACGAGAAAAGCGTGTATTGTTGTCACGACGCCTAATCTAAATAAGACTTTCATTTCCTCCATTGCATTCCTCGAAAACGATCTTCGAATCTCAACGGCCATTTCCTGGTCAGGATTCGCGAACGAAAACAACGCGTATTATTACAAAATAAACACATTCGCACGTTGCTTTTACCTCATGTATTAAATTTCAATAGTCATTCTTTATATAACTATCTAATTATTATTATATAAAAGGTAACATTTATTTTATTTTAAAGCTTTTACCTGCGAGAAGTGTAGGCAACGCAAATAACACGCTGTGATTTTACAGGTTGCATGTGTGCTCGAAATGTTAGTTTGACCGCCAAGTAACAGATGGCGCCACATGTTTAATTTTCAAACCTGCTGTGTTGTCCTGTTTTTTTAAATAAGTGCTATTCATAAGTATAAGAATTATGATAAATTTATTAAATTTTTATTCCGTACTAGCAAACAAAATACTGTTAAATTGTCATAAATATGAATATAAAATATAGTGTCAAAGTTGGGGTAAAAAAACAACCCCTTGATTAACCCTGTATAATATGCCAAATACTAAAGTTTATAAAAAAAACTGAGTTTACAAATTAAAATTGATATAATTATATACAGCTTGCTAAAAAATTCATGAAAATAGGGCTAAAAATAACAAAAAATACCAGTTTAAATTTGACAAAAATTTTCTCCGTTGCGTTTTTTTGCATCTGAGTGTATTAAGAAATGAATATAAAAGTATATTCAAATTGCATTTGACATTGTTGGGTACTTAAGAGGTTGAATTAACTACACCTAAAATATTTTTCGATAACCTAGTAATAAAAAAAACAATTACTGCGAACTTCATAGGAAGTACTGCTTTTTTCATTGATTTAATATAGTCCCTTTGAAGGAATATTTGAAGTAAATATTTAAACTAATTAAATAATAGTCACCTACCTTCCAAGACGTAAACGGTACTACCAACATCGCCCTCTCTAATGATAAGACTGCCTTGCTTGTACTCTTCTGGGTACATGCAGTCCACAATTTCTCGTATTTGGGTGAGTTCCAAGTTTTTCATAAAATCGTTGTCCAAAATTGCTGCCTTGATAAGATCTCGAGAACTGAAAGTAAAGATAAAACACATTAATTTATAGCAAAAACACTGAGTTCCTTAAATACGCATAATAATTGAATGTCTCTGATTATTGTAGTAACTCAAGACTGTATCTTGCGTCGGGGATACATTAATTAAATTATACAGGGTGAGTTTTAAATAAGTGCAAATATTTTCAGGGCTGATATATCTTAAAAATAGATAAAATAAACATATTTTCTCTTTACCGTCTTTCAAAGTCCAAAATAACCGAGACATTTTAATTTGAAAGTTTCCAAAAAAAATGATTTTTTGCTTAAATTTTGAGAACTATTGGATCTTTTTTGGGTTTCCTTTCTTGTAAATTTAATCTACTACCTCTGTTGCCATATTATCAAGAATATATGTTTTTTAACTGGAAAATAAAAAAAAATCATAAAATTCCAAATCTTCAAAAACAATTTCGCGAAAAAAACTCATTATCGTTTTTTGTGGTCGAAATATAAATAGATAACTGGAAATAAAACCTCAAACTGAAACAAGTTAAGAAACCTCCGACGCAAAACCCAAGAGACTGGAAATAAAACCTCAAACTGAAACAAGTTAAGAAACCTCCGACGCAAAACCCAAGAGACTTCTTAGTTTTAATAGAAACGACGAAAGGTATCTGTTATTAGTTATTATTATAACTAGTATTATACTAATACACTCACCGGCAAAAAAAACCGGCCACTAGAAACTAGGCCTAATTTTAAAGTTGGATTTCCCGCAAACCACTCATTAGATTTTGATGATTTTTTTTAAATTGCAAATTTTAATACCTTCTTAACGGATGCTACGTCAGCAACTTCTATTCCGAATTTATTTTGAGCATATACAGGGCACAACAATAAGGCGAAGTTTTTGCACGAAATTTGTAACACCCTGTAGGGTGCAGCAGCTGCAATAGCTATTGCTAAATCAAATCACATTGTAGCCTCATCTTTTGTGAGCATTTTATTTTTTTAATCACGACTTTATCTCTGTTTGTATTGGAGATAAGCTGCTTTATAACAAACGCCTCGAAAAAGCTTTAAAAACAAATCAAACATCAGAACGTAGGTAAGTTTAATCTGAAAACTAACTAAAACATGAAAATAAAAAAAAACAGATAAATAAGTTTTAAGGGACTAATATGTAGTGTCCACTCGCCTGGTGAAATTTCTCGTTTCCATATATTCCAGGCATCCTGGACTGTTGTCCGAAATATCCAGGGTATCGGAGAAATAACTTTGACTTCGGCCATCCTCAATTAAAGCCACAATACGAGCAACATCCGTTACAGATAATTGCATTTTTTAATTTGACAACCGTTGTTGTCATATTGCAAATACTCATAAATCCATTTTCGCCTATGTCGCCTTGATTATTTACACATAAAACTTTCTGCCTGTAAAGCATTTTTCCGAGACGTTCGTTTTAAAACAGCATATCTCCAATACAAAAAGAGATAATGTGGTGACTAAAAAAATAAAATGCTCACAAAAGATGAGGCTACAATGTGATTTAATTTAGCAATAGCTACTACCGCTGCTGCACCCTACAGGGTATTACAAAATTCGGGCAAAAAACTTCGTCTTATTGTTGTGCCCTGTATATGCTCAAAATAAATTCGGAATAAAAAATTCTGACGTAGCATCGTTTAAAAAGGAATTAATTTACAATTAAAAAAAAATCGTGGTGAGGTTTTTTGACTTGCTTCTGTTTGGGGTGTTTTTCCAGTTATCTTTATTTGGTATTAGGTATTATACTAATTGATAGGTGAGGGCCAACAGATGCCTCTTTTGCTTAAATGCAGCGGCCATAACGGAGCATATTCTGTATGAGTGTGCTGCATAATTCTTCAAGAAACGCCCAATGAGATGAGGGAAATAGCGCAACAAAAAATTATTAAGCAAAAGATCAAGCAGTAATAATCTACATAGGTAACATAGATTGTGTGTGTGTGTGTGTAAGCTTCATATTAACGTCTCAATTCTTCATCTACAGTCTGCACTTCAATAGCCCCGATAGGTCTGTAAACTTTACAGATATATCGCCCTTTTGAGTGTAAAGAGAGGTATATATAAATAGAAAAGATATATAGAGATGTAAACTTTATTCTTTTATTTCATTTGATATTATAGATTTGTTACTAAGAAATCCTTAACAGTTTATAACCATTTCTCAGTTTTTACAAGTATTTGTTTATCTAGATACATATTATCCATTATGTGAAGGATTTAAGCTTGTCTGCCTGCGTTTCGTGCACCGATGACGCAATCGTTCGCCATGATCTTCGAATAAATTCCCTTTTGACACGCGACGAATTTTAAAATCGTAAACCGAATTTTAATTGAGGTTTAGCGTCTCATAATGGCATGTCGAGGTGGAATAACAAATCGATTTCTAATTTATGGCCGTGTACTTTTTTTTACGTTTGATATTTCTTATTTTAATACCATCGCAATACTGATATTTCTCAATCTCATTATATTTTAGGTACCATGTAAACATATTCCATATTTCTTATTTTTATTATTAAAAAGCGCTTCGAAATTGTTTTAAACTACTTTATAGCTTATATATGTTTTAAACTACTTTTTTTATATATTCATTCGATGTTTTGCATAAATTTATATTATTTTTTCCATAGCAACTGTTAAAATTGCCTTATATCTTAAAGCCTTATATCTATCAAAAATAGTAGATAAAATAGTACTTTAACCGCAAGGGTAGATTAAATGATACTTTAACAGCGAGGATAGGTTAAAAACTTTACAAAATACCATTTTATCGTCTTGTATAAAAAATAACTAAATTAAATTAAATCAGTGCAAATATTTTCAGGGCTGGTAGATCTCGATAAAAGAAACATATTTTCTCTTTGCTACTTTTTCTTTACACCTAATATTATGTCTCTAGGTTCTGATTATTCCGATAGAAGACATTTAAGTGTTCTAAAAAAATTCCTAAGTTGGAAATATATTTTTTATGTTAGAAAAAAAAATACATTCTACTTAGTTATTTTGATTGTCTCCGATTATCAATAATTATAAATATTTAAGGAAATGAAATATTTAGATGTATTTGCCACCCACTTCAAAGTTAATATCAATGAATATTAAGTACTAAATATTTAAAAACTTATTTTAATTAAATGTAAATTATAAAATAATTATCATTCTCATATTTAAAGTAGCTTACTGAATAACGAATTTTTGTATTTTGCCCAGCCAATAAAAAAAACTCAATTTAATAGATAAAATACAGTTCTAATTCTTTTCAAGTTTTAGTCTTTAAAATACCTACTGGTACCATATGATCGAGAAAAAAAAACGGCGTCAAAGACAGCTCGGGAATGACAATTGATGATAATTTTAGCGAAGTCAAGCCCTAGATGTCATTTACTTGGCCCGTACTCTTCTTTATTTTTTAATGACGCTTACTATCTTAGTTAGTCTTAAGAACATTGTATTTTACTTTTATATTAAGTAAAAATGATTTTTAAATGGTTTAGTTTAAAATTCGAGAAAAAAAAATTCAAATGTTCTATCATTTCTTAATCTTTCTATAAATAGTGTTAATTTTTGATACGTTTTATGTCAATTTTTAGTAAATGAAGTCTAGAGATTGACTTCGCCAAAATTATCATCGATGTCATTCCCCAGCCATATTTGACGCTATTTTTTTCGATTTTATCGTATTACAAATTAAAAATAATCTGCATATAAAATACACACACAGGCAAAAAAAACAGCCACTAAAACTAGTCCCAATTTCAAAGTTGGATTTCTCGTGAACCACTCATTAGATTTTTTTAAATTGTAAATTAATTAAAAAATTAATTTACAGTGATTTAATTTTTTCTAAATTAATTCCTTTTTAACGGATTGTACGTCAGAAATTTTTATTCCGAATTTATTTTGAGCATATACAGAGCACAACAATAAGACGAAGTTTTTGCCCGAATATTGTAACACCCTATAGGGTGCAGCAGCTGTAGTAGCTATTGCTAAATCAAATCACATTGTAGCCTCATCTTTTGTGAGTATTTTGTTTTTTTTTAATCACGACATTATCTCTGTTTGTATTGGAGATGCGCTGCTTTAAAACGAACGTCTCGGAAAAATTCTTCGCAGGCAAAACCACGATTCCTCCGTGAAAAGGCCTTTAGTCCATTGCTCAATATCCCAATTCACATGTAAACGCGCAAACTTAAGACGTGCTCGACGATGTCTTGGAATTAGCCGGGGTCCTACGGGAGGCCTCCTTGCAGACAAGCTGCTTTCTTTTAGCCTTCTTCGGATTGTTCTCTCACTGACTTGAGTTCTATGTACGGCTTGTAGCAGATGTTCATTCTGAAACGCTGTAACTCTACGACTTTGTAAAGTATTCTGGACAATTAAGTGATTGTCAATTGCATTTGTCTTCCGTTTTTTTCCGGAACACACTTGCTGGTGAAATTTCTTGTTTCCATATATCGATTCCAGGAATCCTGGACTGTTGTTCGAGGTATACCCAGGGTATCGGACACATAACGTTGATTTCGGCCATCCTCAATTAAAGCCACGAGCAACATCCGTCACAGATAATGGCATTTTTTAATTTGACAACCGTTGTTGTCATATTGCAAATTTTCATAAATCCGTTTTCGCCTATATGAAATTTCTTCTTTCTTCCTTGATTATTTACACATAAAACTTTCTGCCTGCGAATCATTTGTCCGAGATGTTCGTTTTAAATAATGTCATGATTTAAAAAGCAAAATGGTCACAAAAGATGAGGCTACAATGTAATTTAATTTAGTAATAGCTACTACAGCTGCTGCACCCTACAGGGTGTTACAAAGTTCGGGCAAAAAACTCTGTCTTAAAGTTGTGCCCTGTATATGCTCAAAATAAATTCGGAATAAAAATTTCTGAAGTAGCATCCGTTAAGAAAGAATTAATTTACAATTTAAAAACAAAATCATCAAAATCTAATGAGTGGTTCGCGAGAAATTCAAGTTTGAAATTGAGACTAGTTTTTAGTGACCGGTTTTTTTGCCGGTGAGTTTATAATTTTAAATACAAATTAAAATTTCCAAATTTTCATCGTCTGCTTCTCACACTCAAATTAATTTTATATTTACCAATTACCCAATATTAATATTATTTTTTACACTTATATATTCCTGCACATATCTGTATCAAAAAAATTTTCCCAAACAACTGATTTTTATTTACATTACAAATGTTATTAACTTTATACAACCTATCCTAATATATTGTTAAATAATTGTTTAAGGCTCACTTAATATTCTAAATTAAATAATATTTCATGTAGGCACGAACCTGATATTGAAACAATGAATTTGCAAATTGTTTGTTTACACACATCTTGTTAACAATAATTTAGTACATTTCAAAACTATGTGATCTGGTTATTAACATACGACGATATGATGATCTATATTGAAATGAAAATTTTCCATATGTACTTAATGCAAAATACATTAATTGCTAAGAATTTAAATATCTTTTTAATATATCTGTGTATAAGTTGATACTTTATTGAAACGATAAGTATTAGACTGAAATACTAACACTTAAAAATTAAAATTATTACTTAGTTAAAAAATCAATTTTTAAATTAAGAGATACATTTTTCAGTGCTTCTTTACTTGAAAATTAATTTTGTCTATCCATTGTCTATTACAGGGTATATTGGATTTGGGTAAATACATTATACCCGGTATACATATACCCAAGTATACTTACTTCGATAATTTAGGGTTTTATTAAAAAAAATTATTAACAGTTTTTTGTTAAATTGAACATTAAAGAAACATCTAAGAATAAATAGTCAGAAAACCACCAGTTAGTAAATGAATGCACAAAATAGAGCACAATAGCCAATACATTCTATCATAAACACGACAGCACAACGTATATTTTAGGTGAATACCCTGATTTTATAATGATATTCCCCGACGACCGCATAGGAAATACCCGGTATAATACTAGGAATCTAGGATACACCAGTATATACCAGGAATATATCTACAATATTTCCTCAATGGGTGTAGACCCTACACCTCCTGGGTATATACCCAAATTTTATTTATGCCGCATCCACTTAGTATAATTGTCCGTTTCATGAACTTCGCGAACTGGTTAGGTTAGGTTAGGTTAGGTTCACGAACTGGTTGGTTTCAGTTCGCGAAGTGGATATCCATTTCATGAAACGGACAATTACACTAAGTGGGTGCGACATTTACACATTGGAAAAAGTATTTTTAAGAATAATTTGGTACCACTTATTTGGTATTTCGAGTCAAATTGTCGTTACATTTATGACCGTGACACTCAAGATTGAAATTTTAAATATGTAGCTATAGTAAACACCACGAATGTTTGGGAGTGATTCATCGGTCGCTACCATGTGAACTAATCTGTTCAAGGTCACATAAACTTAATTCCAGTGCCGTAGTGTTTCAAGTCATATAATAATCAATATATAATCTGTTGTAATTTGTTGTTTTAACTGTCAAAGTCTTGTCAAAACATATATTTTTTTGTAATAAATATAAAATGGAATGCCCCATTGGTCGCACTGCAAGCACACCAATGGACTGACGCACAAAAACGAATCAATCAAAGGAACGCGATATAGTATTGTCTTTGTCAATCACGCTAACATTTTAGAATAAGTAGGAGGAGCGCAGGCAGGTGATTAGACCGGGCCTTTAAAAACCTACGTCTGCGGTAAAAATTTACGTTTTTAATGTAAAAATGATAGCGCGCGTGTCGATTCTAACTTCATCAAGCGATAACTCACTCCCAAACATTCGTGGCGTTTGGTATACTACTTTTTAAGCGAAAATGTCAAAAGTTGTCATTCTATTCAGAATGCAGTTTTCTATCAAATGAAGTAAAAAATACCGAGTCATTTCCAGTGAAACTGAAAGCGAACAAAAACAATTATTATTATTGAATACGTCAATCAATTCTAATTTATGTCATATACTAATATACCAAATTTCGTTTTTTTATCTGAAAAAATAAGAATTTTATAAGGATGAACCACTTTTGAAAACCACTCATTATAGAAAATAAAGTTTGATTTGATATAGCCACGTGATTTAAATAAAATACATTTAAAAATATGCTTATTATGCGCAATATTGTTTCGATATGCAACTCGAAGCCCTGCTATAAATTAACCAACCAACTTGAGCGTGGTACCCGGTTTTCAGCATGTGGGCGATGTTTGTTTTAATTGGACGAGTCGTACATGGTACCCGATCAGATTGCATCACGTGAACCCTGCCACTTATCGCACGTTGAGTACCGGCCACTTACTTTCAGCATCGAGTTGTTTTTCTTGTTGTTTTGCAAAATGACGAAATAATTACAAAGGACCGGATAAATCATTCTTCAACAGAGTAAAAAGCAACATAAAATAATGTTTTTGTTAGAAAAAGTAAAAAATAAGAACAATTTGTAATGTAATATGAACATTGTGGACTTTTTAAAAATTTGAAAATGTCACATTATCTACCTTTCCTGTCATTTTTTATCTTATCTGATAGTCAAGCAGACTTAAGAGCGATCAAGTCAGTAATCATCAATTCGAAGTTGGTCAAAGAATATCTAAAGAAGCTGAACAAACTAGGTAAAGAAAATAAGTAAAAAATAAAGTAGTGAAAAAGCAAACAATCTAACTAAAAAAAGGAGCGAACACTTCACTAACCGGACCAGAACCGTTCTGCTTTCTAAATGGAAATCAAGTTAAAGCAGAACTCAACACCCAGGAAGTCTCTATCATAATCTGGAATGGAAATCCTCCAACGGTTTAAGATACTCGTAGAAATTTCTCTGGATTTACGACCGAGAAAAATCAAATATTTTTCTTAATTAAGTAAGAACATTCTCAAGATTATCATAGGATTTTTAACAGTACACTGCCTTCTGAATGAATATCTCAGCTAGTAGTCTGAAGCTAAGAAACAACGGCAAATGTGCAATGCGCCGAGACGACAACCATTCGTGCTATAAACTTTGATATGACTGATATCGGAGATGGAGACCTAACCTCTGTAAAACAGTCTCAGATACTAGCTTTTGTCAAAATGCTGATCCTCTGTGAAAAGTTGAAAAGTTACAACTCAAGAAAATAAAGTACAAGGCACAATAGAGCTATCATTGAGTTATCAATAGAGCTCTCTATCAATATATAAAGATCAACATCTAATGATAACTTGATAACCATAAGACAATAAGATGATCTAGAGTACTTAGTTGCTTACTGTGACGCAAGAGATTTATTATTAAATTTAGATAAGTGTGTATTTAGTTTATAGATTTAGAAAAAAAGACAGAGGCTCTGTAGATCACACTAATTTTTTGTTGAATAATATTAATTTAATAGATGTTTCTGAAATAAATTCTAAATTATTTTAGTAATAATAGTGAATTATACTCTACCACATGCAAAGATCTATTGTGGCATACAATAAAGATTTTTCTTTATCTAGTTCAATTAATCAAAAGCACCATTTATTTCATTTATATACCAATTATTACAACAATTATTTAGAAAAATAGCAAAACAGTTGCAATTGCCAATAAATTGAATCGATTTATTGATGATTGATAAGAAAACTATATTATATAAATAATTAAATTCCGCTTAGCCATAAAAAATCAGAACTACTTATACAATTACTTTTTTTTCGTGATAATTTACCAGTTGGCTAAATGTATGTCATTGGTAATTGGTAATAAGCAAATGGGTTAAAAGAAAATTAATGTAAATTTGTAAATAATCTTCAAATTCAAAAGACAATATTTGTTATTTCTTTATCGTGTATATGTCACAGTGAAAGTCGGCGATCCAGTAAATATTGACAATAATTAGGAAAACGTATTGGGCCAGTAAATGGGATATTTAAAAGAAATTTGTCGATTTTTACTAGTAATTGTTAGCAGTCGCTACTTCCTCTTAGAGATGCGAGACCTTGTCGTTGGTGGGGAAGGTCCTAGTCAGGTGCTAGGTGGAATTCCTTCTGGCACTTTGATTGGGTCTAAGGAGCACCTCGCTGTCTTATCCCTGGCAGTAGTGTCGTGGCCAGCGAATTGCACCAAGACGTATAACGATGCTGGATGGGACTACCCTGTCCATCATACCAGGCACCCTGTAGGGTCTGTAGTCGCATGTACCACGGGCAGAGGGTGTGGGTGTCATGGCTTAACCGCCAGGACCAAGAAGAGACAACCTCGCCAAAAATCTAAATCCTACGATGGCGGGACCAGGTCAAAGGGATGCGTGGCTAGATAGAAGGCTAGCCTTAACTGGTCTCAACCTTGGAGCACCAGGAAGCAACTCATTGTATTCTCGTCTCCCTTGCTTCTACATGCGGGGCTCTGAAGAGTTGGACCGACTAACCCATGTGGTATATCACCAGCTTTGATAGAACTCAAATGTAGAGGCATCGAGTTATCAACTCAAGAGAGGAGGGTCATAGTTATTATGTCTTCATAATAGGAATTGACCTCAAATCCAAGGAGGCAATAGATAAAGACAGTCCTCTATAGGAGGTAGATATCCTCGGAGGATGAACAGCTGTTATCAGAGGAGGATAAAAATTACCCTGACCGCCCCCCTAAAACAGAAAAATCCAAATCCCCATTATGATGAGTTATAGACAGTATGATGAGTTATAACTCAAGAAAGGAGGACAAAATAGACCTTCGCGGTTATTACCCCTCCCCCCTCTACTTATTCTACATTCTAGCAGTCGCTAGTATTAATATTTACTAGAAGCTGTCAATTAAAAACATTCTGTACAAGAGGAAGAGGGAGCGCGTTGGTGGATGTTAGAACAAATACAATTTTAAGAACACTGAACCTTCATATTTAAGGTAATCCACTCATTTTAAAATTACAAGAAAACTATAACAAAATAGAGGCACTAAAATTAATATATTTGTCTTTATACTTAACTTCAGAAACCATCAAACATCTAGCCGCCACCGGGTAACTGACTATCAATCGACACGAAGGTGCACGAATAGGTTTTGCTTGCTCTGGTTTCAACTTTTTTCGTGATTCTCTAGATTTTTTAAAATGTAAATCCGAATTTTATTGTCTTGAATGTCTTATGTCAAATTTTCAGTCGGCTACTCTATCCATCTACCTATCTACTACCAGCTCTGATCGTAATTTCCGGATTAGTAAGTTACGGGCAGACAGTTAAAATGCAAGTTACAATGCAATACAGTTAAGACAGTCAAAATGCAAAGCGAATTTGAATGCTAGTAAGCATTCACTATAGTAACCCAAGTAGCATTTGGACGTTATCTAACGTCGGGTATACGTCGCGTTCAATAAACCCGACGTCGGGTACCAACGTCGGTTCGACCGCCTGACGACCCTTTTTTGCACCTAAATGGGGAATACAGATAGATTCGGGTCGCCTCGACGTCCGTATCTGACCTAATAGGGAATGTAATTCTACCAATTACCAACGTCATATTACGTTGGATTTCAGTTACTTAAAATTCGTCGCTAAGCACTTACGTTACGTTTGGTTTCATATTCGCTACCCTAAAAACCTAACCAAACTACCTAATTACAAATGGATTCATAATCACTCCTCGAATAGAACTATAAGTGCCTACCTAATTTCATATTATAATAATTCTGAATCATTAATCCAGACATCAGTTTTGTCAACGGAAGTCACTTTTTTGATATATCTGATTAAAATACTCTGGAAAACAACGAGCGCCTTCAAAATTAGGTAGATTTATGAAATAAAAATATTTATAAAAAAGTAACTCGCAAATTATTTTTTTTTTATTTTCTAGCTGGTTTAATCATAAAACTGTACTGTGGTTCCCCCCAAACTCAACCTTATCAATATTATTCTATTAGAAATCGGAATGTGAATATAAATTTTAAAAACAAAAAACGATTTTAAAATGGCTGACAATCGGATACTTATTAAGAATGGCGGATTTCTGTGTCCGACTAAATATGAACTACCAATATACCAATTCCGACCGGGTCTCCAACATTAGTCGTCACACGACCGAAGTCATCAAACCGGACGACCGGCAATCGTTGACTTTATTATTATGACGTATATAATTCCAACGTACGCCACGTAACCTCACTTTGCGTATCAGTGATTTGTGGATTTGTGCAACTATATCTTAGTTTTTGTTTTCTCCTTAAAAAAAATGGGCAGCCACTTTTTTAAGATACTATATATCCAAATTTAAAAGAATTGGAACCAGTACCTCACATGTGGGCGGAGGATGGGGTCTGCTGGTTTCCTAAGCTAAAAAATGAAATTAAGATGCACCAGTGTAATGCAGCATCTCTTCCGGATAAAAAGCATTCATGGGTGGAGGCAAGACATCACTACTACTATTACTATTTTGCAAAAGCCTCGACCTCTTTCTGTAAAATGTAGATGAATGTCTAAAGGCCTTTTTAGTGTTTTTTTAGGCATAATAAAAAAATTAAGTTTGTTTACAAAAACTTTTTATTAGGTTATGTTCATGATGTTCATTAGGCCGGGTAGACGTCGGGCTAGTTCAAGTATATGTATGTCGTGCAAGCCAACGTGGGAACGACGTTGGGAAATTAATAAAAATGGTACGTTGTTACTTTGTACGTCGACAGATCGTTGGATTTACCGACGCGGACCAACGACGTCGCTTTTAATAGGAAAGCGACGTCACCGGTCGTATCACCAGTGCCCGACCTAAATTTGCACAAAGTCTGACGTCGCTTCAGGTCAGATTTAGTTCGAAGTCAGATAGATGCTACTTGGGAAGCTCCAATGGATGCATTTTAAAGAAGTTTGTTTCAAAATTAATTGTTGAACTTTCACTGGCGCATGGCGTAGTGAAATCGTACTCAATCTAGAATGCCACTTTATCTAAAGAAGAAAACATTCGACCAATGTGTACTACCAATCATTACCTATGCATAGCAAACCTGAAAAGTTAAATTGGACATTATAAGGAAACTGCAGGTCGCACAACGCGCAATGGAACGAAATATGCTGGGGATAACCAAGAGAGACCGTAAAAGAATAGAGTGAGTACGACAAAAGACCCAGGTAATAGATGTCATCCACTGAGTCAAATCCCTCAAGTGGCAATGGGCAGGACACTTGGCAAGAAGGATGGACAACAGATGGACCATAAAAATTACAGCATGGAACCCACGAGGAATTAAGAGACCTAGAAGAAGGACCAAATCTGAGTTGGGACCATGATATTTGGAAATTAGCAGGGATAACTTGGGACCGCATAGCCAACAATAGACAACCAATGGGTCCAACTATAAAGAGAGTATCTAAATATGTGAGGGAGGCTACACCATAATTTGAAGTGGTTGAATAAGCTGCTAATGATGATAAATTTTTTAATAAGCTTTATGATATTTAACACTGTCGAGACCATTTCACCTCATAAATAAAACAACTCTACACTTAAAAATATTTTAATAGCACACAATATGTAATCGTATATCTCGCGAGATAAAAACAATTACATCAATAAATATATTAAATGGATTTTGCATGGAAAAATACCAGTGATTAATGCAAAAACAGAAAGATAGACATTAGCACACACCGATGAAATGATTTAAATTAATAAAGATAAGGAATTTTTTATCACATAACATAATAAATTAACACACGGTTTCTTTATTTCGAATGTTTAAAAAATAATTTGCAAATATCTGAGTTACGTAAATTAAATTAGAGGACTTATTATACTTAAAGCAACGCTGTTTTAAATGAAGATAATAGATATAATATATATATAAACATAAAAATATAAACTGATTTTTGTAGTTTCTAACTTCAATCAAAGTATATAATTATTCATAGATATCAATTTATCAAAACATACTGTCTGCATGTTAATTGACATTGTTTCGACTTTGTACAGGGTGGGTCAAATTCGACGCTTTTAAATGGAAACACCCTTTTCTATAGGAGATAGACAAAAACTAATATCGGTGTCTGGAGCTCAATTTTTGTAAAAAAACATGATGGTGAAAACCGCATATCGATATCTGGTACCGTTTCGGAGTTACGGGGTGTTTTTCAAAAATATGCATTTTTAACAAATCGCTGTACTTTTTTGCTATGGAAAATGTTGTATTTTTATGAAAACATTTCCAAAGCACCTTTTTACGTAGAATTTAATGATTTAAGTATAATTTTATTAAAATTAATAATTTAAGAATTATCAACAGAAATTTTGATTTTTTATATGAAATACCCTGTATATCTTTAATTTATTGAAAATAATTTAAAATTACCTTTCCAAAAATATAACACACTTGATATTTTGCTCGATTCCTCTTGGAGATATAGAGTATACAAAAATTCGCCAGCTTTAAATAAGTAGATGCTTTGAATGGCACCGGCTGCAATGCAAAAAAATTCTAGCAGTGAGCATCAATTAAAACGAAAGTAATATTTGCTATGAGAGATGCAGAATTTTATAACAATTTAAAATATATTTAACCAACATCAACACATTTGAACTATATCTGATAACAATAAAAATAAATAGCAAACCAAGACATGAGATTTTGCTGCCGGTGTTCGACATATCGAGCGTCTTCTGTTATGGACAGACGGGGCAGTTTTTGAACATTTCTCGCGGAATTCATTAACTCAGTGGGGGTGAAAGATACCCTCTCATAACTGCTAAGTATTTCTAATTCTTGTCTAGATTATACGGAAGAATATGGAACCTTTATTCTTCCGCAAATATATCCATAGGATTACTTATATCTCGACGGCTAACAACTGGGATCTTGGTTAGCTCTTCAATTATTCTTGAAATTGGCTGCAAAATTTGCTCATAACTTCAGTGTTCTGAGGCGGTGCCTCGTCTTGCTGGAAAAATATGTTTTCGAGTTCCATTAAGGGCATATCATCAATAAGGGGTCCAAAGCCTAGTTAAAAGTGGCGAACTTTTAAAAACTCTGTATTTCGAAGGGGAATATAACAAAATATCAAGTGTGCTATATTTTTTGAAAGGTAATTTTAAATTCTTTTCGGTTAATTAAAAATATAGAGGGTGTCCCAAATAAAAAATCAATTTTTTTGTTGATAACTTAAATTATTAATTTTAAAAAAATTATACTTATACCATTAAATTCTACGTAGAAAGGTGCTTTGGAAATGTTTTCATAGAAATACAAAATTTTCCATAGCAAAAAAGTTACAGCGATTTGTTAAATATGCACATTTTTGAAAAACACCCCCTAACTCCGAAACGGTAACAGATATTGATGTGCGGTTTTCACCATCATGTTTTTGATGAAAATTGAGCTCCAGACACTGATATTACTTTTCGTCTATCTGCTATAGAAAGGGGTGTTTTCATTTAAAAGCATCGAATTTGACCCAGCCTGTACAATATAAAAATACCAGAAATATAATGAAGAATTATTTGGTCTTATCGCTAAAGCTTTTGTCAACTTTTGTGCTGTTTTTAAACAATTACATGCATTTCTATTATAGTAAAACTATTTAAATATTTTCAAGCAAATATTGGTATTCCTTTTTAAGAAATATAAATATGCACTTTTGCTAAAAAGTACATACTTTTATAAGACTATTTATATTAATTTATATGCATTTTTTGCCGAAATTTACAACAAATTTGATAAGTAAAAACAGGAGGACTGTCAAAGGCTTAAGAGGCATCTAAATCCGATGAGATTGACGGACGAATCCATGTGACGATTTTGTCGATCTGAAGAGGAAACAACAGAACACTTTTTGTACCACTGGTACACGGAACCTGGTAGATGTGTGAATTTTTCTATTAGGAAATGATAAGGCATTGACAATGAGCTATATGGAGGTATCCAAGATATTAGACTTTTCGAAAAGAATATGACAGGAAAATGCAGCCTAGAGCTCAGAAGAGGATCACAACATAGATCAGAAAATGTTGCAGTGGAACAGGCCGAAAGCCACCTCAAAAATATAATCATTTTTATGTATTTTAATTGTCTCTACATTTTATTTTTTAAACTTTTCTTTAAATTTCTGTATTATTAGTATATTTTCAAGAAATAATTTTTATTATTTTCATCATAAATTTTGTAGAAATTAATATATCTAATCATAATAATTTTATCTATTAGCATTATGAAAATATTAAGTGATTTCATTCATATTTATAAAAATAACAATTACATTATCAATTACTAATAAAAAACTAAAAAGTCAAAAGCTTAACACAGATTAAAATAATAAACTGGAAAAATTATTTTAGTAGCACCTAATACTTACAAAAAAATTTCAACCAACAAATTGGTATACAGGGTGTCCTAAGCTGAGCGTGCGTTAGAAGTTTCTAGAGAACTATAATACCTAGATCGGAGATTTTTTGCACATCATTGTTTCACAACGAGATCTATCGATTAAAAATATTATCAATATGGCGGCACTTCCGGAAACACCGGAAGTTCACAGTAACTTTCTTATTTTAAATTGGTGCCCCCATTTTTTATTACATACTTAAATTCTATGTAAAATTTATGAATTTTGATATTAATATTCTATACCTAACTAACCGTTTGTGAGAAAAAAAAATTTAAAATTTTTGGAGGAATAAAACTGCCTGTCGAAAAAAATTGTATAGCCTAAACGTCAAATTTATTGATTAACGCAGTCACTGTGACATAAAGAGAAGACATGTGGCTATCTACTTAAAAAATTAAATTTTTCCAGTGTCCTATAATAATGGTGGTAGCTGTTATTGAATTGGGCGATTAAAAATTATTATAAATCATTTTTTTCAATGGAAAACCCACTTTTTTTGTGTGTTGATACCCTGTATATGTATATAAATAATTAATAAATATTAAATAAAGATCAAAAAATCCCAAAAAATAAGAACAGCAAAATGTTAAGAACAGCAATAAAATAACACAGTATTTAAAGAATTAAAAATAATTTGTTTTTACAAGCGTATATATTATGAAAATATTCCAAAATTTTAAAAAGATCTATTGATTATTATCAGTTATTAATAAATTTACAACATATAGAATTGCAGTATATCAACTTATTATATCACATTGTGAAATAAATTAAGTTCATACATTTTGCCTTTTTCTTTTGTAAATAAAAATACGAGTAAGGAAGAATAAAAAATAAAAATCACAAAATAATTAATAATAAATAGTGAACGAATGAATCTGTGATTGGTTCCTTACATGAAATATCGTTGAAATATTTGTATTTTAATAAAAACAATGCTTTTAGATGTTTCAAGTTTAATAAGAATATTATAGTTTTAAGAATCTCTTGAAAAAGACTAAAAACCGAAACATATGTAGAGATAAAATTGATAATCATTGAACTTAAAGCACCTAAAAGCGCATTTTGTTAAATTACTATGTATCGTGTATAATATCGTGTATAATATCGTGTATAATAAATTTCAAATTTAAAAAAAATACGATGTACTTAAACAGCCGTTAAACGGTAGCCTACTAAAATGCCGTTAATAGATATTGTGACGTCGTTCATGTCGGCGGAAAGCAATGCCTAGCTATAAGCATTTTGCAAGAGCACCTGTGGCTCCGTGGCTGAGGCTATCGCTTCGTGAACGAATGGTCCGTGGTTCAAATCTCACGCCGATCAAGACTTTTTTATATTTTTTTTTGCTTATAGCGTGATCTTATTGCATTGGTTTCACTCTTTTTGATTGGATTGGTTTAGTTATTTAGCGGGTTGGTTATCGTAGTTATTTGGAGGGTGTTAATTCATTGGTTAGTTGGTTATTTGGTGGGGTTGGTTGGTTTTTACTAATTTATATTTGTTTTTTATATTTTTTTATCAGTGTCGAGGTTAGTTGCGTTGGTTAAGTTGGTTATTTGGTGGGGTGGATAGCGTTGGTTAGTCCTTATAAAATTCCTATATTTCATAAAGCCTTCAAGTGCGTCACATCAACATTAGCGTAACTAGCAATTTATCCTGGGGTGGGCGGGGGGCCTGGGATTGAGCCCAAGGGGGGCCTAGGGCTTTTGTTTTTTTAAAAATGAAATATAATTTTAAAAAACACATTTTTTGAATAAAACTATCTATCAATAAATTTCATAGACTTGGTTATCAAACCGTGTTCCCGTAGATTACTTAAATACCTACAAATTTTCTAAAAAAAAAATAAAAATTAACACATTTTAACCTAACCTAACCTAACTAAACAAAATAATATTAACTAAACAAAACTAGAAAACGTCATTTTACTGCATCACGAGCAAATAAAAATTAACACGTAGCCAAGAGTCATAATTCAGGATTTCTCTGGGGGGTGTCCAGCAGTACCTGAAAGGGCCCGGCACCCCCGGGCACCCCTGTTGTTACGCCAATGGACATTAACGACGTCATACCTATTAACGGCATTTTAGTAAGCTACCGTTTAACGGCAGTTTAAGTACAGAATAACGCTAGTCAGTTTATAGTAAAGCATAAAAATAATTGCAATGGTAACATAACATAATTTTCAGACTCACCGTATTGTTTTGGGTATTTTCTTTATTTGCAGATCACTCTTGCTGATATTCACTGGCTCAGCACTGATACCTTCCCTCTTAATTCTGGCTTCTTGAGTTTGCACTGGAGGTACTTCTATGTGAAGTTCATTCTTCTCACTTCCGGTACTGTTGTTATTGTTAGGCCAAATATCATCACCCAGCGATAATTGCTTAGTTATGATTTTCTGAGTGATTGGTCTAACGACCTGCCTAAATTTATCTATTTCATTTTGAAGGTATTTAATTAAAAGTTCTTTATCTTCGAGTTTTCTTTCAAGTTGTTCGATGATACTATCTTTTTTAGAGAGTTCTTTGCACTTTTCTTCAAGTAGTAGTTTATAGTTTTGGATGATTTCCACTTCGCGGGGTGACATTTTCTTTGATCGATGCACTAATTTAGTTACAAAACCGTAGCAGCTCATTTTAGTTGTAAACAATGTTCATGGTTCGACACAAGCACACTTTTGAGTTAATTTAGAACTAGAATTAAATAAATAAACATAAGCTAATGTTAAAAGTAGACGTTTTTCAGTTCATTGTTACTTAATCACTGATACACCACATACTAAACTTTTATCTCGATTTTTTGTTAAATGACTAAATTTTTGATAACGATAATTGTTGATACCCTTAATTTTTAATTGTCTTATTATTTTCTTATATTACAGTGGGTAGGTTTGAAAATCTGGTAACATCACCCATCAGCATAATGTCAATAAAATTAGCGTTAAAAACTAGAAAGTCATAGACGAAGAGATTATGGATATTTTGTGTGAAATACTTAGAATTTTAGTATTTTTGCTCTATTTTAGTAATGTTAAAATTCAAAACAAAGTATATGCCCTTATATTTTGGAGAGTATAGGTATATATTGGCAGCAACTGTTATATTAGATATAAATTAGTTTTATATTTTAATTTAATGGCGTAATATAAAAACATTTAATTGCAACAGAAATATACTATAGATAGATCTTACAAAGTAATCCAATAAAAATAAATGTGCGATATCTATTTAGGTTAATATTGAGTACTTGCTAAATTAATATATCTTAGACATGAAGCAGTATAAATAATATTGAATAGCGAAGTACGAAGGCTTTATCCTTCGATTTTATGTTTGGCATTTCAAGCATTATTTTCCCATTAACGATCGTGGAATATTTTATAAAGACTAATATCAAGCATAATAATAAAATTGAAAATACAACCGTGAACTAAATGGTAGTGTTAAGTTTATTATTTTTACTTTGAAGAAAGCTATAGGATTGAACTTTTTCTGATATCTTCAAATATTCTTCCTAATAACATGATTTATATACAAAAAAGATACATCTAATATATAAAATTCTCGTGTCACAGTTTTAGTTGCCTAAGCTTCATTCAGAACCTGGCAATTAGTGAAATACATTAGTGGTTTCAATTAGCGTAGAAGTTTGTTCCTTTAATTTCAATGTGAGCATTTAGAACGTCAACTTTAGTGGTCGATATTTTCAATTAGTAGAAAAAGTTTACTTTTTTAACTTTTAACTTTTCAACTAATTATACTTAAAAATTTGCGAGAAATGTCATTTTGGCCTTTGATTATCTTCCGTCAAGAGAAATTGTGGATAGAAATCAAAAGTTGATTGTTTTATAAGCTAAATATTAAGCTATCTCTTTGGATACAATTGACTAAAGCAAACTGTGGCTAGGATATTCTATTAACTTTAATTATGTTTTTTTAAAAAGTGTGAATGATCGTAAACTAAAGAGTATAAAGTGTAATTGAAACCACTAATTTATTCCACTAATTGCGAGGTTTTGAATGAAGATTCAGCAGGACTGAGAATAGGTTGTTATCTATTAATAGGTTGTTATATATTTTAATTTTAATTTTTTTATGATGTGACATTAAAAATACACACAACCCTAAATTTTCACCATCCTACCATCAACTCCTATTTTTTAATAGCGATATTAGTAATTCAATAATTTTTTCAGCCCAGTAAATAAAAATGACTAGTCCCATGAAAAAAATAGTTATATGGCAAAACAACGTTTGCGCAGTCAGCTAGAAAGACATAAATATCGAATAGTGTACTACATACCATTTTTCTAGATTTTTAGTCGTTATTTACTCGAAACTTAATGAAACATCGATGAAAATTTAGAAAAAATGCAATAATTTTTTGTTTCAATGTACCCAAACATGCTTAGGACTAAGAAACTAGAAAAACAAATTGTACAAATTTTCCCGAAACTCATAAAATAAATTGGAACTCTTCGAATTATTAATCATAAACTGTTAAAATTATTGTGTATTGAAGTTTGACAATAGGCCGTATTCATAAAGAAGAGCATTTACTTTTACTTGTAGAAATCGAAGCATTAGGCGGTATTTTTAAAAACGAAGCCGTACCTTCTGCTTTCAAAAAATGAAGCAATTCCTTCAAGGTATATGCATAAAGAAAAGTGAAGGAAAAGGTAAGTCTTCCATGGATTTGCTTTAAAGTAAAAGGTCTTTTGTTTTTCGTATTTATGAAAAGAAGCATTTGCTTAAAAAATAAAGGTTTTACTTCTAAAAAAAGGAATCTAGGTTCACAACAACTTTTCTCACTCTTTTCAGTAGTTGGCCAACTATCAAACAGCTCGGAATGTAAAAAATGTCTATTTGTAGGTAACATCTACCTAGTAATCTTTGGTTGTGTGGTTTCAGTGTTGTGTTTGTTATGGATAATATGGTGCATTTACATACAAGAAAATACTACAAACCAAGACATACGCCACGTGAATCAGATTTCAAAACGTTAGTTAGATTTGAGGAGAATGTGGTGTGGTTGGCGGACCACTTTCTTGATGCGAATCTTGAAACACGTGGAGCAGCCCTCTATCACCTGTGCAGAAAATGAAAGTATTTCTGCGTTATTGGATTTCAGAGCGGAATTGCTGAAGAATTGGGATGTACGCAGCCCACAGTGTCTAGAATATTTCATGAGGTGCTTGAGCAGCTTGTACAACAGGCTGACGAATGGATTCGGTTCCCAAACACAGAAAATCAAATCATGCAGGCCAAAGAAAAGTGGTTGACCAGGTTCCATTTCCCAACAGCCATTGGGTTATTAGAATTTTTTAGAATTAGAATTAAACCCCATGCTGTTAATAACCCCAAGAATTAAAAAAATTCTTGGGGTTATTAACAGCATGCACATTCATATTGAAAAGCCAGCCGAATTTGGAGACGATAAATCTAAAAGGTTTTAGCAGTGTTAATGTGCAGGCCACATGCGACCAGAATTGTGTTATATACTAGTATAGATGCAAGTTCGCCTGGATCAGTTTATGATTCTCGTATATGGAAGAATTCGGCAGTATGTGAAGTCATGAACAGGACAAGAAACACTATACTACTAGGGGGCAGTGGATATGGTATAATGTCATGTCTCATGACTCCCTATCCCAACCCCCTCTAGGAATATCAGAGCGAATCTATCTTATATCAGCTTAAATCAGAGCGAGTTGTGATTGAGCATATATTTGGGCAACTGAAACGACGACTTCCTATTCTAAAGTATGGATGCAGAGTGAAATTTACCAGTATTCCTAAAGTTATAATTGTATCTCTGTACCTTTTACTTTATTTATCCAAAGCATTTCCTTGCAAGGAAAATGTAGAGATTATAAATACGAATTGTAGTAAAAACCTTTTACTTCTACCTTTTACTTGAAAAACCCTCTTTCGGTTCGACGAAATAAACGTGCAGTGGTTAGCCGACTACTTCATTGGCGAGAATCTGGAAACCAGGTGAGGGGCGCTTTTGCCAGTACAGAAAATGAAAGTGTTTTACGGTACATGGCAGATCCGGGTTTCCAGAGCGGTATAAGTGAGGAACTGGGATGTACACAGTCTACAGTCTCCAGGATTGTCGATACCACTCTCCGTCTCATTGTGGACAAGGCGGCTGACTGGATTAAGTTCCCGTCGATCAAAAATGAAGTTATGGAAGCCAAAGTGAAATGGTCAACAAAAAAAAAATCCGACTGCAATAGGAGCTATCGACTGTACGCATGATAAAATTAAAAAGCCGCGTCTATTTGGAGATGAATATGTAAACCGCAAGAATTATGCTAGTATTAATGTTCAAGACATATGTGATCAAAATTATGTTTTCATGAATATCGATGCACGGTGGCCCGGCTCTGTGCATGACAGTCGAATTTGGAAAAATTCTTCTGTTCTTGAAATTATGCGGCGGACGACTAATACGGTGTTGTTGGGAGACAGTGGCTATGGTATAATGTCCTGGTGAATAGAAACAGTTTCGTAGGCTATTAGCGATATACCGGTTGATAAAAATGTGGTATTATTTTCCCGAATATTTTAAAACACGGGTCTTTGTTTGTTCTCTGCGTATACATATAATTTGATTTTTGAAAAATATGCATATAAATATTAAATAAAAATAACATTTGTGTTTCTATTCACCTGCTATTCGGGAGAATAGAAACACACATTGATGTTAAGGTTTTTATCTATTCTATTTCCAACAAGGTGATTAGAAACAGTAAATTATTACATATTTAAGTAGGTTTAACAATAATTAACAATACATATAATATAACAACTTACATGTACCAGCTTATGTATTACTTTAAAAATAAATATTTTATTTATTAAGTTTTCGCGCCATACAAAATAGGTGATAAATCGATCTCACATTTATTGATCAGCTGATTGACAGAAACAATGCTGCCACAGATAAAAATATAGTTTTTACATTTTATTGTGTATTACCAATGATAGAAAAATTAGATATGTCGACTCTTTTTACTTTGAATATTTTTAATCGTGATTTGATTTTTTTCAGAAATGTTGTTTCTTTTCACCACTATGTTTCTATTCCCCCCATTTTACGGTACCAGCAAACACTCTAACCTAACCTAACCTAACATAATATCTTAAACAATTTGATTGTGTTAATAATCGACGAACGCATTTAAAGTTAAATTTAACTCAAATAAAAACCCAGCGATGATTTAATAATGGTCTAAAAATAGACAAGAACCACATGTCAAACTGTTTGGTAAAATTAAATTCGTTAATTGTATTCTAATAATTGAAAGCTTCTCCAGCGATGCTCGTGGCTGATACGATAGTTACAGCGTTTTCTAATTGCTTCGCCCACATGACCGTCATAAGGATTTAGACCATAAAACGTAATTGAAAATAATGGAACGTTTAAAAATCATGTAGAAATGGTTAAAAATAGATTGTATTTTTACGGTGTCTATTAAGAAATGTCATTAAAATAATCGTAGTATTAAAATAACACCTCATGGTACTTACATCTCTTGAATATGGGTGTAGCAAACCCGAAATGGCCTAGCTTAAAAATTAACTCACTTTACTACAACTTGGATTCTTATCTTATAAATATTGTTGTGATGAATATAATCAGATTAAAAAATTTAAAAAATCAGGGTCGGACTTTAAATAATAATTAAATACATAGTTTTGTTCTTGTTAAGGTACCCAAAGCAAAAAAAAGTACAGAGTGTAGCATATCATTGTACTCAGGAGATCGATTTCTTTCAAAAACTGAAATAAAAAATACAGGTCCGTATTTAAAAAAATTAAGTCGGCTTCTGTATCTCACAAATTACCAGCTAATTTAAAAATATAAAAATACTATCAAATAGCTCTGATAAAGTGGCTATGAGAATGTGCAATTAGTTTGTTGATTTTCTAAAAAGTAATGATAGGAAAAAAATCCGTTCCAAAAAACTCAGCAATCCTTGAAATTTTTAAAACTTTTTTGATGGCATCTTGGTGAACATTCCAAGGCGGCAGGTTAGCCCCAATTTAACAATCTTCGTATCTATTACGGTTTCCGAGATACCAATGCTCGTACTTCGAATTTGTAGCACCCTGTATATACCAGAGGCTAATATTCCCTATGAGCGTATAAGTGTAGTCGTTTATACAGAGCATATCTCTTTAAAAACAAGAACTCCACCTCAAGTGTTTGATCCGCATTCCCTACTCGTAATACGCGAGCTAAATTTTTTCTCAGCAAAAAAAATCACTGCAGGTTTATTTTTCCAATTTTCCAGTCCAAACAGAGCTGCACTATAACGCATAATAAAGCCATTAAAACGCGGCGTTGCTCAATGCCGGCCACACCCACCGCGAGCTGCTCGACTTGAAAATATCCCCGAGCATAAGCGAAAGAAACAAGCGAAGAAAAAAAGGAGAAGCCGCTTCGATTTTGGCCAATTACCGACAACGTTTGCGCTCATAAATATCGGCAATTAATGCGGACAGTATGGCGTCATAAAAATGTCGCGGAGGCGCTCCCTTACGGCCGCCATAGTCATTACAACGGTATATGTCGCTGATAATAGCGTTTATCTTTTTCGGAAACTACGTAAAACATGTTTTTTATATGAGACGTCATTTTTGAATGGCGATTTTTATCAGTTTGTGTCCGGCAAGGTTTGAGGGACGTTTATCCAGTACAAACCTGTAAAAATGTTTTTTTATATATATATTCGGGTCAGAGCGTCCTACGACGTTTTCCGATGCCTAACTTCCACCCTGTGCGATTTTCCCATTGATCTTCGGCCAGATTTTTCTCGCTCATCGATTTTCTTATTCCTTCCATCCATGTTTTCTTGGGACGTCCTCTCTTTTGTTTACCAGATGGTATCCAATAAAATACTTATTTTGGAATTCCTTCATTGTGCATTAATTGTTTTTGTCCTATATCATTCACTATTGTTCCATCTATTCCCATCTGTCGTCTAATGTCTTCATTTCTGGTTTTATCTTTCCGTGAAATTCTCATTGCTCTTCTAATCGCGTCCATTTCTGTTGTCTCTAATTTCCTTTTATTCCTTTCAGTGAGTCGCCCATGTTTCACATCCATAGAGTAATATACTTTTAACTAGTGTCTTGTATATATATTATATTTCTTGTTCTTTGTAATTTCAGTGCTCCATAGAATGCCATTTATGCATCTGATAACTTTTCGTGCCTGTATTACTCTGTTGTTAATTTCTCTATTGTCCGTTCCATCTCCTGTAAATATCGAATCCAGGTACCTGTAATCTTCACATGCATTAAATTCCATATTATTGTCGAAAATAAGATTTTCTATATTGGATCCAATTGGAAGGTATTTACTTTTTTTCTGTATTTACTAAATTTTTTTTAATGTTAAAATTTAAAGTTTGAAACTTGTAATTTTAGGCTTGTTACTTTGAGAAAAAAGTTGCAAATTAGTTTACTCCCCCTACAATCAGTTTCCAACTAAAATAAAACTGCTGGACGCACACGCATGCAACTCATTCTAAATCAGTTTCAATCAGTTGGTGTAGCAGATCAATTAAAAAATGCAATGTCAAATTCCGAATATTGAGAATCAGATGATGATTAATTATCATCATCCTCATTCATTATCATAAATACCGCAGACAACGCAGGACTCATAGATGCTTTCTCTATCACGTAGTTTTTGGAGTACCACAGAAAGAAAATAATTATAGAGTTCATCGTATTTCTCAACCTCTCCGACACATTGTATGTTCACTTCCATTTTGAAATATATAAAATAACCACGTGGAAATCACTTGAATACGGGCAACTTTAAAATTGCAACGGAACTGCCATCGCGGAAAATGGTCGCGAACAACAGATTTTTGACTGATTGCAAACTAGTTCCATTCGAATCGCTTCGTGTATGGCTTTACACTTCTATATGTTACCGAAGTTGTAAAATAGTTGCAAGTTCAACCAATTTGCAACTTTTGTCACAAAACAGTAGCACCGTTGGCCCTGCGACTTAGGCTATGCATGGAGCACGATATAGAAACTTTTTGGAGAAGCTTTATACTCTGTGGCAATATGAAGAGAATAGAAATGAACATATTGCCTAAACAAGAAAAATACTTAACGTTTTAGGAGGAATATATCCAACCGGTTATCAGAAGTCAAAATCAGAAATTATGTTAATAACTGAATCTCACTAAATCAGAATACTTAGATCTTTTGCACCCAGTAGAGATACTTCAATAAGTTGAAGACGGGAAGCCCAAATTTATTGCCTTTTTATTGAGAAAAATAATAGAAGAAAAGTCTTTTCACTGATTCTATTCATTCCAAAAATCTATTCCTCATAGTCGGATCAGGATCATCATTTTCAGCTTATTTAACCATTTTCAATTATGGTGTAGCTTTCATCATATATTTAGATACTCTCTTTGTATTTGAACCCATTGTTGTATATTGTTGACTATGCGGGCCCAAGCCGGGCAAATTAGCAGGGATAACTATGGATGACATCTATTACCTGGGTCTTTTGTCGTATTCACTCCATTCTTTTACGGTCTCTCTAGGTTATTTTCAGCATATTTAGTTTCATTGAGCGTTGTGCGACCTGCAGTTTCCTTATGTTGTCCGTTTTAAATGTTCAGGTTTCGCATGCAGAGGTCATGACTGGTAGTACACATTGGTCGAATGTTTTCTTTTTTAGATAAAGTGGCATTCCAGATTTGAGTATGACTGGGTTTCTTCCATAAGTACTCCATGTTAACTTTATTCGTAACTTGCAACATACGTATGTATGTTGTCCGTTTCAAAAATTTGGAAATCAATTTTAATCTTCCTTCTACTAATCTAATTCTTATAAAAAAATGCCTACACATTTGTTCCTGTTAGCAGTACAATATTACGATTATTTTAATTCAAATTTAGATATAATTTGATGTTATACATGACACATCTTCTGGCAATTATCTATGGGGGCTATTCTATAATGCTGTTACACAAGCCTCCACACCCCAATCTACAGGTGTATTCCGTTTTTCTTCTTCTTCTTACAGTGCCATACTCTATATAGAGCGTCGGCTACCTCTCGCAGGTACTTGTGATGTGTGTCATCAGTGTTTCACCAGTACACGGGACCTACAGTTTATTGCCGAATCCGAACGGCACTATTTGAGAGGCTGTACAAGGCAAATATACTCAAGGTGGTTTGCCATTGCCTTCCTTGAGGTGGCGGCTCGTTGGTCGCTCTATTTAGATAAATAAATATCTTTATTTAAATAAATAAAGCGACCGTACTGGCTGGGGATCGAACCCAGTACCTTCGACTCCGCAGATCGACACACTAACGCTGGAGCTACGGCCGGCCACAATTCGGATTTTAATGAAAGGTTTAAGATAGTGGTTTGGAAAAATCAAACTGTTAGCCAGAGTGCCAAAATAATGTAAGCTTTTTACTTTTTAGTTCACGTTTTCAAACCATATTTCTATGAATTTATAATTTCTTAGAGTTTTATTTACTTACTGTTTTCTTCCTACTTTTTTTGTTTTAATTTTATTGTAACCGTATATCCGAGGTTATCCAATTAGCGGTTAACACATAATGAGCTCCAGTTTTTTTTTCGGTGTACGAATATGGTTCGTCGTTGTAAACATGGTCAATTTGTATGGAACATTAACCGGTAGCTCGATGGATTCGAGCTAATGAGCTGTTAAATGCGAACGTGATACGCGATCCATTATCGACCTCAGTCTTAAACAATTTACTGGTGACGTTTATTGAGCGTTAAATAAATCACATGAGCCGATTGTTGCATTTCTGCCGTCCACGGTCTTTATTGGCTGTGAAATAGGAATTATGGTATCTAATTTGTTTATATTAGATCAATTTGCAGCCTAATGTATAGATTAATACATCAGATTTATTTCTATTTATGCTGAAAAATAACTTATAACAATTATTGACTTAAAAAAGTAAAGTAAAGATTTCAGTTAACGTCTTCTTTTTGCTGCCAGGGCTAATCTGGACGGGGCCTACTTTTTTTACGCGGAATCCGAACCGCTGTCCTCGACCATATCATGGTCAATGGCCTACCGACTTGGCAAGTGTCTAAATCAACTCTTACTCACGAGATATACAGGGTGGTCCGAACTGTATTCCGGAAACTTCGGCAGCCTATTTTACAGATAAAAAAAAAGTAAAAATTATGTCCTAAAATGATTAGTTTCGGAGATACAGGGTGTAGAAGTTTCATTTTTATTTCGATTTTTTCCAAATAATTCCTGAAGTAACGTCAATATTTGGATTAAAATTGGTGTCTGGGAGTTTTTTGACATGAGAAATTTGATTTTGATGTCAATATGACTCCTAGTAGTCGAGGGCGCCATCTACATATTTTTTAACTGGTTTGAAGAGTAATAACTTTTCTTCCGTACCTGTATAGAACTACTCAGTAAAAAAATATACATTTACGAGGTTTTTTATACGTGAAAAAGGTTTCTTGAAAAAAGGTCTCTTGGTAAAAATCGCTACGAGTAATGGGTTTCGAGATATTTGGAATCGAAATTATCAATACCTGTCATCATTGACATAAATTAAACATGTTGGCTAAATAGTTATTAGACTGAAATCATGAATTTGAAATGTTTTGTACCAAAAATTCAACAGAAACTGTTTTATCATCATTTTTTGCAGATAAATTTATGATTAATTTAAAAAAAATAAAAATTTCCCAAATTTATTATTTCAGTGAAATAACTATCTACTCAACGTGTTTATTCTTCGTCAATAATGGCATGTATTGACTATTTCCATTCTAAATATCTTAAGAACGGTTGCTCGTAGCGATTTTTATAAAGAGATATTTTTTACGTAGAAAGTCACAGAGTATATTTTTTTACTCGGTAGTTTTATACAGGTACGGACAAAAAGTTATTATGCTTCAAAACAGTTAAAACACATGTAGGTGGCGCCCTCTACTAGTAGGAGTCATATTGACTTGAAAATCAAATTTCTGATGTCAAAAAACTCCCAGATACCAATTTTCATCCAAATTATGACGTTACTTCAGAAATTATTTAGAAAAAATCGAAATAAAAATGAAACTTCTACACACTGTATCTCTGAAACTAAGCATTTTAGAACATATATTTTTACGAACCTTTTTACTTATTTTTATCTCCAGAATATGCCGCCGAAGTTTCCGTAATACAATTCGGACCACCCTGTATATCCGATCCGGCCTCGAACCGGCGTTAATGAACAGTGTGTGTCAATAGATTTTACACTTTTGCCTTTATTGGACAACAGCACGATACAGAGTTTCGAACCGGTAACCCGTCCATCCACTAGTATCGCATTACGTCGCTTAACTTCGGGGTTCTAATGGGAACCGGTGTTTCGACGTAGCTGGGCCGTTGTTGCCCTTATTGACTTAAAGAATATTAACTTCTAAGATAATTAATTTATTTTCTAATCTTATAACAGTATATTTTCTTTTTAAATTAATTTGCTTATTATCATCCTGTAGGAGTACGATACAGCCACGGGCAAGTAATGTTGGTAAGTGTAAAATTTACCAACATTACGAGGAAATATGCTGTTTAAAAATGATATTTAAAACAAAATGTGTTGTATTTCTCGTTTTCTTGCACAAATTTACATTGTTCGAAAAACTTTAGTGAAAATCATGTCATTGTGCTGTGATAGATTGTCGGTTTTTGAATAAAAATTTTTGTAAATTCTTTTATGATATATAACACTGATGTGTGCAGAAACGTATAAATAAATAAATATTGAAAATTATTATAAAAAACAAATAAATATTGTGTGCAGAAACGTATAACGTTTGTCTATAGACAAAATAAAGTTTTTTAAACAAGATGAAAACTAATCTAAGTGTTTTCGGAACCTAAATGTCCCAAGAAAATTAATTTAAGGTTCAAGAACTTAAAATTTCCAAGAGTATATTTTCTTACGTAATGTATTTATTATTTAGTCATTGTTCCTGCTCTTTATATACCCATTTTTACAAATCCTTGTCAAAACAAAGGAATTGTTTAATATAATTCGTACACAGAATAACTCAGGCAAGCGGCATTTAAATTAATACGGTTGATGGTTTCTGTACACAATTATCACATCCGTTTTGAGTTGCCATTATTGTGAATTAACTCAATACATATGCCGCTAATTTTGCTACAATTGAATTTATAAGCATTAATTGAAATTTGTTAATGGTCACTTATATCACAGATAACACGTTATCTGATATAAGTGATATGTATACAGGGTGAGTCTTAAATAAGTGCAAATATTTTAGAGCTGGTAGATCTCGATAAAAGAAACATATTTTCTCTTTGCCGTTTTTCAAATAAGTCCAAAATAACGCAGATATTTTACTTTGTTGTGAAATTTTCCAAAAAAAAAAAAATATTTTTGCTTAAATTGCCATTGGATCTTTTCTGGATTTGCTTTCTTGTAAATTTAATTTATTTCCTATTTTGTCATATTATCAAGAAATTATATTTTTGAACTAAAAACCAAAAAAAATTTCACATTTTCAATTTTTTTTTCGCGAAAAAAACCCTCATAATCGTGTTTCTGCGGTCAAAATATACTACCCTTAAAATATTTGCACTTATTTAAGATTCGCCCTTTATATTAATAAAGGGATATAATAGATATTTTGGGGTTGATATATAAAACAAAAAAGTAAGACAAGGAGACGCGATATCCCCAAAGCTGTTTACAGCAACACTAGAAGAAATCTTCCGTCAAATGGACTTGATCAACAAAGGATTAAAAATAGATGGAGAATACCTTAACAATCTAAGATTCGCTGATAACATAGTCCTAATTGCCAATACCCCTGAAGAACTACAAGCTCAAATTAATGAACTAAATACCATCAAAAAAGTAGGTCTCAAAATAAATTTAGCATAAACTAAAGTAATGTATGTACTGTTGTTGGTTAATGTATTAATGTATGGTAATGTATGTACTGGTTTGTTAACCAGCGGAAAGAAAATACATTCTAATAAATAACACAACAATGGAAATAGTAGAATAATATATATATTTGGGACAACTAATACACAGCTCGGGATCTCTACTATTAGAAATCAACAGAAGAATTAAGTTGGCATAGAGTACTTATGGAAGAAACGCAATCATATTTAAATCTAAAATGCCACTCTATCTAAAAAATAAAACGTTCGATCAATGTGCACTACTAGTTATGATCTATGCATACGAAACCTGGACGCTTAAAACGGACATCATAAGGAAACTGCAAGTCGCACAACGCTCAATAGAACAAAATGTGCTAGGAATAACCAAGAGAGGCCGTACAAGAATAGAGTAGATACGAAAAAAGACCCAAGTAATAGATGTCATCCACAGAGTCAAATTCCTCAAATGCCAATGGGCAGGACACCTGGCAAGAAGAACGGACAACAGATGGACCACAAAAATTACAGCATGGTACATTAGGCAACCCAGAAGAAGACCGAACCTGAGATGGGACAATGTTATTAGGAAATTAGCAGGAACTTGGGCCCGCATAGCCAACAATAGATACAAACTACAGAGAGAATATATAAATATGTGAGAGAGGCTACAGCATAATTGAAAATGGTTGAATAAACTGAAAATGATGATGATGATAATATATATTTAACAACTAACAAAGGAAAAACAAAAAAGCATTTTTCTGCAGTATAGGAACGTTTTGAAAGAATTGAAATTGATTAATATTTTTTTTTGTAAATTGGAGTTTAGGTGAATTTTCTAAGAACTTCAACGCCCACAATTCAACAATCCTCCGAAACAAGATATCATATTCAAATCAACTTACTTAAGTCGATTAGGCTCAAAGATCTCTCAATAGAACAATAACGTCTTTTAATTTGTTACTCTCTAATCGCATGTAAATCATATGTTAATCGCCCAGTATTAAGTCAGTCTCGCCAACCGCATCGAACACAAAAGATCCGCACGAATACCAGATAAATAATTCATCGACAAACCTGTCATTTCTTTGATTTTATTGGTCGTCAGTTCGACGTATGCATGGGTAATGGGCTACACGATATGCCGTGTGATGCCTTCATAAAAATCGTGCGATTAAATCTGCTAAAGAATATTTTCCTGCTTTGTTGCGTATTTACAGTCCGTAGAAGTACATTGTATAAGTCTTATAAGGAAATAAGAAAACATACTTATGTTTATTTTCTTTTATTCAAATGTTGAAGATGCAAGAAAACTTTTATTTCCGTTGTTAGAAGTAAAAAGTAATAAACCATTTAAATTTGAATATTAATAAGAAACTATACTAATATATAAAATCCTTAAGTGACTGACATACTGATTAATCACGATCCTGCTCAAACCACTAAACGTAAGAAGCTCGATTTTTGCATACAGGTTGATTCTAGGGTGTAGAGGTTCGATAAGAAGAGATTTTTCGAAATTCCAGTTCCAAGAGGGTGAAATCACCTCTCAAATATTACAATATTTTTTATTTAAAAAACGGTTAAGTTTCCGAAAAAACGCTTAAACACGTATATTTTATTTTGTTTTTTTACATATTTTAAGATTTTTTAAAAATGTATACAGGGTGTTTCGAAAAATCTGGTCATTGATTAATCACGATCCTGCTTAAAGCGCTTGACGTAAAAAGCTGATTTTTGGAAAACAGATTGACTTTAGGGTCTAGAGATTCGATAAGAAGGGATTTTTCGAAACTTGAATTCTAAGGGGGTGAAACTATCCCTAAAATATTAAAATATTTTTTATTTAAATACCGGTGAGTTTTTCGGAAAAACTCTTAAACACGTATATTTTATTTTGTTGTTTTACATATTTTAAGATTTTTATAAAATTATATAGGGTGTTTCATAAGATATGACCATTGAGTAATCACGATTCTGCTTAAACTGCTTGACGTTTAAAGCTGATTTTTGGCAAACAGATTGACTGTGGGGTGTAGAGGTTCAATAAGGAGGGGTTTCTTGAATCTCAAATTTTTCTTGGTTATTCCCAGCATATTTTTGTTTATATATTTCGTTTAGTAAAAAGAAGATATAAAAAAATAATAAAATTCGTTTATCACTTTTCAACAATAACTATTAGTGATATAATTTTAAATCGTCTTGCGATTCTGTTTGTTGAACCAAGTTTTCAATCGAATTCTATTTTGAACTTTACGCAAACAAAATTTATAGTATTTAAAATTTTTAGTATAATCAACGAGCAATCAGAATAAAAAATATCTATCTTGTACGCACTTAAATCCTTCAGCATATACATCCGTTATATTTAATCACATATGTACGAAAGACTCTTGATATGTTTTCCAACTTGCACGCCTCTATTTTCATCTACTGTTTTTCCAACCGTAAATATGTCTAAAAATAGACGAATTTCCTTCTAGTTGTTTTTGCAAAAACGCAAAAATTCAAAGAAAATAAATAATTTAACATAAGATATGTTGTTTAATAAATTTTATGGATTCTGTTACAGTTGCAATATCTTTATATCCATGCATATGTTTTCTTAATTAAATATAGGGTAATATAATCAGTTAGATATAATGGTATTTATTTAATATCAAACATTCCTTGCCATTTTCTTAGGTTTATTATTTAAACATAATAAACTTACGAAATTTACGATATCGCTATACTAACGCGTGTTTAAACAAGTCATAAATTGCTAACGAGACTTGCTAGTTTCATAATATTTATGAATTTTTATTTCACATTTAATTACCAGATATTAAATATGCATAATATACATTATTACAGTATATTTATGACATGGGGGATGTCATAAATTTGTTAATTAGTTACGTTAGACATTTGGTAGTGTGAACATCCAGATAATGTTAAGAAGTTATTAAGTACTTTGCCACTGTGTCAGAGGATATAAGTGTATAATTTTATAAAACTAATTCCATATTTAATTTATTTTGAAGGTTTATCTTTCGCATATAATGTATTTTGTTTCCGATACACTTTCTTAATAGCGTCATCTATCGCTTCTAATTACCCATTTTATTTTTTAGATGATATCTCGAATAATAAGTAATCACCGCGACCTTAAAGCTCTATTGTGTCCCCCTTTCTTGAGTTATAGCTCATCATACAGTCTATAACTCATCATACATGGGGATATTCCTGTTGCAGGCGGAGCAGAGTATTTCCCATCCTCTTCTGAGAATAGACGTTCAAATAATTGTTTCCGAGGAATGGGCATCTTCCTCCTACGAGGGTATACACCCTTCCACGGTAGAAATTTAACCCTCCGACACACAGTCGAGGAGCTTGTCTCCAGCTGAGGTACTCGTAAGATGAATGCTGGAGGAGCTGTCTCCATTTTCTCCGCCTCTTTCCTCTCCTTAACTTTGTCTCTCCTTAAACCTGACACCGGTATTGCCCCGAATAAATGATAGATATATCCCTCTTGCTCTATTACCTCCTTGGTTTTGAGATGAATGACACTGCAAAGGTTAGTCGGTCCACTTCTACAGAGCCCCGCATGTAGAGCATGTAGGGAGACGAGGATACAATGGGTTGCCCCCTAGTGCTCCAAGGTTGAGACCAGTATGGGCCACGCATCCTTTTAACCTGGTCCTGCCATCATAGGATTCAGGTTTTTGGTGCAGTTGTCTCCTCTTGGTCCAGGCGGTTAAGCTAAGACGCGATACATAACCACAGACAGCCAGAAGAGGGTGCCTGGTATGAATCACTACAGTTGTAGTCAAGATTCTTCGATGTAATTCTTAAAAAAATCATTCTGAAAAAAAATAATAATAGTATATACTGATTAGCTCAAGATGGAGCTACAACAGTTCTATAGTCCCAATATACGAGTATTGTAAAGTTATCAAAATAAAGAGAGTACTAAATACAAAAAGTATTCTTTCGTGACCATATATGTAATTTCACAAGGCTTAAATCGTGTATATATCGGTGGATCTGGGTGATAATAAGAACAAGTGTGGTGTCGAATGCATCCTTAATGGTCAATGCGATACAATTATCGAGATGAACTTTATTGAAATGGCAGTATAACACGCTACAGCTCAAATATATTTGATTAAACTCACAGCTTAAGAAAATGGCGTTACCATGTACCATTATTGGTATCGTAACTTGATATTTTTGTTTCCTGTTTGTTAAAAAAAAACAATTTAACATGACATAGTAAAAATGAATTGTAGGTAGCATAAAAAATAGATATCTGTGTATCTAGAAGTATAAATATTTTACTTCAAAAGATGTTTCTTCCTACGTCTTTTTACTGGTTAGACGTATAGTGTGATTTATGCCCAATATACGCATAAAATATTAAATGTAATTATTTTCTAATTACTATTTTTCTAAAAATGCATTTTTAAGGTTTGTGTAAATCTACACAAGAGGTGAAACATTCTATTTACAAAAATATTGGAAACTTTGAGTCATGGCAGTTAGCAGAGCAAGATAAATTAATTTTGTATAAAAGGTATTAGTAATAATTGCCAGTTTGGAAGAACATGTTAGTTTTAACCAGATGATGCAAATTAGAGTTAAATTGTATATTAACTAACTGTTGATATAATTTGAATGTCACGGTTTAATATATTATGGAAAATTTATGACGCATGTAAAAATAATATTAATAAAAAAAAATAATAATGAAAAAATCGTAGCTTAATTTAACATTAATTAATTTAAAATTAGTGTACCAAATCAGTAAAAAATATAATTGCAATGATTAAATAAATAAATAAAAATAATTTAATAATATTATGGGCATATTTAGCAAGGATCTACAAGAAGATAAGAAGTAAAATATATGTAAAAAGAATTTAAAAGAAATTTCTATATTTAAAGCTAAAAAAACACCTTGGAGATTTGGAAAAATTGAAAAAAAAAATTGGCGTCGGGAGGCACGTATAGCCAAACCGCAAATCGCAACCAAACCAAACCATACTAAAATATGTTAATAAAAAGTTGGTAGATAATTCTTTTAGTTTCAAAGTAAAGGAATTTTTCCAATTTTTTTTATCTCAAAAACTGCGACTTTGACTGATTTTGATGTTATTAAAAATTTTGTTGCAAATATTATTCCTAATCTTAAAATGAAAACCGCTTTTCACCAGCTACTGTAATTTTGGAGTTACGATTTTTTAAAATTTTTAACCCCCTCCCATACGCACTTAATTCTCGGGAGCCACAGTATTTTTGTGCCAAATTTGGTTAAAATCGGTTTAGCGGTTTTTGAGTTATCGTGTTACAGACAGACGGACAGACGGACAGACAGACAGACAGACAGACAGCCACCATGAAAATATTATGTATTTAGGTCATTTATGACCCAAATAACTTATTTTGAGTGAAATTAAAAAACTTTTTTTTGCCGATCTTAATAGCCTACCATACCTGTTGGTATAGTCGGCTAAAATTTATTATTAAAACTGATAAAACCGCATGAAATATACAAATTCTATGTTTGAAGAGAGCTAATAAAAACAAAAAAAATCATAATTGCAACCAAAATTATTAAAATACATGAATATTAAATAATATTAATTACCTACTTTAATAAACTTTAAAAAATATTCCTGGACTTGGAATTCAAACTTACTGCTGACAAACTACATAGTGTATAGTAAGCTAAAAGACCACATATTTTTGATATAATATAGCAATTTTAAGATCCTAATTTTTAGAAAAAAAAAATTATTTTGGGTAGTACTATGTGGAAAGCTATCTTCTCCATACACGGATTCATTCTCATTCAATAAAAACAACACAAATATATAATGTCTGTCCAACGACAAAATCCTTGACAGTGATAGATGTCTCTGTCATAATAATTTCAAAGTAGTTTATTTTATTTTACAAAGAAATAAGTTGGTATAATTGGAACAAATAGCAGCAGTGGGATTCTGTAAGCTCCGTAGCAAGAAATTTCTTGTCTAGCCTATGCTATTTGTATATGAATGATGAGTCACTAGACAGGAGAAATGTTTACAGAATCGGGCCTCAGATATATATTTAAAATTTGAGTGACAAGTGATTACTTCAAAATGTTGTGAAAAAAAATGTAAAAAATGGAAAAAATCTAATCGAGTTATTTTATTAAAAAAAAACAGTACCTTTTGACATGATTTTTCTGCAGTACTAAAATGTATTATTTATCTATCGTGTGATGCTATTTTACAGATACTCCAGTTTTGGTACCATATACGAGATGTTATACAAACTTTATTTGTGGCTAATACAACTCTCTGGCAAATTGTTTCTCTGACAATCTCTGGGCAGTGAATATTAACTGTAAACTATGGTCTGGATCAACACTTAATTTGCCCTCAGGTTTTCAACCACGTAATTTGAAAAAAAAACGAAACACACGTGATAACAGTCCAAAATGCAAAATATTTATCATTTCTATTTGTCATAATTTGACACAAAATTATAACCTATTATTTGGCAAGAGTTTGACAACTCTAAAAAATCTTAAGTCGAGTTCATACGCATTGGCATCCGTTTGTCGTTCGTCATTCCGTCAAACCAATAGTATTGTGAAATACCATCTGTCATTTTTGAAATAAACCAATAAAACTGGCTAAAAACAACAAGAGACGACACCGTGACGGATTTATAAATAAACCCATCCATAGTTAACTTAAAAAATATTAGAAACTTTTTTTAGTGAAATAAATGGATTGGTATGAACGTCATCTGCTTTTTTTCCGTCATCGTCTGTCGAAATCTTACCTGAGAAATAAACAGAGTATAGTTATTTATTACAGACTAAATCAGCATTTATTAAATTATATTCAAATCTAGAAAGCCACTTTATCTAAAGAAGAAAACATTCGACCAACGTGCAAAATGTGGATGCATGCAAAACTTGCACACTTAAAACGGAAATTATAAGGAAACTACAGATCGCACAACACTCAATAGAAGGAAATATGCTGGGAATAACCAAGAGAGACCGTAAAAGACAGAATCAAATCTCTCAAGTAGGAATAGGCAGGACACCTGGCAAGAAAGACAGAGAATAGATGGACCACAAAGATTAGAGCATGGTACCCACGAGGTATCAAGAGACCTAGAAGACGACCAAACTTCAGATGGGACCATGATATTAGGAAATTAGCAGGGATAACTTTATGGGCCCGCATAGCCAACAATAGACAACAACGGGTTCAACTACAAAAATAGTATCTAAATATGTGAGGGAGGCTACACCATAATTGGAAATGGTTGAATAAGCTTAACATGATGATGATGACGAAATCAAAATTAGTCATATCAGAGTCTTCTTTGACATTACTTCGTGTCAATTCTTACTTGAAAAATTTGTAAAAATTTTTTTTCGTTGTTGCTTTTTTTGATTTTCATTGTACATATAGACCATGGTATTGTGTATGCATATGATATACACACAGAAGGTTTTTACTGAGCCGTTTATTAGCTCATGTTTTTTGCAAACAAATTTTTTTCACACTTTAATTTGACTATTAACAAGTTTTATATCTTTGCTTAATTTAGCAAATTTACGTAAATTACCTACCATACATACAATATTTCGGTATGTTGGCCTAAAATTTAAATATTTTTACAATTGGTTTCATAATATTTGACGTCATTAGATAGTTGTCTAGCTAGTATTCGTCTGTAATTACACCTATCATTACCTAGATAAAACACTTTTAGCAATATAATAATTGTCTAATTTAAAATTTTAATTAATACGTTCAAATTTAAATAAATAATTTAATTTCAGTTTTTATACGTTTACTCAAAGTAATATATATGTAAATGAACTTAAATAGCCTATCAATTCAATGAAGTTCTATAAATTATAGAAGTTACAAATACTACTTCAAATGTAGAGTATGTTAGAATTCTATTGAGCTAGATATATTTTATTTAAACTTGTTTACATGTTTCGAAAAATATATTATTTATTTGTTAGGTTAGGTATAAAGAATAATATTTAATTATAAATAAATTAGAAACATATGTTTTTATTGTTGTATGAATGAAATCATAATTAACCTCACCGTGGTATGTTTTATTCAATAATCTAACCTATTTATTTAAATTATCCTTTTTGCATAGAACATCTGAATAAGATAACTAGTAATTAGTTTTTCAAGGCTGCTGCTTCTATAAAATAGGTTCATAAAATAATAGGAAAAATCGTTAAAAAAGTATCTGGAAAAACTGTATTTCTTAGTAGCATTATCATTAATTTAAATAGAAAATAATAGTATTTTTTTTATTAAAAGAAAACACAAAAAAATTGTGTGTCCACTATGTGCGTATATTTGAAGTGAAACTTCTTACTATAAAGCGGCCCATACATTATCAAACGAATTGCGCAACGAAGCGATGCGCAACGTTGCGTTGCACAACTGATTCAGCGGTCCATACACTATCAAACAAGTTGCGCAACGTTCCGTTGCACAACTGTCTCACCCATGCACTTAGTAAAATGTTGATCAAACTTTTTATTAAAAATTATGTTTTGTTTGAGAAACAATCATGTCCTCAATTGCCATTGCATCAATTATTATCGTATATATCCTAGATGATGTCGATGATACTAAAAAACGAAAAAGAAAACAAAGAATTTGGATGAAAGAACTAAAATATTGCACAACGAACATATACATACACTACACAACGCATTGCGCAAACATGCCTGTTGCACAAAAGAATTCAAACATTCTTGAAACTCATCAAACAATTGCGCAACGCATCAAACACTACCATACATTGGCAACTCGTTGCGCAACAGCCTGCGAGGCGCAACGTTGCGTTGCACAACTGATTCAGCGGTCTATACACTATCAAACAAGTTGCGCAACAAAGCGATGCGCAACGTTCCGTTGCACAACTGCCTACCCATGCACTTAGTAAAATTTTGATCAAACTTTTTATTAAAAGTTGTGCTTTGTTTGAGAAACAATCATGTCCTCAATTGCCATTGCGTCAATTATTATTGTATATACCCTAGATGATGTCAATGATACCAAAAAACAAAAAAGAAAACAAAGAATTTGGATGAAAGAACTAAAAGAACTAAAATATTGCACAACGAGGCGCAACACACACATACACTACACAACGCGCTGCGCAAACGCCTGTTGCACAAAAGAATTCAAACATTCTTGAAACTCATCAAACAATTGCGCAACGCATCAAACACTACCATACATTGGCAACTCGTTGCGCAACAGCCTGCGTTGCGCAACGTTGCGTTGCACAACTGATTCAGCGGTCCATACACTATCAAACAAGTTGAGCAACAAAGCGATGCGCAACGTTCCGTTGTACAACTGCCTTACCCATGCACTTAGTAAAATTTTGATCAAACTTTTTATTAAAAGTTGTGCTTTGTTTGAGAAATAATCATGTCCTCAATTGCCATTGCATCAATTATTATCGTATATATCCTAGATGATGTCAATGATACCAAAACACGAAAAAGAAAACAAAGAATTTGGATAAAAGAACTAAAATATTGCACAACGAGGCGCAACACACACATACACTACACAACGCGCTGCGCAAACGTCTGTTGCACAAAGAATTCAAACATTCTTGAAACTTATCAAACAATTGCACAACGCATCAAACGTTACCATACATTGGCAACTCGTTGCGCAACAGCCTGTGTTGCGCAATTTGTTTGATAATGTATGGGCCGCTTTACAGCCATTAAGTGAAGGATTTGAAGGACATGTTTGAAAAAGTGTAGTTTGAAATGTTGAAAAAATTATAAATTAAAAATTAATAAATAATTTAATTCGCTTTAACAAAATTTGTATTAAAATGGTCTGTCTATCTGAGGACACGTGTATTCGGGTACCTCTATACACGTGTCGAGTTTGATTCCAATCGACCTATAATTAAGAAAAATCCTGATGATTTCGTTCAATTAGAGGCATCGGTTCAAAACGTCGAGGATGTCATCCTGTAGCCCGTCCCCAATTATGCCGAAATCGACCCACATTTTTTTCAATATCAAATCCTTAGTCCGATCCTGATGAACATGAAAACGAAACGTCGTATCCAACTTTGCAGGGTGGGACCGTGTGCACCGTCGCTCACGTGGGCACATTTTGACGTTTCTTACGTCAAATTTAACTAACTGTCACAGTGACACGTGTCGTACATGGTCAAGTTGGCCTTAACTTGGTGTTACTTATTTAAAAATATTGTTAGTCCCATGAATTCATGGTAATAGAACAGAAATAAATTCAATAAAATGTAAGTTAAAAGAATGGAGGATGGTCCTCACAATAGGAATTGACCTCAAATCCAAGGCAATAGAGAAAGAGGGACATATCCTCTATTAGAGATACGGGACAACACCGGTATCAGGTCTAAGGAGGGACCAAGTTAAAGAGGTGGAGAAAATGGAGACAGATCCTCCAGCCTACACCTCACGGGTACCTCAGCCGGAGGCAAGCTCCTCGACTGTGAAGGGCATGGAGGGCCAAACTACAAACGTGGAAGGGTGTGTACCCTCGGAGGAAGAACATCTGTTGTCAGAGGAGGATAAGAAATACCCTGTCCCCTCTACAACAGGGGTGTGATGGGTTATAGACTGTGTAATGACTTAAGGAAGGGGGGCACAATAGATCTTTAAGGTCGTAGTGGTTAACCCCCCCCCCTCTCACTCATTCTACATTCTACAAGTTAAAAGGATGACACTTTCTAAAACAATTTTAATAAAATATTATTAAAGAAAATCTGCTTATACACTTTTCTATTTAATGAAACAGATGTCAAGCAAAATAGGAACATTATATCATATTATAATTCTATTTTCAAGGATAAATTAAAATAAAAGATTGACATTTAACTTCATAAATTGAATTCCCAGAAACCGCATATATCGCGCAGCATTGATTTTGCCCATTAGCCAGTTATATTAATGACAAAATCCGATTTAATGACCAGATCAAAGTAACACAACATAATTCCTCGGGAAATATTCGCAACGCAACAACCATAATTGCCGCCATAAAACATCATACCAATCAAGTTGTTTATCGACAAACGCACCAGTTGGCGATACTACCTATTAAAAAAATATATTTCCAGGAAGGAAAAAACCGCAACTCATGATAGTACATTGTGGAGACTTTGTGTCTCCAGACATTAGGTAGTTTTGTATTTATAAAAGTGAGCAATTTTCATTTTTTATCCAACAATTTCATAAAAAAATACATACTTATACAGGGTAGTCCGAACTGTATTCCGGAAACTTCGGCAGCATATTCTGCAGATAAAAATAAGTAAAAAAGTTCGTATAAATGTATGCCCTAAAATGCTTAGTTTCGGAGATACAGGGTGTAGAAATTTCATTTTTATTTCGATTTTTTCCAAATAATTTCTGAAGTAACGTCAATATTTGGATGAAAATTGATGTCTGGGAGTTTTTTGACATGAGAAATTTGGGATTTTGATGTAAATATGCCTCCTATTTGTAGGGGGCGCCACCTACATGTGTTTTAACTGTTTTAAAGAACAATTTTTCGTCCGTACCTGTATAAAACTACTAAGTCAAAAAATATACATTTCCGTGACACTTTATGGTAAAAATTGCTTCGAGCAACCGTTCTCAAGATATTTAAAATGGAAATACTCAACACGTTGTATTGTATTTTACTAAGAGTGAGTCCCAGGTGCGACCCTCCACTGAGGCCGCGAGGGCCTATTGTGGCTCAGTTTCTACAAGCTCTTTAATAGAAAAAGAGCATTAAAGTTCGCCTTCAAGACCCAGCCTTTTAACATAGGCCGTTATGTCCGAGGGTGATATGTCTTCTAGGTCTGATAGGTCTAGCGTGGGTTTGCCAAACACCTCAAACCTGGTCCTGCCCCCAGCGGGGCAGGTACACATAACGTGCTTCATTGTTTCGTCATCTTCCATACAGAGTCGGCATTCGGCGTCTTCCACCAGTCCCATCCTCTGTAGGTGTGATCTCAGCCGGCAGTGGCCCGTTCAACACATTGACTAGATATTTATTTGACTGAAATAGTAAATGTGGGAAATTTTTATTTTTATTTAATTATTCATAAATTTTTCTGCGAAAAAATGTCGACAAAACAGTTTCTGTTGAACTTTTGGCACAAAAACATTTCAAATTTATGATTTCAGTCTAATAACTATCAAGTTAACATGTTTAATTTATGTCAGTGATGATATACTCGTAGCGTTTTTTACCAAGAGACCTTTTTCACGTAAAAAAACCGTGAATGTATATTTTTTTACGTAGTGGTTTTATACCTACAGGTACGGACGAAAAGTTATTACTCTTCAAACCAGTTAAATAATATGTAGGTGGCGCCCTCTACAAGTAGGAGTCATATTGACATCAAAATCAAATTTCTTATGTCAAAAAAACTCCCAGATACCAATTTTCATCCAAACATTGACGTTACCTCAGAAATTATTTGAAAAAAATCGCAATAAAAATGAAATTTCTACACCCTGTATCTCCGAAACTATGCATTTTATGACATACATTTATAGGAACTTTTTTACTTATTTTTATCTGCAGAATATCCTGCCGTAGTTTCCGGAATACATTTCGGACCACCCTGTATAATAAATAACTATTTTTTTAGCGAGGCAGAGTTGTACATCAACTAACAATATACAGGGTGTTTCAAAACAAATGCGAAAAACTTCAGGGGGTGATTCCTTGTTCAAAATAAAGGGTAGTTTGCTTCATAAACGTTGGGTCAAAAGTCAACCATTAGGAAGATATTGCGGTACAAAGATGGCGGAAAAATAATGTTTTTATTTTTTATCTTGAAAACGAAAAGAGATAGACTAATAAAACTTTATGGAAGCATTACTGTTATGAAAACACACTTTCTGGTAATTTTTTCACTTTTTTAAAATGAGTGGAAGGGGTTGAAATAAACTACCCCTATCATTCTTGTTAACGAAATTTAAAGAAAAATCTTATCAAATACATGCAAAAAAATTAATTTGGATAGTTTAGTTTATTTAGAAACTTTTTTATCTCTTGTGTTTTTTTGATAAAACTCACCGATTTGAAATTAAAAAATAAAATGTAAAGCATTACATGTCAGGATGTTCCTAATATTATTTTATTTGACATTACTCTACTGCAATACGTTATTATCTAGATGATTATTATTATCGTTATTATCACTAGATTCTTAATCTAAAAATGTTTTTTGTCCTGACATGTAATGCTTTACATTTTATTTTTTAATTTCCAATCGGTGAGTTTTATCAAAAAAACACACAAGAGGTAAAAAGTTTCTAAACAAACTAAACTATCCAAATTAAAGCATTTGCATGTGTTTGATAAGATTTTTCTTTAAATTTCGTTAACAAGAATGATAGGGGTAGTTTATTTCAACCCCTTCCACTCATTTTAAAAAAAGTAAAAAAATTACCTGAAAGTGTGTTTTCATAACAGTAATGCTTCCATAAAATTTCATTAGTCTATCTCTTTTCGTTTTCAAGATAAAAAATAAAAACATTATTTTTCCGCCATCTTTGTACCGCGATATCTCCCTAATGGTTGACTTTTGACCCAACGTTTATAAAGCAAACTACCCTTTATTTTGAACAAGGAATCACCCCCTAAAGTTTTTCGCATTTGTTTTGAAACACCCTGTATATGCATTCATCTACTAGTACCAATATTGATATAGATCAATTTAATAACGATGCACTGTATCCAGTTTAGCTATACTAGATCGTGATATACTCTGACAGCTTGGACGTTTTAAGAAGCATCACCATGCAATCAGTGAAATCGAAAACTGTGATGGACTGCCGAGAAGCACTGTGCTGGCTGCGTCAAGGCGGGGTTACTTTGTGCTGGGTGCCAGGCTACAGCAATGTGGTGGGTAACCAAGAAACAGACAAACTCGCCAAAGAGGGGCCAAGGGAGAGGCCGTGGCAGATGACCCACCACTTGTGACGATCAACACAAGCTATAGGAACTACCATCAAGACCAAGCAGCAAGAGACGTGGCAACACCATGAGGACTGCGCTACAGCTCGAAGACTGTGGCCAGTGGTAGATAGCAAATAGACAAAAAACAACTACTAGAGCACAAAAAGAACCTAGTATACGCATAATTGTAGGTGTCATCACTGGAAACTGCCTCACGGGGGTAAACCTCGTGAGATGGAAGATTTCCAACGACGACTACTGCAGAGAATGCGGAGAGGAAGAAGAAACCATAGAGTATCTGCTGTGCCACTGTCCGGCATTGGAATATCGACGCTTTAAAACTGTAGGGCAAGGTTTTGTGAAGGGACTAGCGGAAGCAGAAGAAGCCAACATCATCGGGAAACTTGTAAAGAGCTGGAAGTGCTTTAATGCAAAGAAAGAATGAGAGGAAGGTTTGGTACAATAATACAGGGGTATCGCAATGGGCCCACGGCCTCCAACAACCCAACCTAACCTAACCATCCAGTATGGAACACACGACAAAAAATCGGAACTAATCTGAAAAACTATATCGTATAATCTCACAAAAGTTTACTATTATATTTCTATTGTCTTATATTTCTTTTAACATATCTATTTCTCTGATATCGTCTATAATTACATTGTATTTTATTCTAGTACAGCTAGATTGAGTTATTTTTCTTACAATGGTTTAGCTTTCCACTTCGTTAACATTTCATATAAATCACCTCTCTTATAATATATGAATATTCGCAAATTCAATTAAACAACACCAACTTATTACCACATTAATTACAAATAAATTTAGTTCGCATCCAGCGCTATGACATTTATATTAACCAGTCCAGTCTCATGTAATAAACTTGATTTATGCGTTTCATAATTTAACCGTTTTCTATGGAACGCAGTTTTCAGAAAAAGGTGATAAATGCACTGCTCGCTATTCAGAAACATTTTCTTCCCCTGTCCAAATTGTCATAGATTAAACTGCGTTTGTCGGTTGCAACGACTTGCCGCAATCAACCGCAGTTTAAAAATAGCCACGGGAAATTGCATAGTAACAAAATAAAAGTTGTTTTATTGTCGGGATGTTCCAAGTAAATGTTTAAATTTTATATATACATCTCCTAAGTGAATTATAGACCGTGGCATTATAAATATTTATTACTAATTGAAATGCAAAAAACTACGCTGCGCATTTTGGTTTTAATTATTTGTTAATTATGCAATTATAAAATAATTTAATATTATCTAGCAAGCATAGTATGTATATGGGACCTACATAAGAGACTCAAGATAGATTGCTATTGCCTTCATTGGGGTGGTGCTTGAGGACTCATTATTCAGTGACAGTTCACAGCATATACTGCCATTACTCGCTGACGAGTATTTGACGCTCAGAAGATGGTCACGCAAGGCGTTTTCTTTCATGAGATTTTTTGTGACTGACAATCCCGATACGTGATGTTATCTGCCTACCGCACTCCGGACACTCAAAAATCTCATTGTTTTGTTGCCTCTTTACTTTTTGGTTGTCGCTGTTAACTGACTTTACAATTCTTCTCCATTCCGTTCTATCATTGAGCTGCTTCTTCCCACCCATTCTGCTTGTTACTCCACTTTAAGTTTCCGTGGAAAATATCCTTGTACCGTTTGAGTTGTCCACCCGGCCTCCTCTTACCGTCCACAAGCTCACCGTAAAGCAGAGATTTTGGTATGCGGTTTTCTTGCATTCTGCATACGTAACCAGCCAATCTTAAGCGGGACTTTGTAATAATGACTTCAATACTCTCGCAATTAGTTTTTTCAAGGACCTATACGCTTGGGACTTGATGGAACCATTTGATTCTCAAGAGTTGTCTAAGATGTCTCTGTTGCAACTTGTTTAATGCGTTCATGTGTCGCCGGTACGACACCCAGATTTCCCTTCCATAAAACATGGTGGGAATTATTATTGCTCGGTACACTGCAAGTTTCGTTTTTGTGCTCAAGTAATGATTGTAGAAAACCCTGTCTTTTAAGTTGCAGAATGCTATTGAGGCCTAATCCTGTGTTGAATTTCAGAGTCGATATTGGCCTTTTCCAAAAGCAAACTGCCGATGCCGAAGTAATTGAATTCCGCTACATATCCCAATAGTTCCTCTCCGATCTTTATAGCATTGTTGTAATCTTCCGGGGGACTGCACATTATTTTAGTTTTATCGATATTCAGCTTAACAACGACATTTCAACAACTAATTTCATGGAAAACAAGAAATATTATAAATGGCGGATCATATACGAACGAATTCTAATAAAAATGTATCACAGAATATTTTCAAAGTAAATACTAATTCTGTTTTAAATTCTTCAAAATTATACACTTACCTCTACGAAAAACGGACACTTTAACATTTCATTTATTTTAAAGTTTTATATATTGTGTTCTAGAGGACCGATTTTGATGATTTCTTAAGCAATTTGTAGCTAAATTGTTATAATAGTGTTGAGACTTTTTAGTATCTCTTTCTAAATAAAATTAAAAATGAAGGTTGACATCTGTCGATTATACTGGGGAAAATCAAATGTGGATATTTTGGTGAAAGTTTGAAACACCCTGTGGAGTACGTTAACAAGCAAGGAATTTAAAAATAATTTTATCATCTAGGTGTATCTTTTCTCGATAGTTTGTTTTTTTTATTTATCTCAATTAGGCCAGTAAGCGAGGGTTTTAGGGTCCGAATTCTCAACACCTGCACCGATTGACGTGAAATTTTAACAGTAAATAGAGATATATGTAAGAAACAAAAGTTAAATAGTAGCGATGTGTGTTTTCACCCTGGGGGTGAGTACCACCCCTTCTCGGGGATGAAAATAAATCACCCATTTTAATTACAATAAAATCAATAAAGGGATGAATTCCAAGCAAAAAATGTATAACAATGTAAAGCTGTAACATTTTTTCAGAGAATCAATATTTTCCGAGTTATTTGGGATTGAAAATGTTGATTTTTCATCTAAAAACTGCATATTTTTCTGCAATTTTTTATAAATAACTCGAAAATCTTGCGTTTTATCGCAAAGCTCATATAAAGCAAAAATGAAGCTTTTGGAATAGCTAAACGATCCATTTTTTGTTGATTACCGTAGGTGTAATAATAGCCGAGTTATCATTTTGTAAACGTGATTTTTTATTTTTCGAAAACTAAACTGCAACATTTTACCGTAAAATAATGGCCAAAGAACACATTTTTCGAAGAAAATAAATATGACCGTTTTTAAAGTGCTTGAAAAGACCTTTTAAATGTCTTTTTTTTAAAGGTATTTTCAAGTTCGTAGCTCAAAAACTCGCGGAGTTATGAAAAAAATAAAATGGTCACCTATTTTTTTCGGAAAAAAATTAACAAAATCTATGACTAAAATCATAAAAATAAAAACTATCAATTGGTAGAAAATCACATGAGCTACAAATTAAGATCTATAGTTGAACAGTCTTGAACTCTTAATTTTTACGAGATTTTTGGGTTTTAAGTGCTCAAAAAGAGATACTAAAAAGTCAAATGATTTAGCTACAAATTGCTTAAAAAATTATCAAAATCTGCCCACTAGAACAAAATATATTAAACTTTAAAATACATCAAAATTTTAAGGTGTCCGTTTGTCGTGCCGGTGAGGGTAGTACCGATTAAAAACAAATTTTGAATTTATTTTACTAGTTTTTTAAAATGTTTTAGTATATGGCTAACAGCAAACTAAATAACAAAATAATAAATCATTTAAGATTATAAAGCAATTAGATGAACATAAAAAAGTAGTTTAAATACTTTTATAACATTTAAAAAGCTAGAAAGATGATAAAGTGAGTTATCGATAGGAGGCTTAATTCAAATGTTTGAAAATAAATTATTTATAATTTTTCCATACGGTATTATTTGTAATCTATATTTGCTTAATTACATAAAAATGGCATGATAATAACTATTTAAGTCTAGACAAAAAGTTTTTGTTGACACAAATTTTAAATAATCGCAACAAATATTATTGGTCCCTTGCAATAATATAACTCTTAATATTCAGTTAAGCATTTCTTTCTTTCTGATCTTTTTATAAAAAAAATATAATATTGTGAATCAATTTAGTGGCATTATTTATAATAATATTTTTTAATTCTTAACATCTTAGAAATGATTATTACTCTATCATCGATATCTAGATTACTGTATCGATATTTTGTGCATTGGTTTACGTGCATCCGTAATGCACCGTCCGTCGTTGATTTTATGCATTTTTATTGCTTTATTTCAAAAATGACAGCTCATACTTAAATATGATTAGACTGACGGAACAATGGCCGACGCTTTGTGAATGCCTATAAACTTACCTTTATGCACATACTAGATATTTAGAGTAAGTCTTAAATAAGTGCAAATATTTTTAGGGGTGGTATATTTCGACCCCAGAAACACGTCTATGAGGTATTTTTCGCAAAAAATGGAAATTTTGTAATTTTTAGAAAAACAATTTTTTTAGTTTTTAGTTAAAAAAAATAATTTCTTGATAATATGGCAACATAGGTAGTAGATTAAATTTACAAGAAAGAAACCTCCAAAAAGACACAGTGGTTCTCAAAATAAAGCAAAAAAATCACTTTTTTTAATTTTCAAAGTAAAATATATTGGTTATTTTGAACTTATTTGAAAAACGGTAAAGAGAAAATATGTTTCTTTTATCGAGATCTACCATCTCTAAAAATATTTGCATTTAAGACTCACCCTGCATAATAATTATAATATTTATTTCTTTACTAGCGTGTACCAGCGACTTCGTTGGTGTCGAATTAATCATTAGTAATGGTGATGATAAAGCAAAGCAAGAATTTCCATTAACATACAAACTGGATAAAATTTTCTCACATTTATATCAGCATGAGAAAAAACAATATGGCGATATTATTATATAACTTGGTAATATTTGAGTGGTAGTTTCATCTCGTTGGAATTTGACTTTCGAAAAATCCGTTTGCCAAAAATAAGCTTTTTACGTCAAGCAGTTTAAGCAGAATCGTGGTTAAGAAATTAGCCAACTTTTTGGAACACCCTGTATAATTTTTTAAAAAATTTCAAAATATGTAACAAAACAAAATAAATTATGCTTGTCCAAGCGTTTTCCCGAAAGACTAACCTTTTTTTTTAAATAACAAATATTGTAATATTTGAGGGGCGTTTTCACCGTCTTGGAATTTGAGATTCGAGAAACTTCTCCTTATCGAACCTCTACACCCCACAGTTAATTCGTTTACCAAAAATCAGCTTTAAACGTCAAGCAGTTTAAGCAGAATCGTGATTACTCAATGGTCATATTTTATGAAAAACCCTGTATAAATTTATAAAAAATCTTAAAATATGTAAAACAACAAAATAAAATATATGTGTTTAAGAGTTTTTCCGAAAAACTCACCGGTTTTTAAATAAAAACTATTTTAATATTTGAGGAATAGTTTCACCCCCTTAGAATTCGAGTTTCAAAAAATCCATTCTTATCGAACCTCTACACCCTAAAGTCAATCTGTTTTCCAAAAATCAGCTTTTTACGTCAAGCGCTTTAAACAGGATCGTGATTAATCAATGACCAGATTTTTCAAAACACCCTGTATACATTTTTAAAAAATCTTAAAATATGTAAAAAACAAAATAAAATATACGTATTTAAGCGTTTTTTCGGAAACCTTGCCGTTTTTTAAATAAAAAATATTGTAATATTTGAGGGGTGGTTTCGCCCTCTTGGAACTGGAATTTCGAAGAATCCCTTCTTATCGAACCTCTACACCCTAGAATCAACCTGTATGCCAAAATTGAACTTCTTACGTTGAGTGGTTTGAGCGGGATCGTGATTAATCAGTATGTCAGTCACTTAAGGATTTTATATATTAGTATAGATTATCTTCAAATATCTTGCAATCTAAAAAACATTATTTCCATTTCCACTAAATAACTAATAGGTACAATATAATAAATTAACAATATCACTGCCCTTTTATTGCATATTCATATAAATAAATAAACAAAAAATCTCTGCGTAGCAATATAATTTTTCTGACATCTTTTCTAATTTGGAAAAGTTTCAGAATCCAAAGAATTATCAAATAATCCGCTTATTTCTTGTAATACATCGTCAAAAGCAATTAAATTTAATTAACAATTTAAAAATTAAACAACACGATAACGCGGATTCGTAGACAATACAAAATTTAAAAATAAATAAATATTACAGAACGTATCGCTTATATACATCCGTGAAAAGATAGCAACTTTTGATTCTTATCAAATTGTTGTCACTCAATAAACAAAGAAGAAACGAAAACACGATTTTTTTAGTAATTATTATGTTGAAAAACTTATATATCTACTTTTCCAGTTTAGTACCAACCTTAACCGAGCAATAATAATCCCCACCATATTATATGGAAGCGAAACCTGGATGCCATACCGCCGATACATAAAAGCATTAAACAAGTTGCAACAGAGACACCCCAGAGAATCCTCTTAAGAATCAAATGATTCTACCATGTCTCAAACATATATGTTCTTCAAAAAGCAAGCTACGAGAGCGCTGAAGTCATGATTACAAAATCCCGCTTAAGATGGGCTGGTCACGTGTATACAGGATGCAAGAAAACTGCCTACGGTAAGCTTACGGTAAGCCTACGGTACTAGCTTCTTTACGGTAAGCTTGTATACGGTAAGGAGAAACCGGGTGGACAACTCAAAACGTACAAGGATATTTTCCACGAAAAAAAAAGGGGATAAACATGCAGAATCAGTGGGAAGAAGCAGCGCACAATAGAACGCAATGGAGAATAGAAAACTCAGTTAACAGCGACAACCAAAAAGTAAAGAGGCAACAAAGCAATGAGATTTTTGTATGTCCGGAGTGCGGAAGAGAGATAACATCACGTATCGGGCTTTTCAGCAACAGAAAAGCTCATGAAAGAAAACGCATTGCGTAACCATTTTCTGATGCGGGTCAAATAGGTACTCGTTAGCGAGTAAGGGCAGTAGTAGTAATAATATCTACATATTAATAATTTTGTAATCAATATTTATACAACGATAAGGATATGATATAATACAGTTGCACAATTTAGTTTACAGAAAAAAATTAGAGCTCAAATTACAAATCTATGGGATTTATTATACATATTAATAAACATTCATTACCAGACTAACCCGATAAAGGCAAATATCGCACGACTCTTTTATGAGATGCGGGCATTATATTTTATTCTTTTTTATACTTTAATTGCAACGATTATGATAAAAATCCGATATTAATAATAATTAATCTCAGTGAACCGATTTTTGTTGCGAACCTTTCGATAAAAATAAATTTTATAATTTTAAGCTGCATGATTAATTTCCGTAATTGCTTAAAATCTTTATATTATATTGAGTTGAAATGTTACTTAAAATCGTCAATACAGTTATACAGTTCAGGTTGAAACGTAAATTAGATGCGTTGTTAAGAATATACAGGATGGTCCGAACTGTATTCCGGCAGTATATTCTGCAGATAAAAATAAGTAAAAAAGTTCGTATAAATGTATGTCCTAAAATGCTTAGTTTTTGAGACACAGGGTGTAGAAGTTTCATTCGATTTTTTCCAAATAATTTCTGTAGAAACGTCAATATTTTGATGAAAATTGGTGTCTAGGAGTTTTTTGACATGAGAAATTTGATTTTGATGTCTATCCGACTCCTACTTGTAGAGGGCGCCACCTACATATTTTTTAACTTGTTTGAAGAGTAATAACTTTTCATCCATACCTGTATAAAGCTGCTGAGTAAAAAATATACATTTACGACGTTTTTTACATAAAAAAGGTCTCTTGGGGAAAATCGCTACGAGTAATGGTGCTCGAGATATTTGAAATCGAAATTATCAACACCTGTCACCATTGACATAAATTAAATATGTTGACTAAATAGTTATTAGACTGAAATCATAAATTTGAAATGTTTTTGTGCCAAAAGATCAACAGAAACTGTTTTATCATCATTTTTTCGAAAAAAATATGATTAATTTAAAAAAATAAAAAGTTCCCAAATTCATGTTTATTTTTTGTCAATAATGACATGTATTGACATGAATTCCATTCTAAATATCTTGAGAATGGTTGCTCGTAGCGCTTTTCACCAAGAGCCAGTTTTATACAGGTACGAACGAAAAGTTATTACTTTTTAAAACACATGTAGGTGGCGCTCCCTACAAATAGGAGTCATATTGACATCAAAATCAAATTTATCATGTCAAAGAACTCCCAGACGCCAATTTTCATCAAAATATTGACGCTCCTTCATAAATTATTTGGAAAAAATCGAAATAAAAATGAAACTTCTTCACCCTGTATCTCCGAAATTAAACATTTTCGGATATACATTTATACGAACTTTTTTACTTACTTTTATGCGCAGAATATGCTGCCCAAGTTTCCGGAATACAGTTCGGACCACCCTGTATTATTTGACCTTGATCTAAATAATTTGACATCTTTATAATCATATTAATTTTCAACTCGTAAAATTTTAAAAATAACGACTTCTAATTTTAATTTAGTGAATTCAAAAAAAAAACATTGCAACATATTTTAGCTTTACTTTGGCATTCGAAAGAATGACATAGTAAAACATATCATGTAAACCGATAAATATAATTTTAACACATCTTACGTGCAGGTAAACTTACTTCGTAGCTATGAGTAATGCTTATTATTTTAATATTTTGGCACAGAAAAATTCAGTTTGAAGTAAAATAGCATATGACAATTGAATATTTATGAGTATTGAAGTATAATATATAATAATTTTATTTTGCCAAACGCAGCTTAAAAAAACATATTTTATAGACATTAATAGAAACGCATACAGCGTGTTTAAGATATTTGAACATACAAAGAAAACAAATGTTTTTGTTTTTAGTAAATTTTTATTAGTGAAAAAAGAAACTGAAATTTGTTCACTATATATTTTTATTTGTAGAAACTAGAATGTAGAATGTTTAGCAGGGAAGTTAATCACCGCGACCTTATAGATCTATTATTTGTTCCCCTTTCTTGAGCTACACCGAGTTATAACTCATCATACAGTCTCAGGGCTTTAACAAAAGTCAGTATCTGAGACGGCTCCACAGAGGCCAGCTCTCCATCCTCGACATCAGACGTACCAAAGTTCATGGCACGAATGGTCGTCGTCTCGGCGCACTCAGTGATAAGGTGTTCTGGTGTTTCCCCATTTTTCCCACAAAATCTGCATTCGCCGTTGTTTCTCAGCTTCAGCCTACTGAAGTGTTCGTTGAGGAGACAGTGTCCTGTTAGAAACCCCGTGACAATCCGAAGATTGTTTTTACTTAAATCAAGGAAAACCTTTGATTTTTCTCGGTCGTAAGTTCTGATAAACTTTTTCGAGTGTCTTAGACCGTTGGAGGACACCCATTCCAAGTTACGGATGGAGTCTTCCAGATTCTTCAGTTCCGCTTTTAGATGGTTCCCGTTTGGAAAACAGAACGGTTCTGGTTCAGTTAGTGGAGTGTTCGCTCGTTTTCTAGCCAGATCATTTGTTTTTTCATTGCCTTCTATCCCTTGGTGAGGCATCCAGAGAGTAGGAGGACTTTATTTTCTTTGCCTAATTTGTTGAGCTTCTCTAGGCATTCTTTGACCAACTTCGAATTGATGGTTACTGAGTTGATCGCGTTAAGTGCTGCTTGACTATCAGATAGGATGGCAATTTCCTGTTTTCGATAGTTCCTATCTAAGATAAATTGTACGCATCTTTCGATAGCGCAAATTTCTGCCTGAAGGATACTGGGGTAGGTGCCCATTGGTTCGGAGTATTCAGTTTTCGGCCCAAATACTCCTATCCCTGTCCCTGCTTTGGTTTTGGAAGCATCAGTATACCACGTGATGGTATGGTCTTTTATATGCTGAGTAAGCGTTTCTTTCTTCCAATCCTTTTTATTACTCAATACTACAGTGAGGTGTTTCTCAAAGTTGTAAATTCTTGGTATGTCATCCACTGGGAGTTGGAGAAGTGGAATTTTCTTTTTGAGGGTGTTCCAAGCCCCTGACCTGAAAATTCTCCCAGTACTGTTTCCGTCAATGACCATTCTAATCATTGTCGCATTGGCATAACTACCGACGACAATATGCAGTGGTGTTAGGTCTAGAATGACCTCCATTGCTGCTGTTGGACATGTTCTCATGGCACCTGTGATGCAGATACATGCCAGTCTCTGTACTTTGCACAGGGTTTGCCTTGCTGTACGTTGCTCTAGTTTTGTATACCAAGCAACTGCTCCATAAGTAATCATGGGTCTTACTATCATGGTATACATCCAGCGCAAAATGTTAGGGGCGCAGCCCCACCTATTTCCCGCCAGTCTTCTGCATATCATGAGAGCCTTTGTGGCTTTGCTGGTAATGTTCTTAATATGCCTGTTCCAGAGAAGTTTACTATCCAGGGTTATTCCCAGATATTTCACTTCCTGTGATGGCAGTATTTCCTTTTCATCTAGATGGATTCTTTTCAAGTTTTTCAAACTTCGCTTTCTGGTGAATGGCACTACCGCGGTTTTATCTGAGTTAATACTCAGCCCGACAGTCCTGTACCATCTCTCAGCGATGCGGAGTCCTCTTTGGATAATATTACACAGGGTGCCTTCATGTTTCCCTCCTGCAATGATGACTGTGTCATCTGCATACCCTATGCAGTCTTTTCCCGCTAGAGTTAATTCTTCCAGTAGTTCATTCACTCCCAAGCTCCACAGTAGGGGGAGGTAACTCCACCTTGTAGAGTTCCTTTCGTTGTTTTAACAACTACAGTTATGGTACCTATCTCAGCCTCTGCTGTTCGTGTTGAGAGCATTTCCCAAAACCAGCGAATTATCGTACTGTTCACCCCTCATGTTTCAAAAGATCGCTTGACCACCTTGTGTCAAACGCCCCTGCAATGTCCAAGAAGGCACATAGTGTTGTTTTTTTGCTATCCAGGCTTACCTGTATTAGCTCAGTTAACTGGTACAGAACAGTTTCTATATTTTTATTTACATTTTGTTCAATTATTTCCTATATATCGCACCCCCGTTTCAATAGTGCCATAACCCTATAATTGCCTATTTTACAGGAGACGCGAAACAAAAAAAATTGTGATTGTAATATGTTCTTGCGGAGCAATATCACTACTGGAGGCTACCAAATTTGGTATACGTATAGATTGAAGATGTCTCTACTGATTAATGATGTATAATTTAATGTAAAATTTATAGAGATATCCAAAAACAGGAAAAAATTAAGTGATATGGCATTACTGTTGATGTAAATTTTATTTTTATTCAATTTCAGGTTATGAACTATGGTTAAATAAAACTGCATTAGACTTGAAAATTAAATTTGGGTTTATGTATGAAGAGAACAACATTATAAAAGGTAAATGTAACAAAAAATATAACATTTTGTTATCATGTAAGAGAAAACAACATAAAAACGAAAAAAATAAACGAAATTTAAGGCTATTCTTAAAATCCAATATGGAATATGGCCTGATAAACAGGTAAGTATGACTTAGAACAACATTACAAAATGTAAGTGTAACATAAATGTAACAAAAAAATATAACATCTTGTTTTCATGTAAGGGAAAACAACATAAAAACGAATATTAAATTTGAAAAATGAAACAAAATGAAAGGCTATTCTTAAAATCCAATATGCAAATGGCCTGATAAACAGGTAAGTATGACTTAGAACAACATTACAAAATGTAAATGTAACATAAATGTAACAAAAAATATAACATTTTGTTTTCATGTGATAGAAAACAGCATAAAAACGAAATTTGAAATATTAAACGATTTTTTTAATTAAAGGCTATTGTCAAAATCCAATAAGACCTGATAAACAGGTAAGTACGACTTAGGAATCGCGCTAGCATCAAATAACTCTAGTAAGTCTCTTTTTTTCTTTGCATCAATCCTTGGCCTAGTTGTATAGGCCGGAACCAGAACCATCTGATTTTTCCTTGTTCTCTTTCTTGTTACTATCTCCAGATAATCTTCGCTTTCATAGGAGGTTTTCACTTGGAGAGAAAAAGGTTTATCCTTTTCATATTTCACGACTTTTATATTTGAACATAAAACTTTTTCCCCGTTTATCCCTCTATCAAAGTTGTTGCCCAGCTGTGTCTGAAGGTTCTTTATGTCATAAAAATCACTATAGCACAGTTCTTTCGCTTCATAGGGTAACCCTGTCTTTTTAGCGCCTCGTATAATTGTTACATATTGTTGAGGTAAAAATATTGGCCCTCTCTTCAGAGCTTGCTTCACAGCTTTTTCGATCACTGAATGAGCAGCGTCGCCTTCATTCTGCGTATGACCGCAGATTTGAAATTTGTGGCTTATACTTTTTATTTTTAAGTGATGAACAGCATACAAGAACATCGCCATGACAAATTTATTGTTGTTCTGTCCACAACAATTGTCACTAAAACACAACTTCTAAATTTTCATCATTCATTTTTATGGTCAGGTCTTCCAAATATTGGAAGATACAGGACGCTATTTCATTAGCTCCCCTGTTTCCTTCTCCCTGATGCCAAAAATAACATTTCGTCTCACCATTTAAAATGTTGGTTATGGTAAAATTATAGCAGTTAACCTTAGACTTGTAATAAAACAATGAGGTGTTGCCACGAGGGAATGGCATCACAGCTTGTAAGTCGAAGCAGGCGACAATGAAAGATGTGTTTTCACGTGCATTACCTTTGCCCAAGTCTTTATTTATCCTGCTGATTACTTTCTCATATTGGTGATCATCATATTTTTCTGTCAGCGTAGGGTCATCAGGAGTATTCTTAAAAGACTCGCATAAGTTGCATAAATCTTTTTTGGGAGAGAAAAATGAAATGTTGAATTCTTCATTAAAAATTTTTGAGAACATTACAAGATTTGCATGCGACTCTCCTTTCTCATCTGCTGTTTTTTATAGTCTCGGTGAAGGTCAGCGAGGCTTCTACCACCTTCAATATATTCGCGCGATGTTTGCGCTCTGAGGTAATGACTTTCCATTCGTGGAAATCCTTACTACAAATGAGCTTACCATGAGGTGTAAAAACACTTTCCAGACACTCTATGTAACCCGGTCCATCTGACCGGCATTTAGGTTCAGAAAGATCAGGAGAAACGCCTGTTAAATGTGGTGGAGACGGAGGTGTATCTATTACTTCATACCGATTCAAAGCGAGGCGCAATACTAGCGCACTCCAGAGTTCATTTTGCACAATATCTGGAATAAAACAACCTAAGAACTCATTTGAAAGAGCACTAATAATAATAATATTATGAGCCTACAATTTAACGGTCAATTTGGTCAATAGTAAATAGTACATATTTAACCACGTTTTAGAGTATAATAAATTCTGGAATAAAGTCTTATCACAATATAAGATAACCGCAATGCTTGTAGGGCCAACAATATCGATACAAAAAAATCAGCAAAAGTGCCATATCACGGGATATGGCGGTCTTGGAAAGTGCAAAACTGACAAAAACTGCCCACGCCGGCTTTAAGTACAACCACATCATATTATAAGGCAGTATTGAGAACTTTTTATTTGTATTTTTGCGTCAAGAACATATCATAAAACAGTTTAAGCCCCTATCAATAAAAGTCACTTGCCAATTTAGCATAAATTGTCAGAAGTTGTGTTATGGCTCTATAACACTGATTTGTGCAACCTTACTCCTCGAAATAAGATGACATACTGGCTTACGACGCTGTTGCTGATCCTTATAGTTACGAATGAGCCAACGGTCAAAGTGACTCCTGGCGCCTCACGCGGAATTTAGTAGCACTATTGATATGGCACTTTTACACATTGTAGACGTATAGGTATTCTATACACTGGGCAAAAAAACCCAATTTATAATTTTTTAGGGATATGGCACTATTGAAACAGGGGTGCGATATTTCAATATCTTTCTATATCTTTTTGATATGCTAGTTCCTCACTATATTCTGTTGAATTTTTATTCTTGAATGTCTAGTCTGTCACTAACTTGAATTGGACATCAATTATTTCAAATAAGCTATTAGTCTAAGAAAATAGGCCTTCAAATAAGAAGTTTTGGTAAAAACGGTTTGGTAAAGATTTTTTTAAATTCACCCCTAAGAAGGGGTAAACTAAATAAATAAAATCATTTTTTCCAAATTTCAGAGAAGTAGGGTAGTCCTTACCGTGGACTAGAAAAAAAAATCAAATAAGTTGTAAAGCGTCCAATTTTACATAAAAATGGTTTCTATACTTTATTATATAAAATTACTAACCAAATAATAATTGTGTAATCTGTCAGGGAATTTAAACAGGAATAAAAAGTCAGATAAATGAAAACCTCAATAAATCTATAACATGACGCTCAATATTTGGCTTTTGGATATAAAGATATATAAGGATTAATCACCGATTAAATATTTTCGCATTATTTTTCAAAACAGAGTTTCAATTGAAATATTGAAATATTTCAGACGTTGCAAATACCTATTAAACCAATTATTTACCTTAGATTAAAAATAGATCTTTTGAAATAAGCTTCGCGATCCTACTTAGCGTTTTCCGACAGCCGCAGCTTGGCGAATATCAAAATAAATTTGGGTTGCCACAGGTTAGATTACCGTATTTTTCATATTTATATTTCTCTCTATCTTATTATTTTTTAATTTGTGATATTTTACACTTCAAAAACCAGTAAAACTAATAATTTTGTCGTTCTTTTCCCATCGGTTTCTTGTAAAAAGTTATATATACACGGAAGGGGTTTTAAAGCGATCGATCCAGCAGTCCAGATATGACACTCCATATCCGCCGACCCAGTCATTCAGAGTACAGATATTTTGGTATTCACAAACGCGTATATCTGATTTTTCATCAGGTTAGAGCTCACAATAATCTATGCCACGCAATATGGGACTGCCACATATCCGATATTTCCCCGCGGTAGTCCACTAACGCACAGATATTAATGGGATGTAAAGACCGCGGCAAAAACATTTTTTTTTAAATCCCTTGTTTGTATGGACGGCTTTTTTTCGGGAACTTATACAGGGTGTCCCAAGCTGAGCGTGCATTAGAAGTTTCTAGAGAACCACAATATCTAGATCGGAGATTTTTTGCACATCATTGTTTCACAACGAGATCTATCGATTAAAAATATTTTCAATATGGAGGCACTTCCGGAAATACCGGAAGTTGACAGCAACTTTCTTGTTTTAAATGGGTGCCCCCATTTTTTATTGCATACTTAAATTCTTTGCAAAATTTTATGAATTTTGATATTAAACATGCTATACCTAACATAAACCGTTTTTGAGAAAAAAAAATATTTAAAATTTTTGGACTGAAAAAACTACCTAAGAAAAAATATGTGTATAGCCTAAACGTCAAATTTAGTGATTAGCCATTGTGACATAAAGAGAAGACATGTTGCTATCTATTTCAAGAATGAAATTGATTAACATGAAGAATTAAGAAATTATCGTAAATCAGTTTTCAAATGGAAACTCACTTTTTTTATTTCACTAATGAAAAGGCCTTTCAATTCGTTACTTTTTGACTGTACATGTTCCTATACCTAAAATAAATTGTTTTTAAGTTATTTGAACTTTACTTTTAAAGCGTATATTTTTCTTGATTTTAACTATTAGTCTATGACTTTAAACATCAAGTGACACAAAACAATAGATTTGGCCATATTGTGACACTTTTTTTTTTCGTTTTCGTATAATCAACCGAGGCGAATGAGGTGCGCCACCCTGTATATTGTAAATTAATGGGTGTTAATCAAACGGATATTTAGTTAGAAATAGTTAAATATACTTATTAATTAGGCTGTTTTAAATGGTGTGAAATTTCGTACTGAATAATCTGTTTAGTCTTGTTAAGAAGAATGTATCACATGTTATAAAGACAATAGTCATCATACCTACTTTCTTTCTTTTAGATATAAACAGTAAATGGTAAAGTATGAAACTAAAAAATATCTATTGTATTTTTTGATTGAGAGCCAATTTTAATAGATATCATTTTCATATATTGCATTAGCTGCTTTCATTGTTATATTTGACGATGATCATAGTATTTTTGAATTCCTTGGTTTTAGTATTTTAAGATTAATTTATAGCGATGATGAAAATATTAACATTTAGTGCTGTCAGAAAAATTTTAAAATAAAAGCGTTGGTCACAATATCAGATAGGTAACTTTCCGGGGTTACCCAAAAAATCTTCAAGGCTTAGCAATTCATAAACCTTCATTCTAAGTTATTGACATATATAATTAGATACTATTGTTATTACAAATAATAAAAATTCCTAAGAAATTATCGGCAAGTCCTCTAGTTTATAGCCACAATGAAAGGATAATTGCTGTTTACGCTCGAAGCGTTGAATTTTGCAATTATTTAATAATTTATAAATTTATGACTGCAGCGCTAAAACACGACTATCGTGTAGGTATTATACGTCGATTATATAATTTTAATTTGTTATATACTTATTACCATTATAGTAGGGGAGCACAAGATACTATATGAGGATTTACTCGAGTGTCGTGGAAACCTATTTTATCGTAAACATTAGATGCTAAAAAGAAAAAAAGGTCATATTTATGATGTTTACTCCTTTACTTTGCGTGATCTACAATTATTTTTTTGGTGCCCGGTGGCGTAGAGGTACAGGCTCTCGTCTACCAATCTCAAGGTGTGGGTTCGATTCCCACACCCGGCATTTGATCAGCCGACTATTTTTATTAAAATAAAAATAGTTTGGGTACCTAGGTCGACTCAGCCTTAAATGAGTACTTGGGATCCACAATCCTGAGGTAATAATAGGCGGTTGAAGCGTAGTGCTAGCCACATTACCTTCCTTGTATACCGAACGGCTCTAGTATAGCAAGCTGTACCTTGCTACTCCCAAGGCGTTAAACGCTATATACGGGAGCTATTATTATTATTATACTCCTTTGCTAAAAAAAACATCGGTCACAAATATATATTTGTAAGAAGGGCTAGATAATGAAAATAGAAAAAATATTTCAAGGCGCCAGATATTCAAAAGCGATGTTAAGTCAAGAAGCTTCTATTCAAAAGACTCATTCATTGCTGTTACTCGCTGACGAGTATTTGACACGCATCAGAAGATTATTACGTACTGCGTTTTCTTTCATAAACTTTTCTGTGACTGAAAAGCCCGATACGTAATGTTATCTTTCTTCCGCACTCCGGACTTTCAAAAATATCAATACTTTGTTGCATTTTACTTTTTGGTTTTCGTTGTTAATTGAGTGTACAATTCTTTACCATTGCGTTCCATTGTGCTCTGCTTTCTCCCACTGATTCTGCATGTTTAACTCTTTTAAGTTTTCATGGAAAATATCCTTGTACCTTTTGAGTTGTCCATCCGGGTTCCTTTTACCATCTACAAGCTCACCTTAAAGAAGATATTTCGGTAGGCGGTTTTCTTGCATCCTGCATACGTGACCAGTCCATCTTAAGCTTGTTTAGTAATCATGACTTCAGCACTCTCGCAGCTATCCTTTTCATGGGCTGATATGTTTGAGAGATGGTGGTACCATTTGATTCTTAACAGTTGTTTAAGGTTTCTCAGCTGCAACTTGTTTAATGCGTTCATGTGTCGGCGGTACGGCACCCAGGTTTGGCTTCCGTATAACATGGAGGGGATTATTAATGCTCGGTACATTGCAAGTTTTGTCTTTGTGCTCAAGTCATGATTGTAGAAAACCCTGTCGTTTAATTTCCAGAACACTCTTGAGGTGCTGCTAATTCTATGTCAAATTTCAAAGTCGATATTGACCTCCGAAATCAAACTACCGAGGTAATTGAATTCCGCTACATATTCCAATCGTTCTTCTCCAATTTTTATAGCATTGTTATGTTATGTTATGTTATGATATTCAGCTTAAGGCCTAAGGCCTCGTATCTCAGGTATATGTGTTCAGCATAAATATCTAGTTAAAAGACGTCTATATTTTGTCTATATTTGGACGCGACCAAAACTCATGGCGAATACATAGTTGTCAGCAACACAGTATAGTGATGATTTTAGCTTACTTTACTTCGGCTTGTGGAAATAAGCAAACTATGTTTTTTTTTTCGTAATACTTGAGTGTTGTCCTTCAAAATAAAAAAGTAACCATACTCGAGAATGTCCAGGAGACGGTTTTTTTGCAACTATGTCACTTTTCTGATTGGCTGGGGGTAATGTGGAGGTACTAAAGGGTGGAGGTACTAAAGGGTGCAAGGTTTCTCCTTCTATGTTATTCTGCTTCAGTTCCCCTACTAATACAGACAATAGTTAAAAGAAAAGAAATATTATAGCTTGAACATAAAAGCTGCTGTGTTTATTAATTTTGCGGTTTTTGAGAGAAATAAATGTTTGAACAGCTGTACGGATTTTATTGCTAAGTTATCAATAAAATGTTTATGGTATCCCGGTTCGATGTTTATAGAAACCATTGTAGAATTACTTTATAAAAAAGAAAAATAATTAAAACTTGAGTTGATAATTGTTGTAAAATGTATTTAATTAGATTTTTTTCAAGTAAATTAAATGTTTACACTGCGATACCAATTAATCAGGCGATTGTAAGATCAAAGTATATAACGTATGATAAGATCTACATTGATGTAATTACTCATTGGGCATTTGAACTGCATTTAATATTAACTAATAAAATCAATATTAATTGCAATGTTTAAACTGATGTGTAGTAGGTTTATTCTTGATATTAGAGTTAACTACTTACTGATAATTGTTATTGATACTTATAAAAGGTGATAAATATAATGAACTTTGCAAATAATAAAAGAGTAAAGCAGATATTTATGATGCAGATATTTTAGTATTAATATATAATATTAATAATTACTATTAATAGTATTTTGATCTGCTATTACACCTAATTTGTATACAGATTCAAAAAAATTCAAAAACACGTCAATTTTGTTTGTGAGGGGGGTAACTTTTGCCCCAAAAACGATTGCAAAACATTCAATCCTCTAAGTGGGGGTGTCATCCCCCAACTTTATTCAAATGGAAAGGGGGGTCATGTGGTGCCGCAATGAAAAGAGCTTTCAATCCTCTATATTTCCCCACTTCGTTTTTGAAAATCAAGCAATTTTGCAAGCAACGATCAAAATCGTCTTCGTTGAGTTCTTGTACCAACTGAATTTTATACGAGTGGAACTTGTGTTTTTTTAATATCCTTTGGAAACTTGTACGATTTCCGCCGGCTAATTTTCTTGCACTCAGAATACTGTCCATGGCAACTTGGCCCAATACGAATACCTCCATAGCTTCATTTACTACAGGATTTTCCCTCTGCCTCTTTTTATTCATAACGGAACCAGTTTCGCGAAATTTTGCTACTAACTGGCGAAGAATTTTGCCATAAAGGTGTTTGTCTGGATGGCGTTCATTGAATATCTGCGCAACCCGATTGCAAACATCTAGAAATAATAAGAAAAAACAGCAAATTGCTCGAAGGAATTTATCCTTATCATTTACTCTGATAAATGTTTAAAACACTTTTCAAATTTCAATCCTTCATATTTTCCCAACGACTCGACCGATCTTCAAAAACGAAGCAGGAAAGTATAGAGAATAGAAAGCCCTTTTTATTGCGGTACCCCTTGACCCCCCTACCCATTAGAAAAAAATCCGGGGATGACACCCCCGCTTAGAGAGTTGAAGATTTTGCAATAATTTTGGGGGCAAAAGTTGTCCCCCTCACAAACAAAATTGACGTGTTTTTGAATTTTCTGAAAAAAAAATTACCCTGGCCGTTATGCCTTGCGGAACGTTTTCGATGGGCCACCCTGTACTTATTAAATTACTGTTATGATACAGAACAATTTCCCTAGTTCAATAAGTAGATATATTATGTTAATGACAATAATATCTTTAACATGTTCATGATGCTAACAACTAACCAAGATGCTAACAACTAACAACTAACCAAGACAACCTCTAGGCAATATATGTTAAACTGTGGAGTATCTTTACAGTTATTTTTAATAAATTATAAGTTTGTTAAAAAATCCTTCATTAATGATGTCTTTTCCGTTAAAACTAAACACTAAAACATTATTTTATAATATTTTTTGATTAAATCAGTTTATTGTTAGTTTAATTATTTCTCCTAAATTTTTCCTTTAAATTTGTAAATGATAATTTTTATCAGAAACTGTATAAAAACAAAAACAAGAAAATAAATTTATACGAACTTCAAAAACACATTTTCTTTTTCGAAATTAAGATACGACAACCTTGTATATATTGAATACGACAATAATTAGTGGAGGAATGTTCATCAAATATGCATAAATAATTGAGCTTATAATTACGTCCTAAAAAAGAAAATATTTTAATGTTATCATTTATCATACAAGACTCACTATCGTCTACTTCGGATTGACAAAACAAATACCGAACACGCTTCAATGTCTACTGATAATAAAAAAGAATGATTAAAATACCGAGCAAAAATCAAAAACTTGCAACGGGGGATTCAAAGATTTTTTTTATTTTCTTCACTGTTCATAGACAGAGTTGGTATAGAGATTGGTTTCAAGATGAAAAATACATAAACATATTTTAAAAAATGGCTAAGAAGGCAGCACACACAGCCTGTTTAGTATTTTCATAGCGCCCAAACTTTTGTGTATATGTATGTCTGTACATGCTTTAGAAAATATTGTAGCTTAAGAAAAGCCTGGTAGAAACGCTGTCCATAAAAATATATGTGAAAATCTAGAGTAAATCTTTGGTGTTGTAATAGAAAATTAGTTGGTTAGTGTTAGAACATGCGTGCTATACAGTTCCTCGATTGTCTTTACAAGAGAAAAAACTTTTTTTATTATTGGCATGTTGAGAAATATGCATACTTTATAAAAATCTTTGCTTGTTAATTGATTAATCCCGTTCATAAACGGTTAGTTTGTAAAAGTACCCATAGGTACTTTTACAAATTTCCGCACCGTTTTAGAGAAAATTAGAAAGAAACATAAAATATTGTTGAATTTTTCCTAGAAAATCATCAGTTTCTCTCAAAGGTCAATAATAAAAAAGGTTTTTCTCTTGTAAATACAATCTGGGGACACACTGTAGTTTAAATATGTATTTAAATAATGTATTATTGCCAATTTAAGGGATTTCTATAACATTCTTATACATTTTGCAATATTTGTGTCTCTGTTGTTTATTTGAAAATTTGAAAATTCATTTTCAATTATTCCTAATAAACCAAACAGTACCTTACGATACTTAAAACACTTTCAACAACGATTACAAAATGATAATTTCAACCATCAACAACCCTTTATGCTAAGTGAATATTAAAATTTATATTTTAAAGTTTTAAACAGTATGTTTTCTAGTTCATCCCTCTAACGACCCTTCTAAGGGAAAAATAACATTTTACTACTCTTAAAAGGAGTAAAAGATATCGTATCAAAAAGGACGTCATTGGAATCAGAATTCATTTTATTAAAAAACGTAGATAAACATATTATTTGATTTTTTTACTTTACTAATAATTTAGAGTAAAAATTTTGAGGCTAGAAGAAATGTCTATTCTTCTGTTTATATTAACTAAAATAAAAATGTGTATTAACTGAACAGTAAAGAATGGTATCTACCAGAAAACCGTCTACTTTCAACATTCAACAACACTTCTACGATCCTGCTCCTGCTAAAATCACTATCTTCTTGTACTGAACAAAACAACACCGTTTAATGTCTGCCGATGGATGCTACCGGTATTCCTGCGCCGAAAAAGATCACGCTTCCGCGGCAAGAAGCTGCTGGTCGAGCTTCCTGCGATTCGAGACGCGAACGTCGACGAACTGGCTGAGTGATGGCAGCAGGCGGCAGGCCAGCGTGCAGCAGGACGATACAGACGCGGGCACACAGCTTTGAGTCTGAGCGGCAGAGTTAACTATCTTGGAAAGAACAACAGTCATTGATGGCGAAAAACAATTTTCACCACCTGCTACCTGTCTGTAATGCCGGGTCCAAAACAACAAGACAGAAACATTCATGTTTTACGACAAAATTGCGACAATTATATCTCATTTTTGTTTTGTTTCAAAATTCTGAGACTTTTCAATGTTCCGTCTCGAGTCAGTAAAGATTAAAGTGTCTATGTTTTGTTCGTATATTTTACGACAAGTTGTCGGCGCAGTGTGGATGGCGTGTGCTGCCAACAGTAGGAGACCAGTGAAATCACACATGGTTAATAAAACTCATTCGCAACAACTAAACTTTCGACTTTGTTGTGCTTTTGTCCTTGCGGTGTGGACAATTTGTCTCAAGTTTCTCTTGTCAGAATTATCCATTTTTTGTTGCAAGTTTGTCTTGTTTTCAAAATCGTTTTTATTTTTTGTCGCCTTGGTCTGGACCCGGTATGAGGTTACATTAACCGTATTACAAATGTTATACGATTACAAGTATACAGGATGAGTTTCCTGCGATGTTCTCTATGGGTATCTCAGAAACTACTTGAAATAGAGAGTCGGTTAAATGGGGAAAGAATTGCAGTTTTGTGGGGTCATAAATATGCGCCTTTCAGATTTTTGAAAAAGTTCATGGCTTACCAGATATTTCGAAAAAAACAAATTTCGGCTATTTTAAAAATTGTCCCTAATTCCATTATAAGCTATTTTAGACAAAAAGTTTTCAGATAAAAGTTGTAGATAATCACATCTTTAATGAGAGTGTGTCCTCCGTTTTATTTTAAAGCCTGTCATTTTTGACATATGGCACAAACATATGTTTTTTTTAAATGGAAACCATAGTTGGCCATGACTATAAAAAGCGCCATTTTTTAAGCTTTTCAGCGATATAAGCTATAATATCTTTTCTTCGAAAAATTATCGAGTTATAGCAAATTCTTATCATTTTTAAATAATTTCACTTAGTCAGCCATGGAAACAAGTTTAATCGTCTTTGCTCTCATAAATGTGAAGCTGCCACATCCAAACTTTGTAAATTAAAATAAACCAAAATTGTAAATATGAATTTTCCAAATGAAGAAAAGAAAAGTGTGTAAATACTCGCGCATCAATAGAGTGTTTCCAACATGACTTTCATTATGACATTATTATGACCCCCCCCCCATAATGAAAAAGAAATGTTAAAAATTATTTATATCATAATAATATAAACTCAGGGATAGGAAGAGGTGGACTAATTGCCTGGGCCTCCTCGATCACCTGACCTATCCATTTTAGATTTTTTATGCGGTATGGTTAACAATAAGGTTTATAAAAGAACTTATGAATTAAGAGAGGCACTCGAAGTGGCGGTAGGAGAGAAGTTTAATTAAGTCGACCGATCCTTCTGTGAGAATAGGTAATAATTCAGTTTTAAAAAGATGTAACTCTCAAAACAATGGCGGATTTTTTGAACATTTTCTAAAATAACTTAAAGTGTATGCAGTGACTGCAGTGATATTATTTTTTATATAAGTTATAGTTTGTGTAATGTAAATTCTAAAGAACCGTTTACTAATATATTCTGACTTTTTATAAGTTATAGATCATAACAGAATAAGAATGCCATGCAATCTAAGTAAAATTAGACAAGAAAGATAAGAATTGGCTATAATTAAATTTAACTTTGGTCAAAATGTATGGTCAAGAAAAGTTGAACCAATAATCTTACACGCTTTTCATCATTTGGAAAATTCATATTTACAATTTTGGTTTATTTTAATTTACAAAGTTTGGATGTGGCAGCTTCACATTTATGAGAGCAAAGACGATTAAACTTGTTTCCATGGCTAACTAAGTGAAATTATTTAAAAATGATAAGAATTTGCTATAACTCGATAATTTTTCGAAGAAAAGATAATATAGCTTATATCGCTGAAAAGCTTAAAAAATGGCGCTTTTTATAAAGTCATGGCGAACTATGGTTTCCATTTAAAAAAACAAATGTTTGTGTCATATGTCAAAAATGACTGGCTTTAAAATAAAACGGATGACACAATCTCATTAAAGGTGTGATTATCTACAACTTTTATCTGAAAACTTTTTGTCTAAAATAGCTTATAATGGAATTAGGGACAATTTTTAAAATAGCCGAAATTTGTTTTTTTCGAAATAGACAAGAACTTTTTCAAAAATCTGAAAGGCGCATATTTATGACCCCACAAAACTGCAATTCTTTCGCCATTTAACCGACTCTTTATCTCCAGTAGTTTCCCATATAGAACATCCCAGAGATACCCATAGAGAACATCGTAGGAAACACCCTGTATAGTTAGACAGAATTCCTATCCCCTAACATGTTCAATGTTTACTCATAGAGTAGGTATTTTCAGAAGTGCATTGGATAGGTTGCGGGAGGAAATTATTGTGAATGGAGGGGTAATAAACAGCTTAAAATATGGAGATGATATGGTTCTGTTGGCCACTAGCCCTGAACAGAACTGTATCACACTGCAAATGTTACTAGTTAATGATTAGAGGAACCTAAAAGGGTTTTGTCTAATTTTCTTCACTGTTTATTTTTCTAATTCGGTTCTGAATGAAGCTTTAACCTTCATTCAGAACCTCGAAATCAGTAGAATAAATTACTAGTTTCAATTAACCGTAGAAGTTTGTTCACCTAATTTTAATGTAAGCATTCAGAGCGTCATAATTAGGGTAGAAATTTTCAATTATTGGAAAAAGTTAACAAACTCTTGACTTTTCCACTAATTATACTTCCAAATTTGCGAGGAATGTCATTTTGGCCTTTGATTATCACCCGTCAAGAAAAATTTTGGTTAGAATTCAAAAGTTTATACTTTTATAAGCTTAATATTATGCCTTCTCTATGGATACAACAGACTACCGCAAGCTGTTGCTAGGATATTTTATTAATTTTAATTGTGTTTTTTAGACATTGTGAATGATCGTAAATTAAAAAGTATAAAGTGTAATTAAAACCACTAATTTATTCCCCTAATTGGAAGGTTCTGAATGAAGCTTTATAATAGGAAATTAGTTTTACTAACCATACCAGCTGATATGGTTAGTACAACATGGGCCCTAGAGTTTAAACATGCATTTTATTGTATTACTGCTAATTTAAGTATATTTTCTTTTATTTTTGCCTATATGAAACTAAATAATAGTAGATCATTCATTTACTTGTACTTTTTTACAGAATCGCATTGGTAGCTCCTGGAGATATTTTAGGAAACTGTGGAGTTCGGCAGGACGATACGGTGATGCATTTGATTTTATCTGAAAATAAGCTGGAGATGGCCGGTCTAAAAATATTTATACCAGTTTTCCTTTTAGCCAATACGTCACTGGCATGGTTTTTTGATTGCGATTACATTGCGAATATTCTTTGACCTAGCTCATCGTAATGTTATCACCAGAAGAAGCCTCCATGAGTGCGTGGTGACATTTCCATGCAGATACGCTAGCCACTTTGAATATTTGCAGGATTAAAAATGATTCCCTAACTGTTATTTATCCTGACCTGGTAATAAATATACGGAAATTTTGACTCTTCCTTTAAAAATGTTACCAAAAACTGAGGAAAAGGATCTAGTAGTTCAGTTATCACAATATTCAATTTTGTTTACTTTAAAACATCTTTTACGCGACGCGACGTGATTAATTTAATTAGCTATAAAACTTGAAATATGTGAATTAATCTGAGACAAACAAGCCTGTTAATAACAAAAAGAAACGTATTTCAACCATTGAAATGTTACGTAAAACTCATGAATTATTAAAAGCTGCCAGCTATTGTGTCGCTCGAACCAGCGTTCCGCATCAGGAACAGATCTCATTCCTGGTAGTAAATAATTAAAAGATGTCCTTTCTTTAACCTTGAGCTTCGTAGAAACACGATTCTTTTTGTTTCGGTCCTATTGAATTAACATCTAACAGAGAGTGTCATTTCAAACGGTCAGTCACTTATTTAAATGTTTTGAAAATTTTTTTAATAATATTATAGCTTCAAAGTCAAAACATAACTAAATGTACAATCGGACAAAAGTAGAGAAATTTTTCAAAATTGTGTCTTTTTTGTTAAAGCAGGAACGGAGGCCATTTTATGCATTGTTACAATTAAAGATACTTAAATAGTTCTTATTTAAATGAAATGTCATGATATGTCTCACGAAAACTTAAGATTTTATTCAGTTAAATAAAAAAGTATGATAAAAATAAAGAAACTAAAAATTAATATAAAAATTACAAGTACATAGTTGTTGCTAACCTAATAAAATTAATAATGGGTATAACCGTGATTAGCTATAACTTCACGACATCGCTTTGGCATGGAGTCCAATAGTTTTCTTATGGTATCTGGTTCAATGGAATTCCAGGCCTCTTTCAAAATTCTTATCAAATCTCTCTTATCTCTCAATGTCCCACCCCGAGACGCATCCCAATACCATGCAAGATCCACCACCATGCCTTACAGTGGGCTTGGTATACTTTGGATCAAATCTTTTCCCTTCTGGGCGATGTATACACGATATTGCACCGGATCCAAATATATTAAATTTGCTTTCATCTGAAAACAGGAACTTTTCTCAGTCATTATTTTTTGCATATTGACACCAGGTAGTTCACTCAAAATTTGATTTGCCGATTTATGCGGATTAGTTAAGGCGATTTTTTTAATTGTCATTTCATTTTTTTCGTTGTTTTCCTTGGCCGACCACTTTTTTTTTAATAGTCTTTAAGGAATTTTGAGTTTTGAAATTGGAAATCGTTTTGCTAATGACAGACTTATTGCAAATTAAACATTCTGCTTATGTCCATTTGCCGTACACCATTCCGATGTGCGTTGATTATTTATTTTTTCTCGAAGATCCTCAGACAAATATTTTCCGCGTGGCATATTTAGTAAAAATGTAAATCAGAATATCAACAGTTTTCACCTTAAGCAAATAACTACTAAGTATGGTCAATTTTTATTATGGTTTCTTTGTTTATGTCCCTTCAAAAATATTTGTGTACATAATATAAATAAACACCTGATAGATTGATAATGTGACGAAAAATGATGGTAATGCGAAAAGGATATATGTTTGTTTTAAACTATTTTAAACAACAAAATGTTTTTTAATTTATTAACTGAAGAGAGAAGAGTTTAAAAAGACCTACTATCAACTTATTCGCACTTTATATCTTTAATTAAGAAGCTTTGTAGGCCTATCTGGCTTTCTTTCATTACCATAAATTCCGCAGCTATTTGGTGGCACCAAATATCGTAACGGCTTAATGAAAAATCAAAAAAGTCTGCCCATAAATCAATCAGAGATAATGGATGAGGCCTTAATGGATGTTATAGGACCGCAATTCATTAAGCTGCATGTACAGAACACAAATAAGAGTTTTAATTGCAAAAAAACTATTTTCGGCTGGTTGTTTTCTTGGTGTTTTCGCAGCTTTATCAATTAGTGTCATCTGCTTAAGGTCACAGCTTACTCAGTATCAGCTGGTCGGTCATCTTCGCTTCTTTTAAGTGTCACGTACACATGCCAAAAGTCGAAGCACCAGTATCGATTCTTTTTTTTTAACCTGCACAAAAGCTCTTGTTTTTTGAATTTTTATATGTAGTGGAATACTACTCAAAATACACACTTTTTTGCATATGCCTAATAATGTTAACGCCACTTAATATTAATTCAAGAAAAGAAAAAAAATTAAACCTAACCAACAATTCGCGTGGTCTGATTTTGTTTACATGTTTTGTTGATTATTTATAGTGATTTACAGTAATTTTGTTCAATTATACGAATATTCTCGTTGATTGTTGGTTTGAGATAAATATGACAATGTTATCCAATGAAAATGCGAGTTGCTTAATTACTTATTCATTTTATGGAAAGCACTGTTCATTAAAATGTTGTATCCTATGTTATAGGGCTTGTTTCTCTCCACAATTTCCTGTCTCACAATATACCATTTGTGACGGGGAAGAGATTATAGTTTCATAGTTGTCGATTTTCGAGAGAAATCAGTACATGTATATTATTTCGTATATTTTTCATTTTATTGATTTTATGGAAAGCACTGCTAATAATTCTAACTCTGAGCTAGCAAATGAGATAGATGCTTTACCTAGACCATTATTCAGAAGCTACAAACATATCGATGAAAATATGCATGAAAATTTACTTGCCAGCAAACAACCAGAGGATATTGGTACACAGGCACAGTGTCAAGTTCATTATAATGATTTTCTTATCTTTAAATCAAATGTTCTTTGGTATTTGCGCAATCGTGCGATCCTTACCACTTTTAATTTCCTAAACTCGTGTATCACCGGCGCTGAATTTTATATAATAGAACCAATTTACGTCCATGTATCATAATCTTAATACATAGTGAAGTGTACTAATAAATTTTAATAGATAATAAACCATTAATAAAATAATTCATTCACATTGCAGCATATTCTATAAAATTATCAAACTACTTACCACCATTAAAAGTATTCTGGATTGTTCATTAGCATTCTTACCTGAAACAGAAACAAGAAAAATACATCTAATACTTTCTAATCTGGCTCCTTCATCATAATGTCAATAAAAAATATTATCCACTTAAAATTTAAATCTCTCAATTATAATTTTAATACATTTTAAAGTGTCCATTGGAAAGGCCGTTTAATTAATCAATCGTAAAATAAAAATTAAAAAGATGCAAATTATTAATTGCGCCGATATCGGGTAGGTGTCAAAAGTGTCAAAGGGTTTAAATAATGGTTTCAGTTTCCAGTCAAGCAGACCACACAAGAGTGTATCGAACGCATGCTGTGAAGCACTTAATTATTGTTTGGCTATATTAAATTTTATTTTAAATACAATCATATTTAAAAAAAACGCAACGGAAAAATTTTTGGTCAAGTTTAAAATGTTATATTTTTAATTTTAAGCCCTATTTCCTTGATTTTTTTAGTAAACTGTATATAAATAGATCGACTTTAATTCTTAAATTCAGTTTATTATAAACTTTAGTATTTGACTTATTATACAGGGATATGCAGACGACATCGTAATTGTGGTCAGGGGCAAGTTTGCTGGTATGATATCAGAAAGAATGTAGACAGCCCTAAACAAAGTTGACAAGTGGTGCAAACAAGAGAGACTGACAGTCAATGCTCAGAAAACACAAATTGTCAATTTTACAAAAAAGATAGCACCAAAAGGTCTAAAACCACCGTGCTAGGAAAACGGAGATTTCATTTGCCAAAGAGACAAAGTATCTTGGGATATTTTTTGATCAAAGGCTTACATGGAATACTCACATAGCGAAAGCAACACAGAGGGCTGCCATCTCTTTAGGTAGGTGCAGAAGGATGTGTGGAAAAAACTGGGGACTTAACCCTAAAATGACTCTATGGCTATACACAAGGGTAGTAAGACCCATGATAACCTACGGGTCGGTGGCGTGGTGGACAAAGACATCGCAAGTGGGTGCGGTAAGGCTGTTAAGTTCCACACAAAGGCTTGCGTGCCTGTGTGTAACTGGGGCCATAAAAACCACTCCTACAAATGCGATGGAAGTCTTGTTGAACTCACCACCACTACATATTTTCATACAAGGCGAAGCCAGATCTGTCATGCACAGGTTAATTCACGGTCAGCAGCACATAAGCCAAACGCATAGTGCTGCAAACCAGAAGCTAATCGAAGAGCTAAAAGCAGACAAAGTATTGGGATTACCAATTGATGCAACAGCTACTAGGTATAGCTTCAACAACAAATTTAATATAACCATACCAGGAAGAGAAGACTGGAGTAAAGGTGTACCCATTCAAGCTGAGGCAACCTGGTATACAGACGGCTCAAAAACGTCAGAAGGCGTAGGAGCTGGATCCAAGGATGTCACAATTTTCCAGGCAGAAATAACGGCAATCCACTATTGTCTAGAAGAAATAATAAGGCAACAAAGAACAAATCGTTCTGTGGCCATCTTCACAGACAGCCAAGCGGCGCTAAAGGCACTCAGCTCCGCGGAGGTTCCCCTCAGAATCTGCATTCGCCGTTGTTTCTCAGCTTCAGCCTACTGAGGTGTTCGTTGAGGAGACAGTGTCCTGTTAGAAACCCCGTGACAATCCGAAGATTGTTTTTACTTAAATCAAGGAAAACCTTTGATTTTTCTCGGTCGTAAGTTCTGAGGAACTTTTTCGAGTGTCTTAGACCGTTGGAGGACACCCATTCCAAGTTACGGATGGAGTCTTCCAGATTCTTCAGTTCCGCTTTCAGTTGGTTCCCGTTTAGAAAACAGAACGGTTCTGGTCCAGTTAGTGGAGTGTTCGCTCCTTTCCTAGCTAGATCATTTGCTTTTTCATTGCCTTCTATCCCTTGGTGAGCAGGCACTCAGAGTAGGAGGACTTTATTTTCTTTGCCTAATTGGTTGAGCTTCTCTAGGCATTCTTTGACCAACTTCGAATTGATGGTTACTGAGTTGATCGCGTTAAGTGCTGCTTGACTATCGGATAGGATCGGACTGTTTTCGATAGTTCCTATCTGTTTGTACACTTAGTTGTTACAGTTATTTATTTTAATATCCTTAGCTCTGTTAGTGTTACTAATATTTACTGAAAGCAAGCCTGTATCGTTACTTTTTAACGTTTTTTAAATTTTAACATAGAGTTCTAATTAATCATTGTCGTTAAAATATTACGACAATAGTAAAAAAATGCAAATTATTGGTGGCAAGTTCATTTCAATCTTAAAAATGAACCAAGTGTTGACATGAGTCAAAAAACAAAATGCGCAGGAGACACAAAGATATGCACGAAATTATTGCATAGGGTGTTTTAAACCTAAGGTAAGAAACAACCCTTCAATTAACCCTATATAATAAGCCAAATACTAAAGGTAATAGAATAAAATAGCTAAAAAAGTATGAAAATAGGGCTAAAGGTAAAAAATATAACACTTTAAACTTGACTAAAAAATGTTCCGTTTTTTTTGCATGTTAATGTATATTACTTTGTAATTAAAGGTTTTATTTTACAGCATCGTTGTAATTAAAGATATGAGCAAAATGTCCTCTACAATAATTAGTTTTATAGGTATGTTAGTAACGGTCAATAATTGTCTATTACTTTTGAATAGTTAAAGTTTTAATGCGTATTTACGATTAGTTAGTTATTTACTACTAGTTACTTTTAACCTCAACCGTATTTTCATTCTATGAACTTTAAAATTAATTAATTTACAGTCAAAACTCTAATGAACCTTTAATGAAATTATTTAGTTATTTTAATTCTCAGAAAATAGTTGAAATTATGAGAAAATGGCTGTAAAGAGTAGAATTACATGTAATTCTACTCTTTACAGTTAATGTTGATTGTTAATGTTAACGAGATACGTTCAGCAATAGAAGAACTTCGAAGTTTTTTAAACTCCTGGTAAATCTGATATGATGAATTAGACTGCTTAAGTGTTGAATTTTATTTATCTTCTAAATAATAAAAACTATAAATCCGATACCGCCAAGCCAACTACAATTTATCTTAGATAGGGACTATCGAAAACTGGAAATTGCCATCCTATCCGATTGTCAAGCAGCGCTAAACGCGATCAACTCAGTAACCATTAATTCGAAGTTGGTCAAAGAATGCCATGAGAAAAGCTCAACAAATTAGGCAAAGAAAATAATGTCCTCCTACTCTGGGTGCCTGCTCACCAAGGGTTAGAAGGCAATAAAAAAGTAAATGATCTAGCTAAAAAAACGAGCGAACATTCCACTAACTGGACCAGAACCGTTCTGTTTTCCAAACGGGAACCAACTAAAGCGGAACTGAAGAATCTGGAAGACTCCAACTTAAAATGGGTGTCCTCCAACGGTCTAAGACATTCGAAAAAGTTCCTCAGAACTTACGACCAAGAAAAATCAAAGGTTTTCCTTGATTTAAGTAAAATCAATCTTCGGATTGTCACGGATTTTTTTTCTAACAGGACACTGTCTCCTCAACGAACACCTCGTAGGCTGAAGAACGGCAAATGGAGATTCTGTGGGGAAAATGGGGAAATACCAGAATACCTTATCACTGAGTGCGCCGAGACGACGACCATTCGTACCATGAACTTTGGTACGGTTGATGTCGAGGATGGAGAGCTGGCCTCTGTGGAGCCGTCTCAGATACTGGCTTTTGTTAAAGCCCTGACACTGTATGATGATTCTACATCCTACAAGCCAACTATGACACCGTGTTTTTCGATTGCATAGTATAATTGACGTGCTATAATGAAATATGCATAGTAACTTGGGTTTGTCAGCAAAACTTTTAATTCAATATAATTTTATGCGTCCAGATTGTGCGAATTATTAAGTCATTGAAAGCTGACCTGCGAAATCAATAATGAATGATGCGTTGATTAAAATTCTCGTCAGAAATGACAAATTGCCATTCGCTTGACGTGTTATTTTTGAAAAGAACCGCCTGAATGTGCCAAATTGCGATCGAGTTCCCGCCCCTGGCTGACGAAATCGTACCTCTTTCAATGGAACTGGTAGTACCGTCGATAATTTTTCGAAGCTACGGCCTCGTTACTTCTTTTCCAAAAAGGACGAGACATCGGTCGATAACGGACGAGGTGGTTCAGTTTAATGTGACCAAAGCCTAATAATCGATAAATATCTGACGGGTGGAAATTATATACATTACGATCGTTGAGGGTTCTTAACATCGTAATATAAAGCAAAGAAATATGCGTTGTGGGTTTTCGCGTATATGACTTGCAACTGAATAAAGCGTGTGCATAATATGATTAATATTTAGTATTTTTTTTTATTTATTTAGAGAAATACTTTAGGAGAAAACACAATTTGTATATCTGACTTTTGTTTACCTGATTTGTGTACCAAGATCAAGACTACATTGGTTTTGGTCTTGGTCTTGGTACACAATAAAAAGTATTTAGGGAACACATTAATTTTTTATCATTCACACGTCTATGAAAACCTTAGACGTTCTGATAAACTAGAGGTTATCATCATCATAATCACTTTCAGCTTATTCAACCATTTCCAATTATGGTGTAGCCTCGCTCACATATTTAGATACTCTCTTTGCAGTTGGGCCCATTGTTGTCTATTATTGGCTAAACGGGCCCAAGATATTCCTGCTAATTTCCTAATATCATGGTCCCATCTCAAGTTTGGTCTTCCTCTAGGTCTCTTGATACTTCGTGGGTACCATGCTGTAATTTTTGTGGTCCCTCTGTTGTCTGTCCTTCTTGCCACGAATTCTGCCCATTGCCACTGAAGGATTTGATTCTGTGAACTGTGAATGATATCTATTACCTGGGTAATATGGAGGTTCCATAATAGTTATTTATGGTAGTTTGTTATCTTACATATAAGTCACGTTGGGAAATGTTTTCTCAAGTGACTTATATGTTATAACACGCGAGTGCCATACAATATTTTATCCAACAGCAGAACTGTTTCATGTCCAATCTCTACAGAATAATTGATTTAAAAGGATGTACCAGTTCTATTTTCATTGTTGCGAATTAATAAATTATCAGGATGCGTTTATGTTACTATGCAATATAGATGTGCGTTTTGTTTTTTTGTAAATAATAAATAGCACTGACATTAAGACGTCATTTAAATAAATCGCGATTTTTAACGATAAAATAGTGAATTATCAACCAGTCAGATTTTAAAGTAAAATGATTCAGGATCAAGATGTTCCGCAAGAAATTATTAACCAGGCAGAGGCGGCTACAGCACAAATACTGGCAGAAAAGTCTCGTGGCGTATATGATAGGAAATTAATAACACACTAGTTATAACTTCAAAAACTCACGCGTGTGTTGTTATTTATTTTATATGCATGTATACATATGAGTAATGTCTGCATAAGTAGTGACTGTTGGATAAATAAAATTTCTCACACACTACGACAAGCTTATGTCCGTTTGGATTCAAACAAACTGTTTTTGTAAATTATTATTTATATATACAGGGTCCGGCAATAGTGCGTCGGACATCTGTAGCTCATAGAATAAAAAACTTGAGAATTTTGTTTAAGTGCAAACCTACAGTATGTACCAGGATGTATTTCCGGAAAATATTTTAACTTCTATAGGGTGGCTCAAAAAAGTGTGTGTGGATCTGGATAATTTTTTTAAATGGAACACCCTGTATATTATTGCATTTTTGGCTTCTTTTCTGGCCACTTTATATAATCGTACGATATAAGTAAATCTATTTCGATAGTTTCAGAGATATTAAAAAATAAATCAAAAATATATATTATTATTATTCAACCCTTCTTAAAAAAAATATTAAAAATACAAAAACTGTTCTGAAATCAAAACTATATTAGGTATTTACTTTAGATGGTTTGTTCTTACTTTGCTATAAATATGGTAATCGTAAATCATACAGGATGTTCAATATTTACGCCAAACTTTAAAAAATATAAAATAATTTTTCTTTGTTTTTTTTTTAAATGGAACAAGCATTTAAAGTATTTCAAAATTTTTAATAGTTTTCTGGATACACACAGTATTATTTCATATGGCGCATTATACGAAAGAAAAATCATTGGGTGGCTTTGATAAAAATTTACTATGGAAAATGCCATATGAAATACAAAACCGGGAATATCTGCGAAACCGTTAAAAATTTTGAAATAGTCTAGCAACAAAAAATTTTCATTTTTTAATTCTCCATCTATTGGAAAAATAATATACAGGGTGTTCCATTTAAAAAAAGAAAGAAAAATGATTTTATATTTTAGATAGTTTGGCTTAGAATTTTGAACATCCTGTATAATTTACGATTTCCATATTTATAGCAAAGTAAGTACAGACCATCTAATGTAAATATCTAATATAGTTTCGATTTCAGGACAGTTCTTGTATTATTAATATTTTTTTTAAGAAAGGCTGAAAAATACATAATTTTTATTTATTTATTAATATCTCTGAAATTATCGAAATATATTTACTTATGTCTTAGGATTATGTAAAGTGATCTGAAAGAAAGCCAAAAACGCAATAATATACAGGGTGTTCTATTTAAAAAAAATCATCCCGATCCACTCACACTTTTTTGAGCCACCCTATAGAAGTTAAAATATTTTTCTGAAATACATCCTAGTGCATACTTTAGGTTTGCAGTTAAACAAAATTCTCAAGTTTTTTATTCTAGGAGTTACAGATGCCGGACGCACTATTGCCGGACCCTGTATGCCTTATTTGGTATGACAATGCCATTATTCTGTTTCAGTAATGAAATACTTAGACTTATCTCAAGAAATGATCATAACTAATCATATACTATATTCAATAATTATTTATAAGTATTGGTGTTTTAAACTTGTATTAATTATCATTATAGAGAAAACTTAAAACTGAAATATGTATGTGAGTTTTAAATTGCAAATATTTTTATGGGTAAGTAGTATATTTCGATCCCAGAAACACAACAGTTTTTTTTCGCCAAAAAATTGAAAATTTGGAAATTTTTGAAAAATGTTTTGGAGAAACATAATATCTTCAAAATATAGTAACATAGATAGGTAATAGATTAAATTCACAAGAAAAAAAAACCAGAAAAGATATAGTGATTCTCAAAAGTTAAGGTAAAAATATTTGTTTATATTTTCAAAGTAAAATATCTCGGTTATTTTGGATTTTGAAAAACAGTAAAGAGAAAATGTGTTCCTTTTGTCGAGATCTTTTACCAGCCCTGAAAATATTTGCCCTTACTTAAGACTGACCCTGTATAATCGGACACCACGTTAATTAAAAAAAAATCTAAATTATCAAAAATGCACCTTGAAATAACGCACGTCCAATAATAAACCCAAAAATACACATAAAAAAGCGTAATTTTAGCTTTAAAAGGTAACCATATTGTTCTGCAATTTGCAGTGAAATAAACGCGCCAATGGCCCCGATAAAAAACCTTCTCCGACACTCTTAAAATTGGAAATTTACGACTTGCAAATTGCTCCAAGATGCTTTTCGAAAATTCGATTAAAAAAACTTTTAATGCACCTTAAATTCCACCCAGATCACGTTCCCAGTAATTATTATGGAGTGTTAAAAGTGGAATTCTGATATAAACAGGTTCGGGAGAGGTGCAAACAAGTGTGAATGCCCTTAAACCCTTTAAGATATATGCATTTAAAACGTATAAGTTATAAATAAGTTAAATATAATAAGATTATCTAATTGCTTTTGATTTTAGAGAATGTCAGTATAAGTAAAATATTTGTAGACAATAGGGCAGGCAATGTAAAATATCGTTCATCAAGAATAAAGTTACATCTCAAAAAACAACTTTTTCAGGAATCTATTTTACACATTTTATAACATTTATTGTAATCTTACATAAAAACCAGATTTCTAACGAGATTATTCATTTGTAATTTATGAAGTATTTATTAATATCTCTAATAGGCTCTCTGCTAAAATGCTTAAAATATACATATTTTAGGTATTTTAACAGAAAGACCTCAAAAGTGACATTTTTTGAAATGTAAGCCTCTTCCTCCGGATGAATTTCTTTCATAATAGGTTTTCACCAATTTTATCAACGGTTTGATCCTCATCCCGAGTTGAAATTGCCATTCTGTCTTTTTCTTGGACGTATATATGGATCAGTGATGTCGAATCTATGACGATTCGACCTCTCATTTTTGGTGACACGCATCTTCAAACATAAAAAATTTCCTAATTCAAATATTTTTCTCTCATAACGACCAGACTTGGTTATTAATAATAATATTATAGTTAACATATGGACCGAAACGTACGGGACTGTTGATAGAAACAACAGATCTCTGTCTTTTTTACTATTTTTTAGTCTTTACTTTTGTAATGGGTACCTATTCCTATACAGGATGTTTCAAAAAACATGTGCCATATCTTGTGGGGAGATTCTTCACGTAAAAATAAGATTTATTTTTCATATCAACATAGGTCTGATTCTGCTTTGTTTCATAGCTACAAGGTCACAAATTACCTATAACAGATGCGAAAGAAAGCGATTGCATCGGAAACCGCTCGGCAAACCCCACACGCCTATTGAGTGGTGTAAATACACCAGTCGTTTAGTCCGGAAATCTATGCTGAATGACATAGTGCGTGGTTATATGTTTCTTTTTAAAAACGGGTGTAGGATTTTTGTTGAACTTTTGAATTGTTATTTCTAAGTTTTGGTAATTTTTATATCTTATTAAAAATGGGATACAAATGTGTTTATTTATAAGGAAAAAACGATATTTATAGTATAAAAAATTAATTTATTTAACAAAATTTAATTAAAAATGTGACAAAATAGTACCTTTCTTTTCTATCGGACTTTTTTCGACTATATACATCTTTATTTGTAAACTTTAATACATCAAATATTTTCAATCTAATAAATCATTTAATGATGTAAATAAGAGGAAATTTCTCACATGGGTGGTCAAATTCTATAGTTTTCATTATATCAAACAGCCTCTGAGAAATGTTTTCAACTCAAAATGCCTTTAATTATGTTTGACTACATCAATTAAAAGGGTCTTCAAATGCATCAATGTGATATTTGTCTAAAATTTGCAAAAGAATCCGAATCTCTGGATAACTCGAAATTATTTACCCATTTAAAAGCCTTTGATCATAAACGTGAAAAAATTGTTCATTTTATGTACTGAAATGGAAAAATTATTTATATTAAATTTTGATGAGTTTTGCACTGAAGAAAACATTCATAGGCTGTTTGATATAATGAAAACTATAGAATTTGACCACCCATGTGAGAAATCTTATTTACATCATTAAATTATTTATTAGATTGAAAATATTTTATGCATTAAAGTTTACAAAAATAAAGATTTATATAGTCGAAAAAAGTCCGATAGAACCATTTTTTTCGATTTATTATAATTTTCTTTCTTCCAAGTACTTTTAGCGATTCCAATCAAATTTTGAGGGTAAAAGTTACTTGACAAGTGTCGACATATTCACCAGGGACGTGCATATGGGTTATCACTGGAATATTTTTCTAAAAAAGCATGTACGCCACTGGCTTTTTCTTTTTAATGTTGATTAAAAAGTTGTCTCTCGATATTTTGTCGATTTCGGCCTCCTAGATAAGATAAACGCAATTTTATTAATTTCCCTTTGATCCAAGTCTAATAGTAACCTTTAAAAATTGTAATATCAAACTTGCGAAAGTTTTAAATAAATACTCATTGATTCCCCATCAAAAAATATGAAAAAAAAGTTCCTATAAATATGGGTATGGAAATGCATAGTTTCAAAATTAAAGTTAATAGGTAAATTCTTAAAATTAGGTCCATTATTTTTTATTTGAATTTGCTGAAAGTTGAACCAATAGTCATAATAACTAGTAGTAATAATATTTAATAATAAATTAGATAAAATAAATAATTTATTAATTTTATTTTTGTTTTACTTTTATAACTTTTTTAACTTAAAAAAATGCAGACTTTCTTTAACCCCCTTGTAGCTACGAAACAAAGCAGAATAGGACCTATGAAAATCTTATTTTTACGTGAGGAATGTCCCCACGCGAGATGGCACATTTTTGAAACACCCTATATAAGATTACTTAAGGCTGACAAAAAATGACTACTGTGCGATTTGATATGAGAATTAAGTTACCTAATAATACCATGCAGGCAACTGTTACTTTTGGGTCGGCATTTACATGTGTGGAAGTAAATCGCATAGGGATCTTATTAAGTCGGAGTGAGAATGCGACCGACCGACGCGACGTGCGACGGTGTGCTGTTGCGGCGTTGCCGATACGCCTTTCCCCTATTTTTTTTCGAAAAGATAACTAGATAAAATCATTAGATATGTTTCTGAGCATCTGAAATGGAATTATAAGGATATCGTTATTTTGTGATAGTGTCATTTTTTTTATAACAGAAAACCTGAAAAATTCAAGATCGGATATTTTACAATATGTTTACTTAAAAAAAATTCGATAAGGTTGTTTTTTCCATTCGAAAATTGTAAACAATCCATCCATTTACTTTTAGAGCATAGCAATTTTCAGCAATCGCGTAATTTTTTTATTGATAAAGATTTTCACATACTGTCTACAAGGAAAATACAGCAGAAATATTAACAAAGTTCTTGAAAAAACTGCAATCTATTATTTCTAATAGATTTCGAGATATCGATTTTTGAATTCAGAGTTCTAATAGCGCGACCACTATCGAATACCCACTGAATTCCACTTATTTTTACCAAAAATGCCAGTGTTTCTAGCTTGCACTTAAAAAAAATTCAAGTTATAGGGAAAATTACAACGACTCGTTAATAAATAAACAAATCAAGTATCACGAGACGTAATTAAATCGTGAAGCTGAACGCCTGACGTACACCTTTCCCTAGAACTTTAAGTACTGACAGAGATATTAGCTTTTTTCGGGTTCTTGTTATTACCGATTCTGAACCATCCTAGAACTCTGCAGCGCATGTGCAAATGAAATAATGTCTTCATATTTCCTTCTGCGCATACGCATCACAGTTCTAGGATGGTTCAGAATCGGTAATAACAAGAACCCGAACAAAGCTATTGATTGGGTCGACCGGTCAACTGCGACAAATCTGCTATATCTCCTTCCACGTCTCTTAGCGATGTGCACAGTTTCTCGGTTTATTTCATACGTTTGGCAACGTGTTTACTGTCCTCTCTTTGTTCAGTACATTATAAACGCATTGTACTCGTCTTACATACGGAAATCTCGACCCAAGACTAACCTTTGCCAGCCCTTAGTATACATAAGTAAAGCAATGCAAACGCCAAGAAATGTAGAGACAGCTGTGTTGTTGAGTAGGTACACCATGGTTTAACAATATTTGTTCACTTGACATAACATAACGCAATAAAACATACTAAAATATAGATTAAACAATACGTGCTAACAAATAGTAACTCTTAATTTGTCACAATTTAATATGCAACATTGTAAATAACCAGCAAAGTATTGAAACCGACAACATGACAACATAAACTCCATACTACCTTACTAAGATAGGTACTCTAGAAAAAAACACTGTCAATTAAAGAATAATTTAATTCAGTAGCTCAGCATTTTAACTAGTAGTGGGAACTATCGAATGAATACTATCGAAACATTCGATAGTTAGTAAGAAAACATTCGTTGAAAACTATTCGAATAAAAATTATCGAATAGATCCGTCATCTGCCTTGAAATATTGTATTCTAGTAATTCGGCAGCAAAAACCATTCATTTATAAAATTCATTCATTTATGAAATTCATTTATTCGTCAGGATCGATTATAATAAAATATTAACTGAATTTTAGTTGTCGCCCGGCGACGTAGGTTTCTTTCCGAGAAACCCGACAGCAGTCGGTGGCAATGCTATGAAAGAAGCCGGCATCTTTGATTTTTTGCGGAGTCAGATATAGATAAGGACACATTATTTTTTTTATTGAGGTGCTAGTATTTACACAGAAAATACATTATGAAGGGCGCTGTTGCCATATTTTGGCATTAGTTGATATTAGCAAAGAATATTATTGTTTGGCTTTAGTTAGTTAGGGATAGTATGTCTATATATTCTGCATTTTTTTTTATTAATATTCTGTTGTTACACTGCAATAATACTTGTTATTTTGGATGTAAGAACATGAAAGTGATTTTTAATGTTTTTAAGCAAAGACTGGTTTAATAAATAATAATAACAGTAATAATTTGTTATACCTATTAACAACAAAATTTAAAATGATTTAATATCAATATTTTTTTAAGTAGTAGCAAAATATAAACAACAAATTAGATGTCAAAATTATTTATATTAGATCCTATTTAAAAATAATATAGTCTTTAAATTTTTTGGCAACGTTGGTTTGTTAAATAATAATAATTACAGAACTAATTTGTTATATTAACAACAAATTTTAAAATCATGAAATATAAACATTTATTAATTTTCTAAGCATGCAGTGTAATGGAACGAAAATATAAATAAAAAATTAGAAATCAAAATTATTTATATTAGGTGCTTTATATCTCTATTTAAAAATTATATTAATTAATTATATTACTTTTACTGGCATTTACTTTAAAAAATAAATGAAATATTTCTTCGCAAAAAACTACATGTAAGAGAATTAGCATAAACAAAATACAAACATTGTTAACTTTTTTTTTTAAATTGGCACGTGTAAAAGTTTCATTTTAATTTTCTCACCCCATAGTTTGAGTTCGATAACCATTTACTTAACCACATTACTTAAATATGATTATAGTTCAACTAATTCATATTATTAAAACATCTAAAATACAAATATGTATTTTTAAAATTAATTGTAAGAAGTTCATCTCATCTCTCTTAAAAATTGCTACTTCTCAAAATTTCCCATTAAAAAATAGACCATATACCATATAAAATTAAATAATTGAAAGATCGGACTACGGAAAACCACACAAATTTTCGGAAAAATGTTGACCACCTGCACATGCACACAATCGTCAATAAATAAAATTAAAAAATAACTACTATTTTAGTATTTTAACTATTTTAATAAACGCAAAAATAGCACAGTATTTATACGGCGAAGTTATAAAAATTTGGAAGAACTAATAATGCACTGACGCATACAAAAATCAAACGAATACTAAATTTCATTTATCAAAAGCATTCGATAGTCGTGGCTCAACGATAACCATTTGGTCGCACGGCGAGGTTGTCACATATGCTTTAGTATACAAATGAATGAATGATTTTATTCGAATAAAACCATTCGATAGTTGAAATCATTCATTCATTAACCATTCGATAGTCTAATTCATTCGATAGTTCCCATCGCTAATTTTAACAACTCTATTGAGATAAAAGTTACCCTAGTTTGGGCATGGTTGGTGTCATTTTTTTTCTACGGTTTACCCCAAACGTTTTGTGGTTAAACTGCGGGTGATTCAATAAAAAAATCTTCTCTATTACTTTATAGGTTCATTTAATGAAAGAAATACAAGAAGCAGTTTAATAAAATGTTCTGATTTTCCTTATAAGTAATATATCCAATTAAATTTGACATATTTGCCTGTGCGAAAGGAACATATTTTATTTAGCTGTAAATCTATCTAGGAAAATCTACCGATGGTTATCGCCGTTTATAAAATAATATAGCAATAATATTGACACCAACGTTAATTGAATTTATGAGAATCGACATGAAAAAAGATACCACAGCGAAACAAATTCGAAATATCATAAAAATTTAATTTATATTTCACTCGTGGTCATGTGAAAATGGACCAAGGATTTGCTGATTTTTTGTTTGAATATATATTGAATTTTAATAAATAATTAATCTATTAATTACTATTAAATGCGTATGCGTTGAAAAAGATAATATCGCTCTAATTTCTGTGTTGTGAGATTTTTTCAGTTGAATTTCTAATATTATAATTATCTACTTTAATTGAGTCAAATATTCTTAATTTAATTTTTTCGTGTGCTTATTAAATTTATCGAGTAAACCAAAAAATAAATATGAAGAATATTTATTTTACAGGAAAACCTATAATATTTTAAAATATGCAAGACCTTCTTGCTATTGGTCTTGGTCTTACAGGGTCTAGTCTTTGTCTTCTTAGTAAATATTTAAATATTTTTCTTATATTATTATCTATGAAAAATGAGATATAAATAAAAAACGAGTCTTGCATGCTGAGTCTTAGTCTAACAGATAAATCGGTCTTGGTCTTGCAGATAAATCGCTAGTCTTTTGCTTTTTGCAAGTTATTTGAAATAAATTAAAAAAAGACTTAAAATATTATCATTAAATCCAATGAGCGAATCAATAATAAATATTGGATTAATCTGATAGATATCATAAAATAAATATGAAGAATATTTAAAAAAATGGCGCCGGGAGGCACGTATAGCCGCCCATACTAAAATATGTTAATAAAAAGTTGGTAGGCAGTTCTTTTAGTTTCAAAGCAAAGGAATTTTTCCAATTTTGGTGCGCGGTTATTTCCCCTATCCGCCACCTGGAGTCGCGTCCGATGGGAGTGTGGAGTTCTCCACCCGGATTTTCTTTTTTTTGTTTTTTTTTAAATAAGTTTTATATATTCTTTTTGAGATTTTTTATATTTTTTTTTTGTTTAAAATATATTTCCGTACATAAAGGTGACACCACGGTTTGCTAGTTGTTTTGTTTCTGAGTTATAATTTTTTAAACAATATTTAATATTTTTTTATCTCAAAAACTGCGATGACTTTTTCTGCGATTTGACTGATTTTGATGTTATTACAAATTTTGTTGCAAATATTATTGAAAACCGAGTTTCGCTAGTTACTGTAATTTTACTCCTTTACTCCCTTACCAACCCCCACCACCACCAAAAACTAATAGCCAAATTCTCGGGTGCCACAATTTTTTTTGGTTTAGCGGTTTTTGAGTTATCTTGTTACAGACAGACGGACAGGCGGACAGACAGACACCATAAAAATATTTTGTATTTAGGTCATTTATGACCCAAATAACTCATTTTGAGTGAAATTAAAAAAAAAAATTTTGTCGATCTTAATAGCCTACCATACCTGGGTATACTACTATACTACTAGATTGGTATGGTCGGCTAATAATTATGTGCATTACGAATAATTTGTCATTAAGGCCCCATACTCACACTTCGCTCCTTCCTCGCCTTACTTCCTCGCGTTACTTCCTCGCGTTCCTTCGTCCCTTCGCTTCCTTCCTTCGTCCATTCGATGCTTGGAAATTAGTCAGTTATGCAACAACACACCACAAAATATTTTTAATATAGCAGCTCCATGTTTAATACGAAATATCTAGTAACCTCTAAAATTTTTAAAAAATCTTAAAGGCGCATAATTTTTATTTTATAAAACTGCAATTCTTTGTCGTGTCAAAAATAAAAATTGAATTATAATAATATATATTTTTTTTAATAAATCCGAATATTTCAGTATCGTGTACAAGGTATATCAGTATGAATATACAAGGCGACTCAACAATAGAGTAAAGTTTATTATGTAATTTATATCGAAACCATGAAATATGACATACTGATTAAACGTTAATGATGTCAATCCCCATTTCTTCAGATATTTTTGTAAAGGCATCATGCACATTATTTCTATTTTTTTATTTTTGTCGCTACGATTACATAAATATGGACATGCATTTTTTCACAAATATGAAGATAATATTGTTTTTTTCTTCCATTTTTTAGACTACTGTGTGTGAATTATTTTTATATCGACTTGCGATTGCTAGATGTACAGGATGTCCCCATTTGTGTGTGTTTTATGGGGTTTCTGGTTTATGAGTAGAGATATAAAGATGCTGTTTTGACATCATTGTTCTACTTATTATGAAACTAAATATGCTACATAAGAAATAAGAAATAACTTTGAACTAAGAAGGCTAGGATAAATATGTATTTATCCTACCCTTCTTAGTTCAAAGTTATTTCTTATTTCTTTCTTTTACTTTTTATTTTTTAATTAGTAGAAATTTTTGCATTTTTCGATAACCTTTGTATCTCGATTATCTTATGATTTAGATGAACATCCTAATTTTAATAAAAGGAGTTTCCGACGACCGCATTGTAAATACCCGGTATAATACCGGGAATAGAAATATACCAATATATAATATCTACAATATATATAAGAAATATTGTAGATATACTCATATTCCTGACATTACTGGTATTATATCGGGTATTTACTATGCGGTCGTTGGAAATACCTTTTATAAAATTAGACTGTTCATCTAAATGTACAGGTTTATACCGGATACCCTGATTTTTTGTTTTGTTCTACCTATTGAGTACTTACCCACCGCCCGTGTCTCGTTTTTCAGGTAGAATGGCAGTGACGAAAGCAATTCTTCGTTGGGAGCTGTCTATTTCGAAAAATGACTCAAACTTATGTTCTTTTTTTTAAACAGGACACTCTATATATTATTTTTTATTTTATTTGCCTTGTTATGAGCTTTCGAAAATTATAATATAGGTATTCTATATTTATTTATTTAGGTACTGCTAAACTGCTAAACGGCTCTTATTTTATTTAACTTAATTTTACCAGATAATTTTGCTTTGCATCGCGATATTTTGATAAACTACACGGAAACTGAACTTGTGCTGCTTTTAAATAACATGCCAATAACCAACATTTTACGTCGAATAAATTAGTTGATTGTTTTGATTACCTAATTTAAACCGGCCGATTATGTAATAAAGTTAAATAATGCATTTTTACCCCGTTTATGAAAATAAGTATTTTAGAAAGCTCCTAACAAGGAAAATAAAATAATATACAAAATATCGTATTTAAAAAAACATATAAGTTTTAGTCAATTTAAAAAAGACAGATTCCAACGAAGAAATAGTTACGTCACTGCATTCTACGTGAAAAACTGTACGGGAGACCGTTTTCACCTTTTCGATAAGTTATGATACAAAGGGGATCGAAAAATGCAATAATTTCAGATTCGCCCTGTATTTTAGGAAGTAAGGGAGCTAGGACATATCTGTATGTAGCATCTTTAGTTTCATAAAAAAGTAACAGCGTAATGTGAAAACCGCATCTTTGTATTTCGACTCATAAACGAGAAACCCTGCAAAACACACGAAAATGGGACACCCTGTACAGACCTACTGCCAAATCAAGAAATGAACTACGAATGATCGATTTATATATTTTATATATTTTAATATTTTTTTGTGTTCGTAATAATTCCTTTGCTACTTCGTCCAAAAACCGACAATACGTGGAAGGAGCGTTTCGAGGAAGTAAACGGACGAAGTAGCGTTTTGACGAAGGAGGAAGGAACACACAGTCGCATAAAATCGACATTTTCCCATAGTAAATATATGATTTTTGGACGAAGGGACGCGAGGCAGGAACGAAGTGAAGTAGCGAAGTGGGAGTATGGGGCTTCAGTAGTTTAATTTTTTTTACTTCGCTAACAAGGCAATTATATGAGATTGATATCAATTTTCTATGATATTTTTTCGTGTCTTCATTTGATATTATCCCGAAAATATACTTGTATCTTTTCTAATTTGTTTTTTTTTCTACTGTAGTTATGTTAAATTGTACTTTTAGTTAATGATCTTTGTCCAATTTTAACGATCTTTAATTTGTTGGATAGAAATTAGGTATGAAAGTCCGTCGTTTTCTGCAATTCACAGCTCACATCACGCATGCTTACATCTTATTTGTAATAATAATTGTTCCTAATGTGACACTACAGACTATATAAATAAATGCAACTGAACATTTAAAAAGAAAAACGAAAGTTTTTCTATACCAAAGTTTAAAAAAGAATGTTTTTTTCTATACCTACTATAAAAAGTTTGAAAACGTCTTTTGTATTTACTCTTTAGCCAATATATTATAGAAATTACTTGTTAACAGGTAACGATGATGGTTACAATATATAATTTATATAATAATATACTAACAAAACCGTTTTTAATTAATTCTACAATCGCTCGTTTTATTAAAATTAAAGGCTTTTAATAATTGCCGCCACCTGTTGAATTAATTTATATTTATTAGGCGCGATAGTATTGATTTATTTTTTACACGGATTCAACAAGAATATAATCTAAAAGTGCTTATAGGCATAGTGAGACAAAAAAAATGGGTCAAAGTCAAATAATATTCTTGAGTGCTAAAAATACCACAAAACCGACACAAAAATAACTGGAGTTCTTGAGCTAGAATCGAAGATAGACGTCAACATGAAGTAAAAGAGTCAATATTGACACGAAATCATGTGCAAATGACAATATTTTTTCAATCTATCTTAAATAATTAACATGTATTGTTTAAAGTTATTTATAAAATGTGTTTAATCAATTGTTTAACGCTGTTTTTATGTACAGGATGGCTCGAATTCGACGCTCATCATTGGGATTTCGGAAACCGTAAGAGATATACAGGATCGGTTAAATGGAGGCAAAGTTGCGCAATTTGATGCTCAATAAAATGCCGTATTGCATTTTGAAAAATTCCGAATACTTCCCAATATATTCGAAAAAATAGAAACAATAGAAGACAAAATTTTCAATTTTGTCTTCTATTGTTTCCTGGCTTTATTTATTAAGATAACTTAAAATGAAAAACACATTTTCATTTTTTTTTTGGCCACTTTTCTCTTTTTCTCACCATCATCAACTTAATTTTTTTAAATAAAGATCTGATTTTTTTTTTAATTTAATTAAATCCTTTCATCATTCTTAAAACACTATATATGTATAGTCACTTTGATATTTGCCGACGTTTCGAACTGAAAATGCCATCACCAGAATATTATATGCAAAAAAAAATAAATTGCGCAACTTTGCCTCCATTTAACCGATCCTGTATCTCTTACGGTTTCCGCAATCCCAATGATTTGCGTCGAATTCGAACCACCCTGTACACGCAGCTCACATAAATTTTATTTGGAAAGTATTATTAATAGAAAGCATTTATTAAAACTAGTTTATTTATATTAATATTTATATCACTTACTTCGATATTTCTTTACACCAGTATGCAATGGGAGTAGAATGTTGAATGTATATCTATTGTGTCCCCATTTCTTGAGTTATAACTCATCACACAGTCGGGGGCTTTGGCAAAAGTCTGTATCTGACACAATTTGATAGTTCTCCTTCTCAGATATCAGTTGTACTAAAGTTTATGGTACGAATGGTTGTCGTCTCTGCGCGCCCAGTGATCAGGTGTACTGGCGTTTCCCCATTTTCCCACAGAATCTGCATTCGCCGTTGTTTCTTAGCTTCAATCAACTGAGGTATTCATTGAGGAGACAGTGTCCTTTTAAAAAACCCATGACAATCTGAAGCTTGTCCTCCACATTTTTACTTAAATCAAGATCTCTGAGTGTCTAGACCGTTGGAGGATTCCCATTCCAGGTTACTTGTGGAGTCTTCCAGGTTCTTAAGTTGGATTCCACTTGAGAAGCAGAACGATCCAGGTAATGGAGTGCTCGCCTATTTTTGTAGCTAGATCGTTTGCCTTCTATCCCTAGGTGTGCTGGTACCCAGAGTAGGAGGACTTTATTTTCTTGCCATGGTGGGATATACACCATGGAAGACAAGGGTGCCCTTATATTTCTTAACTCGTGCAAAATGTCAGAGAGCTCGACAAACTACAGAGATTAAGAATAAGAGCTTAATTAAAACAAAAAAAGAACTCGGTAAATCGCAACGTTCCTCGCAGATTACTTTATAAAAAAGGTTGGATTATTATCTCAGGCTCAGGACCAGGACATTGTGCATTGACGAAGACGCTTATAAAGTGGCTGCCGAAATATAATCATATGGCATTCCACAGGTGCCTTTTTCTTTGACCGGGAATTATCGGTTTAAAGAATGTTGCCAATTTGCTTCTGCAAGTACTCAAAACCGTCAGGAATCCTTTCTTTATATTATTTCTCTTGGATGGAATACAGTTAAAAATATTTTTATTATAATTTAGATTGTATATGATGAGTCAAAACAAATCAAGGTAGGTATAACGGTTTTTGACTCTCTTTTATACATAACTTTCTTACCTACCTCTATCAAAACGATTTATATAAAACTATTCAATTCCAAATTACAAATTGGTATACGCACTTTTTTCTGCATAATTGCGTAATAGTCATTGACAAATAGAGGACCTTAAAAAACAAACATTTATTCGGAAAAAATTACAGGTTAAACGGGGAGTGGCAAATCGATGGAAAATGTTAATTTGAAACGCAACAACACATGAATTTCCATCAAAATAACATTATGCTAGTAGTAGGTACATTATTTGAAAATAAGAACAATCAATAAAGTAGTCAATATCTGAAGCCTTCTAAGTGCCTGTTTTAATAGAATTAGAACATGGCTAGATTATATTGAAACCAATAGAATAAATTGCAAAAATCCATGAATATAAATCTAGAATTTTCTAAAATTGATTTAATCTAAGAATTTAAAGTAATTCATAGAGACTTAACTTGATTTTAATCAGCCTTATATACTTACTACTTCATCTTTATAGAATTTTAGTAATTTTAATTTGATAATACCGCCCACCAAATCCGGTTCTGTAGCCATTGCAGTTCGCTGCATTTAGTGGTCGTACCAAAGATATTTTGCATAAAAAAAGATGTCAAGGTTGAAAGTGGGAAAACCGATACTTTTCTCTTAATTTGCGGCATGACATTTGAGATAACAGCGTGCATGACCACGCCTTTTTGTGGGTACTTATAATATCAGCCCCCTCCCCCCGTTAGTACAATTTTTTACATTACGTATTGTTCTTCCATTTTTTAGGATATGTTTTTCTTCTTTTTGTTCGAATACTTTGTTTACATAATTTAGTCTATGTTTGAATTGGTTTTCCTGTACAGCGTTTTTGATACTTTCCCGAATTTACCTGATTATCTTAATTTAGAAACCAAAATTCAGACCAGATAATTGTAATCAGATCATTGTTAATTGTAAAAGATTGCTTAAGAAATCAGTAAAAACAATATACTGCAGTTGTTGTGAACCCGATAGTCCTTTAGTTGTCTATTTCAATTTCAACCTTCAGAGTAGTGCATAAAAAAGCAAAAAATGCATTCATTATTCTATTTAAACCATCCTGAACCGGAGTTGCATTGTTTTCTTCAGTTCCAAGGATCTCACCTTATTATATTGCATGAAATTGTTCATTAAAAATCAATTGCTGCACTTAATCTTTTGCATAAATCGGAAGAAGTAATTATTAAGATGAAGGCCAGGAAAACAGTTCTAAATAATTTTTTTTTCGACATTAAAATATCAACAAACTTGTGAGGAAAACCAAGAAACCAAAGATTCTTTACAATGTCAAATTAATTGTATAACATGCCCCTATTTTTATTAGAAAAGTTAAAGTATTCATATGTAAATATTGACAAATAAATAAAATATGGCCAATATTTAAATCTTGGTACACATTTTTGAGAGCTTTAAATTATATCCCTGTAAAAAAATACGAAACTATAATTTAATGTAATGATAAGTTGCCAAGAATACATTATAGCTATGGTTGATCAACGTGGCCACACTCTGCGATTAACTTAATTTATGCAAATGATTACTTATAAAGGAAGTAAATATCTGGTTTTTGGTTTAATACCAATTAGTTATATGGTGTATAAAAATCAGAACAGACTGATAAAAAATAATCTAAATGATCATGAACGACGATCTTATTGCATATATTTTCTGCGGTGTAATCTTTATAAATACTAAAGTCAGTAAATAATAATTTATTAACAAAAACTGAAGTTTCGAATTTCACAAATTTTGAATATCTTATATGTAAGGTTAGATTAAATACCAAAAGTTATAGTAATTTCCGGTGAAACAGGAAGTGGCCAAAACAATTGAATACGTCAATCAATCCTAATGTATGAGTGGTCTTGGTCTTGAATTTGCTCATCACAAGTTCTAACTACTGGCACGAGTAGAAAATAGTCGTAGACTTTCCAAAATAAGCTGGAAAGCTGGGTATAAGACTAAATAAGTACCTAACATTAACTTTAGCCTCAAAAATTTCGAATACTTGGAGCAAAAGTGACCATCATTTAGCTCGATAAAATTCATCGAAGTTGACTTCAGAAAAAAAGAAAGCATGTATAGAACTAGTAGAACTCCCAATATAAAATAGGTAATGGCCAGGGCCGTATCTGGGGGGGTGTTTTGGGGGTTCAAGCCCCCCCCCCCCGAAATTCTGGCCGAAAATTTTTAAAAAGTAATGATCATTAAGTAAGTAAGAACGAAACAAAAAAGAAGAAGAAGCAGATGGATGAATATCAATGACTAAAGAATACAAGGACATGTAACGCCCATATACGGGCTGCAGCAGAATTTGTGACCTTAGACGCCAACTTTTTAGACATAACGAATGAATCATCAGCTGGTCATCAGCGACAATTTTAGCGATTTTTAATAGTTGGTTGTGTGTAGTGAACTTTGTATAAACTTTATTACAATGGTAATTTGTTCAGCTTTCAAGTGTAAAAGGCGCAATGATAAGAAAGAGCCAGAAGTTACGTTTTATAGGGAAATAAACAGTCCCCTACACCTTTTTAGCGTTTTTTTTGAATTCGATAATTATTTTTCTGATATTATATGTACTTGATATGTAGAATTTAGAATTTAGAATGAGTGGGAGGGGGGGTTAATCACTTCGACCTTACAGATCCATTGTGTCCCCCTTTCTTGAATCATAACTCATCATACAGTCCCAGGGCTTTGACAAAAGCCAGTATCTGGGACGGTTTTATAGAGGGTAGTTCTCCATCTCCAATATCAGTCGTACCAAAATTCATGGCACGAATGGTTGTCGTCTCGGCGCACTCAGTGATGAGGTGTACTGGTGTTTCCCCATCTTTCCCACAGAATCTGCATTCGCCGTTTCTTCTTAGTTTCAATCTACTGAGGTGTCCATTGAGGAGACAGTGTCCTGTTAAAAACCCCGTGACAATCCGAAGATTGTTCTTACTCAGAAAGATCTGTGATTTTTCTTGATCATAAGCCCTCAGAAACTTCTTCGAGTGTCTTAGACCATTGCAAGATTTCCATTCCAGGTTGCGGATGGAATCTTCCAAGTTCTTGAGTTCCGCCTTGAGTTGGTTACCACTTGGAAAGCAGAACGGTTCTGGTCCAGTTAGTGGAATGTTCGCACCTTTCCTAGCTAGATTATTTGCTTTTTCATTGCCTTCTATCCCTTGGTGAGCAGGCACCCAGTGTAGGAGGACTTTGTTTTCTTTGCCTAATTTATTCAGCTTCTCTATGCATTCTTTGACCAATTTCGAATTGATTGATACTGAGTTGATCGCCTTTAACGCTGCTTGACTATCAGATAAGATGGCTATTTCTTGTTTCCGATAGTTCCTATCTAAGATAAGTTGTACGCATCTCTCGATAGCGTAGATTTCCCTGGCCTGTAGGATACTAGGGTAAGTGCCCATTGGTTCGGAGTAATTAGCTCTCGGCCCAAACACTCCGATCCCTGTTCCCGTATTGGTTTTGGAAGCATCAGTATACCAAGTTATGGTATGGTCTTTTAACTGCTGGGCAAGCGTTTCGCTCTTCCAATCCTTCTTATTGCTCAATACTACATTGACATGTTTGTCAAAGTTGTACTTTCTTGGCATATCGTCCACTGGGAGTTGCAGGAGTGGTATTTCCTTTTGAGGGTGTTCCAAGCCCCTGATCTGACAATTCTCCCAGTACTAATTCCGTTAGTGACCATTCTAATCATTGTCGCATTGGCATATCTACCAATGACAATGTGCAGTGGTGTTAGATCTAGAATGACCTCCATTGCTGCTGCTGGACAGGTTCTCATGGCTCCTGTGATGCAAACACATGCTAGTCTCTGGACTTTGCATAGGTTTAGCCTTGCCGTCCGTTGCTCTAGTTTTGTGTACCAGGCAACTGCTCCATAAGTAATCATGGGTCTTACTATCATGGTATACATCCAGCGCAAAATGTTAGGGGAGCAGCCCCATCTATTTCCGGCCAGTCTTCTGCATATCATGAGAGCCTTTATGGCTTTGCTGGTAGTGTTCTTAATATGCCTGTTCCACAAGAGTTTACTGTCCAGGGTTATTCCCAGGTATTTAACTTCCTGTGTTGGCAGTATTTCCTTTCCATCTAGTTGGATTCTTTTCAGGTTTTTCAGACTTCGCCTTCTGGTGAATGGCACTATCGCGGTTTTGTCTGAGTTGATACTCAGCCCGACAGTCCTACACCATCTCTCAGTGATACGGAGTCCTCTTTGGATAATATCACACAAGGTGCCTTCATGTTTCCCCCGAGCGATCATGACTATGTCATCTGCATACCAAATGCAGTGTATTCCCGCTAGAGTTAATTCATCTAGTAGTTCATCCACCACCAAGCTCCACAGCAAAGGGGAGGTTACTCCACCTTGTGGAGTTCCTTGCGTTGTTTTAACAGCTACAGTTTTGGTGCCCATCTGAGCCTCTGCTGTTCGTGTTGACAGCATTTCCCAAAACCAGCGAATAATAGTTCAGTTCACCCCTCTTGTTTCTAGAGATCGCCTGACCACCTAATGTGGTATATTGTCAAACGCCCCCGCAATATCCAAATAGCTCCGTTAATTGGTACAGAGCAGTTTCTGTGGATCTGCCCGTTCTATATGCATGCTGACTATCATGCAGTGGTTTAACCTTTAGATGATTTTCTCCAATATAGTTGTCAACTACTTTCTCCAGCGTTTTTAGTATGAACGATGTGAGACTAATAGGCCTAAATGACTTGGGATTTGTCCAGTTGATGAATATACATTATACACCCTAACCTCACTTTTCCACTTTGAAAGCAAATGTTATTTTCGATTTTCGACTTTCAACATTCAAGTGTTTAAAACAGCAAAAGTTTTACAAGGACAAGATTTTGAATGTTGTGTGTTTTGCTGGTCATTAACGTGATTAACGTTTGTTATTGTTCTGCTATTAGACAAAGAGTTCTGGGACTATGACACTTTAGCGGCAGAACTAGACTTGTGGCGGCAAAAATGGAAGCAGCTACCTGCAGTCGACCGACCTAAAAACGCAATCGAAACGATAATCGGAGTGTAACCAGTGTATATTTCCAAATATATACATTTTATTAATGATCCTAGCAACTCTACCAGTGTCAACAGCTACACCAGAAAGGTCTTTTTCAACCCTAATGCCGCAACCGCACATGCGGTATTCGGCGATCTCCGATCGGGGCTTCGCCGATTTCCTATGTGTGTGGATGAGGAAGTCGGAGTTCGGCGACTCGATCGGCGACGAGAACGAGCGCTTGTCTCTATGTTGTTGCTATCAGAGCCCGCATGTGTGGATGGAAAGGCGAAGTCCGATCCGAGCGTTCGGTAGTTGACGAGCGCTAGGAGTTCGCTAAATGCCGCATGTGCGGTTGCGGCATAAGACGATTGAAGGACTTCCTACGTAACTCTACAGGTCAGGAGCGATTGACAGGACTTGCTCTATTAAGCGTACATAGAGAAATAAATATCGATATCGAAGAGGTAGTCAATCGTTTTTCCAGGGAAAAGACCATTTTATCCTTTAAGATTAATAATTTTTACCTGTTACTTTTTTAAAATTTTATTTTCAATTAAGATTTGAGTGTAGCCCAAAGCGATTTTTTTATTATGCTTTTTTCCTAGCAGCTTTGTAAGTTATACTACCCAATCAAAATTGAGAGCAATGAAGGTGCAATCAATCTATTATTACAAAGTCCAAAGTCATCTTCACAAATTTGCTTTCAATTTTAAAACAAACGAATAATATGTACATTAATGATGAGGCAAATTTTTCTATAAAACATGTTAATAAAGTATCGACAGACGAGTTTAGACCAATTACTAAACAATATTTTTCTGTCAACACGCTCATGAAACTCGATCTTAGTTCTATAGACCTAATTATTATCTGTAATTACCATTACGCCTTTTTCTTTTCTTACGCTACTCTCACCTCTGGTAGCCATCATAGATCAAACAATATGTGACGCATTTCGCACCGTTCTGGATGGTCGTCAGTCTGTCAACTCAATATTCCATTTATATTCAGCTGCCTATAATTTCTATCGGAACTACAAAATTATATTCTTTGTACAGAAATTCCTCGAGAAAATAATAATTGTAACAGTGATATTTTGAAGAGTTTTGAAAAAGAGGCTATTTATAATATCGGGGACAAACAATCCAAAAAATCTGCAGCACTTAGGAACCATCAAACCAACAAAAAAATTGGAATAGAAGATGGCTAAAAATGTCATTATTAATACCTTATAGGGACAGTGTTTGCATTCCAGTATATCTTGAAATTTTCTATGACTTTTATCTGACATTGCTGTGTTGGAAATCTAAGGGACTGGTCCAACAATATTTAAGTTGGTTGTTTTCTTATAGCCAATCTGTCAGCTTTTTATCACGCACTACATCGGGCATGTCCATTGACACAGCCCATTGTAACTGTGTTACTACGGCAGGCCTTCACGAGTGGTTGATGACATTCCTATAGGCATAGGGCAACCTTCAAAATATCAAAGTGATCGCCTTCTATCTATTGTTCTATTTTCTTCTATCTATTATTCCTTTTTGATATTGAAAAACCTTTAGTTAACGTTCATCTCCTTTAGTTAGGATTAATGTGCCGAATGAGTGGGAAGTAGCAGCTCACAATAGAACTCAATGGAGAAGAATTGTAAACTCAGTTAACAGCGAGAACCAAAAAGTTAAGAGGCAACAAAGCAATGAGATTTTTGAATGTCCGGAGTGCGGTAGACAGATAACATCACGTATTGGGCTTTTCAGTCACAGAAAGGCTTATGAAAGAAAACGCCTTGCGTGACCATCTTCTGATGCGTGTCAAATACTCGTCAGCGAGTAATGGCAGTATATTGAGTATCTCCTTTAGTGGTATGGCATGTCAAAACTATTTTTTTTGCATATTACTGATATAAACCGACCATAGTACCGTGGAGATGTAAATGCTCAATCATTGCTTCGCAACCCTGTTTTTCAAAGGAAAGGAAAAATATTAACTATAGACAACACAACCATATAGACTACACAACCACATACAATAAAGAAACAGGACAACTTGTCTCTTATCGACATGAGATGGGAGCTCTAATAAGACCATTAATAACATGGGAAGAAGGAATTCGAAGAATAATGAATTATAAATAATAAATAAATAATAATTTATAAGAAAAATATTTTTTTTTCAATAATACAAGAGAGGTGACCTGAGAGGCCTACTGTGTTTGTCCTCTTTCTATGCACCCACTTGCATATCCCTGTACCCTGAACCAACTTGTGCAGGTCCTTGATAGGATGGGAGTATAATTCCTCCAGTTCTTCCATGCCTGTGCCTCTGTTTTTCCAGTGGACATTCTGTGTTTTCCTGATCTAGAGTTTTACCGCACTGCAGGTTACGCTACATTTGGGTATTTCCAGTACTGGCTCTGGACCAAGATATCATATATATGTTTTGGTATTTTGCAACGGCAAGGATTGATTATTCTTGCCCAGAGATAAGCCATAACAGAAAAATAGCGATCGAAATGCGGGATGCGGTAGAGGCTGTAGGATCGCCCGCTGTATACAGTATATCCCCGGAATGTCCTTACAAGAGGAAACACTTTTTTACAGACTTTTTGAGAAAAATGAATTCTTCATCATTTTTTTACTTTTAAAAGGGATAATCCCGTTTATTTTTTTCCAAATTTCCATACCGTTTTAAAGAAAAATAAGAAAAATATGAAATTATTGTTGAATATTTTAAAGTCCTAAGCCCTAAAAATCAAAACGCGTTTCTATGGTAATATATCTTCATTTTCATTCTTTGATAGATTGTTATTTATAGAATTTTAATTAACGCAATATTTTTTGTTGTTTTAAAATATTAAAGAAGCACAAAATTTATTTAGTTCAATGCTACGGATGATGATAGTTATCGGAAAATATAATACTTTAACAACACCAAAAATGAAATTAATCAAAATGAGGAAGATGCATATATTTTATTTTTCGCCAGAAATTGTTCAATTTATTAGAATAAATATGTGTAAATGCAAAAAAAAACTTTTTTCTTCAAAGCAGTACCACAATTTTATAAAACGGGCCATTAAAATACTGTGGATAACGCAAACGACGCCTCGCGAATTGAAACGATATTCTATTGGTCTGACGTCACCCGCCGTTCTTGTCGACGCGCGATGGCCAGCAGCAGCCAGACGTGTTCCGTTTATGTACGTATTTAGGTGGCGTACTAAGACATTTTTGTTGCTTTTAGCGTTGATTGAAGGAGCTTTTTATGCTTTTTTGTGCAGTTATTATTTGTATGTTCTGAGAATTTTTTAAGTAATGGCAGATTCCGGGTTTGTAAAAGCACAATCAGATAATAAGCCAAAAGCCGATGCTTTTATGTTGGCTGCTTTAATAAATACAAATTCTCAATTTATTGGTGCTGAATTACGAGGAAAAAAACAGAGAGGTATGTAACATTTATTCTTTGTAGTACTGAGGCATATTTAAGTATAAGTAGGTACCTACTGTTACGAACTTTTATATACTTATAAATTAATGTTATAAACTTATTTTTCAGATCAAGTAGGGAGACATATGGAGATAATGCTATAGGTTATGTAGAATTGAAAAGAGACAAAAATATTTGTTTAGTACGTGGAAAAATAACTCCAGAGCATAGCGTGAAAAAGAAAGTTTTTTTTATACATTAACACCCCCTTACCCTTGTTATTTTTAAAGATTATTTTTTTACGAAATTATAGGAAATAAATTGTTTATCAGTAATGAAAATATTATACAAGGTGTTCATTAAGCAAACGCCAAAATTAGGTTACTTTTTTAATTGAAACACCCTATATATTTTTGGATTCTTCGGAAATTTCTAGATATTCTAGATATATTTCATGTATAATATCCTATACCTATAATATCCTATCTTCAAATGTTTACGAAATATTGACAGTTGAAAAGCGAAAAATACCTACAATTTTCTGCATCACCTTTTTTGAGACACCCTGTATAACTAGAATTAATTTTAAAAGAGAGTATATGACAAACCATGCAACTTTTTTATTTAATGTTTTCTTCTAAAACTTGCAGTTAAGGCTGTATGTGGGTGTCAAAATATAATGAATAACCCTGTACATTCAAATTTCATATACCTATGTAAGACAATATACATAAATATATGAACTTACATCAAAATGATCTTCACAACAACAAATCGTAAAAATAGAGGATAATTTAACGTTTTTCTTTTCATCTCTTCTCATGGCCTTGGACCATTTTTTTCTGTTTTCGCTCATCCATTACTATTTATAAATATCACTAATTACTAATTATGTATTAATTAACACAAATAACTAAAATTTTGACTCGGATTCAACAGCGTTTAAAAGCAAACTGTGTAAAATAAACACGAGTTTAAAGTCCTAAGCCCTAAAAATCAAAACGCGTTTCTATGGTAATATATCTTCATTTTCATTCTTTGATAGATTGTTATTTATAGAATTTTAATTAACGCAATATTTTTTGTTGTTTTAAAATATTAAAGAAGCACAAAATTTATTTAGATCAATGCTACGGAAAGGATGATGATATTTATCGGAAACTAGGCTATAATACTTTAACAACACCAAAGAAGATGAAATTAACCAAAATTAATAATAACCATCTATCAAAGAATGAAATAGAATTGAGATTACCATAGAAATACCTTTAGATTTTGAGGACTTGGAAAAAATTCAACCATATTTTCATGTTTTTCTTAATTTTTTTCTAAAACGGTATGGAAATTTGGAAAAGTATAAACGGGATTAACCATTTTAGAACAAGCAAAAATTTTTATGAAGAGTGCATTTTCTCATAATGCCAATAATAAAAAAGTTTTTCCTCTTGTAAGAACAATCCAGGATCATACTATATAATAATAATCACCCATTTCAGACAAAGACACAAGCTGAAAAATACATCACTGCAAATGAAACATAATTTTCTGATAGAATTTATCATTCTTAAAATATAATAAAACTTTTAATTTATAAATTTACACATTCAAACCATTTTTATTAATCTGCTAAAATAATGATACTACCATTTTAACGGAGCCTCCTGGTGTTAATTCACGTTACTGTTAAGTTTAAAGAAATCTATAGATTTGATTAAACTTGCTTTTTGATTATCAAGTTTTATTACTCTTGGAATTTAGCGTATTAATAAAAAAATGTCCATGATCGAAACACAAGTTTTATGTGATAAAAAATTGGAGTATTACTGTCAAAACAGGACTCAAACAAGCCGTCAAAATTGCTATGAATAAAGTAATAAAAATCGGGTAATTACCACCGTAATTTACGAACCCTGTAGTTTTGTAATTTTTACGTTCCCATTAAAGTTAATGTTTCGCTGCTTGACAAGGCTGAGGAACGATCTTAAATCTGCCGAAGAGTCTTCGAAAAAAGAATCACGGTCTTATTGTCCGGTTAGCAGATTTATTACGATGATTAACCAGACAATGAAAGAAAATACTGTGTAATTAGAAAAAGATAAAAATAAATGCAATGTGGTCTTTTATTTAAGAAGAATACATTCTTAATTTTCGAATAAAAACATGCATTCATATTTTGATTATATATTATGTATTATTATTGTTAAAAACCTTTTGTGAAAGAAAGAACTAAAAAATAAACTGGATTTTAGTTGATTTATTTATAACTCTTTATATTTCGATAATATAAAGATGTATTTCTTCAAAATAGACTTCTGGGTTGATCTATAGGAGACTTTGTCAGCGGCATTTTTGTGATAAAATAAATTTGCCCAACGGACAAATTCGTTAAAAAGCAAAAAAAAAAACAAAGAACGAATTAATCAAGAACATTTTTAAAAAATAATTTGACTCGAAAAATTGACCTGATGAATTGATCCATGTATCATGTATATGTTTTTATATTTTGTAAAAATAGTCTTGTCGATTTATAAAAAAAAATATATAATTAAAAAAAATTAAACTCTTAATGAGCATACTAAATTATTTTTTATACAGTTTAACAAATATGACGACCAAAAAAATATTTACATCTTAAGCATCATTAATTCTGTTAATAATGATTATTTTTAATTTAAAAATTTTAAATTTAAGCGCCTTCATCATTTTGTCAAGAAACATTTTCGCGCAACGCGTAACCTTGAATTATAGCGAGTTGTTAAATACCTTTATCAATAATAACAGCTTAAGCAAACATCTCAATCAGAGTTTGTACCTAATACTTGCTAATACCCACGAGAATACAAACGTAACGTAAAAGTAATTTTTATACAGTTTACGGATTGTTTGAACGCACCTATTTTTCTGCATATCATAATAATAATTAAATAATACAATTTACTTTAAATACCTTATAGTTTGAAGTTTAAATAAAACGTCTAGGTTTTTTTAACAACTGGGAAAAAATCATATTTATTTCATGCGGTACATGGGTCTGTGAATAACTCTTGTAGGTACTTTAACAAATAGTAGATGTTATAATTAGTAATAGAAATGTTGAACTACATCCATCTACAAAAAAATAAGGTATAGGAAAGTCTAAAATTATTCTTCTATTAGTATCTAAAATTAAAACATTATACAATAAATAAAAAAGTTATTTTTTGTTTAAATTTGATTTTTTTAGTGATGAAGGAGACCAAAAAGACTGCAGGAACAAGACCAAGACCGCCCAGTATAAAGCTTACGCAAGACCAAGACTTCAAGACAACAAGTTTTGAGGTCTTGCATTTTTTCACGTTTTTTATCTCATTAAAAATTAAAAGAATTAAGAACCCTTTCACCCCTACAATTTATAAAATAAAAACAAAATAATAAAAGGTTTCTGTGGTTCAACGTAAGAAGCTCAATTTTGGCATACAGGTTGATTCTAGGGTGTAGGTTCGATAAGAAGGGATTTTTCGAAAGTCCAGTTCCAAGGGAGTGAAACCACCCCTCAAATATTAGAATATTTTTTATTTAAAAACCGGTGAGTTTTTCGGAAAAACTCTTAAACACGTATATTTTATTTTGTTGTTTTACATATTTTAAGATTTTTTAAAAATGTATACAAGGTGTCTCGAAAAATCTGGTCATTGATTAATCACGATCCTGCGTATAGTGCTTGATGTAAAAAGCTGATTTTTCGAAAACGGATTGACTTTAGGGTGAAGAGGTTCGATAAGAAGGGATTTTTCGAAACACGAATTCTAAGGGGGTGAAACAACCCCTCAAATATTAGAATATTTTTTATTTAAAAACCGGTGAGTTTTTCGGAAAAAAACTCTTATACACGTATTTATTTTGTTGTTTACGTATTTTATTTTGTTGTTCTACATATTTTAAGATTTTTTAAAAATTTATACAGGGTGTTTCATAAAATATGACCATTGAGTAATCACGATTGAAAAACTGCTTGACGTTTAAAGCTGATTTTTGGCAAACGGATTGACTGCGGGGTGTAGAGGTTCGATAAGGAGGGGTTTCTCGAATCTCAAATTCCAAGAGGCCCCTAAAACGCCCCTAAAAACGCCCCTAAAATATTACAATATTTGTTATTTAAAAACCGTTAGTCTTTCGAGAAAATGCTTGGATACGCATAATTTATTTTGTTTTTTTTTTACATATTTTGAAATTTTTTAAAAAATCATACAAGGTGTTCCGAAAAGTTGGGTAATTGATTAATCACGATTCTGCTTCAAATGCTTGACGTAAAAAGCTTATTTTTGGCAAACGGATTTTCCGAAAGTAAAATTCCAACGAGATAAATCTACCCCTCAAATATTACCAAGTTATATAATAATATCGCCATATTGTTTTTTCTTATGCTGACATATGTAAATGTGGGAAAATTTTATCCAGTTTGTATGTTAATTAACTATTTTCTTTCGTTTGTATGCTAATTAACTATTATTTCGGAAAATTATTTCTTTGCTTTATCATCACCATTACAAATGATTAATTCGACGCAAACGAAGTCGCGGGTACACGCTAGTATAATATAAAAAATTATGATCATATAGGCAAGGATCATCGGCATCCTATCTTGGTCCAGAGCCAGTACTGGGAATACCCAAAGGTATGGGCCGTAGTGCACTAAAACTCTGGATCAGAGAAAAGTAGACGGTCCACTGGAGAAACAGGCGGGGCACAGGCACAGCAATGCCTTTATCCAAGGACCTAGCTCTAAAATCACAAAAGAACTGCTAATGTTTAGCATGATATATATAATAAAGTGCGGATTACAACAGGCCTCTTGACAGGACACATGGCTGTCAAGTGTTACCTGAACAAGCTCTATCAAGTAAGTCTTTACTGCAGACTCTGCTATAAAGATCCTGAAACAGCGGAGCAAATAATAATGTCTCTGCGAGGCTCTGGATCGCAAGCGACACTTTTTATTCGGGAAAGCTAGGCTAGAACTGGAGGAATTATGCTCCCATCCTATCAAGAACCTGCATAAGTTGGTGCAGGGTGTATAGCGACAGGAGAATGAGTGCAGATATAGAAAGGGAACAAACACAACATGCTTTACAGATCGCAGTGTTCCCGACAGAGGACGGCCCCTTGTTATTGAAAAGTAGTTTTTAACAACATATATTTTAATTCATTAACATTTGTTTTAGTGACGATAGTTCAAACAAATTAAAATTACAATGAACCCATCACGAGGCTGTAAACTTAATGCTTAATGCTATTCCATGTCAGTTAATGAAATCGATTATAAAATAATGAGGGAAGGATGAACGTATCGAACAAGTCCAATAATTTAATATTTATAAATAGAATGAGAACATAATTTACATTCCTATTGCCGCTTTAAGTAAAAGAGAATGTGTTGAAACAATTACACACAGAACGCCGTATATATCAAGTTATGTAAGAGGCTCGATAATAATAGCGTTAGAATTTGTAATTTGACACGAATGAAAAATGGCGAGACATGACTGACTGGGCTGAATTGAATAGGCACTTGTACAAAGTAACGCCTTAGATATCTATAAGTAATCGCCGATTGTTTATTTCTACTCGTGCAAATAATACAATATTCCGTAAACTTGAACATGGTTTAGTAATTTAATAGTAAAATCGTTAAATAAGTAGTGGACATTAAGGGAAAATCACAAAATGTAAATAACTCTATAAAGAAGTACCAAATTTTATATTTTGAACTTTAGACTGGAAATATAGATAGATTCTTCGAGGTGGCTATAGGCACCCTATAGGCCTGATCCACTGCGACCTTTCCAGATCTATTGTGGTCGTCTTCATCTTCTGATTCCTAGGTTACATTGTCCAGCCCTCTCCTTTCCACAAAGTCTAGCAACTCGGAGATTGAACCCTCCATGTAGCTCTCTGGCAATGGCCTATCATTATCTATTACCCAGAACTTCAGATTGACAGTCTATATACTCAAAGATTTAGTGGTCTAGGTTTCTCCAATGCTTTACTTTACTTGAAAATACCTCTATGTGGTTTAGTGTCGTTTAGGGAAGAATAAACATTTCTTGTATTTCTCTATGAACATTTATTCTGCATCCAATATTTCTTCAAAATAAAGACATACTATATTTTTGGGCATTAAATGATTAACATGTATTTATATATCATCATTAAAAACCATGTAGGTAAGAATAAACTACTAATTCCAAATATTCTAAATCTTTTTATGTAATGTCTGTTGACTCAAATGACCTCAAACTAGTAATATATCCCGTCAGATATTCTTTATTTAATCATTTCAGTTTTAACGACAAAATACCGCTGTTTGGATGAAGTTCAACGACTTGCTGCTTCTATTTGACGCTATCGCAAACCTGTTCCTTTTTTAACACTTCAGCTGATAGAGATATAACTTTATCAAAAAAGTATTAAAAAGGTATTTAAACATTCATCGTTATTTCAAATATTGATAAAAATTCTTTAGTTAGACGCCTGCTAATTGGAATGCTCAGACAATCGTTGATAAATAGTTATAAATAGAGTACGAAAGGATAAAAATATAACATTTATACTTTACAACTGTAAATATCAATTGCTTTGCAAGGATATTCAATAGAAAAAATGTCATAACGCGTTGGAAAAAACAAAATGTTTGCAACATTGGATTTATCATCATTTTTATTCTACCATTGTAGCCCCCTCACATAATCTCTTTGTAGTTGTAAGCCTATTGTTGGCTATGCGGGCCCAAGTTATCCCTGCTAATTTCTTAATATCATGGTCCCATCTCAGGTTCGGGTTTCTTATAGGTCTCTTAATTCTTCGTAGGTACCGTACTGTAACTTTTATGGTCCATCTGTTCTTCTTGCCAGGTGTCCTGCCCATTGCCGTTTGAGGGATTTGACCGAGGGGTGTCTCACTATTGGAATTACCTGTACATTTTCTTGGCAGTCGCTGGCAGTCATTGGCAGACTTATGGCAGTCGCCTATAATAATTACATGGCAGTCATAGGCAGTCTTCTTCATAGTCATTGGCAGTCGCTTAGCAGTGGAAGGATATTTTGGCAGTACGTGTACATTTTTTACCCGAGTGAGACACCCCTCGGATTTGACTCTCTGGATGACTACTACTTACCTATTACCTGGGTCTTTTGTCGTATCCACTATATTCTTTTACGGTCTTTCTTTGTTATTCAAGCATATTTCGTTCCATTGAGCATTGTGCAACCTGCAGTTATAATATGATGTCAATTTTAAGTGTCCTGGTTTCGCATGCAACAGTGATTACTGACAACAGTGATTACTATACGTAGGTATATAAAGTTCATATTGTTATGTTACTGGAGCAGGAGGCTAACAAGAGCAGCAAAAAGCCACATGAAATGGCCAAACAATGCTCAATTGCTTTTCGTAGGTTCAAAACGTATCCATGGTGCTGTAAAGGATTTACAAAAATGACCATAAAACAGTTAGTAGTTAATGTTCACCAGCGAAACAGTTTATAATAAAAAAATATTGCAAACATCCGCTCAATAGGCATTTAGATTAGAACTGATGAGATTGGGGAACAAAGCCATGTCAAGATTTTGTCAATGAAAAATGGTAAAGAAGCAACATTAGAACAGTTCGATAATCTGGCAACTGTGTAGCTAGAAGCTGTTGAAGAAAGTTATATGGAAGGTTAATCAATGGTTAATAAATATTTTGAACTGTATACCGTTGAAGAGTATAATCTAGAACTCAAAAAAGAACACTATATACAGGGTGGTCCGAACTGTATTCCGGAAACTTCGGCAGCATATTCTGTAGATAAAAATAAGTAAAAAAGTTCGTATAAATGTATGTCCTAAAATGCTTAGTTTCGGAGATGTGTACAGGGTGTAGAAGTTTCATTTTTATTTCAAATTTTTCCAAATAATTTATGAAGTAACGTTAATATTTGGATGAAAATTGGCGTCTGGGAGTTTTTTGACATGAGAAATTTCATTTTGATGTCCATATGACTCCTACTTGTAGAAGGCGCCACCTACATATTTTTAACTGGTTTGAAGAATAATAACTTTTCGTTCGTACCTGTATAAAACTATTGAGTAAAAAAATATATATTTACAAGGTTTTTTACGTAAGAAAGGTCCTTTGGTAAAAATCACTACCAGTAATAGATCTCCAGATATTTCGAATCGAAATTATCAATATTTCCGTCATCATTGACATAAATTAAACATGTTGACTAAATAGTTATTAGACTGAAATCATAAATTTGAAATATTTTTGTGGCAACGGCCCAGTTACGTCGAAACACCGGTTCCCATTAGAACACCAAAGTTAAGCGACATAAGGCGATGCTAGTGGATGGACGGGTGACCGGTTCGAAACTTTGCATCGTGCTGTTGTCCAAAAGGGAAAAGTGTAAAATCTATTGATACACACTGCTCATTCACGCCGGTTCAAGGCCGGATGAGATCGGATATCTCGTGAGTAAGAGTTAATTTAGACACTACCTAAGTCGGTAGGCCATTGACCATGATATGGCCGAGGACCGCGGTTCGGATTCCGCGTAAACAAGTAGGTCCCGTCCAGTTTAGCCATTGCAGCAGAAAGGAGACGTTAACTTGAACCTCACACACACAAATATTTTTGTGCCAAAAGTTCAACAGAAACTGTTTTATCATCATTTTTTCGCAGAAAAATTTAAGATTAATTTAAAAAATAAAAATTTCAGTCAAATAAATATCTACTCAACGTGTTTATTTTTTGGGAATAATAACATGTATTGACTATTTCCATCCTTCTTGAAAACAGTTGCTCTTAGCTATTTTTACCAAGAGACATTTTTTACGTAGAAAATCACGGAAATGTATATTTTTTTATTCTGTAGTTTTATACAGGTACGGACGAAAAGTTATGACTCTTCAAAACAGTTAAAACACATGTAGGTGGCGTCCCCTACAAATAAGAATCATATTGATATCAAAATCAAATTTCTCATGTCAAAAAACTCCCAGACACCAATTTTTACCAAATATTGACGTTACTTCCGAAATTATTTGGATAAAATCGATAAAAAAAAATGAAATGTCTACACCCTGTATCTCCGAAACTAAGCATTTTAGGACATAGATTTATACGAACTTTTTTAATTATTTTTATCTGCAGTATATGCTGCCGAAGTTTCCGGAATGCAGTTCGGACCGCCCTGTATATTTAAAGGTCGCATTGGAATAAATCAAGACTTCAAATAAATAAAATATATTCTAAGGTTTCCATAAGAATTTTGGATCTGTCATTACACAAAGAAAAATTTTTTGAGCTATATTGGTATTTTTTCCATGCGGCAAAAAGAATATTTAATCAAACCAATGGTATTATTATTAAAAATACCCATTCTACGATAAAAAAATGATTTATAAATAAGTAGCGACCTTAAAGCTGGCCAAAATTACTAATTTATCAAAGTCTGATTCCTATCATTAATTGGCCACGCCTCTACACCCAATCGGCAACAACTAATTAAGATGTTCGCTCGGAAATCGTTATGTCTGACCTTAATGAACGTTCTTAAAACGATACGGAATCCTTATCCAGAGACTTTATCTTCACTTCTTAATGAAAACATATAGCGTTTATCGCTAATGTTACTCGTTCCTATACAAATAAAGTATATTTTTAACTGGCTTATAGTACGTACAGTGAGTTAATTCTAAAAACAATGACATCTAAACATATGGCCAAAATTATTGCATAGGTTATTGCATATTAATAAAAAAAAGTTATTGCATATTATTGCATCCTATATCGTTTAAAAACATACTCAAAGGAATTTAAAGAATCTTTTTTTATACATAGTTTGATAATCTGTAATAAACATTTTTTTTTGTTAAAATGGATACGGTTGGAACAATGTTTATCGTTCAGATCCAATATTATTACAAATTCTTCCACATTTCGATTTGTGGTCTCTTGGGTTTCAGAAGAACATTATTTCACAGTTTATTAGAGTCAGAATAGTAACACTGTCTCAACAGGGCTACCGGCAAGTTGCAATAGCTGAAATTGTAGGAGTGAACCAAAGCGATGTTTAGCGAATATTAAAAAAAATCTGGGAGACAAACGAGGTTACAGACCGGCCTGGAAAAGGTAGAAAGAGAGTTACTACTGCTGTGCAAGATCGTCAAATATCCCTAATTGCACGACGCAATCCCCTGCTTTCTAGTACTGCTATTAAAAATATATTAGCTCGCCTTGAAGGAGTAAATGTTTCAAGAAAGACCATAGCAAGAAGACTCCATGACAGAGGCTTACATTTAAGAAGGCCTCTACGTGTTCCGAAGCTTAATTTACAGCACAAAATTACGCGACTACAATGGGCTGAGGAGATAAATAGACTTAATTGGATTTATTTTCGTCATGTTTAGTGATGAAACAAAAATAGGCCTAGACTCGCGACGAATTTTGGTCTGGAGATCATCTGGAAGACGAGCACGCTTGAATGCAGCTCAACCCCGTGTCCCGTTTCAAGGGGGAAGCATTATGGTATGGGCAGGTATAATACACGGAGCTCGAACTCTTCTTGTTTTTATTGATGGCACAATGACAGGTGCCTCATATCTTAGAGACGTTTTAGAGCCTATTGTGCGTCCATTTCGAGGGACAGTGGGGGATGAATTTGTTTACATGGACGATAATGCTCCTCCCCATCGTACTTTACCGGTTCGCGAATTTTGTAAGGAAGAGGGTATAAGAAAACTGTGGTGGCCACCGATGTCTCCAGATATGGATGTGATCGAACATGCTTGGAACATGCTAAAACGTCATATTGCCAAAAGGAATGATCCCCCCGTACCTTAAATGAATTGAAAATTGCTGCGCGCGAAACATGGGAAGCCATTCCTCAACATCTTCTGGACAATTTAATTGAGAGCATGCCACGTCGTCTCACAGCTTGCATTGAGGCCCGAGGAGGCAATACAGACTATTAGTTATAAGAAATAATTAAAATTGTTTTCAACATTTTCTGTTTAAAATCAAATTTGTTTTTGTTGATTTTCACTCATTATGAAATAAAATTATAATAACAGCCTAGTTGCACTTAGATTTTTAATTTTATATTAGTTAGTCGTGTAGTAAAACAATATGTCCAAAAATATAAAAAGAATCATATTAGGTCCAAAATAAAATAAAAATATCGTTATATGCAATAATTTTTGGCCAAGTGTGTATTGCACTCAAGTGCAGTTTTCCTGACAAAACCTTTTTTTACCTTTGACAAAACGATTTTACCTTTCAATGATGTACTTGTTCGTAATTTGCAAACAAAGCATTTTTATATACGGGTATTATTTCACTTAAATTGTATAATAAAGTTGGTTACGCAAAAAAAGTGTCAACCGCATTTAGTTGCAGACCTAGGTCAAAATAAGTCGACTGAGGCTACAAGCCTTGACAAATACATGTACAAGTACCGAGTAACCACAAAAAAATAGCAATCGAAGCGATCTAAATATAGAAAAAAAGTTTTGCTTGGTACAAGGACTCTATTTATATGTGTCCAATAACTGGCAATGTATTATTCAACATCTCTACAAATTTGATACAACAGATAGCCCTAGGTCAAGGATGTGTTTTCTTTTGATTCAATTTTTAGATATATTAAAGCATTAAATATCTATATTTAAAATTCAATTAATTTGAAATGTCAAAATTAATAGCAATTTTAGAAATATTAAAAAAGGATAGAACGTTTCGAGGACAATCACTTTTAGAGAAAAAAAAATTCAAGTCTAACAAACGAATTTAACATGAAAACATGTCATAATAAATTGTTTCATCAGAGTAATGTAAATAAATTCATTACGAAATATATCTAAACAGTAAATGTTTAATACATTATGTACCCAAAAGAAATATGGTAGATACTTATGTCAACGGCAGTATTTTTATCTGAGTAACCCCACCAAAAGATAAATTTTTGACTAAACATTATTAATACGAAGAAATATCAAAAGATTTTTTTCTTTACATGTAATTGAACCAGAAAGAGATATATTTTTTTAAGTATCACATATTCCCATATGTCGCATATAAATTTAAATGATATATAAATCTTTTATAAGTAAGAACGGCTGGATCATTTTAGTGATTTCTGATTTGTGGGTTTTGTCTCGGGCCCGAATAGCAGAACAACGAAAAAATAATATCGAAAAAATTCACGAAAAATATTATACAGGCAATTATTTTTTAAATAATTTAGATTTAGTTTGATCGAACTCCGCCATCTTTCTCAATTGACAGCTCGCGTCACACACGCTTATAGCTTATTTGTAATAATTGAGGCCCACCTGCAAATCAGTGAAAATAATGGGATAAAAGCATATAAAGGTACTGAAATACCTGAATCGAAATGTAAACAAAATATAGACCACAAATGACAACTGTCAAATTGATTTGTCTCAATCGTTACCATAGTAGATTGGAATGCCCGTCAAAACTTTAGATCGCGAAATTGTTTTGGGTCGCGACCGTTGTACGCGATCTGGCGCTGCTATAGTGGTTGCTAAGAACAACCGCCAAACAAAAAAAGAAATAATTTTCTCTTGTCCATATCTCTTGTCAAAGTCAGAATTTTCAAAAATTATTAAATCTTTCAAAATCTAAACCGCTCCATGCCTAGGAAACTCTTATGAAAGTGACAGAATGTAGCCGATAGTCCAGTACTAGACGCACGAGGGGGGGGAATTAGGAAAAAAAATTACAAAATTTAAATTTTTACCTGTTTTTACTTGGCTTTTACCGTCAAATGTAAAATTTAACCTGTCAACAGTTGTCAATTTATATTTTATTTTGTCCTTTATCCGTAAATCGTGTTTTAAATTTGTTTTTGATTTTTATACGGCTCTGTTCTTGTATTTTTTCATATTTTTTAACTGTTGACAATGGTTTTTAAGTGTTGTGTTATTGGCTGTAAGAATTACCAAAAAGATGCCCAAATGCCCAAATCGCAACCAAGATAGTTTCCCTTCCTTTAAGATTGTTAATTAATATAAAATAGGTTGCCCTAATTGCTATATATAGATCTAGATAGATTTTATTATTATATTGTTTTGTATTGTTTGTGTTATTATATTCAGTTCAATAAAGATGGTTTCTTAAAGTTTTTTTGTGTTTTTGATATATCCCCTTTGTTATTTTAACTTAAATCCATTTACTCGAGTAAATTGGTGCTTTCTTGAATCAATTTACTTGAATAAATGGAAAAATCTGGAAAAATAGAAACCATCCGTTTTAAATTTATGTTTTATTTCGTTACTAGACCCACGAGATGGCGCCACCGCTCGGTCCGAACAAAATGTATTGAGTTTCCTATCTATTTTATATTATATAGTATCTTATCTATGAACCGCTCTCATTGAAAAAATACCGAAAAGTGTTTAAAGCGTCCATTTTCAAATTAATTATTGCTATCTTGTCAATTTAATTTAAGTTTTATTTACTCAAACCCGTGATAATTATGAAAAAGTGGCATTCAAAACCTAAAAAGCTGTGCTGTGAACTGCAAAAACCATCGTGGATCGTGGCATAACGTCGGTTTCCAATGTTTCATAGGTATTTCATACATATGTCCTTATATAAAATAAAGTTTCTTGTATGCAACACACTGTATTTTATTTATAAAATTAAGAAAAAATAATAAATATGAATAAATAATATTTTTGGCGATATAATTCCGGAAAAAGCCGAACCGCTCCGAAATTTTCAAAAGCTTTGAGTCGCGACCATTGCCAGAATAGCGCCAAATAGTGTTTACATTGTCCTTATGAGCACTTTCCAATCTAAACTTGTTTCATTTATCTATTATCGTTACAGATTGTTTGGTCAGTCATCAAAACCAAAAAGTTAATAAAAAACACTAACTTCATTTCTATTTAAACAAAAATAATAAAAACCAACACATCACACTATTCTAATACAAGTACCTAGTTTCAAAAACCCTTCAAAAATTATGTGTCGCATTAATTTAACTTAATTCATTTTCATTTCTTTACAGCATGAAATTAATTCATATAATATTTTTTTATGTTGAAACTGTGTGACGAATATATTTTATAATCAAGATGACTCTGGACGTTAACAATTAAATAATATTTAATTTGCTTCAAAATATTTACCGTGTTACCATTAAAAATCTGGTTATCATAAAACTTTTTTATTACACTTTATACATTTTAATGCAACGTGTAAAAGGTCAGTTAAACCCAGTTAAACCGAGAGAAAATATAGGTTACGTATGGTACTTGGATGAGCAATGTCCAAGACAGTATTTTAGACAAGACATCACAATGACATATACTGCAGAGTAATTACAGAGGAATCTTGTTTTGGTGTCTTATTTGTGTCCTTTCTACCTCATAAAGTTATTCTCTCCATATCATAAATTCCACTTATGATAAACAAACCAAGGCATAAAACCGCCTTGTTATTTGAATGCGTAGAGTTAAATTTATTAAGAACAACATGCAGTAAAGTGGTCGTTCAAAGTTGTAACAACGGGACACTTTGATAACGAAAAACAATTTTATCGTTTGGTTTAAGTGCATATTTTTACGAGTGTCTGTCATATACCTTGCAAAAATAGCTCATATTTTATTTATGGCAATGATATTTATAGATATAGTTAATTTGTATAGACAAATGTGTATTGTTAATTTATCCAGAATAGATAAATAAGCTAAATTGATATATTGATTAATATTTTGAAAAAAAAACTATTTTAAATAACTCATATATGATATACTCTTGTAATCATCTTCAGTTCTCTCTTCAGTCCTTCACTCTACGTGACAGTATGGAGACATCATGTATTGATTCTCCTCACTTCCTCGGACGTATGTGAAGCTGCGGGGAGGCTGTGGCCCACTAGGGTTTTGACTTGGTCTACCCACCTCTTAGGTGACCTTCCACGTGATCGTCTTCCCTCTACCTTCCCCTCCACCATCAGTCTCTCAATTGAGGTGCCATTCCTGGCAATATGGCCAAAATATCGGAGAATTGACTGATTTAATCTGGTAACCAGCCGTGTCTCAATTTTTAGTTCCTCTATAATGGAAATGTTTGTTCGATGAGCCGTCCATGGTATTCGCAACAGCCGTCGATATACCCACATCTCCAAGGCATTTATTCTTTGCTTATCACTTTCCTTTAGTGTCCATGTTTCGGAGCCATACATAGCTATGGGGAATATGAGGGAGTTCGCAATGCGCAGTTTAGTTCTTCGTGTGATTGCTGAAGTCTTCCATATCTTAGTCAGCTTTGTTGTTGCATTCCTCGCCATTGCCACTCTGCGCCTGATTTCAGCCTCGCATCCTCCAGAGTTTGCTATCATGGAGCCTAAATAGTTGAACTGGCTCACAACCTCGTATCCAGCTACGGTTATTGCGGAGGCGGTCAACAATCATCGTCCTAGTTTTCCCCTTGTTGAGTTCCAAGCCATATTCTGCACTAATAGACCCACCATCTTCAGCAGTCAAGTCGAAATAGAATAAAAAGAAATTACTTGAAATTTTGATTTAATATACCTATACCTCAGTTGCTATTTTCACGAGATAACCAAGCAACCTAAAAGCAGCTAAATCGATAAAGGTCAGTTTTTGCAGTATGGGATTACGTGCGTCATCTAAAAACACCCAAGTAGCATTTTCACGACTTGCGACCACATGTTTACTAAACACAACGTTGGATTAGTTACAAAAAATAGTTAGCTCCCTACCTTGGGTATTAAAATAAATTTAAACGTTTTTATAACGTTGTGCCGACGTATGACTAGTACTACAGCAAAGTAGAAGCTTCTTCACGACGTCGAATAAACGTTGTATTAATACCTTTTTTGCTTAAGTGATCTTTAGGTGATTCGGACAACGTGGTTTGTAGATCGTTGGACAATATAGAGTTTTCTGACGTCAGTTTCAGGACTTATTCCAACGTTATGCAAACGTCGTCTGTTTTACTAATTCCACGTTGTTTAGATTTCCTTATTCTTACGTTGGTAGGACGTCGAGTCACTACCTTTTGCAAACTTGTTGTTGAACCATAACCTTAAATTTTAAATTTTCACTTCATTGTTCTGTTCAGTCAGACAGTTCAGTGCTGTTTTGTTTTTATAAAAAACTTAATTAAAATGGGACATAAGAAAGGTACATATAAAAGTAAGTTTAAATATACATCGACATATATAACGATAGTTTATCCAGTCCCTCGTTTATTTATATTATAGAGGGCGGCACAAGCTATACTCTAGGATGACTAAATTAGGCAATCTTGCGACTAGTATACTACCTGTTAAGGCCGAACTGCGACTTTATTAGTCCAGTATGCGACTACTCGAACTATATCATCTTAATCTCAAAAACAACAAAGTGAAAGCCGCCATGTTGTTAAATAGAAAATGTTTCGTTTCCTAAAATAGCAATTCCTGCTTTTTGAATACATTAACTTGAAATATTTGACCCTAAAAACACGCGGAAAGAAAATAAAGTTGTTTGCGCTTAAATCTTTTGCCTTGGGTAACGAGTTACAGAGTCGGTTAAAGCGTTTCAATAATTATGATCTTCAAACATCCTCCACACTTAAATACTTTTGTTTTGTTTTCCTTCACTGCCATCTGACATATGTCTCTAACTAAATCATAAAAATAATATTTTTACTATAATTATCCCAATTTAGGATAAAACGCGACTTAGACGCCATATTAGTTTTGTATTTCTGTGAATTAGGATTTTAAACAACATTGCAGTTTGTACTAAATTAGGCTTCTAGCCAACGTCGGTATCCAACGTCGTTTCGACCCAAAAATTATTCTCCAAACTAGTGCAGTCTAGGGTTGGCACGAGGTTGTGCCGACGTTGCGCCCCGACGTTTGGTCGCGTGACACAACGTTGTCCCGACGTCCAAATGCTGCTTGGGCATTGCTACTCGGAATAACCCAAAAGCAGATCATCCACTGGAGAAGCAGACAGATGCCCAGGCATAGCAAGACCTTTATCTAAGGACCTATTTGTAAAACCACAATATTAGTCAGCAAGAAAAAAAAGAAAGGATTATAACAGGTCTCCTGCCAGGACATTATATGGTTACCAAGTGCTACGTGGACAAGCTTAGCTTGTATCAAGGAAATATTTGCTAGAGACTCTGTGATAAAGAGTCTGAAATAACAGGGCACGTACTATATCAAAAAGAAAAGCTGTAGAACCGGGGGAATTATGCTTAAATCTAAGGACATGCACAAATTAGTGCAGGGCATAGGAATAGAAAATAACAATGGAAAATTGATATAGTAATGTTTCTCTATGGATTGCACAAAAACTTTTCTATCTTACTATTTGTTCTACATATTATATGTCCACAAAAATATGTTTATCTAGTTATTAATAATTTTAATAATTTTTTATGCTGCATAGTTTTCTATATCAATCATATTTTACTATATAATGTGTCCTAAACTTAATTTTTCTCTAGCTTCAAGTCCTCAATAACATTATTTTAATATAAAATTCTTTTAATACCACGTTTAATTCAATTAATATTTTTCTGCTACTCATAAAATCACCATAATGTTACAATAAGAGTTTACTTTCATCCAGTGGGTAGTTCTGTTTTTATATGGCGATTAACGGCTATCCACTTGACCTTTTAATATGGTACTACATTGAGATTGTTCTAATCTGTTTTATATAAAAACAATTCTTATCCGAAGTTACGATATAGTTATTTATTATAAACATTTGATAAGTAACACATTTATTGATAATAATTCCATCGTAACAAATACTTATTTTGTACTAGTATTGTTTACAAGGGAAAATTTCGAAAATCTGACATTAAGTATCATAGGATTAATGTTTTGGCACGGGAGAGCATTTTTGGCAACTCTTCCGTATCGGCAAAATGGAATTGTAGAAATGTTTGTAATCAATCAGTTTAAAAATGGTAAACTTATTTTAATTGATAAAAACTTCCATTAGCATATTATCAACTGCTATGATAAACATCTTGAAAAGGTGGAAAAAGAAAATTTAAGTAGTTACTGATTGATTGATGCTTGGGACAACCATTTTTTCATGATTTTTAAATGGATTTCGACATGACACATGGTAGGCCTCGTGGTAGCTTATTCTCATCAGGGTGCAATGATTTAAATCAACTTGATTTAGAAATTAATCAATACAAGAATATAAAAAATTAAATTTCTGGAAATGATATACAGAAAAATCGTATCTATATGACATGCAAGAGAATTTGTTTTGTTTACAGATTATGAAAAAATAGTAGTATAATACAAAGAATTATATTCTAGTGATATATTTACATTTCGCTTTTTAGTAAACTATTATTTAAAAGAAAATATACACACTATAATCACAATATAGCAAAATAGGTATTTAATTGGTATCAAAATTCATAACATTTTCGATAAAAATTCCGCTAAACATATTAATATTATCACTAGATATTTTAAACCAGTTTCACTGTGCATTTCGGTTGATGACTTCAATAGATTTCCGAATCTATTAATGTATTTTAAACGTATAAACAATTCAGCAGTAAATAAAAATTCTAGATAATAGAAGGCCCACCGTACGCTGCAATAATCAGATGTCTCCATATAACAGTAGATACATATAGGGTGAGTTTTCTACGATGTTCTTTATGGGTATCTCAAACACCACCGGAGATTGAGAGTCTTTAAATGGAAATTACGATTAATTAAATACGAAAAAGACGAAAAAAAGAACAGAAAATTCTCTAAAAAATTTAAGTAACGTTTATCGGTCAACGTATCCTCGAAAATGTATGGCCAAGAAAAGTTGAACCAATAATCCTACACGCTTTTCTTCATTTGAAAAATTCATATTTACAACAATTTTTGTTTATTTTAATTAACAAAGTTTGGATGTGACAGTTTTACATTTCTGAGAGCAACGACGATTGAACTTGTTTCCATGGCTAACTAAGTGAAATTGTTTAAAAATGACAAGAATTGACTATAACTCGAAAAAAATTTTATAGCATATATCGTTGAAAAGCTTAAAAAATAGCGCTTTTTATGAAGTCATGGCCTTAATTATAAAAAATATATGTTTGTGTCATAATATGTCAAAAATGACAGGATTTAGAAAAAAACGGGGGACACAATCTTACTAAGGATGTCATAATCTACAACTTTTATCTGAAATCTTTTTGTCTAAAATAGATTATAATCGAATTAGAAACAATTTTTAAAATAGCCAAAATTTTTTTTTTCAAAATATCTAGTAAGCCATGAACTTTTTCAAAAATCTGAAAAGCGCATATTTATGACCCTACAAAACTGCAGTTCTTTCCCCATTTAACCGACTCTCTATCTCCAGTGGTTTCCGAGAAACCTATAGAGAACATCGTAGAAAACTCACCCTGTATAATGCCGGGTCCAGAGTTAATTAAACAAGTCTCAAATTACAGGCAATTAGATGCATATGAAAGCAAAATTAATAAATGTAAAGATAGTATGAACAGAGACAACGGTCCAATTCCTTCAAGGTCTTTGTTCCTACTACTCTAGTGGCGGAAATTTAACTTGTGTCTAACCCCAGCAAGGCAACTATTAAGCTTGACTAATCACGTTAGAGTTTTTGACAAAAGCGGATGCAGAACAGCTGTGGCGCACTATATAATTTATTACAAACAAATAAAGAAAATCAATGAATATCTAAAAAACAAATATAAATTAGTAAAAACCAACCAACCCCACCAAATAACCAACTAACCAATGAATTAACACCCTCCAAATAACCACGCTAACCACAGCTTAATAGTTGCCTTGTTGGGGCTAGACGCAAAAGAAATTTAACTGTTACGCTCGGTGGGCTCTGACTCGGTTGGCTAGATCTTGCCACGCCCACTCGGTACCCACTGAGCGACTAGGTTTATAAACACTCAATTTTGTGATTGTACATTTTAGATTAGTCTTGATCATCTGTTGATGATGCTAAAATGGTAAGGTTCTAACTAAAGGTTCCAACCCCCAACTGTACCAACTTTGTCGTAAAACATGAATATTTCTGCCTTGTCACTGTTTTGTCTGCTTAGTCTGGACCCGGCATAAGACAACGTTATTAAAGCTACTTTGCTTTCGGTTTGCATCAAGAACCGGATAGTTCCTAGAGTTGTCTGGTTTGGTAGTTTGGCTAGCACAATTTGTTAAAATGGAGAACCCTGGCTATTGAAGCCAACCCTTCAATTGGTACTAAAGACTAAACTAATTATATAAAATAATCATTCTTACCTTTCGTCCTTGTAGATCGTAGGAAACGTCGTACTGCTCAATTCCAAAATGGATTTTTCGTTCTGCGGTTCGGCCGAGATACCGGCTCTTTGTTTTCTTGTTCTGAGTTGGCTGCCCAATCCTTTGGGACTGGCAGGATGAGCCACGGCCAACACGGACTGAAACTTGTCCAATTGGGACCGTAGTTCGGCAATTTCGCGGTCGCGATTGGCCAGGATCGCTCGCAGGTCTCTGATGATCTCATCTTTCTCGATCAGTTGCCTGTAAGAGGAGAAAAGAAAAAAATATTAAGGCATTGAAACTGGTAATAAAATGTTATAAAAAATAAATGTATGCAAATAATATGGTTTTGAATTATATAATTACAAAACAACAAAATTATCTGAGTAACAATGAAACCCCTGTATCTAAATAGTCCTATACTACTATATTTTCCTTGATACAAGTAAAGGCAATCATCGGATTATCACGGGGTTTTTGACAGGACACTTTCTCCTCAATAGATTGAAGCTAAGAAACAACGACGAATGCAGATTGTTTGGGGAAAATGGGGAAACACCAAAACATCTCATCGTTGAGTGTGCCGAGACGACAACCATTTGTGTCATGATATTTGGTACGACTAATATCGGAAATGGAGAAACTAACCTCTGTAAAACCAGTTCGGATAGTGGCTTTTGTCAAAGCCCTTAGAGTGTGTGATGAATTATAACTCGTTAAAACTCAAGAAAGGGGGACAGATAACAGAGCTGTAAGATCGCGGTGATTACCACATCCCATACATTTCACACTCTACATCCATATAGGATGAGTCTTAAATAAGTGCAAATATTTTTAGGGATTGTATATTTCGACCACAGAAACACGTGTATGATGTCTAAAAATACTTTGAAAATTTGAATTTTTTTTAGAAATCTTTCGAAGGCTGTTTTAGTTTTTAGTTAAAAACATAATTTCTTGATAATATGACAACGTAGATAGTTGATTAAATTTATAAGAAAGAAAACCCAGAAAAGGTCCAGTGATTCTCAAAATTTAAGCAATAATTTTTTTTTAATTTTCAAAGTTAAATAACTCGGTTATTTTAAAGTTATTTGAAAAACGGCAAAGAGAAAATATGTTTCTTTTTTCAAAATCAATTAGCCCTGAAAATATTTGCGCTTACTTAAGAATTACCCTGTATATTATATAGTATGCCCTGTATAGTCAATTAAAAAGCAACGCTGTGTTAAGCAAGCAATTCCCTACGAAGCATGTTGAACAACATGCTGATTTAGATGCTTGTCAAGATGTTAACCATACAACCAAAACACAAATACTAGTGATGCTGTTGACGAAAACTCCATTCGTCATTCCTCTTAGTAAGTGGAAGTGGACTGCTTAAATAGATTATCTCTTTTAATGTCATTTTTAATATCTATCATTTTTAATATCTACAATCCATATAAGAAATGTGATTTATGCTGCGTAAAAGGCATCAAATAAAGAATTAGAATGTTATAGTATTTCCGAAGTCAATTGGAAGTAGTGAGAGTCTTAAGACCTTTGTCCAGCTGATGGCGACAAAGACAGTGCCGATATTAAGTCCCAATTTATTCCAACTGATTTCAGAAAAGCTATACATATTATAATATTGTTTTTTTGTTCGACTATATATAATAGTTAACATGATAAATCCTAAAATATCACTTCACTTCAACTAAAGACTACTTAATATAGAGGGTGAGTCTTAAATAAGTGCAAATATTTTTCTGTGTAGTATAGAGCCCAGAACACGATTATGAGGTTTTTTCGCGAAATTTTTTTTTTAAAATTTGGAACTTTTTGGATTTTTTTTTTAGTTTTCAGTTAAAAAACATAATTTCTTGATAACATGGCAACATAGGTAGTAGATTAAATTTACAAGAAAGAAAACGCAGAAAAGATCCAGTGGTTTTCAAAATTTAAACAAAATTATTTTTTTTAATTTTCAAACTTGAATAACTCGGTTATTTTGGACTTATTTGAAAAACGGTATTAGGGAAAATATGTTTCTTATATCGACATCTACCAACCTGTATACTGTGACAACTAGATTTTGTAAAACTCAAATAACGATATTCATAAAACTCGATTGCAAAACACAATGATCTATGTTTTTCTTAAATAGTTTTCTTAATGTGTGTTCTGTCATTACAAGCGATTTCTAAAATTAAAAACCAAGGTGAACTATTTCCATGGCAGATTTGATTTGTTCTGGTATTGGTAGTTTTGTTTTAAAGTAAAAAGATAAGGTGGAACATAATTTAAAAGAAAAGATATAAATAAATGAACAGATAAAATCTAATGATACAGTTTTATCTAATAATATAATAATTATTCCTGACTAGTAACAGAATAAAATTAAATATAATAATTTATATTTTAATTAACTTAGTAGGTAGGTTAATATATTCTCCTATTTATAAACACGATTAAAAATTTATGATACTGTTATTATAGTAAGTAAAACAAAATGTTATATTTAGAACAGCACAATCGATTTTTCTAAAAGGGTGAATGGTTTTTGGCACAAATAACAATTTGTACGTTCCCATTAATACAGACATATTTTCAAATAGTAGACAGAATGAAAAATTGGTTTATGACTAACCTGTAAAAATGACTACAAAATATAACGGCATTACAATTAAATAAAACAATAATCATTAGTCATTACCATTACATTGCCAATGACATTTCTTTTAATATACAAAAATAATTATTTTTTATACAAGACGATAAAATACCATTTTATTACCAATACCATTTTATTACCAAACAGAAAACGCTTGAGACCGAAAAGATTTCGATTTTTCGGGAGACGAAAATGCAATTTTATCGTCGTGTATAAAACAATATTTTTTTCCATAGCGAGTTACGTTTTAAAAAATATTCAGAAATTATCATTTCAAGGAATTTATTACGAGTAGAAAAAATACTGTGCTGGGTTGGCGTTGGTTTCTCTGTAATTTGACAAATAAATAAAGCTGTCTCTTTAGTTGTCAGTTTTGAGTCAATATTTTTTAATTCTCTTTCGTGTCGATTGCTGATTGAATTGGAGCCATGGCTCAAAACAAAATAAGTAAATAACCAACAGATATTCAGGCTGAGGCGACAAACGTCATATCCAAACTACTTCCATTTAAATCCCGAATAACTTATGAAAAGGAATACAAAAATTTTCAAAAATGGAAGCAATTAAAAAACGTGCGAGAAGAAATAAATTTTTTAACCTATCCTCGCTGTTAAAGTATTGTCAAGGTGTATTACTGGTTGCATAACTGCATTACTGCTACATAATCGCAACATGCATTGAGGAACCTGGCGAATTCGCCAGAAAGTAAAAGAAAATTACAGAATTCTTTAGAAAATTCCAGAAACAATCGCCAGGAGGTATATAAGGCCCGCTCTTTGACAGTTGGACCAGTCTGAAGATAGTCTGAAGTCTGAAGTTTGATAATACTGCGAAATACCGTTAGAGTAATAGTAGTTGCATAAATTGTGTTGTAAATAGGTATAAGTTGTGTGTACAGAGTGAGACAAATAAATTCGTTAAGTATTTTATCGTGAGTTTAAATAGTGGACCCACGGAATCCGTAACAGTATCATTTAATCTACCCTTGCGGTTAAAGTACTATTTTATCTACTATTTTTGATATATATAAGGCAATTTTAACAGTTGCTATGGAAAAAAGTATATAAAATATACATACTTTAAACTAATTTGTGTTAAAACGATATTAGATATATTATTTGAATAAAATTATAATAGCAAATAGTATATTTCATACTGAGTAGAAAATATTTCATTACTATCTAGAGATTAAAACAACAATTACGAGACAGTAATGTAAACTTTCCACCGAGTTTGTATACTATTTTATTTACTACCACACCTTTAACAAAATATTATGGTATATTTTTATTTTGAAAATGAAAGCATATAGTAAAAATGTCAAAATTTGTTATTTTTTGCGAATCTTCAAAACTATAAAAACAAAAATATTTTTTGTGAATTTGTGAACATTGGTATACTAATCCTATATTTCATCATAAAACATTAACTTTGAACTACTGTTACCCTTGTTTTTAAAAGTCTGTTAAATTAAAACACATGCAATAGATCTCAAGTTCAAAATTAACAATAGCTTTTCATGTTTAAGTTAGACAATAAACATTATTTATTGTCAAATAAAATAAATGGAAATAGCGCTAGTTTTCATTGTAACTTATAAAACATGACTAAATTAAATTAACTTGTTACTTTTTTTAGTGTAGTAAATATCAGGGGTCATAGGTAGTAAATTGTTATTGAAAAATTGGTCTGGCACTTAAATTAGATAATTGATGTAATTGCTCCGGATCTCTAGGTTACATATTTATAACAAAGTTATATTTATAATCTTACAACTTAAAAATATCAGATCATTCGAGCTCTCTTAACACAATTAATCGTTTCTCAATTTATACCCAAATGAAATAATTAATTATGATAATTATTTTAAATAAGCAAACTTAATTTGAATGTATTCGAGAATTAGCTTAGTTTATTTTTACAATTTTGTATTTTACGAGCCCTAACAACTATATGTTGGGACAAGGTCATATTTTGGAATTATTGCCCTTATTTTTCAAAATAACTGAAAAATATATGTTTAATTTTTTAAATATAAACATAGTCATATATCCTAAACAACTTGACAATATTTTTATGAATTTGTAAATCAATCCATATTTACAGTAGCGGATTTTGTTCATAAAAGGACAAATTTGCTGACAACTAAATGTTGGGACAAGTATTTTTAAATAATTAATATCATCATAGCTATAAACATCATCTTTGCTATAAACGTCACAAATGTCGCAAACTGTTTACTTCAGCATTGACAGCTTTTAAGTGACTCGATACTTTGAGTAGTGAAATTTACTGTAAGTAATTTTAATTTTGGAAATAGCGCTAGTTTTCATTGTAACTTATAAAACATGACTAAATTAAATTAACTTGTTACTTTTTTTAGTGTAGTAAATATCAGGGGTCATAGGTAGTAAATTGTTATTGAAAAATTGGTCTGGCACTTAAATTAGATAATTGATGTAAGTTTTCAATTTTGTTAATTTAATTCAAAGTAATGGTCCGTGGAAAGCTACAAATCAAAAACTACGCGAAATTATCATTCGTCAATACAGTACGGGAAAAACAATTCGAAAAATTTCTGATGATTTAAGTATTCCAAAAACCACGGTCTTTAATATAATAAAAAAAAACGACGAATCTGCTAATGTAGACGTTAGAGGTAAAAGTTCGGGAAGGCCAAAAATTGTATCTCAGAGAGATTTACGAAATTTAGTAAAAATTTGTTAGTCTGCGAGAAGAAGTACTCTTCGCGAAGTAAATGGAATACTGTAACTGGTTTAAATATATCGAGAGAATGTTGCCGAAAATATATCCATAAATGCGGTCTGGGGTTTTACAAGGTAAACTCTTTATTTTGTGTGAATAATCAATTACCTGAAGATTATTGATACAAATTCTTATTTAGGCCAAAGAAAAACCGCTACTGACAGGAATTCAAAAGAAAAATCGCTACAATTGGGCAAAATCTAAATTATCGTGGACACAAAATGATTGGAATAAGGTCATATTTAGCGATGAGTCTAAATTTGATGTTTGCGTTGGAGATCATCGAAAACGAATTATACGAAATAAAGCACAAGCCTTTCATAAAGATTGCTTAAAGAGGGTTGTTAAATTTCCTAAGGGGATTATGGTTTGGGGTTGCATGTCAGCAAGAGGTTTGGGCAAATTAAATTTTATAGATGGCACTGTTAACGCCCAAAAATATCAACATATACTTGAGACCTCACTTTTGTCTAGTGCTCAAGAGTTGTTTCCAAACGAAGACTATATTTTCCAACAAGATGGAGCATCGTGCCATTCAGCAAAATCAACTAAAAATTGGTTCGGTAATAATAATATAAAAGTTCTATCCCATCCTGCAAGTAGTCCGGACCTCAATGTTATAGAAACTGTGTGGCAAAAAATGAAGCAATATTTAAGAAACCACCCTCAACGAACAATTTTTGATTTGCGGACAAAACTGCAGAAAATTTGGGATAATTTTTCTCCTCAAATGTGCCAATCTTTGGTAAATACAATGCCATTAAGAGTTCAGGCAGTTGTTAAGGCGAAAGGTGATGTAACTCCGTATTAAACAAATTTCTTGTTGTGCTGTCCCAATTTATAGTTGTCAACAAATTTGGCTTGATTTTGGCAAAATAAGCTATTATCTAAAGTGATTTGTTGGCAAAGTTATAAAAATATAGTAAAATAATTGTCTAGATCATATTGTAATGTTTGAATTTAGAATAATAAACAAAATAAATTGAGTCGTTTTAACAAATTACTATTTTTATTGCAAAAAAAGACCTTGTCCCAACATATAGTTGTTAGGGCTCGTAATATCCAGTTAACAAATAAATGTGTTATTTTGCAACATTTAATTTTCCTTTGCGGCGGCTACAAGTGGTTGACAGGTAAATCACGTAGTTGATATATTTTAATGTAGACAATAAAAACGATAATAATGCTATAGGTCCCACATGGCGGCGACAACGTGATTAACATTTCTGATACGAATAATTACCGATATCTAAAAATTTTTAGAAATAAATATAATCAATTCTAAAAGATAATTTAAGTTTAGTATACACTATACAGTAGGTACTTATATGAAGGGTCCAGGGGAAAACCATGATAAGTGCCATTTTACTAATTTTACTAATGTGACAACTACTATACCTGTAAAAATTATATATGTTTTGTAGATTTACTAATTACAGTAACAGGAAATGAAATAAATACTAAACTTTGAAAATCAGAAAAAAATTAATGAAAATGTAAACGCCTACACTCAGATATGAGGCAGTGTAGATCTTCAAGGGTACTTTTGGCAACTTACAGTTATATTAACACACAGGTATAATACACAGGATAGAGGACTCAACTTGAAAAAAATGACGCAATTAAATGGACTTAGCAAGTTATTTTTCTGGACGGCTGGTGGTTATCAGGTTTTTTCCCTGTATGTATATTTTTACAAAGCATACCTATATCATAGGATTTAACAGCTTATTGCCCTGCAGAGTTTATGTATTTTGTAGGCCACCAGTTAGACCTACTATAAAACCCTAAAATTAAGAAATTGGCGTTTATCATGTTTTTACCCTGGAGTGGATACTATTATCCACAGATCTCAAATATATACGGGCGTTTGAAAGGTAAACAATTTAGGTATTTTTTAATCACCTTGTCTCACCCCTTAGATGGTAAGCACCCCAACTTTTACATTTTTAATACAAAAATATTGTAGTGATTAGCAAGACTGGTACTGGTGTTGGTCTTGGTCTTGGTCCTGCATGAAAAGGAAGATCCAGACCTACCAGTTAGAGCAATACCAAAACCAAGCATGCAAGACCGTTTCAGTCTTGCATTTCTTTTGACGTTGATTTTTATTTACTTACATCTCATTTTTATAGAAAAGAATTAAAAAAAGTATGAAAATTACTATTTACGTACCCTTCCATCTATAATTTACTAAAAAAGAAATCCTATGGTAGCCGTTAACAATGAGCCGTATTCGCATTAAAGATTTTTTTTGTCAAAACATACCAAATCTTACCGTATTAGTTATAGTGCTGATTGTTTTTTAAATTTTTTTTAAACCTTTCAAATAAATCTAATATAAAGGGTGAGTCTTAAATAAGTGCAAATATTTTCAGGGCTGGTAGATCTCGATAAAAGAAACATATTTTTTTTTTCAAAACGTGACAAAAATATTAATATTTGCGACGTGATTGACAATATAAAAAAGTCATTTTAAAGTCTAGGCATAAAAGTGAGGCACTTTTATGGCTAAGCATAAAAATACGAAAATATATTGTTAAACTGACATTAAGTGTCAAATTCAACGAGCGTAACCATAGTTTCTCGATATATAATATCATACAAGGTATGACTTTTAATTTTTTTTATATTATTTGAAACGTTTGAAATTCTTTAAAGACTTATTTGTAGCGTTTGAAAAAAAAACTAGCATGTTCTATTCGGCGTAAAAATGACTTTATATGCCCGGGCTGTATATTATTATTGCTGTATATATGTTGGAGGCAGATGCCGAATTTCGGCCAATGTCCAAAATAATTAGACATATGGCGATTTGTCTATACTAAACTTGCCAGGGGGATAATCTTTTTTTTGGTATAATATAACAACAAAAGATTAACACCCTCCGCATAGAAGTTGAAACCAATGCAATTTAAACTCTTCCGCGTAACTTGTGGATATAGGTAGGTATATTTAATTATAATCGCCATATGTCTAATTTTCGGCATCTGCCTCCAACATATATACCAAGAAAGACAGTAAAAGAATAGAGTGGTTACGACAAAAGATCCAGGTAAATATACTTCATCCACAGAGTCAAATCCCTCAAATGGCAATGGGCAGGACACCTGGCAAGAAGAACGGACAACAGATGGACCACGAAAATTACAGCATGGTACCAGAAGAAGACTGAACCAGAGATGGGACAATGGTATTAGGAAATTAGAAGGGATAACTTGGGCCCGCATAGCCAACAATAATAGACAAACTGGGCCCAACTACAAAGGGAGTATCTAAATATGGTGAGGAAGGCTACATCATAATTGGAAATGGTTGAATAAGCTGAACAGAATGAAAATGATGATGACGACACCATTCTTTGCAATTTTTGGACATTTTTTGCACATGTAAAATTCAAGAGCACCTAATTTGGTAAATTTTGATGGTTCCTGAACATCCAAATAATATGTTCTATAAAGTATTTCTTAAACGCTGGTGACGTGATTGCGATTATCTTCTAGCACACACACCTACACACTACTGTTAAAAAATACACAGGGTGGTATGGAATTTTGACATTGCCTCATCAAGATATCTATGTAAAATTTTGTGTGGGGTATTAAAATACCCCGTTTGAGTATTGAAGGGTTAAGAAAAATTAAACCATACTTGGTGGGTTGGGTCCCATGGACCAAGTCACTACATCGGTTAGCACATTTACAATACCTCCTATGTGACACCGATTGTTCGTTTCTACCAGTTAGGAATTGCACTGCATCAAAGTGCACTCCAATCCCTCATTGGGCAGGACGAAAAATGTGCAAAAATGAACCAACAAACCAAACCGAACCAAAACATACCTAATCGAAGCAATCACAACACGCTGTAAGCTAAAACTCGTCTGTTTACGATTTCCAATTGCCGAATACTTTTCAAATCCTGCTATATTTTACAATATTTTATCAATAAATGAAAATGGTACACTTCCTCAAGAAGTTTTTTTGCTTGCCTACATTTAGAAAAATTTCTAGAATGACAAACAGAAACAGAAACAACTTTTGCACTGTACGAATATGTACCCAGCTTTGCCCGAAGAGGGATTGGATTGCATTTTGCTGCAGTGCAATTCCTAACTGGTAGAAACGAGCAATCGGTGTCACATAGGAGGCATTGTAAATGTGCCATCGATTAAATTAATAATCGGTATCTTTCCTATACTTAACCTAAGAAGAATAGCGTACCTGACGAGCTCCTGGTGATCGAAACTGTTAAATCCCTCCGCCATGGTACCGGTGCCGTTCACAATGAGCCCGTTGCCCGTGTACGCGGCCACCACCTGGGGAGCTTCCTCGTCGACCGCCGTGTTCAGACGCGACGAGAAGCAGAGGGTACCGAAACACACGCGCATATACAAGGCTTCTTCGCCGGCTAGATCGAAAGCTAGACCGCCGATTACGACACTAACACCACCACGTACCTAGCCGGTGCACCAAGTGTGTACTTTGTTGGACGCGAGCCCGCCACTAGTTTGTTTGTTTTCAAGTCGTTCACGCGCGACGCTGCACGAACTGATCTAATATCGGACACACAAACAGAAACACCTTTGATTGGCGTATTGATACTAGGACACCCACAACAACACTGTGATCGATGCGGTAGTTTGTAAACAACTGATGTGTCCTATTATTGTTCCCGATAAATTCGTCGTTGTAACACGAAAAACGATTAGCACTACTTGAGATGCTATCGACGTAGTTATCGTTGGAGTGATAAATTTTACGTGTGGCGGCTAGTGGTTGATAAGTTGGAGGAAGCTGAAATCTGAAACAAAACAAAATTGGTTGAGTGCTGTCCTAGGCTTAAATATATGAGATGGATTGATTATTATTTAAAATCTTATATAATTATGTTTATTAAAACTACAAAGCATTTAAAAGGTTTAATCCAAAAATATAATCTTATAGGTAGATGTCACCCTTACATTCTTAAATGGGAATGGGGGTCATTAATAATACTATCCCCCTCATCGACCGAATGGAGATAAAAATCGCGGCAGCCACCCTGAAAACCCACAAGACTCCAGGACTTGACAACATTCCTGCAAAGGCGGTAAAAATTTTGGCAGATCCCGAAGAGCTGGCAGAGGCCATGACAAAGTTACTGCGCGAGGGACGTTCTCCTGATCAGTGAAAAAGGTCACGAGTCGTTTTGATTCCCAAGCTGGGAAAAGATCCAGGAGAGCTTGGAGGTCTACGACCAATCTGTTTAATCAGCGCGATGGGCAAATTACTTGAGCGTTTAATCCATACCAGACTGGAGAAAAATATGACAGCCAATAATGAAGAACTGAACTCAGAACAGTACGGGTTTCGCAAGGGATGCTCTACAGTGGAGGCTGTTATGCAAGAGGCTGCACCCGTATGGGCCGGAACAGCTCTAAAGCTGACAAATAATGTTGACGCTCTAAACCGGGCACAGAGGACAGTGCTGTAAGCAGGGCAAACAGGACAGTGTCCACAGAAGCACTACATAGTGCGCGCTGGGATAATGCTTCTAGACCTACAAGCTAGATACAGGAGTGAATCTTACGGGCTATAAAAAGGTGCTATCAAGACAAAATAGAAAAATTCCTGGAGCTGTAGAATAGAAGATGGCAAAGCAGCGATCGGGGCGGCTGGACTCGGCGCTGGATACCAGACCTGAAACCATGGCTAGGGAGAGACCATCGGAGACTGACCTACCGCTTGGTGCAGTTTCTGAGTGGACATGGTACGTTTGCTGCCTACAGGCATCGCATCGGAAAAGGTGCCTCTGTCCACTGCGGAGCTTGTGGCCATGTAGAGGATGCCGGGTACGTATTGGAATGCCACCGACATGCGGCACTGATAACTGAGACGGAAGCCATCACAGGACCTCTGACTGAGGGAAGCCTCATCACGGTTATGCTGCGTGATGAACATTGCTGGAAGGCTGTTGACCAGCTGTGTCTCGACATTCTTATTGAAGTGGACGAGGTAGTGGCCGCAAGACGTAATAGATCTATGTAAATTGTCCTGCATGGGGGTCTGTGATAATCGATTCTGTGATAATCAAGATTAAGGTAAGTTTAAGAACTAGAGCGATTCAGTGTCGACGGAGTGACGAGTAAAGGTAGGAGTGGATGCATCCATATGCCTCACATCGATCGACATACACCTAGCATAGGAGAGGGGTTTAGTGGGTATTATGCGAACCCCATACTTCGGCGGTAAATCGCTTTCCCTCTTCTCTAACAAAAAAAAATCTTAAACTTGACTATATATAAAATTATTCTAACATAATAGTTGGTTGAAAAATAGTAAATATTATAAAATCAGAAATGTAAAATCGACTATTTTGTGCGTGCTATTCAACTTATTATTATCCTATGTTTATGTTCAACAAGTTTAAACAAAGTGCATTATTTCTAATTTTAGCGTCAGTTGCTATACATAAATAATATAAACTATATGTGGAACGGAAGTATGAGATGGTAATGATTATTCTAGAGAATTGCAATACAGAGTTATTTAAAACAAATAGAACTATGTATATTTTCATAGTTGTGGTAATAAAAAATGGCTTTTGAATAAATACAACATATTCATTTAAAATTTACATTATTAGCAAAATATGCATGAATACATGTAGGTGTTACTGAGTCTATTTTCTGTATATACCTACATGCAAAAATTGTCCTTCGTAGGTATTTAATTCAGTGCTTTCTGCAGTAAATTTATTTATAAGTACAATTTGTGTAGGTATATTAGAATTTTTTATTTAAAACACACAAACCTTACTAACTTACACAACGTGAAATTAATGAATCGATGTATTATTCACTCTGCAAAAACAGATTCCATATTAAAATTATATTCATCAAAACAGCAACTGATATCCTACCAAACAAGTTTGTTTAAATAATAAGTTCCTGTTCTGCATAGTTTAGCAATTTCGTCTCTCGTTAAACTAAGCCGCAATGCAAAATAAACGATCTACTTTACATAAATCAATTAATAAATAATTCTGTAATAGGGTAAATACAACAGCTTATAACTATCAATTATGTATTTAGCTGCCATTATTTATCGGCTTCATACTAAAACTTTGTGTTTATCGACACTAGAGTGTATATTTTGTTTTCTGGTAAATCTAATCGATGTACTACCGCGATTAGATGTAATCAATTTATCTAGGTGGGAACAAACAATTTTGTTTTTCAAATTTGATGAAAATTGGTTTACAGCAGAGTTATGTTATTGGATTACTAACACGTAATAATATTTAGATGTGTTAGTTATAGGATGGATTGATTTTAACAAAATTAACTTCAGTAATAAAATAAAATTAAAAAAAAATATTGGAAGCAGTGGATGATTCTGGAGATTAGCAACGGTTTAGTTTTTTAGTTTATATCTTTAACTAGGCCACTTCTATATCTTTGTTTGTAACAAGTCACTGATATACAACAGACCAGGTGAAGAAAGGACCAATATCAAGAAAGGTCTTGCCAAAGTTTCAACATCATCATCTTCATTTTCAGCTTATTCAACCATTTCCAACTATGGTATAGCCTCCCTCACATATTTAGATACTCTCTTTGTAGTTGGGTCCATTGTTGTCTATTGTTGGCTATGCGGGCCCAAGTTATCCCTGCTAATTTCCTATTATCATGATCCCATCTCATGTTTGATCTTCCTCTAGATCTCTTCATTCCTCGTAGGTACTATGCTGTAATTTTTGTGGTCCATCTGTTGTCTTACCTGGTATCCACTCTATTCTTTTACAATCTTTTTTTGGTTATTCCTAGCATATTTCGTTCCATTGAGCGTTGTGCGATCTGCAGTTTCCTTATAAAGTCCATTTTAAGTGTCCAGGTTGCGTATGCATAGCTCAGGACTGGTAGTATACATTGGTTGAATGTTTTCTTCTTTAGATAAAGTGGTATTTTTGATTTGAATATGAATAACTTTCTTCAATGAACAAAATTTATAAAATATATATTCTGTAAACCCTGATGTTCTTTAGAACAGATACAAGAACAATTTGATTAATAATACAACACAACATGAGAGAGAATTCTCTAGTACAAATAAAATGTGGATCACAGAAGATCAGGAAGATCGAATAAGATTACAATATCAATAGGTTATAATATCATTTTCAAATCGGCAGTCAAATAGTTTGAATCTTCCTAGTTTGGTTTTTGAAGTCCATAGTTACACTGACTTCATGTAAAGTCAATTTAACAGAACGTCAAAAGTTTATAATAAACGTATCTACTAAAAACTGAAATAGTCTTCTTGGGTAGTATTTAGATCTTTTAAATAGTTTTTTCTTTTTTCTTTTCAATTTTTTACTTCTGACGACTGGAGGAGATACCTCCTGAAACGTTAAGCATTCTTTTCATTTAGCCAAATTTGTTTTACTAGTAAAAAACACTGAGAAGCTGTTTTCCGTTTGGATTCAACGTAGTGGTGTTTACAAAAATAAACCTCTTTTTCCCCTCCATTTGCAAACTATTTTCAAGAAATATTTCATTCAAACACAATCTGTATTTCCTGGGGTAGCTCTTTGTATATTGGAGGAACAAAAAGACCCATGGTCATTATACTTATAAAATGCCAGAAGAATTTAGAGACACAAAAAATCGGGTATAGCCAAACTCGTGTAAATCAACCATCACCGTATGATTTAGTGGCTAACATGACCAAAAGATATAAATAAATGCCTTTATTATCAAAAAATTTTACAATTTCTAGACAAAGGTAAAGTATATAAAATACAAACAAAGCAGCAAATTAACAAAACAAGTAAACAAACAAAAGAAAATACAAAACAAGTATACAAATTACATTCAAATTACAGTCAGTCTTATCTAGTAAATAGTTAGTTAGAAAACCTTGTCTATTAAATAAGATTTCAATGCTTTGCGAAATGAAGAAAATAATGTTATGGATTTGATTTCAAATGGCAGGTGATCGTGCATTTTTTTTGAGTTGTATGATATTGTAAAAGTTCAATATTATACAACCTAACCAAATTAACCTAACTAACTCTGAGCGTGGGTAGCGTGGGGTAGGCAGATAAAGATCTTGCTCCGCGTTCCTGAGTGGATAAGTGTGAGATTGCCTTTCTTGAGAAGCTGATACATGCTTACGTATTAGGCAAACGGATTGAAATATAAATAAAGAAGAAAGGGTTAATATTTTTATTTTTTTAAAAAAGTACTGGCAATGAGTTCTGCTGTTTAGTCCCAGTGAATATCGAACAGCTCTCTTCTGGAGCTTGAAAATACGGTCAAATTGAGTCGCACAACACGTACCCCAGAGTGGAAGGGCATACCTGAGGTGCGACTCAAAACAGTTCTAGCCACTGACAAGTTAAGCTCCTTAGAAACAGATCTTAATGCAAAATAGGCAGAGCTCAATTTTTTCGACAAAGCGTCCCATTTTAGAGAATTGTCTACAACAAGCCCTAAAAATTTTACAGATTTTACGACGTGTGTGGTGTTGTTAAGTACAAAAGGCTGCAGCGAGTTTTTATACGACAAAGCTTTAGTTTTAGAAATGTTGAGACTTGGAGGTTTGAGTCGCACGAAGACTTAATAGTGATTAAGTCATTTGATATAATCCTATGAAGTGCTGTGACGTCCTTGTTGCTCCAAGTGAAGCTAGTGTCGTCCGCAAAAAGACATATTTTACCACTGATGTTTATATTAGCAATGTCGTTAATAAAAAGAAGAAACAAAATAGGGCCTAGAACTGAGCCCTGTGGTACTCCCTATTCTATTGGCTTGCTAGAAGACAACGGAGTATCCACCCTCACAAGTTGACTTCTGTTGCTCAGATACGACTTAAACCATTCGAGAGAATAAAAAATATTGCAAATATTTGCAATAATTGTTAAAAATGCATTGTATAAAATCCAGACTACCCTCTAGTTATTTGTAACAAAATTCCTATAAACCAATCATGATTTCTGTACAATAATGTTTACCACATACAAAACAGTATATCTCTCAACAGCTTAATCATACATAAAACGGTGGGTGCTACCCACTCCAAACTAGCATTGTTACAATATTTGCAATGCTAATATTTAATTAGCAGTATATCAGATAAATCGTGAAATCGAACCCTGTGATGTAACCGAATAATAGATGACGGTGTTTTTCGGGGAAAGTTACAATTATATTCACAAAGGAAATTCATCTAAAATATATTTGTTTTAGATTTTTTACACGTAACGCTAACAAAGTGAAAAATTTAACATCTCTGTATCTTGTGACAAAAACTAGAACCTCTAATATGTTTTGTATGTTTGACAAATTATATAAGTTTTTGATTTATTCAAATTTTGATGCCATTATAAACTGATGGTGTACTACCAGTCATGACCTGGACACTTAAAACGGGCATTATAAGGAAACTGCAGGTCGTTCAACGCTCAGTGGAACTAAATATACTGGAAATAACCAAGAGAGATCGTAAAAAAATAGAATGGATACGACGAAAACCCAGGTAATAGATGTCATCCACAGAATCAAATCACTCAAGTGGCAATGGACAGGACAACCGGCAAGAAGGACAGACACCAGATGGACCACTAAAAGTTTAAAGATTTGTAATCCTAAAGCCATGAATTATGAATATTTCTGTAATTTATCCTATCGAGTTGTTATATGTAAAAGCAGCGAATGAAACACAAAGGTGTAAAACTAAAATGACGTTCCTTGAAGATGAAGAAGATTTGAGTTAAATCCGCAATGAAGAGCCAAAAATTCTATTTGAAATATTAAGATGAAGATTAAGGACACTGCTCTGTAGATACAGTTAGTACAAAATATTTTTCGTATCGTCAGTAAGGAGAATCTCTTCTTCTTAATGAATACCGATTATTTATTTAGATGAATGACTGTATCTACCATTTTTTTGCTTTTATTAATATCTTAACTAAAAATTGCGAAAATTGGCAGAATTGGCAGAGTATTTTTAAATATAGCTAGTCAAATATTGGACAGCTCTAGGGATTGAAGAAATGTTTACTCAAGTATCCTATAGCAACAACAAAACAAGTGTAAACGAAAATGGCTAAAACTGGTTAAACCTGATTAAGACATGTTCTTTGAAGAAAGTGCAGGATTAGGATGAAGACATGGATATTGAAAGTTGGTTGAATCAAAGATTAAAAAATCAGCAAAAAATAAAAATTTCATTAAAATGTTATGAAAAATATTAAAGATACTACTATGTAAATTCAGCTTGTCCAAAATATCTCTATAAAACAAAATGGGAGCTATAGTTTTAAATCGCAAGTAATCAATTTTGTTTAATATAGGTTTGACAGATTAAATCGGATTACATTTAGATTAGTAATCCATAGATATTTAATTATGGGCTAATATTGGTTTCAGTAGTAATTTTCTGCATTACGGATTTTTCTGAATTATCCCTAAATTATAGAGGAAAACAACAAAATTATTATCCTAGTTTTGTGTTTTCCCGAACATGCTAAAATAACAAACACAGCGACAAAAAATAAATAGTAATAATTACATTACATTAGTTAACTAATTTATGATACTATATATCCAAAAAAAATACTGTTAAATATAAAAGGTATTTAACTGATTAATAATGGAATTACAAATAGCTGAAAAAAGTAATAGTTTGAATAACCTTGGTTAGAGTTTAATGGTAGTGGTTACCATAAAAAACTAAGTAGGTTTAAATATAGTTCGTTAAATAAAGTTAAAAGCGGTTTGTTTCTATTTTTAAATATTAATTGAAAAACTTTATAATAAAACGACATTTATAGAGACGGTTGGTTGTTTGCATATATTACCAACCAACAATTAGATGACAAAATTAGATTGAATAATGAGTTATGTATGTATTTGGAAATCCTATTAATTTTGAATTTTAATAAATATTAGTTTTTCGTCATAAAGCTTTTCTAATTGGACATGTAAAAAATGTATTTAAATTTATATAGGTAGAGAGATACCGTTATTATGGTGTAGTGTACTCCCTCTTACATATTTAGATATTCTCTCTGTAGTTGGGCCCCAAGAACAGTTAACCTAATAGGACTGCTCATTCAGCCAAAAGTGTCCGCCAGGTGCATGCGAAAACTACTCGCTTTGTGACGTAATTGTAGTCCTTGTCATGGTTATTAGTCCTTGTCCGGCAACCAATAATACACACACGTGCATTATTAGTTGCCGGATGCAAAACGTTCATTATTTAGTTTAATTATTTAAACACCTTATATGTATGTATACAGTATAGAAAATTAACTGTATAAATCGTATTAAATACTCGGATAATGCATTTTTAAGAACAGCAGTTCCCAGCATCACCTTTTGCAAGCATTCTTTTTAGAGTACTTCCATATTTTGCTTTAAAATAATTAATAAACAAAATCGTGGGCACTTAGTAAGCACTTTGTCACAATCCACAACACACAATGAACATATTTATACACTCTATAGCTCTAAAAACTTTAAAGGACCTTTTTCACATTTAAAATTGACAAAATAATTAACTCAAAATTTCTCAGCTGATATTTTTATAAGTGTACCATAGGCAACTAATAATACACCCTATCATGACAAGGCCGTGACAAGGCTTTGACAAGAACTACAATGACGTCACAACTGTCAGCTGAAGCGCGGGAAGAGGCGAACGTACGTCTTATGAGGATGAGCAATCCTTTTAGTTTACCGTTCTTGGTTGTGCCCATTGTTGTCTATTTTTAGCTATGCAGGCCCAAGTTATCCCTGCTAATTTCCCATCTCAGGTTTGGTCTTATTCTAGGTATTTTAATTCCTCGTGAGTACCATGTTGTACTTTTTGTGGCCCATCTGTTGTCCTTCCTTTTTGCTAGGTGTCCTGCTAATTACCACTTGAGGGATTTGATTCTGTGGATGACATCTATTTCATGGGTCTTTTGTCGTATCCACTATATTCTTTTACGGTGTCTCTTCGTTATTCCCAGCATATTTCGTTCCATTAAGCATTGTGCAACCTGCAGTTTTCTTGCAATGTTTGTTTTAAGTGTCCAGGTTTCGCATGCATAGGTCATGACTGGTAGTACACATTGGTCGAATGTTTTGTTTCTGTAGATAAAGTGGGACTCTAGATTTGAATATGATTGAGTTTCTTCCATAAGTACTCTATGCTAACTTAATTCTTCTGTTGATTTCATGGAGTAGAGATACACACGTCGTCGTACGAACATGTATGTATGATCACGAGCATTTTTATACCGAAAATTTCGGTTATTGAACAATTTAATGACTATTCCGCCAAAAATATGAAGAAATTAGATGCAATATACTTAGCCTGCATGGTTGTAGTGCCAGTAGGTGTACAAGGAACCATCCATGTCTTCAAATAAGTTCAATACATAATGGTTTCATAATAGATCTATGCCGCTTGAAGTTATAAGAGAAATTTATACCCCCAAAAAAATCATTAATAAGACTAAAACTGACCTTCTTTATATACTACAAAGCTTTTTCTACTTTATAGCAATTGAAAAAATAAATAATCACATATGAAATAATTGAAAAACCTATCGTTAATAATAATAAATCTCAATAGTGTCAACTGTAAAATTTACAGAAGCATTTAGATCAATATTAGTATTCTTATTATGGTGGTGTTAAATATACCATTTGATGAAAAATATACCAGTTACATATTTGTAGTTTTAGAATTCGCTCAGTTCTCAATGTAACAAAATAATTGTAGCCTAAATATAGAGAAAAAGCTTGGATAGAGAAATATTGATTTTTTTTATCAGATTTATTTGCATTTGCCAAATGCCGAAAGATTCTACTTTTAGTAATTTTAGAATGGATAAAAAAAGTTTAAAAGAATAGATAAAAAAGTCTAAAAGAATTAGAGGAAAAACTTTCTTCATTTACATCTTTGTACAACAGCGATCTGTAATAGCTATACAGAGTGTTCTTCTATAGATTGATGAATATCAAGCTATAGATCAAGAAAACCCTTTACAAGAGCTAAGGCTAGCATTAACGGATGAATCTCCGTTAACGCTAGCCATAGCTCTTGTAAAGTTTGTGGTAGAATAGGACGACAACGAACAGCTCTTTTAAGTTCATCGCACAAATGTTCGATTGGACCTCATTAGTCCAACCTCATCCAGGTACTCGTTAACTACTCGTACTCCTAACTCGTTACCTCGCGCAACGTGAAACCTGGCATTATCATGCATCAGTATAATATGATTTCCAATGAAAGGAGTAAATGGAACTAAACTTTTTGGAGGACATCCTCAATATAACGGTAGGCATTGAGAGATCCATTTTCAATAAATTCAAAATGGTAAAAATATCAGTACTTTATTTAAAAATGTGTAGCTCATGAAAGAATAGAGATAATAGGATAATTCAAAAAAGGATATGTTGGAATGCATCTAAGATTACAGTTTTTTATCCAAAATGCTCGTCCCATTTTTTCCACAGAGTGATTTGAATTTATTGCAAAAAACGAAGTTTTGATTAAATTTGATTTTTGATTAATTTTTAAAATAATACCGGATAAATTTACCCAGGTCAAAAAAACAATTCAATAAATTAGATCCAACAGAACCATCCCAGCGTCTGATCGAAAATCACGACAACATCATATTTCTATTAAAGCATAGCCAAACACAAAAGACCCGCGGTTATTTGCCGTTAAAATTACAAACGGACAACAAATATATTTAAATTTATTCGCGGAAATATGCCGCGGTGGCGCGACCTTGAACGTTCAAACTTTCGACTTAGCAACTATTAGACCAAAACACCTCCGGAACGCATGCGATTTATTTATATAAAGTTCATTGTAAAATGGCAGATAAAAATATTAGGGTCGTTTATCTCGGACTTGTTTGTTTCCAGCGGCGGCAGTCGAGAGTCGGTCGCGGCTGCTCATTTTTTTGGCTCTCGCTGTAAATTAGTATGGTAAGGAAGGCTTAGAATTTTCGGATTGGGGTCACGATGCGGTTTTAAATTTAGACTACACCGGTTTCAACCATAATATTGCAATAGTAATTGAAATAATATTAATGATATTGATTTGTCGCGCGAATAACATCTGGTGATTGGAAGATAAGGTTACCAGAACCAAAATACTCATAAATGCATCGAAGTATTTAGAAGAAGTCAATAAATCTTTTACCGAGTCTCAACACTCAACCATTAATTAAGAAACAAATCAACCAGAGCCATATAGTTGTAACATTCGGTCGTTTAGACTAAAGTGTTATGAAGAAGAAACAATTCCATTTATAACAGATAGAAAAATTGTTAAAAATTGACAGAAAGGAACATTTTTCTTTTAAATTTTAAACTGAAATTCCAATTTCCATTACAGCAATCATGTTATACTCTATCGCTGATCAAAGTACAGTCTGCCTGAACTTTGACCTGCTTAGATCTTCTCTGAGAGACTGACCTATTGGCCACCTCATGACCGCAATATCCTCTCCATCCTTTGTATCACTGGGCATGAAATTTCAAGATGACAGAAGCCCCAGCTTATATGTGCCAACTATTCCCACAAAAGGTCCTTCGTTACTTATTACTTCCACTATCATTAACGCAATAGCAGTTTCTCTAGACTTTCATGAGCCAGTTTATTTCAGAAGTTATAGATGGATGTAAGTCCCGATAAACAACTAAACCTCTAAAGTGTTTCTACAGATATCTACCACTCAAGTATATCAGTGAATATACCATCAGTTCCACTAAAATAGGCTCTCTCTCTTCAATCGTTCCTCATAGCTGAGGGTCGTGAATTTTTTGAGAATACTTTTTGTTTGATAAGGGGTAGACTCGTTGTTTGTCTGACTTGGTCGATCCAACTTGTTGGGAACCGATCTCTACATCTTTTTCCTTGGACATCACCAGTTATAATAATTTTTTCCATGTTGTCGGCAGGTCTTCGAGCAACGTGTCCAAAGTACTCAAGGATGCATTTCAGACAGATAGCCGAGAGTCGGGTGTTTATGTTAGGCTCATTTATTATTGACAGATTCGTTCTTCTAGCTGTCCAAGGTAGTCTCAGCATATGTCTGTAGCACCACATTTCAAAATTGTTTATCATGCGCCTGTCCGATGATTTGATGGTCCAGGACTCCACTCCATAAAGAAATATTGAGAAGACACTTGTATCAAACTTGTATGCAGCAAATTCTTTTTTGTGTGGGTTGTTATTATTCTGCTCTGCCATATTCTTGTAAGGTGCGTTGTGGCAGTTTTTGCTATCTGTATTGTGCGTCTAATTCGTGATCATCTCTACTCAGTAACGTGGAAGCTAAGCTTACTGGTTTTATTGGTGCGCCAAGACAGTAAATCGCCAAAATTCACTCTTCAAAATGGTCTTACCTTCGACTGAATAATAATAAATTCTACTCAGAAGTCGCTGCAAGCTCTCACTTGATATAGTCTATAGAAAAAAACACTTTTTCCCCGAAAGGCTCATATCGTCCAAGCAAACGGCCAGTCAAATTTGTTCAACTCACTTATATGATTATAGAGAGATATATATTGATTCTTAGAATTTTCAACAAAGGAGTTATAACCTTCAAGATTGGAGAGACTGGAAGAGGTAATGAATCATTCTTTATGTTCTCAAGTTGTTGATTTCATCAGCACTCTCTCAGTGTCGATAGCTTCATTATTGAAGAGTTTCTCTTAATTATAAATTTAACTTAAACCTATTTACCTTTTTAGACATTTTTTATAGGGTTTGTCTTCGTCTATTATTGCTGCTCTCCATCACAGAATTCTGAATCACTGCTCTTCGATCTTAAGCGCTTTTTGGAGGATGCATAGTGTCCGCATCCGAATCCTTCATTTCTCTTTGTTAATTTCACTGTCAGCTGCTCAAATGGGCTGTAAGAAGTAGTGCTCGTTTTGGGGGCCAGGTAAAGTTGGAACCAGTTATTTCTCCATTTTCTTCTTTTTGCTTTAGCACACAATATTGGTGTCGTTACCTGACTAATTCATCTTGTATACTTGATGATCTTAGATAACTCGAGTCTGTGGAGTTTTCATTCTCCAAAGCAGAATGGTTAAATCTCTAGTGCCTTCTGCCAGTTTGCTGTAAGCTAATATGATTTAATTAATCTTTGGAAATTATTAAAGAAGTTCTTCTTCTGTATGTGCCTCTTCTCAACGAAGATTGGCGATAATTTTGTCTTGGCGTCTTTCTGCTGCTCCGACAAGTGAATTCTTGTCCATTCTCTTATGTTTTTCATCCACGACATCCCTCTTCTGCCTGAACCTCGCTTGCCTTCAATTTTATCTTTGATGATAAAGTGTCGTAGGTAGTATTTGTCATTCCTTAATTGTAATTTCCTTTTCATAATTATACTTAGAAGCCCTCTCTCTTGGTTCATGCGATGTAATAAGGATTCATTGATATGTGCTCTGTCTAATAAGGTCTCTCCATCAGCATCCGACGAAATAACTACATTTCAAAGGATTACATTTCCGCATTAAGTGCCTACTTAAGAGAGAAAAGAAATTTGGAATAAAATTTCCATATTTTATTGGAATCCTCAAAAATATAATAACCATCAAAGCTGACTTACTTTATCAGAGAATATATTAGTCTTCCTAAGTTCATATACTTATAACTGAGATTATTAAAGAAAAAAAAAAACATTTCTTATCGAATGGTTACAAAACGAAGCAAAACCTTATCTTTTCACACAACTAACAAGAAATGACGACGTCTAAAAATAACCCGGCTGTGTGCAATCAAGTGGCCAACGAGAAGCTTCTTGTGGCCTTGGTGGCGCCTCGACAGGCCAAGAAACGTTACCACATCTCCCATTAGAAAATGCCTTAAGAATATCGGCTGTAGAGAACCATCAACGGCCAGCTTTGGGTGGGTTATTTCATATATCTTGGTATCTGTTACTAGTTGTTGTGTAAGCATACATAGCAACTAACTCGTCAAACAAGGAAATAATTAACGTAAGATATCATGTTTCGTAGGAGCGGAATATAGGTTACGGCCCACTTGTTTAGTAGCCTCCTCCCATAGATATGTAAGAACCAACCGCCTATTAGTATACAAATTACTGTTTATTTGCATTACATAATAATAAATAAATAAATAAGAAATAACGCTTTATTGTACAAAAAGCCAAAATAACTTCATCGACACAGCATTTACAAAACAAACAAAAGCACAAAAAATATACAAATAATAAAAAAATATCATTCATTTCATCAATTCAAAAAAAATAACGTCATTAAAATTACAAATAAAACATACATGGACATTGCAGAACACAAAAAGAGGCGTATCAATAAAATTTTACAATAGAAAAATTGTAAATGGATATAACCATGTAAGAGTTATAAAATATTAAGTATTAAATACTAGATCTTTAACCAGTGTGCGAGATGATCAAAATTTTAAAATTCAAAATTGTTCATGAATAAACATCAACAAAAAAGTTGTTCACCGCATATAGGGCTCTCTCCAGTAAGTATGATTTAAGAGCCTTGCAAAATGCGGGAAAAAATGAAAGCGACTTGATATTAAAAGGCAGATGATTGTACATTTTTTTGGCATTGTACAGTATTGAGCCTTTAACTAGTTCTGAGCTCGGGGTTGGCATTCCTAAGTAGATAGTTGTGAGATGGCCTTTCGGGAATAGCAGATATGTACTTGCGAATTAAGCAAACGGATTCAAAAATGTGTAAAGAAAGAAGTGTCAGTATTTTGAAATTTTTAAAGAAATTCTGGCAGTGAGTTCTACTGTTCAGTCCCAATAAATATCGAACTGCTCTCTTCTGAAGTTTGAAAATACGATCAAATTTTTTTTGTTGCGCAGCAAGTACCCCAGAATGGAAGGGAGTTACGAAGATGTGACTCAAACAGGGCATAATAGGCTATTCTAGAGGTTGATAAGTTAGTTCCTTAGAAACTGATCTTAGCGCAAAACAGGCAGCGCTTAGTTTCTGTGATAAAGCTTCGATGTGCAAGTCCCATTTTAACGAGTTGTCTACAAGTCCTAAGAATTTCACAGAGTCCCCGACGTCAATAGTGTTATTAAGTACAAACGTTTGTATAGTACTTTTATATGACAAAACTTTAGTTTTTGATAGGTTGAGGCATAGGAGAGCAATTGAGCAATATTATTAGTAATTTAGACTGCGTTTCTTCGGGCCTACCGTTCATTGGCCCTGTTAGCTACAGGACAAGCCAGAATCGTTATTTGAGACGAGAAATTTCCGTACATTGTGATTTTCACTTTATTGTCCACCGGGGGATGATATCGCTGGAGAAGATTATGTCCACAGACTACTTCAATCATGCAAAATGAGAACAAATACTTTCTTCTATGAGTGTGAACTTTCGATAGGTATTACTAGAAGGCATGTGAAGAAATCCATAATTCAAAAAACGACGAAATTGAGCTCCACTAGAACAGGGCTCATATCTTAGACAAGTGATGTAAGAACTACCTAGTAACAACAATATGATTTTGGAGAATCTGTGATCTGCGAATCAAAATCTATTTATAGAGAGAGTCTGTCTAGATTATAGATTCATTAATTACATAACAAATGTCCTATGTGGCGGATTCATCTCTCCAAAAAAATCCTATATGGGTATTTCGCCACTGCATCGCAAGAAAATCTACAAAAAAAATAGTTATTTTTTGTAAACACTTCTGCGTTAAACCCAAACGGAAACTACTTGTTAGAAGTTATGTTTACAGTTATACAAATTTGCTTAACAAAGAAAAAAAATGCTTAACGTTTCGGAAATTCTATCTCTTTCCGTCGACGGAAGCAAAAAAATACAAAGAATAAAGAAAAAAAAACTATTTAAAATATTTAAATTCAAACTATTATGAGAACACTTTAGTTTTTTTTAAAGTAGATACGTCTATAAGAAACCGTTGACGTTTTGTTAAAATGACATTACATCAAACATTATATCCAAGTTAAACTTCAAAATTAACAATTACTACCTGATAACAATTACTTAATAAGGTAAAGCCAAAAAGCACCAAACTTTCTGTATGATTAAGCGATTGCCATACATTACTAACATCTACAGATGCATGAGCAATACATTTATTTTTATTAGATTGTATTAAAAAAGCCTCTTTTATTTTTCTTTTAGAGGCTATCGCTTCTTTCATTATAATTTTGGCGTTATCAAAATCTACTCTTTGCCCTGTGTCCCATGAATGCTCACAAATCTTAGATTTGTGAAAATCTCCCTTTCTTAAATAATCTTTATGTTCTTTAATTCTAACATTTAAGGGTCTAGATGTTTCACCAATGTAAAATTTATCGCACTCGCATGGGGTATTTGGTATATTACATTTTTTGTTTGTTGTTCTGTATTCATTGGTTTAGTATGCGTATGTATTTTTTTTATTTTTTAGTATGTTTTTTTTCTTTGTTAGGCAAATTTGTATAACTGTAAACTTCTGACAAGTAGTTTCCGTTTGGGTTTAACGCAGAAGTGTTTACAAAAAATAACTATTTTATTTTGTAGATTTTCTTGGAGTGCAGTGGTGAAATACCCATATAGGATTTTTTTGGAGAGATTAATTCCATGTTTAGTGTTTAGGTCCCGTTAAACCTAAATGTAAATCACAATAAAGATTTACATTGCTCCAAAACAATTCTGTGATTAGTCTTGATTCAATGTCAAATGATTATGGCTTTTAAATAGAGAGTACCAACTGACTAATTAAAAATGTATTAAATACACATTTATTACAAAGGAATATTTTTAAATTCAATCGTTTCATTGACTCGGAAAGTTATAACCATATAAATAAACTGATAGTATGGTGGTCAATTGTTGAAAATCATATAGATTTTCCAACATAAATATATGTCTGTCAAACTGAACGATTGTAGAATAAATGGATCCATTATTTTATTTAATCACCACGGTCTGTAATGAATAATAAAAGTGCCGGAAAGTTATTAATAGAACTTTACAATGAATAATGAGACAGCATTAATAAATAAAATATAATCTCATACTTAATCCAAATAATTTAATAAAATAAAAGAAATTATTTTTAGATGCTTTGGAAAGTTATTCTGTATTTAAATAATTTCTATCCTTTTTTTTTCTATTACAATAATTTATTCAAATGTTTTAGAAAATCAGGATACAAATCATATTTTTCTACTATACCGACTACATACATACATACATACATATATACAGCCGTTACTTGCTGACGAGTATTCGACACACACAAAGAAGATGGTCACGCAAGGCGTTTTCTTTCATGAGCTTTTCTGTGACTGAAAAGCCCGATACGTGATGTTATCTGTCTACCGCACTCCGGACATTCAAAAATCTCGTTGCTTTGTTGCCTCTTTACTTTTTGGTTGTCGCTGTTAACTGAGTTTACAACTTCTCCATTGAGTTCTATTGTGAGCTGCTGTTTCCCACTTATTCTGTATGTTAATCCCCTTTAAGTTTTCGTGGGAAATGTCCTTGTACCTTTTCAGTTGTCCACCCGGCCTCCTTTTACCGTCTACAAGCTCACCGTAAAGCAGAGACTTTGGTATGCGGTTTTCTTGCATTCTGCATAGTGACCAGCCCATCTTAAGCGGGATTTTGTAACCATGACTCCAATACTCTCGCAGTTAGCTTTTTCAAGGACCGATACGTTTGAGACATGATGGAACCACCGGATTCTTAAGAGTTGTCTAAGGTGCCTTTGTCTAGGGTGTTTCTTTTGCAACTTGTTTAATGCGGTTGGCAGTACGGCACTCAGGTTTCACTGCCATATAACATGGTGGGGATTATAATTGCTCGGTACACTGCAAGTTTTGTTTTTGTACTCAAGTCATGATTGTAGAAAACCCTGTCCTTTAATTTCCAGAATGCTCTTGAGGCACTACTAATCCTGTTCTGAATTTCAGAGTCAATATTGGCCTTTTCCGAAATCAAACTGTCAAGGTAATTGAATTCCGCCACATATTCCAATAGTTCTTCTCCGATTTTTATAGCACTGTTGTGATCTTCCGGGGGAGTGCACATGATTTTAGTTTTGTCGATGTTTAGCTTAAGGCCCAAAGCCTTCTTTGCCCAGGTATATGTGTTCAACATTTCTTGTAATTGTTGTACCGTGTTTGCAACTAGAGCGCAGTCGTCAGCGTATTGATGTTCTGTGATGAATTTTGTACGTGTACATGTGTACGTGTTTTTGCCAGTCTTTTTATGTTGAACAGACCGCCATCGTATCTGTATCTAATGCCCAATCCTCTCTCCTGCAGTTTTCTGTCCACTATAATGGAGAGCGCTGCCATGAATATGTTGAATAGGAGAGGCGCTAAGACACATCCCTGCCTAACTCCTGTATTTGTTAGGAATGGATCACTCAGTGATCCATGATGTGACACTCTTGACTTGTTGTTATGGAGGATTTTACACACTGTAAGAAATTTGTTGGGTACTCCGAACTTTTTCATAATTGCCCCCCATAATTATTGAGTCGAAGGCTTTTGTTAGATCGATGAATGCAACATAAAGTTTAGACTGCGGCTCTTTTACTTTTTCCTGTAGTTGACGGATGGAAAATATGGAATCGACGGTGCCGCGGTTGGTACGAAAACCCGTTTGCGATTCTGGAAGGATTTTTTCTATATATGGGTGCAGGCGGTTTGACATAATTTTTGCAAGAATTTTTCCGCCGATAGCCAATAGTGAAATTTCCCAGTAATTTCCGCAGTCTGATGCACTTCCTTTGTTCTTAAATATATTCACTATATTCGCGTTTCGAAAGTTCTGAGGTACCTCGCTTTCCCATACGACATCGAAGAGAGCCTTAAGATGACCAATAAGTTCTTTACTTGCACACTTATAGATTTCCGCCGGAATCGCGTCACAGCCAGCTGATTTGTTGTTTTTAAGCTGTTTTATGGAGGTCTTTATTTCCTGTTCTGTTATTGGGATCTCTAATACATCGAGGCTGTTATACTGAGATATTGTGTTTAGTGCTTCCATATTGGGATTGTTTTCTTGGTTAAGGATATGGCTGTAATGTTCTTTCCAGCGATTTCTGATTTATTATTCCTCTTTTAGAAGTTCGCCATTTTGTGCCATGATTGGGCAGCTTACCTTCTTAGTTGGACCGTATACTTCTTTTACAGCTTCAAAGAATTTACGATAGTCGTGCTGCGTGGCGTACTATACCGACTAATATGTTGAATTACTGGATTAAAAATAGATGGAGAATATCCGAGAATATCTTAACCATCTAAGATTCGCTGGTGACATAGTCCTAGTTGCCAATAATCCTGAAGAGGCTGAATCCTGATAAGCACAAATTAATGAACTAAATACAGCCAGCAATAAAGTGGGTCTCAAAATGAATTGGAGACCCACTTTAATGCTGGACACCTGTCAAGAAGGACGGACAACAGATGGACCACAAAAATTACAGCATGGTACCCACGAGGAATTAAGAGACCTAGAAGAAGACCGAATCCGAGATGGGACCATGATATTAGGAAATTAGCAGGGATAACTTGGGCCCGCATAGCCAAAAATAGAGAGAGAGAGAGAGAGAGATATGTGTTAAAGACGCATCGACTGTTGAGTCTTTTAGCGTCACTTTATCCCATTATTTATATATTTTTATATACGTCGATATCCTTTATATAATCCAACATAGCCTTGTTATTTTAGTAGGAAAGGACTATCTCACGATACCGTGTTGTCTTCGTTTTAACGCGTTCTTTGGGCATTCAAAGATAACGTGTTTGACAGATATTGGAAGATTACATGTTTCACAAATGGGCTGATTCTGTCCTTTAAGGAGGTGTTCATGGGTAAGTTTCGTGTGTCCTAAACGAATTCTAGTGAGCACAACAAAATCTCTTCTAGGTAAGTTAACTACATTATTTTCAAAATAGTCCCTTTTGATTTCATGAAGCTTATTATCATTCATGTCTAAGTCCCATTCTAGTTGGATTATATTAACGATCATATGTTTGCCATAATTCTTTAGATCTTGCACGGAGAAAACAAGGTTGGTTTTATGAGGGTTGGGAGTTTTTGCAGCCAAAAATCAAACATAGATACAATCTATAATAGAAAACAATCCAAATCAAACATAGATACAAACAGTATCAATCAGCATCACACCACCGTTATGTAGATATAAAGGAAAGACTGTCAATCGATTTGCCTCCTCCTTTCAATATAGCCAAAAATAAACAACAATGGGCCCAACTACAAAGAGAATATCTATATATGTGAGGGAGGCTACACCACAATTGGAAATGGTTGAATAAGCTGAAATATAATAATGAATGAGCCCTATTAATCAAATCAGTAGTATCTGTAATTATTATAAGAACATTTTTGATATTCTGGACATATTTGTTATTAAAACTATTAATAAAAACTCAAAACACTTCCAAAAAATGTTTTTTTTTATTAATTATGTAACTGATAGCCCTCAATCCTTCAACCAAACACCAATGTTATCTAAATAGCGGTATTTAAAAATATAAGCTAGTTATGCTAGTTTTATAATTCTGTTAACAATGTCGCTTGATATTTCGGTGCTCTGACGCAATCACAATAATAACCTCAACCTGATGTGCCGTAAATAATTCAAACCAGTTATATTTATTACTAGAAAAAAATGATAAAATTTATTTATATCTTCTGGCATTTCTTTTTACCTCCATTTATCATCGGCTTAAATTCAACTAGCCATTATTATAGCATCGCAAATATTTAGCTAACTGGTTTATTGTTAATTTTCTTTTATTTCGTTTTAGTCTATTTATAACTACTTCCTTCAAGATTTAGCCTTCACCTCTGTTGTTAAATTTGTTTTTACATCTCACGCGTTGTTGCCAAAAGTTCAAGGCGATCGAACGATAATATTTGTTAGCATTAAAATTCAAATAGAAATAGAGAAAACCTAATTATTGTGTAAAGAAACACAGTAGGCTGCTTAATTTTAAGCGAGTGGTCATTAGAATACAAAAGTTGGGTCGGGCACCTTATTAATAATCCAAACATGTTGCCAATTATTACCGTTGAATAAATTTAAAAAAATTAAATACTTACGTGTTGGCGTAGAAAAAATCAATTTAAAATCAAGTTTTACAGGAAAACAGTTTGTTTTTGAAAAAGACGCGGCAAACTGGGAACTGTCAAAGTACACGTGTACACACATAAACAAACGATCTCACTGCACGGCGAGGTCCAGCTTTCTAGGCGGGAGCTGTGTCCATTTCGCGGGTCCCTTTGACGCCGGCTGGACAAAATGGACAGACATCGTTCAGGAGGCGTCCGGTCACATAGTTAATTGCGATGAACGGTACGATTTTGAATAAAAAACATGGGCACACGACCACAACTGAGGCTGGCTAGCCGGTCGCAGACACGGCGAGATACTCGCGGACTTAGACGCGATTAGCTCTTGCGTTGTTGCCGCTGGTTCTAACGACGATAGACGCGCCAGTTTGTGTTGTGTGCGTACGGTCGTACGGTGATGGTGTTTGTCAGACACGAATCTATACGTGAATCAGTTAATGCTACGATTATTGACTTTGTACGGTTTTAATGAATTATCTATACAGCCTACTGTTGCGAGTAGAAAATGAGGGTGCTGAGACGGGACTAACTATCAACCGCCACAAAACGAAATTAATGTTCTGAGACAGAGGAAATATCCTACAAAGATCTTTCCAGGTTAATGGTATCGAAGTGGTGCATGATTTTGTTTATCTAGGATCAAATATAAACGACGAAGGCAATTGTAAAATAGAAATTAGACGCAGAATACAGTTAGCAAAAACTGCTACAAAGCGTCTTACAAGAATATGGCAGAGCAGAGTGATAACAACCCACACCAAAAAGAATTTGCTGCGTACAATAATTGTCTTTTCAATATTTCTTTATAGAGTGGAATCCTGGACCATCAAAGCATCGGAAAGGCGATGATAGACAGCTTTGAAATGTGGTGCTACAGACGTATGCTGAGAAACCTTGGACAGCTAGAAGATCAAATCTATCAATAAATAATGAGCTCAACATAAGCACCCGATTGTCAGCTATCTGTCTGAAACGTATCCTCGAGTACTTTGGACACATTGCTCGAAGACCTGCCGACAACATGGAAAAAAATTATTATAACTGGTGATGTCCAAGGAAAAAGATGTAGAGGTCGGTCCCCAACAAGATGGATCGATCAAGTAAGACAAACAACGGGTCTATCCCTATACTCAGCTATCCATCAAGCTGAAGACAGATTAGCCTGGAAAGATCTTATAAAACAAAAAGTATTCTCATAGAAGTCACGACCCTCAGCTATGAGGAATCTTTGTGTCCCAATTCATGCTTGTAGTTGTGTGAAAGTGGTAGAGGATATTGAACTATGAAGCACTATATTAAATAAGGTTTCTGATGAGGAGCTTCTACAAAGTCTAGATTCTAAAAGGGGCCGATATGTTGTGAATGTATTTGAAACCAAAGATGAACACCAGTTCCTGTCACACCTAAACAAAACAGTTAGCATCAATTTCATCAAGGTTAGTAGAAGGCTATAAGATCCATTCTTTCTTGGACGTAAGGGTATATAGAGAAGGTCATAGCTTATTATTATTATTCTAGGATTTTGACTTCAACCCTCAAGAAACATACCTACATCACCGGTATCCTATCTTGGTCTAGAGCTAGTACTGCCTACCTAAATGTATGGCCCGTAGCGCTCTAAAACTCTGGATCAGGGAAAAGCAGGGATGTCCACTGGAGAACCAGACAGGGGCACAGGCACAGGCACAACAAGACCTTTATCCAGCGACCTAGCTCTAAAACCACAAAAGAACGCTAATAATGCTTAGCAGGAATAAAGTGCGGATTACAACAGGTATGTCAGGACATATGGCTGACAATTGTTCCTGAACAAGCTTAACCTGTATCAAGCAAGTCTCTCTTAACCTGTATCAAGACTCTGCGATAAAGATCCTGAAGCAGCTGAGCACATAATATGTCACTGCGAGGCTCTGGGTCGCATGCGACACTTTTTTATTTTGGAAAGCAAGACTAGAAGCAGAAGAACTGTGCTTCGATCCTATCAAGGACCTGCATAAGTTGATGCAGAGTACAGGTATAGGAGAATGAGTGCAGATATAGAAAGGGGACAAACACAATAGGCCAAGTGGCTCCGGCAGTGTTAGGCCGCAGTGTTTCCGACAGACGACGGCCGTTTATTATTGAAAAAAAACATACCTACAATAAACAGGATCATCACCATAATTCCACTCATAAAACAATGATAAAAGAGGGCATAATCAGACCGTATGAAGGATCAAAAGATATCTGCAAATCAGAAGAATCTTCATCACCGGAAATCAAAAATATAAATTAGGGCAAAAAATGATGATCTTGAACAGATTTTATTGAAGCAACTTTGACAACCAAGAAAGAAAACCATGCAAAACCTGGAATGGAGAAAAATAGTAAAATATTTTATCGGTTCCTTTTAGTAGAACAAATACTTTAGTAGTAAAAGAAATGAATGTTAGAAAGCATGACAGTTGCTATGAAAAAAAGAATTAATTTATTGAACATTTGACTAGTTAAAGAGAAGCGCAAATACTTCCAGACTAGAACGCAGAACCATGCTGCAGGATGTAGTGGAAAGGGCTAATCTTATACTTATATGCTTGATGGCTAATAGGAGGTGGCTAAATAGATTGTTCTATTGGATCCGGAATAGAGAAAGCAGAAAGCAGAATCATGGAATGAGAGCATAAAGCAAGCGATTGTATCATGACAACAGTACAAGGATAAGGTTTTCTTATAGAGAATTGATTGACATAAATATAAAATTGCTGCAATAATAGTATTAATTATCTTTATATCTGATCAAATGAAGTACTATAAGTATTAACTTCGATGGAGTAAAACTGAAGTATTTCCGTTTTACCGATGACTTTGTCCTTAAAAAGAGTGAATTGATGACATTATTGATATGATCACAAAATTCAATTACTACCCTAAGAACACCATTAGAAAATAATTTGACTTAAATAGAATTGGACGGGCCTGGTAGGTCAAATGTGAAATAACAGTTGGACTAATCGCATGTGAAGCTACTAAAAAGTTAAATTACATAAAAAAAATTGAAATCAATTGATTATAGATGATGCGAGAAGAAAAAAAGTCACTACAAATGAGAGACTCCAATGTCCTGCGGAGAAATGTTTGCTCCTTTTTAGTTAATAAAAACTAAATATGCTTTGATGGTTGTTTAGACTATTATACTCGTAGTATACATAGTCATTGTCTATAATACTTTGAAGTTGTTTTTAAATTTGAAGTGGTTGTTTTTTAATTTCAGAGACAACCTATTTATTAGACAGCCAGTCGATTTACTACCATTTACATGGAACTTTGCGTGAACTACAATTGTAAAATATTTTCCGTAATTATAAGTCCTACACAGGTAAGTACAAGTTGCCGTGTGTTACGAAACTTTACAAGTCTATATCCAAAAGCGTACAAGTGTAGCACTTGTAGGTCTTGTGTTACAGGCCCCTGCTTGTGTACGAAAACAGTCGTGGCATATGAAGTTCAGATACTCAAAGGCAAACGATTATGACTAGCTGGTTACTGAATAAGCTGTGATTTCAAAATCAGACGTTTTTATTTCATATAAAAATAAATTTATATAAATAGCTTAGATTTTTTATAAGTTGCATGATGATACGAGCATAAATATAATTGTCTGTGGTATATTATAATAAAATTGTTTTAATTGTAGGATTAAGTTTGTCTACAATTATCTGATCAAGTTATCATTAAGTAGTAAAGATAAGTGATAATACAAATAATTGCCTAATCCTGCTTTGTTTTAATTTTAGCAATACATATATCTATATCTATCTCGTTTTAGTTATAAAATTTGTATTAAATTCGTTAAATGGTTATGTAAAACGTTTAATATAAGAACAAATAAAGAAGAAATAAGAATGTGTGTTCTTTTTTTGTCCATGGCTATATTATTTATTTAAAAATATTGAAAAAAAAAAATTTATAAATAAATAAACTAAAAATTCATTAAGCCATTAGTACAATAAGGTCCGGACACGGCACTGTGCTGGCTATTCTGGACCTTGTGTCATTCATTTTGGATGGCTTTGTAGGTAGCGAACATGTTGGCGCGGTATTTTGCGATTTAGGTAAAGCCTTCGATTGTGTGTCTCACGAGTTGCTCATTAAAAACTCGACTATTATAAATTTAGTGAGGGTAGTTTGGCCCTTTTGAAATCCTACATGGAGGACAGAATACAGAGGGTGGTCGTTGATGGTGTGTGGTCGAACCCAAGACCTCTTAAGAATGGTGTCCCACAAGGTTCAGTACTGGGCCCTTTACTTTTTTTGAATTATATAAACAACTTACCACATATCCGACGTGACGACCACTACGTTTTGTTCGCAGAAGATACAGCGGTCTCGATCAGAGGAAAAGAGCTAAAAAACCTAGAGGGAGGCGCGGATGACGCTCAAGCTAGGGAACGGAAAAATAACCTAGTTTTAAATGAGGCCAAAACAAATCGTGTAATTTTTTCTTTGAGGAGTGTGCCTGAGGACTGTCGCTTCTCCAGGGAATCTGTTCCATTTTTAGGGGTTCAGTTGGACAGTGAAATGCGATGGAATGCTCATATTGAGCAACTATGCAAGAAGCTAAGAAGCGCGCTCTTCGTTCTGCGTAATTTGTCAGGTACTGTTTCCTGTTGCGTATTGCCAAATACGTTTAAATAAAATATACGACGGCCTCCCCATAAGAGCAATGAGAGGATTTACGTCCCGGTATTGAAGAAGGACAGAAAATCGAGTCGAATGTTCAAGACATAGGTTCATCCTTGTTTAGTCAAACCTCCTACAAACCAAGGATAGACTTATGTAGGAAATGGATTGAAATTCTATAGCCATCCTTCAATATCGGGACAGGAATTTAAGCGGTACCCTCCGTATACTTTATTTTAAACGTATTTGCGTATTGCGGACGGCTTACTACGCTCTTTTTCAATCTGTGATGTCCTACGCTGTTTTGGCTTGGGGTCACGCACCTCAATGGCGCAGGGTTTACGCGCTTCAGAGGAGGGCTGTGAGAGTTGTCGGAGGATTGGGCTACAGGGATGATTGCGGGGAAACCTTAAAATTTTAAATATACTTACTCTCCCAAATCTTTATATATTGGAAAATCTATTATATGGTAAAGCCAATACAGAAAAATATCCCACAAATGCTCAGCACGGCTCTCATGGCACTCGTAGGGCGGAACACCTCAGTATCCCTATACATAGGTTAGAATGGTCTCGAGATGGACCTACATACTGGGGTGTGAAGTTTTGCAATAAACTCCCCGATGGGTATAAATAATGTATGGTATTGACATCAATAAATTATTCTATTATTCTATTCTATTCAATAATGAATTTAAAATGATCAAGAACTAAACTTATATAAGGGCGTAAATATTAAAATTTGTTTATTTTTTTTCCTTTCAATTTTCATTACAAAAAAGTCATTAGAAATACTATAAATACGTAAAGCTGACAACGCTGCAAATGCCTCCACATCGCCTCACGGTTCCCTCGTCAGTACCGCGACGAAAACATGCGGTCTCCCCACCGTACTTCACGTGTACATTCTCGGCAACAAGTGGTATAGGTCTTCGGTAGTACCAGCGACGTTGCGGCGCCGTGCGAAAATTCCCTAACGGTACCGGATAAACAGCTCGTTGATTTTTATCGTTTGGAAACACATTTTTTTTCGAAATAATGTATTAGCCCGATCTTTTTCGCTCCTGCTGCCAAGATTGCCGCACGTCTCGTGGCGTCGCGGCTACGACTTCCTGCGACTCCTGCTGGCGCCAGAATTTTTTCTTATCTGAGCCGTTAGCTCTAAGTGATTCGCTAGCAACAAAGGGCGTAGCTACGGTTTTTTAAGGAGGGACAAAAATATATCTATATTGCAATCAATACAGCGTGATTTGCGTTCCGAAAAACTCTAAAACTATTAGATTCCTGGTTTGGAATTTTCAGTCCAATCTTGTTTACAAAATATGATAAACAATAAATAATTTTAAGTTATTTTTGAAGATTGTTATGGAATTTTTCACTTCCAAAATTTGGAATTTTTTGAAAAAATGTTTAGATTTTTTTTTGAGTTTTTAGTTAAAAACCATATAGCAACATATGTAGTAGATTAAATTTACAACAACGAAAATTCAGAAAAGACCCAGTGGTTCTCAAAATTTAAGCAAAAAATCATTTTTTTTAATTTAAAAATAAAATAACTCGGATATTTTGGACTTATTTGAAAAACGGTAAGGATAAAATATGTTCTTTTATCAAGATCTACCAGCCCTGACAATATTTGCACTTATTTAAGCTTCACCCTGTATATTAATAAATGTGATTTATTGTACTGTTGGGTAGATAAATATAGATTTTGTATAATTATAATAACTGATCAAATCATAAATTTGGATAAAGTTTAAGTTTTTTATTTATGTTGTAGATTTTTAAAGAGCACTCGTTAGCGATATTATCAATTTGTTTTAATAATTCCTGTTTCTTTTCCAAACCTAATTTATTAATAACGAATTCTACATTATCAATATCTTTTAAGGTATCCAAAACCTTTTGAAAATGATTAATAACAACCAATATCTTTTCTACATCGGCGTCATCAGACATAATGCTAAAAAATAGTGAATTTAGAAAAACGAGCAAATTGAACAGAATACATAAACAAAGCCAAAGCAAAGTTAAGAAATTTTTCCCGCGCTTCACAGCATATACATTTTTAAAAGCACACCATTGCAATATCAAATTATTGTATAATGTAAAAACGAAATATGCAGGAATTTACCTGCTTTAATCCTTATAAGATTAGTAAAACTAAGTATTAATTAATTTGTATAGGTACACCGTAGAGTCGACACTTAGACAAGGAAAGAGAGGGGACAGCTAACACGCATATTCTCCAGTGAAAAATTTTTGAGGCCAAAATTTGATCGGCGGCCATACTTTGGTGACAAGATTTAGAGGTGACACCAAGCGAATTTTAGGTTTTTTGTTCTACGTTCATTATACACACAACCAAACTTATATGGAATTTCTTCCTAACTAAAACGTCGCTTCTGACTAAATTTCTTGCAACGATAAAAATTGGTATACAAGTTTAAGATAAGGCTTTTTGTTGTAAATAAACATGATAATAAAGAATAAACGACTGCTGCGATTAATTTTCTTTTGAATTTTGTGTTCAGTAGTAAAATCACGATTGTCCGGTAATTTTCATTCAATCCAAAAAAAATAAAAAATGCCTTATGTTGGAACAGAAGGGAAGAATTATTGCTCTCCCCGAACAAGGAATGCTCCAGAGAGACGTAGCAGAGATAGTAGGCGTTACCCAGGGTGTTTTATCGAAAACATATGCAAGATACTTGTAATTAGGAACACACAAGGATAGGCCCATACAAAGTCGTCAAAGAGTCACAACTGAACAACAAGACCGCCTTGTGTACTAAATTGCTAGAATAAATCCTAATGTTTCTCAATCGAGCTACAAAGACCACTTCTGGCAGCTACAAATGTGAACATTTCAGTTGAAACCATAAGAAAAAGTCTTCGTGCACGAGGGTTTTACAGTAGGAGAGAGTTACGGATCCCACAGTTATCTCGGCAAAATAAAATTGACCGGCTAAATTGATGCCTTCAACATCAAAACTGGACAACTGAGAATTGGCAAAATGTTCTTTTTTCGGATGAGACCAGAATTGGCCTAAGATCAGATAACCATCGAATTCGGGTTCTCAGAGCTCCAGGAAGACGAGCGAGACTTCAGGCTGCCAAATCTGTACCAAGATATAAAGAAGAAACTGTAATGTTCTGGGGAGGTATTATACTAGGAGCAAAAACTCCATTGTTACCACTTCAACAAATTTTAACGGGTCGGAGATATGTTGATTTGGTGCTAGAACCAATCGTTAGTCTTTGGAGAGCTGCAATTAGGGATAATTTTAACGTCATGCACGATAGTGCACCTCCCCATACCAGCAGAGTGACTAGAGAATGTCTTGAAACGGAAGGTGTCATAGTTTTGGACTGGCCTGCCTATTTACCAGATCTAAACCCTATCGAACACTTGTGGAACTAGCTCAAATGAAGGGTTAGAGCTCGTCGAAACAATCCAGGAAATCTCGAACAGCTTATTGATGCAGCATTAGCATAATGGGAAAACATACCCCAAGACAACGTGGATAATTTAATAAGAAGCATGCCAGCGCCCTGGGTCGACCGTGTTAGGAATGAAGACATTCTCAGAAGAGCTGGTCTGGAACAACGTGAACTCTTCGAAATCATCAAGAAGAGGAAAATAGCTTATTTGGGACACATACTACGTGGAGAACGCTATCACTTTCAGCGTCTGATTCTCCAGGGTAAAATAGAGGGGGGCAAAAGGGGGATAGGACGAAGGAAGCTATCCTGGCTGAGAAATATTCGTCATTGGACAGGCATACAGGACTTCCAAGCACTCCAAGTCGCGGCAGTTAGCAGAACCATCTGATGAGGAAGAAAAAGATGAACGCCTACGTAGGAATCTGCACGGCACCTTAAGAAGAAGAATGCCAGCGCGGATAGAAGCTTGCATAAGGGCTAGAGGTGACAAGAAGGAATATTAAATTTTTCAATTTTCTATTTGTTTATGCTTTTTTGCCATTAAAAAATTTAATCTTAATTTCGTTTCAGAAACCAAGAAAATACCATTTTGTTTATTTTGGGAACTGAATAATTTATGCTATATGGATTATTTTTCATTAAAAGTCATTGGTAAGGACTGACTTTTATTCCTAAACAGAAAATTTTCATACATTTCAAAAATTATGAAAAATAATAGATGATTCCATATAAGTTTGGTTGTGTGTATTTCATAAAATACACGGTGTGCCATTTGAATTCGTATAGAAAATATAACCAAATTTTTATTCACCCTGTATATGTCATGCAATATAGTGTAATAATGAATTTAGTGAAAAAATATTGCAGACTATACTATTTTTTTCTTGATATGTGATTTTTTTGTTAAAATATATATCTTGCTCATTATTTAGTTAATCAAAGCAGGGCAAGTCCTCCAGAGTGCCCACTAGTAGCTACGCCCTTGTTCCAAGCGACTCGCCGGCAGCGACATTCCAAGAAAAATCTCGTTAAATCGAGTCACTACATTAACCACATAGCGCCCAGTTATATGTTTAATGGGCGCATCCTGTCTATTTAAACATTAATTTATTCTAATTTATGGCTGGACAATCTTATGGGAACGTCCATCTTTATTAGCTTGACCCATCAAAAACCACTTTTTTGTTTTCCCTATGGCGGAGAAGTTCTTATAAATTAGAAGTTAAACATATTTAATATAGCAAGGCAAAATCCCCATTTTTCATCGTCTTTAGATTCCTACCTAATCAAAGTAAACTTCATTAATAAAAGCAAATGGACACTAATTTGGACCGGGTTTACTTTAGGCGGATTTCGAACCGCAGTCATCAGCATATATAAATCTACCGCTTTGGTAGATGTAGAATGTAGATCGTATGAAAGTATGTAGTTCCCATTTTTTGAGTTATAACTCATCATACAGTCTACATACTTTGACAAAAACCAACATCTGAGACGGTTTTGCTTGTACCAAAGATTATGGAACGAATGGTTATCGTCTCGGCGCACTCAGTGATGAAATGTTCTGATTTTTCCTTATTTTCGCCGTTGTTTCTTAATTTCAATCTACTGAGTTGTTCGTTGAGGAGACAGTGTTCTGAGTCCTGAGGAAAAACCCCGTAACAATCCAAAAATTGTTCTTACTTAAATCAAGGAAAATCTTTGACATTTCTTGGTCGTAAACCTTGAGAAATTTCTTCGAGTGTCTTAGACCGTTGGGGGATTCCCATTCCAGGTTACGGTTGGATATTTCCAGGTCCTTGAGTTTTGCTTTAAGTTGGCTTCCACTTGGAAAGCAGAACAGTTCTGGTCCAGTTAGTGCAGTGTTCGCTCCTTTTCTAGCTAGATCGTTTGCTTTTTTATTACTTTCAATCTCTTGGTCATTTTGCATCCAGATCGAGTAAGTAACGCACCAATTGGTAGGTGTCCAACCTAATCGGCCCTTTAAACAGCATGAAAGCAAGTGTGGCGCTGGTTTCACTTGGCTTTGCCTTTACCTCTGTCTGTGAATATCAGAAAACCCGACCAAATGAGCGTCTCTTCTAGCTTCTTTTAACACTGAATACGTTGTGTAAAATTTGAAATATTAAAAACAATGTGTTCAAGGAGCAATTTTATTTCAAAAAGGGTCTATTTTACATTTAATAACTTTATTTTATTTTTAATGATAATTTACAGTTACCAATTTCTGTACAGCGCGTAAAAAGATAGGAATCTATAATTGAACTATTATAATACATAAAAACAAATATGGAAATAATAACCATAAATCATAAATTGCTTTTACCGTAGCTATACAGTATATTCCGTGCTTTTACTGTATAGTAGATCAATGAGTGTACACCGCGACACCTATAGAACTGAAGCCATACTGCTATTCACTCCTGCGTGGTCCTGCTAGCGATATTACAGAGAGCTCTTTCACGAATAGAACTTGTTGCAGGATGCTGCTATAAGATAACGCTATATATGGGATTTAAAAGTTCTATATAATATTTTATATGCAAAAATGTTTCACAAAAAGAGGTAAACCGCAATTTTCTACAAATTCTTACATTGATAAAGAAAACAGGTCGGATAAAACTGCTATGTGAATTTTGAAAACACGGCAGAGTTTCTGAAAGTACAGGGATAGATGGCGCTGCTTCAAAATTTCATCAAGTCATCCGAGAATAATTAAATTAACATGATGTGCATTTGGTTCTCTCTGGAGTAGTTGGAGTAGTTGAAAAATAAAATTATTTATATTAAATGTATATAATTTAAGAATGAGTTACTTTAATATCTTATGAATGAATATTAGTATGAAGTTACTTTCGTCAGAACGAATTAAAATTAAATAATGTAATAAAATTTTATTTTCAAAGTGATCCGGGTCATTTGGAGTAAGTAAAACAAATTAAAACCTAAACCACACGTCATATTTTATTTTACCAATCTGTCAGATGTCTGTCAGTTCAACTTTTGGTCTAAAGTCTAACCTAGTCTACTATGCTGGTCTAACTTTCAAGATCCAAGATGAGTATTCAATGGGCATTAATTGCTGGGTTTCTCTATGCAGAAATAGCTATTGTACTTGTTCTAGTACTACCAGTTGCAAGTCCCAAGAGATGGAATGCTATTTTTAAATCCAGATTTTTGCAGTCAGTACAGAAGCAAGCCGGTATTTATTTTCTTATTTTATTTGGGACCTTGGTACTATTTCTGCTAGATGCAATTAGGGAAATCAGGAAGTACTCTAATATTCAGCATGAGGAACATGGTCATTCTCATTTAGATATGGAAATGCAAGGCAGTATGAGGCTTTTCCGAGCACAACGTAACTTTTATATTTGTGGATTTTCGTTATTTCTTACGCTGGTTATAAGACGTCTAGTTATTTTGATTTCGTCTCAAGCTAATTTGTTGGCTCAGTCTGAGGCATCGATGAGACAAGCACAAAGTGCCACAACTGCTGCAAGAAGTCTACTAGCTAAAAGCGATGAGGCTAAACAAAATCTACAGGATAAACCCGATGAAAAGATGGTTTGTGCATTGAAAGAGACAGTGACAAATTTAGAGGAGCAGATATTAAAAGAAAAAAATAATAAATCTGTTATTAAGGCTAAATTTGATGATTTAGCTAAAGAGCATGATCGTCTATCGTTGGAAAATATTAAGTTGGAGAAGAAAATAACAATCAGCTCTGGAGATAGAAAAAATGAATAATTTAAATACAAGCACAAATATATTTTATGGGTATAATTTATTCACGTTCAATATTAGTTTAGAATAAGGAATGTTTTTGTAATTTTGTTAACAATATAATAAAAATAAAGTATTTTTAAGCTTTTTTTGTCCGTTAGGCAAATTTGTTTTATTAGTAAAATACCGTATACCGTTATTTTGTAGATTTTGTTCTCGTTGTGAAATACCCAGAAGAGTTTTTGAAGAAAAATTTAAGAACTATATTAAAATAGAATAATCTTCAATATCAGTGAAATTATATATTTTTATGGAAATATTTTACGAATTTTCGGGAATGTTTAGTACTTAGGAAAATAGGATTTTGAAATTTCAAAATTTAAAATAGTTCAATATAAAGGATTAATAAAATCAATCCCTGCCAGAATTTTAATAAAATTGATTATTTATTTTTATTCAAAACAAATTCTTTGAACAAAATGGCTACCTGAGAAGATTGGTAAATCATTTTAAAGTTTAATTTTAAAAAAGTTAATATTAGGCCAAAAAGCTGTATAACACATCATATTAGATAAGAGTTTAATCTTAAAAGTTGTGAAGTAAGTTTAATTTGAATTTATGGACTTATAAATAATAATAAATATACAAATTTGCAAAGACAAACATAACCAAAAAATAAATTTAAAAAGATCATTTATCTTTTTATATATTTTGTATTTCTTTTTTCTGTTACTTTTTCTATAAAAAAACTACAGCTCGTACATGATAGAATATAGTTTCTATCTAAGAAAATATGCGTAAAATTGCAAATTGTTCGCTTTAATAATATTTCCTTCCATTTTGTTCAATCCTTGACAAAATGGTGAAATTGTTTGGTGGAATCATAAAGTTGGTAAATTTTGTTTCGAATATATAAATTGATTTGTTTGTCTTTACTGCGCGAGTTTTTTGTTATTTACTATTTATTATTCTACAATTATTTTTATTTAGAGGTAGTAATCTAGAAGGAATTTTTTTGTGTCAGAACTTTTAAATTAACAGAGACACTATTGCGATTTATCGAAAAAGACTGTAAAATAGTTGGTGGTGCAGCGTGCGGTAGATCTTCTAAAAATCGAGAAAAATATTTAAATAACTTGGTAAGTGACTATACCGGGTGCGTCTCAAAAGTGGCTCACCCCTATACCTTTTTTTAAAATTTTTTTCAGATAAAAAAACGAGATTTGGTATATTAGTATAAGACATAAATTAGGATTGATTGACGTATTCAATTGTTTTTGGTCACTTTCCGTTTCACCGGAAATGACTACAACTTTTGATTTTTAAATGGCACCCTCGGTATTTTTTTACTTTATTCCATAGAAAATGAGATTCTGAATAGAATGCCATATCATATGTCAACTTTTGACGTTCTAGCTTAATAAAAAATCGTATTTTAAAATTCAATCTAGAGTGCCATGGCTATGTTAAAAACACTAATTTTTAATCAAGCAGCCTTAGAAAAATAGATTAGATCGTCTAATGTTTTTGGTGTCTGGTCCTGGCCAGTTAGAAAATGCTCAAATCGTATTTTTAATCATATCTCAATTTTTTCAAATGGAACGAGGACGCCTCATTAGCATATTAGGAATAAGCATTTTTTGCGGATAATTTGATACCACACACTTGGTATTTCGAGTCAAATTTTCGTTACGAACCGCAAGTTATAATTACAAATAAACCATATGCGAAAATGTCAAAAGTTGACATATAATATGTCATTCTATTCGGAGTGTTATTTTCTATCGAATAAAGTAAAAAAATACCGAGGGTGCCATGTAAAAATCAAAAGTGGTAGTCATTTCCGGTGAAACAGGAAGTGATCAAAAACAATTGAATACGTCAATCAATCCTAATTTATGTCATATACTAACAAACCAAATCTCGTTTTTTTAACTGAAAAAATAAAAAAGTTATAGGGGTGAGCCACTTTTGAGATGCACCCGGTATTATATGTATTACCCTTTTACGCATGCACACGTATTTAGTAAACCATCATTTCATGAAATCATCGTCATCATTTATGAAATTCACTTAGAATTAACTAATTACATTTTTTTCTTGCGTTTTCGCTTTTATTTACTACTTGGCAAAAATAATTAAATTATGTCAATTTGACTTACGTGTTTCAGAAACGGATCTGATGTTTGTGTTATTAATTATCGTTATAACTAATCTATTTTTATTAGAATTATTTATTTTTATAACAATTCTAATAACTACTAATATTTATTGACAATGTGAAATAATACAACAAATTATTGAGCCTATTCTACATATATTTTTACACGTTTTGTATAAAATTACAACGGCACACTGATAGTCGGAATTTAACTCGGCCATTTTAGGGCCCCATCGCGCTCGACCTAGTCCATAGTCTCCTCCTTTTATAGTCTTTTAATTCAAAGTTTAACTGTGAAATTCAAGCTTGCCTTAATAACACTCTTTAACTGTATATTCATATTGAAACTTTAACATTAACAAACAGGAATTTAATATTACAGCATTTCCTATTTTGGTCTTATTTTGAAGGGTTTTAACTACTGTTATATCTGAAATCATTGTGATAAAATGGTATAAAGGCTATCGGAGTAGAAAATGTATAAGCGACCTGAAAAATAAATATATTTATAAATTGTATTATGTCCAGAATTGATGTAGCCTACAAATATCAAGAAAACATATTTTCTCTAGACTTTTCAGTTTTTTTACTTCCGGCTATTTTCATTTTCCAATCTCAATCGTATCTCCCGATGCCAATAAAGAAAAATCGGGAATTCCTATAACTTTCTAACGTCTATCGTGTTTCATATCGATGCATTCGAAATGAAAAGAATGGAAGTCGCCGTGCCTCACGGCTAACAAATACATTATACAATGGAAATGTATTTCACGTCAAATTTCTGCTCAAAAACACGTAAAATATGTTTTTTTGTGGAAAAAATGAGTGATTGAAAGTTGCGCACAATTTTCCATGAATATGAAAATCTTCACATAAATTTGTATACATCCAGTTAACAATATTGTAAATTTATATTAAAAATGTAAAGTAAATAAATAAACTAAAACAGTGTGACATAATTAAAAGAGAAATATATTTATCATATAGACACATTTTACAATAGGCATATATTTTAAATAATAATATAATCAAAAAGTTTTATGAACAGTGTGCAGTGATAAGAGATAAACAATTCCGTGAAGAAATTGGAATGATTTTAATTTTAACATAGTCCAAAACCCTTTTTAATATATGGTACATCACTCATAAGTATAAAATATATATATTATCAACAAAATTATCAATATTTAACTTGGTACAGCAAAATAAAAACACTAAATCACCACAATACACCAAAACACTTTTCCTTTACACTGGACGCGCGTTTCGCTAACCATGTTAGCATCATCAGCAGATGATTATAAACTAAAGTACAATCTACAAGTTGAGCGTTTATATACTCGCTCAGTGGGCACCGAGTGGGCGTGGCAAAATCTAGCCAACCGAGTCAGAGCCAACTGAGCGTAATAGTTAGATTTCCGCCACTAGAGTAGTAGGAACAAAGAACTTGAAGAAGGAATTGGACCGTTGACACTGTTCATACTATCTTTACATTTATTAATTCTGATGCTTAATACTACTCGTTAATAAATGTAAAGATAGTATGAACAGAGTCAACGGTCCAATTCCTTCAAGTTCTTTGTTCCTACTACTCTAGTGGCGGAAATCTAACTATTACGCTCAGTTGGCTCTGACTCGGTTGGCTAGATTTTGCCACGCCCACTCGGTGCCCACTGAGCGAGTATATAAACGCTCAACTTGTAGATTGTACTTTAGTTTATAATCATCTGCTGATGATGCTAACATGGTTAGCGAAACGCGCGTCCAGTGTAAAAATAAAAGTGTTTTGGTGTATTGTGGTGATTTAGTGTTTTTATTTTGCTGTGTAACACCAAAGGTTCCAACCCTCAACTGTAATCTTGGTACAGATTATCTCAGATTCTCAAAAAAATTCTCAAACATTAATTGTAAATAACACAAATAGGCCAAATAATTATTTGAATTAAATACATTTTAAATGATACAGATGCAGTACACTCAGATGCAAAAAAACGCAACGGAGAAATTTTTGATCAAATTTAAAGTGTTATATTTTGGTTATTTTTAGTCCTATTTTCATGATTTTTTTAGCAACCTGTATATAATTATATCAACTTTAATTTCGTATATTTTTGTATATTGTATATTTTTCATTTTATTGATACTATGGAAAGCACTGTTTATTAAAATGTTGTATCCTATGCTCTAGGGCTTGTTTCTTTCTACAATTTCCTGTCTCACAATGTACTGTTTGTGTCGGGGAAGGGATCATAGTTTCATAGTTGTCGATTTTCGAAAGAAATCAGTACATGTATATTATTTCGTATTTTTTTCATTTTATTGATTTTATGGAAAGCACTGTTCATTAAAATATTGTATTCTATGTTATAGGGCTTGTTTCTCTCTACAATTTCCTGTCTCACAATGTACCGTTTGTGTCCGAGAAGGGTTCATAGTTTCATAGTTGTCGATTTTCGAAAGAAATCAGTACCTACATGTGTATTATTTTTGTGCGAATTTTAGTTTATTGTTTTTATGTATTTCATATAAAATGGGTCAGTTTTTTTCTTTAGGGTACTATTTTTGTTACTAAATATTTGTGGTTTTGTTTGTTTTATTTATTTAATAAATGTTTTTATACTTTAATTAGAATAGTTTTTTTTTTACATTTCCAATTACATATTGCTCGTTTGTCGCAGAATACAAATTCTTTAAATTTTTGAGATTAAGATTAAAATATATAATAGATTTAAATATAAAAAGGGCGCACCAAAGAATGCTGCACGTAGACGCCAGATACCCCAAGAACGGGCCTGCTTAAGATTATACTTGGCTTGAAGTAATCATCTGCTGATGATGTTAAAATAGTTAGCGAAATGCGCGTTCAATATATAAAGGAAAGTGTTTTGGTGTATTGTGGTGAATTAGTGTCTTATTTTGCTGTTGTAACACCAAAGTTTCCAACCCCCAACTCTAATAAATAATTTTATTTATTTCGGTTTGGATAGGAATAAAATAAAAGAGATATTGGTACTTATGTTTAAGAAAAGCGCAAAGAGAAGCTTAATCGATGGCCAAGTTTATACTTAGCCATCGATTAAGCTTCTCTTTGCGTTTTTCTTAAACATAAGTATCAATCTCTCTTTTATTTTATTCCCATCTAAACCGAAATAAACTAAAGTAAATCATCGCCTGAAACATTCAAAGCGGCGTCAGTTACGCTAAAACGTATTTCACGCCGGATATAAGGCGGCCGCATTTGGATAAAGCCCATAAATCCTGGAAAAGAGAGTTGTTTGTCCGTCTTTCCAGGGACTGATCTCGGGCGTTATTCGGATCCTTTAAGGAGCGGGCTTATTTTTGCATGCGAACAGGATAAACGCCGCAGTCTGAGCGATCCGGACAGGCAATACATCGAGGAATCCTCGCGGGAAACATACACCATTCTGACCTTTTTATCGGGGCACACAACCGTTCGTCGGACGTGGAGTATTCGGAACGATGAATATTCTTATTCTTAGTTTTCGATAAATAAAATATGCCTGACTCGAATGAGAGAGGCTTACTCCAATGAAAATATACCTACTTTGGTTAATAGAAGAGTGCAGTTAAGAGCTGCACATTAAAGGAAATATGGCTATTAAAACCACATAACTTTGTAAAATAAAGTAGTTACCTAAACATTGCAATATTTCGTATGGTGTTAAATTCAGATAATTTTAATTTCTTTGACGTGGTTATCAGCCTTTTCCACTGCGACCTTTTCAAATCTATTGTTGTCTTCTGATCATTAGGTGTCCAGTCTTATCTAGGAACTAAGAGACTGAACCATATAGAGACTGCATATTGCTTTTTGTCGGTGGCCGATCATTTCCTAGTACAAAGAACCGCACATTTTTATTTTCATTATTATTATTTTTAGTACTTACGACGCCACTGGGTAAACAACTGGTTTATTATCAATAACCAATTATCAATTAATAGTCGATTTAAGTTTTCAGATAGCTTCCATAATAATTAAGATACGATATAAAAAATCTAAATATTTTTAATTTATTTTGTTTACTTTAAAAAATTGTTTTTTAAGTTTGCTAATACAAATGAATAAAATGAGTTACAAAATAATTTAAAACCCCAGTTTTGAATGGCATCTGAAATATGATTTCTATTCGTTTTATTGAGGAATATTTTAAAAAATCCAAATAGTTATTTAAAACAATCACTATTAACTTTGAAAAATATGCTCTAAACAAAGATTTATAAAATAGAATTGAAAACTCGAATAAGACAAGAATTACGAAAAGTTTGCTTAAGAAATAGGAAAATTTATGAAAAATGCATTAGAAATTATGGTGATTTGGTCGAAGATGTTGACTTTTAGTTCGTTATAGTTTTATAAATCTTTGTTTAGAGCATATTTTTTAAAGTTAATAGTGATTGTTTTAAATATCTAACTATTTGGATTTTTTTAAAAATATTCCTCAATAAGACGAATAAAAATCATATTTCAGATTCCGTTGGAAACTGGGTTTTTAAATTATTTTGTAACTCATTTTATTCATTTGTGTTAGCAAACTTAAATAAAAAGTCGGTAGAAAAACTTTTAAGTTAAACTGTTTTATCTTATGTGCACTGAAAACTAGAAAATAATAATAACAATTAGGTATTTTGAACTTCTAGTTCAAAAATATTTTAGTACTAGGCAGAATAGCTTTTAGGCATATTAGACTAAAATAAAAACGTGGGGCCCCTCTGAAATCCTACCTATGGCAAAGCATATCTTTATACTTTGGTAGATCATGAGCTCGGCGTTCGCTGATGAAGCCGCCAAGGCTGTTATTGATTGTCAAAATCTCCAATTACGATTATAGTAAGTCGATGCAATCCACACTTAGTATAGAAGAAAGTATTACAGCAATAGTTAATGGGCCCCACGTTTTTATTTTAGTCTAATATGCCTAAAAGCTATTCTGCCTAGCACTAAAATATTTCTGAACTAGAAGTTCAAAATACATAATTGTTATTATTATTTTCTAGTTTTCAGTGCACATAAGATAAAACCGTTTAACTTAAAAGTTTTTTTACCGATTTTTTATTTTCTAGTTTTTAGTATTTAACGGAAATGCCTACCGAATATTCCTCATTATATTTAATTCATTTAGTGCATCATTATTACATGGTTTTTTACCTGATAATTTATTACAATCTAACGCTCAGGTGTTTCTGACGCTAACAACTCTCTCTGTCGCGTTCTGATGCTAGCCTAGACTCATGACGCTCAGGTGTTTCTGACACTAACAACTCTCTTTGTCTCTCTCGTTGTGATGCCAGCCTAGACTCACGACGCTCAGGTGTTTCTGCCGCTAACAACTCTCTCTGTCTGTCACGTTGTGATGCTAGCCTGGACTCATGACGCTCAGGTGTTTCTGACTCTACCAGCTGCCTTTGTCCCTCACGTTGTGCTATTAACCTGGCATCATGTTGCTCAGGTGTTTCTGTTGCTAACCGTTCTCTTCGTTTCTGTAGTCGACTATAGGTTTCATTTTCACTTTCTTTTGCACGTTTCGTTCTATACTTTTCTTTCGCCTTTTCGAGCCTTCTTTTTCGTTGTGTAGCAGTTTCGTTTTTATTTTTGTTTGTTTTTTTTATTTATTGTTTCCATGTTGTTCCCACGAGTAATGGACATTTTAACGGTCGACCCCCCAGAGATCCAGTAGAGGGGCAAGGCTATAATATACAACAAGAGGCGCCCAATCTTGAGGGGAAAACGCTTGCGACATTACATTTTTAGCCACCCTAATGCCATACAGTCAATAATAAAATAAATAATGCCATACATAATCAAATAATGCCATACAGCATGTCCTATTACCTTAACTTGGGTGGTAAAGCTACCGCTAACTACGTAGGTACATGTAATCACCTAATTTTTTTTATCTGTCTTTCTAACGTCACACAATCTTGGACACAACTGTTCTGGACACGACTACTCATGCCCTCACCTAATACGCCATTTTGTAACGACGTCCATCTTGGATTTTAAATTTTGTCATAATCACAGTATTCTACTAGTGTAGCCCTTTCATTTGATACCCATATTGAGGTTGTGGAAAAATATGAAATTCGCCATTTTGTACCGGCAGCCATCTTAGATTTACAATGTTATTGATATTACTATATTGTATTGTTATCGGAACTAAAGGTGTTTACCAAATTTCAGATCAATCTGACAACAGGAAGGTACTTAAATTTCAATTTCTAATTTTGACCCAAATAAACAAACAAATAAATAAATACCGTACTGGTCGAGCTAAATAAAACAGTTTAAAAACAATTTTTTAAAGTAAACAAAAAAAAATTGAAAATATTTAGTTTTTTTGTATCGTTTCTTAATTATTATGGAAACTATCTGAAAACTTAAATCGACTATTAATTGATAATTGGATATAATTGGTTATTGATAATAAACCAGTTGTTTATCCAGTGGCGTCGTAAGTACTTAAAAAATAACAATAAAAATAAAAATGTCTTATTTTAATAACACACCCTGTATCAATATTTATAAAAATTAGAACTTAAGTATCTTAGGTAAGGAGGATTCAATATAATTTATCAGATTTGAAATAAATACTGTCCTAAGGGTAGTTTACTCTTGACTCAAAAATATCAAACCCCATTAAAACGTACGTCTCGTTTTTTACCCTGGGTAACATGTACGTCTTATAGTCATACAACCTTCTGCCAAAAATGAAAAAGATCGCTCAACAAACAATCAAGATATTGGCTTGTATCCATCTTAAGTGGGACACCCTGTATACATAGATAGATATACATTTTCCCGACTTGTTCCTTATTATCTGGACTTCTATGAACCAGATAGGACTCCCCGTACTGAGAATGATTGGCCCTTAAATATTAAACAACTTTTACTACACCTGGTATATGGCCTGATAATCTACTGGATATATACTAAAAGACTTGATATGCTTCAGTCTTAAAAATAGGATTATTCCTACACATATGATGATTTTATTTTGGTCTAGATTTAAGTGGATCTTACTGTCACAAAGCGTTTAAAAATGGAATCATTAAAAATTATGATACCATTGATTTTTTTGACCCACCTTCTATTATTATTTGCCAGCAACATTATTTTATGTATATTCTTTTTTTTTTCCTTTTTAAATTCTGTAACGCCACTGTCGCTTTATAGAATAATCTACCTGTTAGGGGAAATGAGCTCTAGCGTTAGAGGTAGCGATGCCTCCGTCTCTCGAGGTGAAATATGAGCGCAATTTTTAAATTTGTACTATTAACCCGGGGCGTATAGCCGTTCTACGTAATCGGGTTGCAACACAAATGAGTTATTCATTTTAGATTTACGATGCTCTTGGTTCGAATTTCCTTCAAGCGGTCCAGAGGAAAAACCCGGAAAAGTATTGGTCGGTCGGATGAGATGGCTGTACTTTTTCTTCGTCCATTTGGTCCCGAATTTGCATGTGTCTTATTATTATTTTATTAAGATTCTCTACCAATGAGAGATGTATGTTGTATTTTTGAACGAGTGAGTCATTTAATTTATCAGCTTTATTTATATTTCGAGGTAATTAAAAATATGAGAAGATAAAACGAAACAGAAAAAAAAATTGAAAAAAACTATAAAACTATAAATAACTAAGATAAATTTTAAGTTTCTGGACTGAGCCTATAGCTCGGTATTTTAAAATTGGGGCTTTCTTTTAAAAGTTTATCAGTGTATTATAATCTTTAGGGAGTCTTCGTTATTTTTAGTGGAGTAACTACTATGCTCCATACTCCCTATGCGCTGATGCGTCGATTTAATCTGTCCAAGAACCCGTGCATGCATAGTGACTATGATGCGGTTCCACGACGCGATTTGTTAATTTGTTTGGAAATTCGTCCATTGTGCTCGTAATATCTCTTTTGATGGTTCGCCGAGAGACCGACATTCAGCAAAGCCTCCACACAACTCGTAGCATCGACGCATTGGTGAATGAAATCGGCGCATTGACGAACCGCGCAGAGTGAGTATGGAGCTTTATCTAATTAAGCATTAACTTTGCCATTTGAACTTTTCGAAAAATTTCTTGAATTATAATTTATTAGAAACTTTTTAGCTCTATATCACCAAGATTTTATAATAAATGATAAAAAAGTATAAGCAGAATTAATAGGGAATTAATCAGTTACTAATAATGATTTATGAATAATTAATTAGTATTTTGCCATAGTTATTAGTGAATTATTAATTATTGATCTCCAGAGAATAATCAGTAAATAATAAAATTTCGTAGTTCTCTAAATGTAGATTATACTGAAATAAATGTAATTTAATTTAATATATTGATCTCGTATTATCGCTAATCTAGAATCATTTGTCATATAATTAGAATTGAATTACAGAGTATTAATAGTTATAGCAATAAAATTAATATGCAAATAAATCAATATAAATGAACAATAGGTTTAATACGCGAATATATTATTTAATTATAATCATTATTTACACATTCATGATTAATTAGTATACAGGGTGAGTTTCCTACGATGTTCTCTATGGGTATCTCGGAAACTACTGGAGATAGAGAGTCGGTTAAATAGGGAAAGAATTGCAGTTTTATGGGGCCATAAATATGCGCCTTTCAGATTTTTGAAAAAGTTCATGGCTTACTAGATATTTCAAAAAAAAAAAAACAAATTTCGGCTATTTTAAAAATTGTCCCTAATTTCATTATAAGCTATTTTAGACAAAAAGTTTTCAGATAAAAGTTGTAGATAATCACATCCTTAATGAGATTTTTTCCTCCGTTTTTTTTCTAAAGCCTGTCATTTTTGACATATGACACAAACATATGTTTTTTTAAATGGAAACCATAGTTGGCCTTGACGTCATAAAAAACGCCATTTTTTAGGCTTTTCAGCGATATAAGCTATAACATGTTTTCTTCGAAAAATTACTGAGTTATAGCCAATGCTTATAATTTTTAAACAATTTCACTTAATTAGCCATGGAAACAAGTTTAATCGTCTTTGCTCTCATCAATGTGAAGCTGTCACATCTAAATTTTGTAAATTAAAATAAACAAAAATTGTAAATATAAATTTTTCAAATGAAGAAAAGCATGTAGGATTATTGGTTCAACTTTTCTTGACTCTATGTACATTTTCAAATATACGTTGACCCGTGAATGTTACGTTTTTTAGAGAACGGTTTTCAAGACATGTTAAAAAAGTTAAATTTAGTTATAGCCAATTCTTATCTTTCTTGACTAATTTCACTTAGATTGTATTAGATTGTATTAGATCACTTAGATTTCACTTAGATGGTATGCTATTCTGGTATGGTATTCTTATTCTGTTATGATTTATAACTTATAAGTCAGAATATATTACTAAACGGTTTTTTACGATTTACAATATACAAACTAAAACTTAAAAAAAATAATATCACTACATACACTTTAAGTTATTTTAGAAAATGTTCAAAAAGTCCGTCATTGTTTTGAGTTGCATCTTTTTAAAACTGAATTACTACCTATTCTCACAGAAAGACCGGTCGACTTAATTAAACTTCACTCGTACCGCCACTTCTTTCAAGTTCTTTTGTAAACCTTAATGTTAATCATACCGCATAAAAAATCTAAAATGGATAGGTCAGGTGATCGAGGAGGCCCATGCAATTAATTATTTGTGTCATATGTCAAAAGTGACAGGCTTTAGAAAAAAACGGAGGACACAGTCTCATTAAGAATGTGATTATCTACAACTTTGATTTGAAAACTTTTTGTCTAAAATAGCTTATAATGGAATTACGGACAATTTTTAAAAAAGCCGAAATTTGTTTTTTTTCGAAATATCTAGTAAGCCATGAACTTTTTCAAAAATCTAAAAGGCGCATATTTATGACCCCACAAAACTGCAATTCTTTCCCCATTTAACCGACTCTCTATCTCTAGTAGTTTCCGAGATACCCATAGAGAACATCGTAGGAAACTCACTCTGTATGAGTACAATGTATACTTCACACATCACACATTATATATCAGTTTTTTATTAAAATATAGTAGATTTTTACATTATTATGCCATAAAATGTCAACTTTTAACCACCATATATCAGTGTATCATACAATAACTTTTAGAATTCAGCCAGAAGATACCTTCAGATAGAATGGTGGGCTCACACTTATTCTTGGTTAAAATACCAGAAAAGTATCCTATTGCAATATATTATATAACATAATAAATTATCCAAACTGCCACAAAGAGGTTCCTTTTAAATACTAGATGAATGTGGTACCTACGATATACAAATTTTGAAACAAGGAAGGGATGTTGAATAAAATATTTAAATATTTATTTTAGTGCCTATATTTACTTCTTAATATTGAAAATATAATTTTCAGTACAGAAGAGCATCCGTAGAAGAAGAAGTGTTAATTCATGTTGTAATCCACTTTCAACATCTAGTTTCTAGTCCAAATTTTATTTGGTGTTGCCAGCTTGTTAGGAATCGGAATTTCGTGATCGGCAGATAAAATTAAATCTTTCAACATTCTCTAACGTATAGGGCCAAACCCGAGTCTCCGACGCCTTCAAACTCAATTCTCGAGAAGCGTATAAGTGATTTAGCCGATCCCGATAACAAATAACCGTTTATCGAATCAACTGCGAACAGTTTCGAACCAATTAAGAGAAGAAATCAAGGAATTGGCTTGGCGTAACAAGGAAAAGTAGTTAAAGGGTAGTTCTTTGTTATATTTTCTTTTCATTTTAGAGTTTTTATTTATAATTAGTTTTATCTTAAGTAGTTAATCTTGGAGTTTATTTAAGTGTTAATCTTGGAGTTAATCTTGGAGTTTATTTTGATGCAAAGCTTTCATTTCAGGCACATATAACTACTAAATTAAAGGCTGATTATATACGGTTGAAGAATTTTTCGACTCTTAAGAAATATATACCATCAAAGACTAAGTATCAATTATGTGACACACTTATTTTATCTTTATTTGATTATGGCGATGTTGTTTATGGTACATCCATAAACGCTAGATTCTCTAGAAAAATCCAAATACTTCAAAACTCGTGTCTACGGTTTTCTTTTAACATTCCTGTTAGAGATCATATAACGCCACATCTTAAAAATTTATCTATGTTATCCATGACTGACAGACGACAATTTCATTTAATGACATTCATTTATCGATTTTTAACTACAGAGCAGCCTCCCTATTTGTTCTCATTGTTTCACTACGTTGACCATGATCATTCGACTAGACAAGTGCATTATTTTAAAATTCCTCGACACCGAACAGCTAACTTCCAAAAATCTTTCAGTTTCATAGCGCCACATTTGTGGAATAATATTTCTAATATTTTAAATTTCAATCCTTTACAGATTATAAAAAACAAATTAAAAATCATTTACTAAATTCGTAAATATTATAATTTCTTCGACTGATTTGTGAGATCTTGTTCTTCTGATATGCCCGTCATTGGTTGATGTTCCGGTTTTTACACTGTTTCATTATGCCTCTCTTTTTTTATATAATTTTAATTTTTTTAATTCTGTTTATTTTTATAATTTAATTTATTTCTATTTTGTATTTGGGGTCGCACCACTCTGGCACTTTGTGCCATTGTATCGGTTTTTTAATCGCGGTGCGATCCCTTTAGACACACATTTATTAATACTAATATTATTCTGTAAAACAATGGGGTCTAATAAAGAAATTTTTGAATTTGAATTTATTGATGTGGCTGCTAAATTTTTATCTGTAAAAATATAAAATTATTTCATATTTAAACAAAATATTAATTTACAGATTAATATTGCCAATTAAAGTAAAATATTATATATATATATATATATATATATATATATATATATATATATATATATATATATATATATATATATATATATTATATATATATATATAATATATATAAAATATATATATATATATATATATATATATATATATATATATATATATATATATATATATATATGTTATTTTAATTATACCTTAATTCAATAATAATAAACTTTTTTTTCAGACGCAACAAAAGTATTAATTCTTGCTACGTGATTGACAATATAAAAAAATCATTTTAATGACTAGGCTAATGCCTAAGCATAAAAGCATTTTTATGCCTAAGCATTAGTCCGAAATATATTAATAAACCTCTGATTAAATTCACATAAAGTGTCAAATTCAAAGAGCTTAACCATAGTTTCTCGATATATAATTACTTACAAGGTATTACTTTTAAATATTTTTATATTAACTGGAACATTTGCAATTGTTTAAAAACTTCTTTGTGGCCGGAGCAAAAATGACTTTTTGTGCCTCGGCTGTATGTCAAACGTACGTACAGTCTCGCCACAAAAAGTATCATTTTTGCTCTTTACTAAAACAATATACTATTAAATAAAAACATAACAAAAACTAAATTTTTTAAATATACAGAGTTAGTCTTAAATAAATGCAAATAATTTCAGGGTTGGTAGATATCGATGAATGAAACATAATTTCTCTCTACCGTTTTTGAAATAAGTTCAAAATATAACCGAGCTATTTTACTTTGAAAATAAGAAAAAAATATTTTTTGCTAAAATTTTGAGAACTACTGGATCTTTCCTGGGTTGTATTTCTTGTAAATTTAATCTACTACACATGTTGCCATATCATCAAGAACATTTTATAACTAAAAATTAAAAAAATCCAAATAAAAAATGTCGAGAAAAAAATTCATAGACGTATTTCTGGGTTCGGAATATATTACCCATAGAATATTTTTGTAGAAAAAATTCAACTTGTATTATGCATCATATTGATGCATAATCATATATCATCTAAGAGATAAAAATTGATATACTTATCGCTTAAAACATTGATAGTTAGAAATAGATCAATTAAACTAAAAATCAAATTTAAAATTGTAGTAAAATGTGTGAAACATAATTTGCGAGTATACGAGTGACCAATCATTATAGCAAAATCAAAATAAAATAAACACTATGCTAGTTTCTAAATGTTAATAATGCACAGAAATTATTAGAATGAAAAGTATACAGGTTGTTAACTGGACAGTTACTTATAGGGGAACAGAATGGCACCACTGCCTATTGAGAACGCATGTATTTATAGGGTTTTCTGCCGACTCGTCCCGTCGCGTTGTCTATCGACGAGCGGGCCGAGGTTACCATATTTCCACCATAAAGCTCTTGCCGCGAGTAATAAACAAATTAACAACCTGTATAAGTTATACAATAATAGCAATTATAGAAATTCTTGTAAGTACTTCTAACCTACCTGCTCTTCAAATCTATACAGGGTGAGTCTTACATAAGTGCAAATATTTTCAGGACTGGTAGATCACTATAAAAAAACATATTTTCTCTTTGCCGTTTTTCAAAGAAGTCTAAAATAACCGAGTTATTTTACTTTAAAAATTTCTAAAAAATATGTTTTTTGCGTAAATATTGAGAACTACTGGATCTTTTCTTTCTTGTAAATAAAATCTACTATCTATGTTGCCATATTATCAAGAAATTATGTTTTTTAACTACAAAACTAAAAAAAATTCCAAGTTTTCAAAAATTTTCTGTCGCCGAAAAAACTCAGTCGTGTTTCTGAAGTCGAAAAATAGTATCCTTAGAAATATTTGCTATTTTTATCTAAGACTCTATCTCTATTTCTATTTCTATTTCTATCTAAGACTGTATAACAATTTCTTTAGAAGCCTGGATTTTTTGCTACTGAAAACTAATCTAAAAAATAAAATAGCTATTTCTTGCAAAATGCCACTCAGTTAGAATCCAAATGAAAATCACCTTGTCAGTGGCTTTTATTCGTAAACAAATTGTCTAACCAACAAATAGTTCTTAACATTTCTCCACACATCACCAAAAGCAAAAGGAGCAAAAAGAATAGCTATTTAAAATGTTTAAATATAACTACTTCCAGAATACATTATTTTTTAGCACAGACACGTACAGGGTGGGTCAAATTCGACGCTTTTAAATGGAAACACCCTTTTCTATAGTAGATAGACGAAAACTAATATCGGTGTCTGGAGCTCAATTTTCATCAAAAACATGATGGTGAAAACCGCACATCAATATCTGTTACCGTTTCGGAGTTACGGGGTGTTTTTCAAAAATGTGCATTTTTAACAAATCGCTGTAACTTTTTTGCTATTGAAAATTTTGTATTTATATGAAAACATTTCCAAAGCACCTTTTTACGTAGAATTTAATGGTTTAAGTATAATTTTTTTAAAATTAATAATTTAAGAGTTATTAACAGAAAAATTGATTTTTTATTTGGGACACCCTCTATATTTTTAATTAACCGAAAAGAATTTAAAATTACCTTTCCAAAAATATAGCTCACTTGATATTTCGTTATAATTCCCTTCGAAATACAGAATTTTTAAAAGTTCGCCACTTTAAACTAGTAGGCTTTGGACTCCTTATTGAAGATATGCCCTTAATGGAACTCGAAAACATATTTTTCCAGCAAGACGACGCACCGCCTCTAAACGAAATTGAAGTTATCAGCCAATTTTTGCAGTCAAATTTAAGAATAATTGAATAGCTAACCAAGATCCCAGCCGTTGGCCGTCGAGGCCGCCTGACTTAGTGCCCATGGATCTAATCCTATGGATATATTTGTGGAAGAATAAAGGTTCCTTATTCTTCCGTATAATCTAGACAAGAATTAGAAATACTTAACAGTTATGAGAGGGTATCTTTCACCCCCACTGAGTTAATGAATTCCGCGAGAGATGTTCAAAAACTGCCCCGTCTGTCCATAACAGAAGACGGTTGATATGTTGAACACCTGTAGCAAAATCTCATGTCTTGGTTTGCTATTTAGTTTTATTGTTATTAGATATAGTTTAAATGTGTTGATGTTGGTTAAATATATTTTAAATTGTTATAAAATTCTGCATCTCTCATAGCAAGTATTATTTTCGTTTTAAATGATACGCACAGCTAGATTTTTTTTACATTACAGCCGGTGCTGTTCAAAGCCTACTTATTTAAAGCTGGCGAATTTTTATATACTCTATATCTCGAAGAGGAATCGAGCAAAATATCAAGTGTGTTATATTTTTGGAAAGGTAATTTTAAATTATTTTCAATAAATTAAAAATATACAGGGTGTCCCATATAAGAAATCAAATTTTCTGTTGATAATTCTTAAATTATTAATTTTAAAAAAATTATACTTAAACCATTAAATTTTACGTAAAAGGGTGCTCTGGAAATGTTTTCATAAAAATACCAAATTTTCCATAGCAAAAAAGTTACAGCGATTTGTTAAAAATGCATATTTTTGAAAAACACCCCGTAACTCCGAAACGGTAACAGATATCGATATGCGATTTTCACCATCATGTTTTTGATAAAAATTGAGCTCCAGACACCGATATTAGTTTTTGTCTATCTCCTATAGAAAAGGGTGTTTCCATTTAAAAGCGTCGAATTTGACCCACCCTGTACATGAAAACTATGGCTATCATTCGTTTATATATAGCTTCACTTATTATCGCACTAGATATCTCTCAAAAGGCTCTATATACGTTGAAAATTACGTTAAGAGTTTTATTGAAATTTTTTTTAAATACACTGATTTAACCAAAGTAATTTAAAGAAAGTTTACACAAATATAGATAATAAGTAGATGTTTGAAATCGGAAATTATAAAACATAGCTTAAACTCGAGTTCAAGTGAACTCTGAAAAACGCTGAACTCGGCAATTCTTTCAAGGTATATCTTTCTAACAGTATAATATAAGATTATTAAAAGCCCAGTTTAATCCTTTAAAAGGACTAGCTCAATTTCAATAGTAAAATACCTAAATTTTATTCACCGATAAGAAGTTATTGAATAGCCTATTCTGAAATCACTCTGAACCGAACATGTACAACCGGGCCTAAATGTCTTAGGAATTCTTTTGCATGTGCATTTAAACATTAAAAAATTAAATAAAAAAAATATAATAATAGTTGATTCAGATAATGCCAATGATTGAAAAACCATCCCCAATGCTGCAACTATGCCTTGGAAAATCTTTTAAAAACTCCTTAGCGCGTTAAATCCTCCTCTCTTTTCCCGCTCGGGGTCCCGGAGGCGGGACGCGGCGGTTAGTGCCCCGGGTATGAATAATGAATAAAGTTATCGTTTAGTTCATATTTTTGATGGGGTACGGCAGGGCAAAATGAAATTTGCATTCGTAAAAGATATGGCGAGATCAAAGCGGGGGCCCGCCGCCGCTGCCGCCGACCGCCTCCTAGGGTATCCACCCCCACTTCACTTCATCCCTCTTGCGGAGAATCGCCCTCAGCGCGCATGCATGCGTCGCACTTTTTTAAACCTTTCGTGTCGCGAACTAACCAGTCTTTTTTTTTATTCTTATCGTATTTTTTCAAATAAAACAATTAAATGTAAAACAAAATGTTTTAATTTAATGTATGTTTTTTGCTAATCTGGCTAGGACCTACTATATTTACGCAAGTCCCAAATTGTTAATTATTATTTATTGTTTAATTATTTTAAAAAAAATCGGAAACTTTTCATAATTTATTAATGCATGAGACACACTTTATTATAAGTAAGAAAATATTGTTAAAGCAAAGTACCGTATGACAAAAAAACGGCATCAAAGATGGCTGGGAAATGATAATATGAGCGATGATAATTTTGGTAAGGTCAATGTCTAGATTATTGACATAAAACTTGTCAAAAATTAACGCTAATTATAGAAAGACAGACAAGCAAACAATTCTAGACAAACAGATCTGTTTTCCAAAAATTATCCTTACTATTTACTCTCGAATTTTAATAAATAAAACATAATAAATAAAAAAAATATTTAGTTCTGAGTCACCGCTTATATATCAAACAACATGGCAACTTTTAGTAAGGGACATCTCTCCGGTTAAAAATATCAAAATATATGTATGAGCTTTATACAGGGTGGTCCGAACTGTATTCCGGTACTCTTCAAACCAGTTAAAAAAATATGTAGGTGGTGCCCTCTACAAGTAGGAGACATATTGACATCAAAATCAAATTTCTCGTATCAAAAATTCCCAGACACCAATTTTCATCCAAATATTTACGTTACTTCATAAATAATTTGAAAAAAATCGAAATAAAAATGAAATTTCGACACCCTGTATCTCCAAAACTAAGCATATTTGGACATACATTTATACGGATTTTTTACTTATTTTTATCTGCAGAATATGCCGCCGAAGTTTCCTGAATACAGTTCGGGCCACCCTGTATAAACGGCTAATTTAGTCTGAAAATTGCCGTATTTCAAAAACTCAATAACGAATATATGGCATACATCGGTATAGAATATGACACTGTTATATATATATGGAAATTTAAAGGCAAATCCATTTAGCTAAAAAACCCTGTATTTTTAGAAATAAGTACAGATATTTTAACTGGTAGTAGTATACAAGCCTCAGGTTTTTTTCGCGAAAAAATGTTTTGAAAATTTGGAATTCTTTGAAAAAATGATTTTTTTTAGTTATAAAACATTATTTCTTGATAATATGGCAACATAGGTAGTAGATTAAATTTACAAAAAAGGAAAGCCAGAAAAAATCCAGTGTTTCTCAAAATTTAAGCAAAAAATCGTTTTTTTCACTCAGTTATTTTGGACTTATTGATTTGTCATTCATGATAAAAAATAAAGCAATTCATAGAGCATCAGTTTTATTCATTTTTATTTCTCTTATTTCTAATATATAAAACCGATATATGTTCTGTTCAAAGTGAAAATTCGGTTGATTCTGCGGAACCTAACGTCGTCAAAGGTTTGAGAAAATGCTAAACCGATTCTCTGCAATCCAGTACAAGGTAGCGACACTAACAAATCCAATTTCTCCACTCAGTTGTGTGTGATCAAGGAGCTGGATTCAGGACACGGGACAAACTTTGTTGTCTTTGATTGCCCGACTCGATAAACAACTGCGTTCCAAACTTAACTTAAACTCGCCAAAGCTTACCCATATCCTTATTCAAATTTTAATTATTATATACTTAATTATCATTTAATTATATAAATTATGATTATTCTGTAGCAATTCTTATTGAATTAATCTGTAAATTAGTTGATTAATTAATTAAATTCCAAGCCCCAGTGGCTCTAAAAATAAAACACCTAGAACACAATTATTGTAAAATAAGTATTATTTATATTTTGTCGGATGTGTGACCTATATCTATTTAAACTACAGCCACCTATTTAGAAATCTGCGTAGCTCTACTATTCGCTTATCTCTTGTTATGTATCAATTCGAATTCTGAGCTCCATTGAAGCTGAGTTTATGAAAAAAATGACCAGCTGGTACTAAAAAAGCTGTGGTTAATAAAAGTAAATCGATATTGTCCAAACGTTGTCAAGTAATCCTCATTATTACAAGCATTGTTTTATTTAGATAATATGAAATATATTCTGACATAAGAAGGCTTAGATCTCGCTAGAACTACCACAAAAGTCCTGCTAGTACGAATTCGCCGATTTTTATGTGTAATAGAGATAAATTTACAAGTCATGTGTCAATTGTAAGTATAATATCCTACCATAATAAACAAAAATAATACAAAAAATATGCAATACAAAAAATAATTTGAAAATACCATATTTAAATTATTCAAAATAACTAACTTATTTAAAATTATTCTCTTTTAAACAAATTTTCTTAATCCTAAAATAAAAACCTTTTAAAAGTTTAAAAAAAATAAGTTAAAGGATAAAAGATTATTTTCTTTAGCTAAATACCACTTAATTTAATGAAGACTAGAAAGGATTTAAGATTAATTAATTTATAAATTAAAATCTAGAGACATCTGTCAACTGAACGATAGATAATACAGGTGCAAGAATATTTATTCTTATTTAAATTACTAATTTATTAATTTTAACTAAACCGCAATTTTAGGAAGACGAAACAAACGCAGCGTTATATCTAATGTGTATTTTAAAATAGCAATGAAGTTGTCAATAAAGTGACAGTAATAAACAGTATTGATTTATTCTTATATTTGAGAATTTAATATAGGTTATCAGTCAATTGTGATGAATAAAGAAGCAAATTCCGAAATATGGATAAAATTATTTATTCATCTTCTTAAAAACCAAAACTCATGTAAATTCATTATAAAAACGTTAATAAGCATAATTAATGTGTTATAGTGGTGTTTCCATTTGATAATTTAGAACTAACGGACCAAATCTGGAATTAAAGAACGCATTCGTTGCAACTTGACTGGGCGCTGTGATGTTATTGGCTGATGCGACCCTTAAGGGCCCTTTTGGAATGTACAAAGAAAAGTTTGTTGTCAATTTAGGTTCAGCAGAGAGAATTAAATAAAATTCATTTTAACAGATAACAGAGCTTACACAATTTTATATAGTTATACGATGCATTAAACCAAAATATACAAACATTATGTCATACTGCGTAATGTAATCCAGTGTAAACTTTTTGAAATAAATATTCTTTAACTAGAAATCTCAAATATCTCTGTTGCGGGTTTATTTATGGTAAAAAGAACTGGGTATTTTACCACTGAAACAGAAATATAAAAAATAAAAAAGGTGTTTTTTTTGTAAAATACATCTGCATCGAAGCTTTTTGTCATTACTTTTTACTCAATTTTTACAAACGATACATAGATTATTATTGAAAGTTTCGTTTTTGTCTTTTTGATAATTTAGAACAAGAGAAAAACCTTTTTTATTGTTGACATTTTGAGAAAAATGCATTCTTCATAAAAAATTTGCTTATTCTAAAATAGTTAATCCCGTTTATACATTTCCAAATTACCATAACGTTTTAGAGAAAATTAGGAAAAACATAAAAATATGGTTGAAAGTCCTAAAAATCAAAACGCATTTCTATGGTAATATCAATTCGATTTCATTCTTTCATAGATGGTTCTTATTAATTTTGAACAATGTCATATTTTTTGCTGTTGTTAAAGTATCATTTTTTCCGATAACTATCATCACCCTTTTCACCTCAGAGAAACAAGCCCTATAACATAGGATACAACATTTTAATGAACAGTGCTTTCCATAAAATCAATAAAATAAAAAATATACTAAATAATATACATGTACTGATTTCTTTCGAAAATCGACAACTATGAAACTATGATCCCTTACCCGACACAACCGGTACATTGTGAGACAGGAAATTGTAGAGAGAAACAAGCCCTATAACCTGGGGTACAACATTTAAATGAACAGTGCTTTTTAGAACAAGTAAAATTTTTTATGAAGAATACATTTTTCTCAAAATGTCAATAATAAAAAAGTTTTTCTTCTTGTAAAGACAATTGGGGGACCTACTGTAGAACCTACTAACTAGCATCTGTTTAAAGAGCTCTAATAATTCTTTCTTGGTCGAACAAGAATGCTATCTCGACTAATAATAAATATGTGTTCTGTATTTTTTGCGAATAACACGAAACGGAAATTCTTTTATGTACAATTTTTAATTAAAAATAATTTTCCCAAAAATACACCTGACAATCCAAGGAGAATTAAAAGCTACTGAATAACAAGAGCTCTGAGTCTTTATTTAAGATTCCTTTTGTATACACGACCCACAAAAGTAAATCCGTCAAAAATACCCGACAATCCACTTGGAACAATTAAAGCCACCCAAAAAGACGCCGAGACAAGGACGCCGATAAAGTAATCAGCCCTGATTCCTCCTTCTCAAATTGATATGCGATTTTGTCACAGGGGCGTCTCGACGACAGGGACCGTCGGTTTTTAACCCCCCCCTAGTCCCTTTACCCCCTCCATTCGGTTACTGAATTTTATTCGATTATTTTAAAGCGGCTTTGATTCCGAATTCTGCCAATTACGCCATTCTCTTTGCCGTTTATTGCCTGCGACTTTTCGCGACAAGAAGGGAATTCATTATTCATTTATTTTTGCTGCCGCCGCTGCTAGTGGCGCTGCTGTCGGCGATGGAATTCCGAAACGAGCGAAGGAACGGTTGATATCTTTAAGGACTGGAAAGCAATCGAGTTTGTTTTAATTATCAACGTTTGGATTTACGGAAATAATGATGAAATCGTCTTTATTTCAACGTTTGCACGAAAGTGGTAGACAATATGTTATGAAATATAATATCTTCTTGGGAGGAGTGGCACTCTTTTTAATTTGGAAATTTTACAGAACGTTTGGTCGTTATCAAGTGTAAACCCGAAATGCTCGAAATGTTTCACGAAATATTTCTGAAAATATTTCGTAAAACGTTTTGAAGAGCACGGTCTTTAGATGTATATGCAGGGCCGGGGAAGGGAAATATTGAGACCGGGCGAGTACACTATCTGGCGCCCCCCCCCCCTTCCTAATAGTTATTATAATTCTCTCTTTTCTTCAATACTATACTTTAGCTACAACTAAGCATATTTATGCTACTTTAACAATAACCCATACAGCACGTCCAAATGAAATTACGTTTCTACAAGGGAGACACATGAGAAACAAAATATGTTAAAGTGAACCTAAGTGTTCATCTAGTTCTAACATATACATATGAGATACACGCAGGTTTATATTGATAGAATTGTGTGATACAGTGTTAACTAGTTGTATACCGTATGCACTCAAGATTCTAAAGAGTTTTTTGTAACGTAACAAATAATTATTAAAATGATGAAATCTGACGTAGATATATGAGACATACAATGTATAAGTCATATGTATGTGTGATACTTCGTATCATAGTTGTGCCTATAGTACACAACTTGTAAAAATGTGACATATACACATAATATAAATATCTATAATAGACACTTTGTAATAGTGTATTGTTGTGTCTACATTCTAGCACGAAAAGAAGGTGTGCGCACGCGCGGATAACCTCAGCGTAGATACACCGACCAAGTGTATCTTATGTGTCCTCATGGTGTCCTCTCTCCTTTCTCCTTTCTAGGAGTGGTATGTGTTAGCAGCCATTATTGTTTTATTATTCGGAAGCTCTATATAAATGTTCTGTTTGTGTGTAGTTTAAAAGAGATTTTAAGGTAAGCACAAGTTTTTAATTACCTTGTTACACCTTCCTAAGTGTATTATTAATATTATAGCAGCAACTCTTCCCTTACTCGATACCCAATTTACCAAATTTTGACTCCAATGAATGAAAACTCCAAATATTCTCGTATAACGATAAAGAGGTTAGCTCCGCAATATAATTTTTTTTAATTTGGAAATAATAAAAATCTAAATCGACCAGAGATAGAAAGATTTAAACACTTCACAGAACTTCTTACACTGATATTCGGTAAGTTATTGATGGATCAATATATAGATATGTTTAATATTCAATAATCAGTTTCATATAATAATTTAAGGGTGAGATTGTTAATCTGGAAATAAAATACAACAAAGTCCAACAGAGTGCTCGATGAATGAGTATGCTAACAAACCAACTGCTTGGAGGGAAAAGAGGAGGAAAAAATGACTAAACGAGGTCCACCAAATCGTGGTGATATACCAGTGTTTACCATTTTAGTATGTTGTTATACTAGGTACTTATATTTTTAATACATTTTGATACAAATTCTGTTTTTTTACAGTGTTTTCTTACTTCTGGTTTCTGCAGTGTAAATAATAATTATTATTGTGTTATTTGCGCTATTGCGTTCCATGATATAAAGAAATATAATAATTTTATTTTTTAACCACTTAATCCATTTTATGGAAGAAAAATGGTACATTTAATACAAAACAAAAATGGAACAATTTTAAGGCTACTTCTCTTGAACTTACGATCGAGACACTTTTGGAAAATACAAAGTTTTGCCTTCCTAATTTTCGTTCTAAAAAGATATAATTGGTATCATTGAATAAATATTTCTTAAAAATAACGAAAAGTTAGGCATCAAAACTTGTATTATTTCCTAAATTCGTTCATAAGAAGTAGTTTTATCTAGCACAAGATGTATATACGAAGCAAAATACATACGTATACACGCGATAGTCACAACTGCAATATGTAAACAAAGTTTAGACCTAATTCACAAGCACTGTGTATCCTACTGCACACTGTGTATTTCTTACTTTGTGTATATGTAAATGTTATACTGTGGCTACATTGTGAGGCGGACGTTCAACCTTTGTGCATACGTGTTCTACTACAATGTGTAAACGTAGCATATTTACATCGGGGGAATTGTGTCACCCTGTGTATACATCTAATAATGTAAACACATCGTAAATGTGATTTGATGTGCTGTATGGGAAAGTTTCACTTAAAGATCCTTCAAAATTCTTCTCTTCGTTCAATCTTAGTCTAAGTTTTTTCTATACTGGGTACTTCTCGGAAGTGACTCACCCCTATAAGTATTTTTAATTTTTTTAGATAAAAAACGAAATTTGGTATAAACATAATATTTGGTATATTAGTATATGACATAAATTAGGATTGATTGACATATTTAATTGTTTTTGGTCACTCCTGTTTTACCGGAAATTCCTACAACTTTTGATTATTAAATGGCATCCTCCGTATATTTCTATAACGATAGAAAATGACACTCTGAGTAGAATGATATATCATATGACAAATCGTATTTTAAATTTCAATCTCGAGTGCTATGGCTGTTATAAAACCACTAATTTTTAAACAAGGAGCCTTGGAAAAATAGATTTGATCGTCTAATGTTTTTCGTGCCTTGTCCTGGCCAGTTAATAGATGTCCAAATCGTATTTTTAATCATATGTCAATTTTTTCAAATGGAAGAAGTGTGGTTCATTAGCATATTTGGAAAAAACATTTTTTACGAATAATTTTGTATCGCACACTTGGTATTTCGAGTCAAATTTTTTTTTCGCGAAAAAACCCTCATAGACGTGTTTCTGGGGTTGAACTAAAATACCAGTTAAAATACTTGCACTTATTTCAGGGACACCCTGTATAGTCACTTACTAGCGAAAAATGATTCCATTATTTCACTCAATTTTTGACCGAGATCTACGGCACGCTACACAACTAACTACTTTTTTTCGATAAATCGGAATAGTGTCACTGTTAATTTAAGTTCTGCCACAATTTCCATCTAGATTTACTACCTTTATACAAGTATCAGTAGTAGAATAAATAATTAATAACATAAAAAAACCTTAGTAAAGGCTGACAAATACACAAAATTTAAAATGAAATTCAAATGTGTCAAATGTATCGTCAAACAGAACTGTCAAGGATTCCCACCCTAAAGTCCTCTTCCACCCACCATGCATGAATATATGATAGCATTATACTCCTTTTTTAATATTTTTATTCAAAGAATAAACCATATGTGAAAATGTCAAAAGTTGACATGATATGTCATTCTGTTCAGAGTGTTATTTTCTATGGTAGTAGAAATATACCGAGGATGCCATTTAAAAATCAAAAGTTGTAGTCATTTCCCGTAAAACAAGAAGTGACCAAAAACAATTGAATACGTCAATTAATCCTAATTTATGTCGTATACTAACATACCAAATCTCATTTTTTCATCTGATAAAATAACCAAGTTATAGGGGTGAGCCACTTTTGATCCATTATTTCGTGCAGAATCAGTTTATGATCAGATACAGTTCTGTCGGCTTCAAAATGAGAAAATTTTACGATTCTGCTACCATTTTTCGTGGTATAGCTACATATTCAATCCGGGACAATCAAAACCACCAAAATATTGATATATTTTCCCACTACTGTTAATAAATTAATTTAATGATAATAAGAATATCGGGATCCTCTTCAGCTTCTTGCGAATGTATATTCGCCTCATATAATTTTTAGGGCATATCAACCATTAATAAAAAAGGTGTGAATAGTAGACAAAGTGCGATTTTGAGCGGTCAGTCTAAAACTGCCAACCCAAAACAGTTTGTTTAGACAAAATTTATAAAAACAAGAATTATTATAGAAAGAAGGGTTATTTACAAATAGTTGATATCTTTAGAGTTATAAATAAAATACCACGAACAAATATTTTTTAAATATTTTAGTTGCTGTTGTGGCGCCCCTCGCATCCGGCGCCCTGGGCAGCCGCCCCGGTCGCCCGGCCCTTCCGCCGTCCCTGTGTATATGTATTTTGAATATTTTTATAAAAGGAATTCTTTGTGATTCCAGTGTTCAATGATGTTAGTTTGTAACGCCTTATTGTGCAATGGATGTTGTTTCTTTTATTATTTTTTAATTGGCTCATTCAAGCTGTCCTGATGATGGGAATATATTTTTCGAAAGCATGACAAATTGAAAAGTAGTTTTATTAGCCTATGTGGTGATTTTTGAATGAATCCTCACTAAAATTGAGTTTTTTTATTTATACCTAGCAATATTTAGTTAAACATATCGTAGATCGCTCTTATTTTATATACAGGGTGCTACAAATTCGAGGTACGAGCATTGGTATCTCAGAAACCGTAACAGATATGAAGATGGTTAAATTGGGGCAAAGTTACGCTTTAGGATGTTGACCAAGATGCCATTAAAAAAGTTTTCAAAATTTTAAGGATTGCTCAGTTTTCTGGAAAAACGGATTTTTTTGAAATTCAATTTTCTTTATTTTTTCTTGTCCTTACTTTTTAGAAAATAAAAAAACTAATTGCACATTCTCTAGTTACTTTAAAAGGGCTATCTGATAGCATTTTTAGATTTTCAAATTATCTGATAACTTGTGAGATACAGAGGCCAAGTTAATTTTTTTAAATACGGAGCTGCATTTTTTATATCAGGTTTTGAAAGAACTCGGTCGCTTAAGTACAATGATATGCCACACTTATACTTTTTTTTGTTTTGGGTACCTTAATAACAACAAAACTATTTAATAATTATTTAAAATAATTTTAAGTCCGACTCCGACTGGTTTTTTAAATTATTTAATCTGATTATATTCATCGCAACAATATTGATCAGTACTAATTAACATTGAATAAGGAAAATCTAGCCAATTAAAAGATTCAAATAAATAATATCCACATTATGACGAACACAGCGTGGAATTAATTTCTATATTAGCAGATCAAGGCACGAAACTCTTATATAATTTTATTATATACCTAAAAACTGCAAGAAATTTATTTTCCATTATATATTTTGGGCTAGCCGAAAAAAGCGTTTATTTACTATCGATAGTTGTGCCTCGGTGGTACGAAAGTACTACCATTGCACACAGGCCGCTATCTCGCGATGCGGGACTTAATATCTTACCGCTACTTTAAGACAAGTCGTATGTATATACTCTGCGCTATACTCGTCGTTTTGTGGAAATACCCAAGCTCACCTGATGATGGGGTAGAGCCCCGAAACCGGTAGTGAGAGCAGGTTGATCCACATTATGACGAACACAGCGTGGAATTAATTTCTATATAGCAGTTCAAGGCAAGAAACTCTTATATAATTTTATTATATACCTAAAAACTGCAAGAAATTTATTTTCCATTATATATTTTGGGCTAGCCGAAAAAAGCGTTTATTTACTATCGATAGTTGTGCCTCGGTGGTACGAAAGTACTACATTTGCACACAGACCGCTATCTCGCGATGCGGGACTTAATATCTTACCGCTACTTTACGACAAGTCGTATGTATATACTCTGCGCTGTGCTCGTCGTTTTGTGGAAATACCCAAGCCCACCTGATGATGGGGTACGGCCCCGAAACCGGTAGTGAGAGCAGGTTGATCCACATTATGACAAACACAGCGTGGAATTAATTTCTATATTAGCAGTTCAAGGCAAGAAACTCTTATATAATTTTATTATATACCTAAAAACTGCAAGAAATTTATTTTTCATTATAAATAATATCAAGATCAGCAATTTAAAGATATTATTTTTAACTTTTTTATTGTGAATTTGAAATCTCAGTGTACGATCTAATAATTTGCATAATATTAATCGTAGTTATTATAAATAAAAAAAACTTCCACAAAATAGTTTCTAATGCTCTCCATGTTCGAAAGGGTTACCACCGAGGTTACCACCCTTCCTATTGCACCAATTTATTGTTCATTCAATTTTATTTATAGCTTTTTGAACAGATCTTCTTCTTATACTTACGAATGCATTTTGTACTCTTTATTGTAAATGCTGAGATGTATTGATTTCACTTTTACAATGGATGTCAAGTAATGCCTTAGGTTAGGTTAGGTTAGGTTAAGTTGCTGGGGTTTGGGATCATGTTTGATCCCTCACTCGGAGGTCTGGGCCCATTGCGATACCCCTGTTATTGTTGTACCAAACCTTCCTCTCATTCGTTCTTTGCATTAAAGCACTTCCAGCTCTTTGCAAACTTCCCGATGTCGCTGATGTTGGCTTTTGCTGCTTCCTCTAGACCATCCAAAAAACTTTGCCCTAAAGTTTTAAAGCGTCGGTATTCCAGTGTCGGACAGTCAATTGATGCCTTACTTAATTTATTTAATTTTTTAGAGATATCAGGAAACAAGTTGGCCAGAAAATTTAACTGAGAAAGTAGCAGTGAAGTAGGCCGATAGGTAAACATCGCATTCTTTGTGTCTGTAAAGAATTGCTCAGCCAAGATAGAGAAGTTATACCAACAACAAAAATTAGAACCAGGTATTTTAGTAATTAATTAATTACGAATATGGTGCAAAAATATATAAGTCGACATAATTGAGGAAACTTAAGGCTACAAGCTCTCCTTTCTCAAAGTTTGAAAAAAAACAAGTTATTGATTAAAAAGTTGCATCAAAAAATTTCTCTGGCGAATGGAAATTCACTCCCGTCGAAAAATTATAAGTTTTTAATAAGATTTTCGGTGGTAATTTATCCGCGATGAGGATTTTTGGATTATTTCGATTTAATCCGCAACTCAATTACCAGGCGAAACTTGTTTTCCGAATTTTCGGTCTCATTTCTATTCATTTTCTAATTAAGCAGTCTGAATAAAATTGTTTCTAAATCATTTACGAACTTTTAATCAAGGAATAATTATTAAAATCATTGCGTACGCTTTAATTATTATTTATGGTAGGAATTCTCCGTTGCAAATTGGAGCTTTATTCAATTTTCATATAATAATTGTATTAATTTTAATGAAAATATTAACATCAAATAAAAAACGCTTTTGAGGAATTATATGATCATTATTTAGTTAGTATAATTGGAGGGGAAATCTTAATATACAGGGTGGTCCGAACTGTATTCCGGAAACTTCGGCAGCATATTCTTCAGATAAAAATAAGTAAAAAAGTTTGTATAAATGTATGTCCTAAAATGCTTAGTTTCGAAGATACAGGGTGTAGGAATTTCATTTTTATTTCGATTTTTTCCGAATAATTTCCGAAGTAACGTCAAAATTTGGATGAAAATTGGTGTCTGGAAGTTTTTTGACACGAGAAATTTTGTTTTGATGTCAATATGACTCCTATTTATAGGGGACCTATATGTATTTTAACTGTTTTTAAGGGGAATAGCGTTTCGTCCGTCCCTGTATTATAAAACTACTAAGTGAAGTGCGTGTATACATCTCCATAACTTTTTACGTAAAAAATGTCTCTTAGTAAAAATCGCTACGAGCATCCGTTCTCAAGATATTTAGAATAAAAATAGTCAATACATGTCATTTTTGACAAAAAATAAACATGTTCAGTAGATAGTTATTTGACTGAAATGATAAATTTGGAAACTTTTTATTTTTTATATTAATCATGTTTTTTTTCGAAAAAATTATCATAAAACAGTTTTTGTTGAACTTTTGGCACAAAAAGATCTCAAATTTATGATTTGAGTGTAATAACTATTTAGCCATCATTTTTAATTTATCTCAATGGTGACAGGTATTGATAATTTCGATTCCAAATATCTCGAGAACCATTACTCGTAGCGATTTTCACCAAGATTTTTTACGTAAAAAACCTCGCAAATGTATATTTTTTTACTCAGCAGCTTTATACAGGTATGGACCAAAAGTTATTACTCTTCAAACCAGTTAAAAACATGTAGGTGGCGCCCTCTACAAGTAGGAGTCATATGGACATCAACTCCTAGACACCAATTTTCATTAAAATATTGATGTTACCTCAGAAATTATTTGGAAAAAATTGAAATAAAAACGAAACTTCTACACTCTGTATCTCAAAAACTAAGCATTTTAGGACATACATTTATAGGAACTTAATTTCATATGGAAAATACGCTGCCGAAGTTTCCGGAATACAGTTCGGACCACCCTGTATATGTCTCTATAAATTTCGCATATCTTCAATGTATAGTATCTTCAATGTATAATAAAAAACATCATCGAGTTGGTTTACAATAATAGAAAAGCATTTTTAATATTTTACTAATTTTTAGTATTTACATTGTTCGTTGGTTAAACACCCTGTGGAATATGTCAACAAAGTAAGGAATTAAAAATAATTTTATTATCTAGATACATCTTTTCTCGATAGTTTGTTTTTTGATTCATTTCAATAGCTTTATTTTTATTGGAGATATTAGCTTTTGAATAAGACAGTAACGATTTACAGCAATTTTAGCATTGATTTTGGATGTTCATCAATACACTTTTAAAATAGTGTTTATTGTTTTCTAATGCCACTGTCATTGAACACTTAGTGTTGTTTTAATATGTAAAATGTGAACGTGTGTGTGGATTAATTTTAATTGTATTTGTCTGATGATGCTCGTATGAGGGAAACACGTGTCATGCCATCCGTTAGCCAAATTTTTACTAGACATATTAAATCCGATTGCAAATAACACCGATTCATACATTAAAACACACCACACTTTATAGAAAAAATTTCAAAAATTAATGTAACACCTAACAGTTTAATGGTTAGTTTTGACGTTGTTAGTTTTTTCACTAATGATTATATAAATTCTCGCGAACCTACCATAAAATTTACTTTAGAAGTAGAGAGAGGTAATCGTTTGCCATTTCTTGATGTTTTAGTGTCAAAGTTTCAAAATAAACTAATTTTAGGTGTTTACAGAAAACCCACAAACACAGATAGATACTTAAATTTCACATCTAATCACAGTATAAGTGTAAAAAAGGTGTTATAAAAAGTTTATATTATAGGGCAAAAATAATATGTACAGACGACATTTTACTAAACAGAGATATAAACCACATAAAAAAATATATTAATAAAAAACGACTATCCACCATATTTTATTGACAAAACATTAAACGAAATACAAACCCCAAATCATATGAACATCTTTCAAAACACAAAATACACTTAGATCCACACTTATCACATACTAAACCAATGAATACAGAACAACAAACAAAAAATTTAATATACCAAATACCCTGTGAATGCTATAAATTTTACATTGGTGAAACATCTAGACCCTTAAATGTTAGAAATAAAGAATATAAAGATTATTTAAGAAAGGGAGATTTTCATAAATCTAAGATTTGTCAGCATTCATGGGACACAGGGCACAGAATAAATTTTAATAACGCCAAAATTATAATGAAAGAAGCGATAGCCTCTAAAAGAAAAATAAGAGAGGCTTTTTTAATTCAATCTAATAAATATAAATGTATTGCTCATGTATCTGTAGATGTTAGTAATGTATGGCAATCGTTTCTTTAATTTTAAAGAACATAACGTAAATAAACATAACATACGTAAAATTTAAAAATAATCATACAGAAAGTTTGGGGCTTTTTGGTTTTACCTTATTAAGTAATTGTTATCAGGTAGTGATTGTTAACTTTGAAGTTTAACTTGGATATAATGTCATTTTAACAGAACGTCAACGGTTTTCTTGTAGACGTATCTGTTTTAAAAAGGTAAAGTGTTCTCGAATAGTTGAATTTAAATATTTTAAATAGTTTCTTTTTTTCTTTATTCCTTGTATTTTTTTGCTTCCGACGACGGAAAGAGATAATTTTCCGAAACGTTAAGCATTTTTTTCTTTGTTAGGAAATTTGTATTACTGTAAACATAACTTTTGACAAGCAGCGTCCGTTTAGGTTTAACGCAGAAGTGTATACAAAAAATAACTATTTTATTTTGTAGATTTTCTTGCAGTGCAGTGGCGAAATACCAATAAAGGATTTTTTTTGGAGATATTATAGCTTTTTACGTTTTCCTGTTATTACCGATTCTGAACCGTCCTAGAACTCTGCAGCGCATGCGCAAATGAAATAATGTCTTCTTATTCCCTTCTGCACATACGCATCACAGTTCTAGGACGGTTCAGAATCGGTAATAACAGGAAAACGAAAAAAGCTTATATAAACGTTGAGACCGAGACTTGAGTCTTTCTTCTACTTCTTTTTTAATATTTGTTTTATATTTTAACCTATATGCAACTCTACATTGACGAAGACACATTTAAATGCGCTTTATTATCGAGTGAAAATGCCAAAATACAGAACAGATTTTCGTAATTACAATTTCGACAACACCAATTTGGCCGATGCATCGTCCCAACGAAAATGCCTAAACTAATAAAATAAATATATTGAATGGCATAAATCAACATAAAGCGAATATGCGACCACAAACAAGCGCGCCCTGTTTCTGAACAATCTATTAATGCGCTGTAAAATATAAATTAGAGTTAAAATGAAATAGGTATGCGAAATATAAAATATTTCCCCTTTTTAAATATGGCATAAATTCAAAAATTTTCGTCAGATTTAATTTTGCATTTTTTAATAATTTATTTTAATGCATTAATAATAGATGTTCGTGAAATGCGAGTTTTCCTGAAAAATTGATTTGTATAAAAATTATTGTATCTTTATTTAAAATATTTCATATTTATTTTAAGTAAAATTCTATAATTTTAAAAATTATTTTTAATCGGCGTTAATGTGTTTTATTATTATTCTAGATGACCCGGTTAAACCTGGGCAGCATAATAGTGATGTGAAATGTAGTAAAGGTTTTTTTGTTATTCCTGGTGGTATGGATATGTACTGATTGACCGAATAATCTGGTACGATTGAGACCAATCAATTTGGCAGTTGTTGTTGTTTATTAAAGTTTTATTAGTATATTTTCTATAGTATTTTCTATAGTATATTTCAATATCTTTTTTAAATCTTAGATTTGTATAAAACATTTTCCCCTACTTTTATTTGATTTTTTATTCTATAATTTTTAATGTCACTGATTTGCAGTTGATGTTAATTATTATACAAATATGCTATAACCGTGCATGGCCTGAGCTTATTCTGCTATTCTGGGTGGCGGCTGATCCGAGAAATCAAAGACCATTCCCTCAAGTAGCATTTTTAGACACAAAATCGAAACAAAATCTCTGCTGAGAAACATTGCGAAACAGTTTCGTCACATTTTTGATACATATGTTTCGTAACATAAATCGCTTTTTGTTTCCAAATATTTTACCAAAATATGGTTTCTCTACATAAGCTATAACAATAAAGATCTTAGTTTGGTTTGGTTTGGTCACAAATTTCTCGAAACTTTTAAGAAACAGATGTGGCTCACATTTACAGATTTCGTACCCGTTTCGTGCCTGAAAAGTTTCCATACTTTTTTGGTGTTTTTGGTTTGGTTTGGTGTAAAATATGAGAACATAAAACCTTTACTTTATTGTTTGGCTTTTGTTCTGCAGTTTTTGCATTTAAGCTTTCTTGTTTATATGTTTTAATTGTGTTATAAGTAAATAAAAATGTTTTTCAATTATTTTGACCAGAAGTTTTGATTGACGTTGTTGACAGGTGATAACAGATAGCGCTAAATCGAAACATCTTGGAAACAAGGTTTCCATTTATTGTCGATTCATTTTCGAAACACGAGTTTCCCTCTTCTTAGATACGAATATGATATGATGTAGATGATTTTTGTCCGACTCCATGTCAATTTTATAAAATAATGAATTAAAATTATGCCATGTTGGCTAGTTATAGCATTTTTAACTAAAACGATATATGTTTTTATCGGCTGTTGAGCTTTTAAACTCATAAGAACGCGTTCTACTTACATTAATTTATATATTTTTATATTCAGAATAAAAATCTATATTTCAAGCAAAAATATTATGTAGCAACAAATAATGATATATAGAAGGGGCATTAAAAATATGAAAGTACATTATTAAATTAAACGATAAATTTGCTTTTGCCAGACATTTTTTGTGTGAGGACACCTAAAAACAAAGATTTTAAGATAAAAAAATTATGTGGACGTCAACATTGTTGATGGTTGTTTTCATTTTGAAATCCACACACAGACATAAACTATTTTAGTTTGGTATTTTGTTTCTTCACATTTAGAAACAGTGGCTGAAAACGGGAACATCTTGGAGACAAATTGCAGAAAATGATTCGAAACATTTCCTCTAAAAGTTTTGATTCCGCATCGAAACATTTCAGGAAACGACTGTGCCACCACACTGGAAACACACGTAATAAAACCATATAAAATATATAGGTTTCGAAAATGTTTCCTATTTGTGGCATACCGTTTCCATTTTGTGTCAAGGATTATTTTAGAAACACGATTATTAGAAACATTACCTAAAATGTGTTCAAAAATGCTACTAATTTGCTTCGCATAATGTTTATATTACACTTTATAGGATCAAATAATGATGTAATTTCAAGCATGAAAACTGGAATGATAAACTCTATGTACTAAAATAGTAGATACTTTTTTCTTGTGGAAGCTGCGCCCAACCTCCTTCAAATCTCACGAGTCGTAACTGAGTATTAAACAATACACCTTTCCCGTTAATCGAAAACAGCGGTCATAATGCGCGCGCATGAAGTTAAGTTTGCTAGACTGAAAGATCGTAGGTCCTAGCTTGTTGCATGTGGCTTGTCATCCGTATTTGTCAATTTTGTTTTGTTTTGGAGATAAAGTTTGGTTAAAGTTTTCTTTCAACATTATTTCTTGGTTTTTATATTTGTTTTATTATTTTGCGTACGTTTTACAGTTTTAGTGCATTTAAAATGTGCACCAATCACATTTAAAAACCTCATACTTTATGTATAGTTTTTATGTCAAGTCCACATTTATGCATACAAGAATGTCATTGTTCTTGTGAAGTTGGGTGAGTATTTGACTATTATTTTTTAACATTAATACTAAAATAAATTATATATTTCCTTTAGTTCATCCCAGTCTTGCCATCATTTGCTGGGTTTAGAATTTTAATTGCAAGACATTGTATTAAGAATAGAATATGAAACTCCCGAGCACATTGCTTCAACATCCCAAGCTATGATATAGAATAAGCCACGTGGGACAAAAGTAATTCCTGAAGATGCAAGGTATCTCATATTCCAAAAACCTACAAATATTTTGAGAAGGAAGGCCCCCGTTGTAACAAAAATTGCTATTCATAGCACTTCTGCGATGTCGAATGAACAAGCAGATGATTTGCCCACAAAATTACAGAAATTAGAGAGAAGAGAACCTTTTTAAAAGATTGATAAGGGCATACCTTTATCTTTTTTTATTTCTACAGAGAATACCAGTAAGTGCTTTTGCAGGTTTTTATACTTCACTTTTGGCCTTTCAAAATTATACTTATTTATTATATCATATATCGTTTTATTAATTATGCTAATAATATTACAGTATTCAAGTTATGAAATGTATGTGTTGAGTAAAACTATTTGTATTTCCAGTTCCAGAAATTACTATTTTTGGTCAACAAAATAGAGGAGGGAAAGATATTGCTAATGATGATATGCCAGTTAATCTACCCATATTAAATACTATCACTAGAAATATTTTAATTAGCTGCTCTTTGCCAGAAGGGAACCATTTTCATGAATTTTTGTTTGGCGAAGCTCTACAACTGGAAAGGCGCATGCTACAAGGAGATAATGGCAAATATGGTAGTGTATTTAAGAAAAAATCTTGAAATAATGATAGTAATATATATATAGATTTTTGACTAAATGTTTTATTTTATATATTATTTATTTTTATTATAGTATACAGTGTGTCCCCCGATCGTCTTTATAAGAGGAGAGACGTTTATTATTGGCATTTTGAGAAAAATACATTCTTCATTAAAAGTTTTGCTCATTTTAAAATGATTAATGCCGTTTATGCTTTTCTAAATTTCTATACCGTTTTGAGTAAATTTAAAAAAACTATATCAAATATAGTTGAATTTTTTCCTAAAAATATCTCAAAAATCAAAACGATTTTCTATCGTAATATAATTTCAATTTCATTCCTTGATAGATGGTTATTATTAATTTTGATTAACGTCATATTTTTTGCTGTGGTAAAGTATCATCACCCTTTCTCTAGCATTGAACTAAATAATCTTGTGCTTCTTTAACATTTTAAAACAGTAAAAAATATGACGTTAATTCAAATTCTACCAAAGAATGAAAACAAAATTGTATTAACTTAGAAACAGGTTTTGATTTTTAGGACTTACAAAAAAATTACATGTTTTTTATTAATTTTCTCTAAAAAGTTATGGAAACTTGGAAAAGTCTAAACGGGAGTTACCACTATAGCACAAGCAAAATTTTTCATGAAGAGAAGATCTCCCTAAAGATTTCTTAATGGTTGTAAAGTTTGTTAAAAGAGCACACACAGTACAAATTTGATTAATAGAACTTAACAAGCTTATTGGTAATCTAGAAGCTAAAATTTTGAATGCCTTAATTCTTCTAATCGCTCTTTCCACATGTATTCTTTCATGTGCAATTTTCCTGATAAATTCCACGTCATTGTCTTGAAACTGCATACCAGTAACTTTGAATGTTGAGTTTGATACCAATATGCTCTAAAATACTGTTTATTTTGGAATCTTTATCAGCTAAAATAATGTCCCCTGCATTTAATTTGCCTTTTTCTATCTTTATTTTAAATGATTATAAAAAACCACTATTCCATCTTTTTATCCAATATAAATCCTAAAAGTAAAAACCAATGAAAGATGTTAACAACATCAAACCTAATAACATACCATAATTAACATATACATTATTAAATTATTGCTCTGGATTAATCATAATAATTAGTCCATTATATAATCATAATAATTAGTCCTTTCTCTTCAAAATATATTGGTATTGGTGCACTGCACCAATAGGTCCTTTTTCTGATTTGAAAATATAAATATTGTTAATAATATTTTATGACTCCTAACACCTGTATAATAATTTATTTCATTATCATTGTGTTCTCAATTAAAAATTTAGATTAATATATCGCCTATGATTTAATCGGGTAATCGAGTATTCTTTGTTTTGGAATTTATTTTTTTGGTGTTTTACTGGTTTCTATATTTTGTACAGCTTCGTTGGCTTCTGCGTTATTATACAGATATAAACGTGGTATGCAATGGGGTTTTAGTTATGTCCTTGTTGAAAAACGAAATAAATCTCCTCTAAAATGACGCCAGCAAACCTAAAACAAAGTTTTCTTGATGTAAGTTACAAATATACTATACAGTCTGGGAAATATATACTCTTATCTTGTCGCTTATTGCTTGTGAATCTGTTTTCAAAATGTTAGTCCATATATTTCTCCGAGTTCCTTTTGGAACACAGTTTTGGAATGAAAAATAAACTAATGTCAGTACATCGCTTGGTCGAATTGGAGTAACCGACTATACAACTACGCATTGTGAACTGAAATTTGCCCTAATACAATAATTTACGGATTGAGCAGAAGAACAAAGACAATTTTCAATAAATTTTATATAAATAACAAAAATTAAAAACAAAATAAGTAGGGTTATGTATACCATAAATCCTACAGATATAAGTTACGACATCCGTGCTCAGTCATTTCTTTAGATACATTTCTTTTTATCCCTAGCCTTTAAAGACTCCGTTTATAACCAGATTTGAACGGCGCCAAATCTGTCCGCGCATTATGACCGCTGAAAATCCGATTAACGGGAAAGGTCTATTATTGTTCTAGAACTCCAATTGCCGATACTCTCAACAAGTATACAGTATTGTTCTTTCAGTGTACCCCCTATTTCTAGTACCTAGCCCTACCTCGCAAACCGTCTTCTAAAAAGGTTAGAAGCGACTTCATTACCCGCATTCTTCCGGCTATAATAATCGCCCACGACACAAAACCCCCGTAATTACTCCTGAATAATAAAAATCGCATAAAACGGGAACGAACAGAGAAGAAAAAGGACGCGCCCGGCGCAAATCTGCGCGACGCCACTGCACCCCCCGCCGCTACCCCATCTTTCTTGCTTAGGCGGACAAACAAATCTATTAAACCCATCTCGCTTTAATCCGCTCGTAAAAAAAGTGTTTAGTGTTTAGCCATAAACTGTATCGGTATCTCTGTTCGCCCCGCTCGCCGCGCGCTATTAAGAAAGATCCGGTTTACCGGAAGAGAATTGCCAGTGTGTGATGCCGTCTCTTTCCTGAGCGATGGTTTGGGGCAAGGGTGTCTCTGTTTGACGGTGTTGGCTCCGCCTACAAAGTCCGGGCGACTCCGGCGCAGTAGTGGAGGAAAGTTGGGGTCGCGCCGCCCATAGCAACGTGGATTGTTGGTCGCGTTTGGCATCGCTACATCGCGGCGAGATAAAAGCACAAAAGCTTGCCAGCATCCGACGGGCTTCATCTCTGGCTATATTATCGTTAAAGCTCTGATAATCACGCGAAGTCTTTCTTTAACAATCAACGGTTGATTGAGCTGTCGTGTTGAATTCGTTTTGTTTTCTGTTGAGTTTTAAGACATGGACCAGAAATAAGACTATTGGTGAATTTGTGTATTTTTTTAAGAAACTGAACTGATTCGTTTTTGAAATCTGTCGGGGGTTGATTCCCCCATCGCCAGCATCACGATTTTCGGTGACGGTCACAAAGTGAGTATGATCATTTTCTTTTTATCTATTTTCTTTATCTAGAATATTGTTTTGTTCATAAGAGTTGATATTAAACACAATAAATTTTTCGGCGCTCTTTAAGAAATTTTCAAAGATAGTTTTAATCAACTGCTGATGATGTTAACCATAAAGTTGCATGGTGAAGAAAATGTGTTTTTAGTATATTGGTTTGTGCATCATTTTTCTATTGTTTTTTGAATAAAATAAGACAAATACTCAATATTTTTACAAAGAAACATAATATAACTGGAAATATTTTGTCGAAAGCGTCATTTGATTGTTCTAATAACATATATCAGTTTCAGAGAATTCTCTTTGTGTTATCTGTGTTTAATGCGTCTATCAAATAGATTTTTTATAAAAACTCAAAACTGAGCATTAACCACAATAAACCGAGAAAGAAATAATCATTGTGTTTTAATCATCGAGGCATTTTCAAAAATAGTTTCATGATATGCCGATGATGCCTAAACATTCTTGAATCTATGAAAAATTATATTTGGTGTTTTGTAGTTATTGTATTTTTGTGATTTAAAAAAATTAGCGAAATTCAATAATAATATTAAATAATATATATAATATATATACAGGGTGTCTCACAAATAAGTGCAAGTATTTAAGGACTGGTAGATCTCGATAAAAGAAACAATATTTTCTCTTTATCGTTTTTCAAATAAGTCCAAAATAACGGAGTTATTTTACTTTGAAAATTTCCAAAAAAAAAATCTTTTGCTAAAATTTTGAGAACCACTGGATCTTTTTTGGATTTTCTCTCTTGTAAATTTAATCTAATACCTATGTTGCCATATTATCAAGAAATTTTGTTTTTAACTAAAAACAAAAAAAAAATCCAAAAAATTTCGAATTTTCCAAAAAAATGTTTCGCGAAAAAAACCTCATAGGCGTGTTTCTGGGGTTGAACTACCTATGCTCTAGTTAAAATACTTGATCTTATTTCTGGGACACCCTGTATAATATAAATTTTCATTTTTCTCCGAAACTATAATTTCATAAAATGTCAAACTACAAATTTGCAAACCAAAAATTCTACAAATTCTTTTACCCAATAGTATTAATAAAAACATTTTTGCCTCCAATAGTTGCTTAGTAAATCATTTAATTTTTTTAAAAAAGGTCCTATTATTGCTCTATTTCCCAAACTATAATTTCATTCTTTTTTCATTCGGAGAAAAAAAGAAGAATTCTAAAGAGAACCATTATCATACCAAAATTATATTTTGATTTTTATCTCATAATAATCATATACATGTAAGATTGTTTATGTAATCTACTTCTGATGCTAACATATTAGCAACACTACACAAAGGGAGACAAAAATATGCTTTGTTTATAAAATTAAAAGATATATTATTTTGAAAAAATGTTCATAACTTTAAAATATATAATTAATTATCGAATTTTCAAAGGTTATATTAGAATTCAATGATTATGTTGTGGTGTTATACGTAAAATATGTAACGCTTGGTGTACAAACTTAATGTTCAGCTAAGGCACATTAAAAGTAATATCTATGTATACCATTATGGCTGGTTTATTTCTTTTTACCTAATTTCTGGAAATGGAAAAAACCTGCCTATTGGAAACTTCCCTGGTGTAAAATACCTGCCTATTTTGTCACCGAAGTATAAATCTAAAAAGTTATTTACATTACTCGTTATAAAATCACACCGTCAAGAATCAAATCGAAAGCCAGTTTGTCTGTGGTTTATATTCTTAAAACTAATTTGGCTCATAATAGTTGACGTTTTCAGGGGATTATCTCCCCCCTAACGTCAGAAGCAAAAAAGCAAAAAGAATAAATAAAAACTATTTAAAATGTCTAAATGAAACTACATAGAGAGAACACTATTTTTTTAGTAGATACTTCTTATAAGTAAGTAATAAGAACCGTTGAAATAAAAGTACCACTAGTCTTTCCTCTTTTTCCTCTCACAATTATTGTCCTCCTGAATTTAAAACTGAAACCAAATATTTCTGGGCTTAATATATACTATTTTCAAAATATAAATAAACCATATATCAATTCCAATAATCTCTCAAATATGAAAAACAATGGACTAAATATTATACAAAATTTGTACCATACCCTATCAATATTTGATTAAAATCAGTAGTCAAAGATATTAAACATTTTTAACTTGATGGACACTGGGCTAAACATTCAATAATCACGACAGTAACTGAAAATTACTAATTTGAAGTTTTATAAATTTGTTAAATAAATTATATTTAAGTGAACATGTATGTATATATCCAAGACTAATTTTCATGTTGCAGTGGAGGTGATTCATCTTTAAATATATTATTTTCAACCAATGGTATCAATGTTTTTAGTTATCTGCAATATTTTGCCAGAATTACCAAGTACCAAAATTATACGCCAAAAAAATATCTGTCTTATAAAATTTTGATTTTTACTTGTTTAGCTTTAGGACAACATATTTCCTGAGCAACAAATATTTTATAAATATAAATATGTTTTTGACATACATCTAAATAAATCAGCGTATTTGTCATGGCATCCTTCTCTGAAACTATCAAAAATCTCTTTAGCGCAAACGAATCAAATAATTTGCACCGTTTCATTTGCACCACGCAGGATGTTCTTATTAGCGATATGTGGCATATCAACAAACCTAATTGTAACAAGGTTATTAAACTAATGTACAGCAAAACACTTATGCAATAAAAATAAATACCGGCAGTTTTCATTATAGTGTCAGTCCAGTCAGTGTTGGATTAAGGCATTAGAATTAGACTCAATTATTGAATCAATCAAGAATAAATATTTTTTCATTGGTAAGTCAAGAAAATAATGCTACATTCATTAAATATATTTTTATTTTTATTATAAAAATGTAGTATACAGATTAGAAGTTTGAAAACTAACAATCGGGAATATTTTTCTTCCATAAGAAATGCTATTAGGAAGGTCTTAAATACATATCCGGAGAAGGAAGGGGAAACACTGGTTTCTCCGATGTGGATTTGAAACCTTTAAAACAATTTTTTGTGGCTAAGAAAAATAAAAAAAATAATAGTCTTTAAAAATAATGCTTAGGTACTTTTACTAATATTTCAAAGAGTAATAGTACACTTTTTTAGGATTTTTCTATAAAACTGTAAGGAAAATCTCTCAAGGATATGCCACACAAGGTAAATTTGTATTAAAAAACTTTGGGATTACTGTCGTATTAGAGGATGGAATGATGGGTCAAAGATATCTCATTCGAGATCTTCCTGTTTGCGAATGTTTGAATAGACGAAAACCATGGATCATGGCTCATGATCTATGATTGCTAAGAGCTAAAGATGTCTATCTTCACCTGCAGTCAGTGGACTGCCAACTAGCACGAAGATCAGTAGCATTTGTTGAGATCTGGTTCTCCAGGGTTGTACCTAATGCTGTGATGTTATTCTACATGATTCCTTCCTGTATAGAGGTAAAGAAGGTAAAGGTAAAGAAGGAAGAAGGTAATGTTAAGGTAAAGAAGGTAAAGAGGTGTTTGAAGTAAATGTATTGTTAACATACCTGCACTACCAACCAATTTCACCAATATAGTAATGGTCTTCTCTGCAAGGCTTACGATCAAGAAAAATCAAAGATCTTCCTCGATTTAAGTAAGAACAATCTTCGGACTGTCACGGGGTTTTTAACAGGACACTGTCTCCTCAATGAACACCTCAGTAGGTTGAAACTAAGAAGGAACGGCGAATGCAGATTCTGTGGGGGAAAATGGGGAAACACCAGTACACCTCATCACTGAGTGCGCCGAGACGACAACCATTCGTGCCATGAACTTTGGTACGACTGATATTGGAGATGGAGAACTACCCTCTATAAAACCGTCCCAGATACTGGCTTTTGTCAAAGCCCTAGGACTTTATGATGAGTTATAACTCAAGGAAGGGGGACACAATAGATCTGTAAGGTCGCAGTGATTAACCCCCCTCCCACTCATTCTAAATCCTAAAAAGTTCTAATAGTCTTCTCTTGTTGACTCTGTTCTTTATCAGCTCTCAATAAACCTTAATAGTGCATATTATATGAGTGTATGCATTCTAAAATAAACTTTTCTACAGACATTAACAATTTATATCATCTAAGGATATATTGGTCCCCATACTTTAAAATTATCTGTATTATTCCATATTATCCATTTTAGACAAGTAATTTGTAGTCACTATAAAAATGATTTTAATTTACTGCTTATAACAATGAATCAACAATAAACACTATTTCATAAGTGTGCTGATTAGGACAAAAAGGAAGAAAGAAGTTGGTCAAAGAATGCCTAGAGAAGCTGAACAAATTAGGCAAAGAAAATAAAGTCCTCCTACTCTGGGAGTCACACGCTGTCTTCAATGAACACTTCAGTAGATTGAAGCTAAGAAACAACGAAAAATGCAGATACTGTGGGGAAATGGGTAAACAAACTTTGGTACTACATATATTGGAGATGAAGAACTAATTTGTGTCAAACCGTCTCAGATAAAGGCTTTAGTCTGTGACTGTATGATGAGTTATCAATCTACTCCCGATTGTTAGATTTCAAATTCTCACCCTGTATAATAGAATACTCGTATATGTTTCAAAGTTCCATTGAACACAGAGAGTATCTAACATTAAGCAGCGTGTCCTCTTTAAAATAGAAAGGGACACGGAAAATTAGGTTATGTATATTCACGATCGTGTACCTTCCGAATGGAAACCGGAGGGGAGCCTTAATAGATAAGTTAGGATGCGACATAATATGCTAATTCGCATTACTTCCAATTGATATTAATGACGATTTTCCACTTAATTCATTAAAAGCTTCGGATGTTGCGCACCTGAGCCTACGGTGGCCTACGATGTTGCGCCTTCGGCTAACTCGATTTTCTTTCGTCGATTTTTCATCGAAAATTATTAGTCTTTTTTTTTGTAGTCTACAGTTTTTTCTTGCTTAGTAGTACGTGACTAAAGTTCCTTTGCTCATTTATGTGTATATTTAAATTAAACAAGCATCCTTTCAATTAGAAGTAATTCATATTTTTGGAATTTTGACTTTAATAGGAAAGTCGAAAAAGGAAATAAACCAACTTTTGGTTAACACATTCTAAAATCATTTTAAAAGGCATATGTGGAGTTCTACCTCGAAAAGCAGCTACAATAGTTTCCCTCATGTTGTCGACAATAATTAGTCGAGTTTTGTAAACACTGTCTTTAACATATCCCCATAAAAAATCCAGACTAGATAGAATCAGCATTTTAAGTATTCTATTAATTGGTGAATGCCCATTGCATTCACCAACTAATAAAATCATATCAATTCTCTCTGATTCTGAGAATGTTTTTTTGTTTTAACTGACATAAAATAAGTAGTTGTTAAAGTTGAACTAATTAGACAGTTATGTTGAAGTAATGTCATACATATCACAACCACCTAGATTTTATCAAATAATAAAGATCTACACAGATCAAATCATATAAATGAAAATATCTAGGAAAATCTTTGTCTGAGTGGTAGGCAGCCTTAATAATATTTTGAAGATATATAAATTCTCCATTGAACACTGGAATAATATACCGGGTGTTCCATTTAAAATAAAGGAGTAACTAGTTTTTAAAAGTGACTAATGTTCCATATTAATTTTGTCTCACCCTGTATAACTTTTCGGGTCAAATTTCAATTTGGTTTAACATACAATGGTTACTGTAATTAAATATCAGGCTATACAAGGTCAACTAAAATTTAGGTAGCTGTTATCGACCTAACGCTTTAACCACGCGGCCATCGAGGACTTGAAAGATTCTATGTAAAATTCTTACTTAAAAGATAATGTTTAGTGAAAGTACTTTTTTATTTATAAACATTTATTTAATTCTGTTTTTAGTATTTGTTCTTATAGCGGCAACATATTTACATTATCTGTAAAAATTTCAACTGTCTAGCTATAACGGTTCATAAGATAGACCTTTCTGACGGACGGATGGACGGACGGATAGCGAAGTCTAAAGTAATAGGGTTCCCGTTTTTACCCTTGGGGTACGGAACCCTAAAAAGGAAAAACGAAATTATCGGGCAAAACCTACAGTAAGATTAGTAACATGACTATTACTACCCCTAGACACTTAGTGTTTCTGCCTTCCGGGTTCATCAATACGGAAGGAATCAGCAACGATGAACTAGTGATCCTGAAAAAAAAGTGAAGCAAACGAGGAATATTTTAGTCATGTTTTCATAGCTAATCTTACTGTAGGTTTTGCCCGATAATTTCGTTTTTCTTAAATATATGTATATAGAATAATAATCGTACAAAATACAGCTGCGTTTGAAAGCAGCCAACTAGATTTCTTTATAAAAGTTGAAATATATAAAGTATTAAGTAGCCTTTCCTACTAAAGATCATCACTATTGAGTTAGAAGATTAGAGCCCGTATGATCGTCTTTCAAAATGTATATCAAACTACTAAGGGTGCCTGCCTTATGTGGAAATAAATATACCTTTTAATATAAGAACAATGAAGCGGTTGTTGAGATTAAATATGATGATTAAAAAATGCCTATTAATAATTATACAGAGTGTCTCCAACCAAAGGTGTTACCATTTTATTTTGTCTTTCTCTTAACAGGCTTAGTTTACTACTCATCACTCAACACCGTAGGTCATTATTGGGTAATACTTGTTAATCTATACTAATATATAAAATCCTTAAATGACTGACTCACTGATTAATCACGATCCTGCTCAAACCACTCAACGTAAGAAGCTCAGTTTTGGCATACAGGTTGATTCGAGGGTGTAGAGGTTCGATAAGAAGGGATTTTTCGAAATTCCAGTTCCAAGGGGCTGAAACCACCCCCAAATATTACAATATTTTTTATTTAAAAAAACGCCAAGTTTCCGAAAAAACGCTTAAACACGTATATTTTATTTTGTTTTTTTTACATATTTTAAGATTTTTTAAAAATGCATACAGGGTGTTTCGAAAAATCTGGCCATTGATTAATCACGATCCTGCTTAAAGCGCTTGACGTAAAAAGCTGATTTTTGGAAAACGGATTGACTTTAGGGTGTAGTGTAATGTCATACAGTGTGTTCCAAAAAGTTGGGTAATTGATTAACCACGATTCTGCTTAAACTGGTTGACGTAAAAAGCTTATTTTTGGCAAACGGATTTTTCGAAAGTCGAATTCCAACGAGATGAAACTACCCCTCAAATATTACCAAGTTATATAGTAATATCGCCATATTGTTTTTTCTCATGCTGACATAAATGTGAGAAAAAAATTTCCAGTTTATATGTTAATGTAAATTCTTACTTTGCTTTATCATCACCATTACAAATGATTAATTCGACGCGAACGAAGTCGTGGGTACACGCTAGTATACCTATAATTTTCTTAGCGACATAATTTTAATCACATTATTTTACACAACGAAAAAGATTTTTTCCTGTGTAGCTTCCCTGTGATATAGTGATTAATAACCACTGATTGAGCACTAATAAAAATGTTTATCGAGCTCCAGTTGGAACAGTGAGGAATACAGTTAATAATCTTTCCAAATCGATCAACCTAATTAAAAACTTAATTGTTTTATTACTTCTGCCAGCGGAGAACGTTGTCAACAACGAATTTATCGTCAATTACTTTATTAGTCGATTGAATACTGATTTGGTCTATTTCTAATCGGGATTTACACGTAGAACTTTATTAGGATTATATGAGTAGTATTTTGATTTATAAGAATTTAATGCATGCGTTTTTGAATAAAATAATATACAGGGTGGTCCGAATTGTATTTGGGAAACTTCGACAGCATTTTCTGCGAAAAAAAAGTAAGTAAAAAAGTTCGTATAAATGTATGTCCTAATAAAACTCATCGTTTTAGATATATATAGGAGTTTTTTTTGATATGGGAAATTTGATTTCGATGTTAATGTGACTAGCACCTTTAGGGGGGAAGGGGGTCGCCAGCTACTTATTTTACTAAGTTTTTTTATTTTATCTGGTTTAACGAGTAATAACATTTTGTCCGTACCTGTATAAAAATAATTAGTTGAAAAATATACATTTTCGCAGTTTTTTACGTAAAAACTTCGTCTCTGAGTAAAAATCGCTACGAGTACGAGTAGGTAATCGTTTTCGAGATATTTTAAAACGAAATAATCTATACATCGTCACCCTAGAATAAGATTGTTCTATAGACCCTTTCGATGAAACTGAGAAAACAAGGTTTCAAGTTTAAACTGGATATCCGTGAACACTATATACCAAAATGGTTCTATTAAACATATAAATTAAAGATAATATAAAAACCTATCAAACATATGTATTGATTTTAATTTTAGAAGCTTTATTTAAAAGATATTAGTGATTTTAGATTTGGATATAGAACAAATGTGTCTATTAGCTGTGCATTGAGCCGATTTTAGGGATATAGAACAAAATAAGGGGATATAGAATAATATAATACTCATTTTAAGCTGAATTATTTGTATTTCAAAATATTATTTCAACACAAAATAACTGAAGTGGAGACATTAAGACATTAACTAAAAACAACATAAAAATAAAACCTAAAATACAATAGTAGTAATTATTCGTCTGCATTGTTTATTAAAAACTATCATTTTTTTAATTTTAATAACTATTTAGTTTCTGCAGAATATGCTGGCCGAAGTTTCCCGAATACAATTCGGACCACCCTGTACTGTTAAAAAAGTATCTAGCGTAACCTAACATAGATAATATTAAACAAATAATTTCACTAAGACCTTAATCATAACTGACATCTACATAATCATCATATCCTTAATCACGCACTCTATGCATATTATTCACCCTGTATATCGCTGCCCCTCGTAAACGATAATCGTATGATATGAGGGACGCAATTTGTCTAGCGAGGACTCTATTAGCCAGTTAGATTCTAATTGAATTTGGTGAAAGCACCCCTATCTTTAACATTTCAAACAAGTGGGTCCGTTGCATAAATTAGGACAAGTTATAATTTGCCCGAACTCGCAACGTCAGAGATGTAAATTTTGATTAAAAAGACACATGCGGACGTCAAACGATACTCATTTTCCTTTATTAGATTAAAAAGTACAGTTAAAATATTTGATAGCTACTTTTGTAAAGGCGTAATATACAGGGTGAGTCTTAAATAAGTAAGTAAAAGTAAAGATTTCAGTTAACGTTTCTTTTTTGCTTCCAGCGCTAATCTGGACGGGGTGTACTTTGTTTACGCGGAATCCGAACCGCGGTCCTCGGCCATATCATGGTCAATGGCCTACAGACTTGGCAAGTGTCTAAATCGACTCTTACTCACGAGATATCCGATCTCATCCGGCTTCGAACAGGCGTGAATGAGCAGTGTGTCAATAGATTTTACACTTTTGCCTTTTTTTGGACAACAGCACGATACAGAGTTTCGAACCGGTCACCCGTCCATCCACTAGTATCGCCTTACGTCGGCGTCGCTTAACTTCGGTGTTCTAATGGAAACCGGTGTTTCGACGAAGCTAGGCCGTTGCTCTTAAATAAGTGAAAATATTTTTAGGTGTGGTATATTTTGACCCAGGAACACGTCTATGATATTTTTTCGAAAAAAAAATATTTTAGAAAAAAAATTAGAAAAAGACCACATAGACGTGTTTCTGGAGTCGAAATATATAACCCTTAAAAATATTTGTACTTATTGAAGACTCACCCTGAATACGATTAAGCTTTACCGGCACAGCATTGCCGACTTTTACATATTTTCTGTTTATCAAAATATTTTATAAAACAAAAATGAAATAATTAAAAAAATATAAACAGTTATTATTTACATAACAAAATTTACCTCCCTAACAGCCCTTAGAGACATAAAGGGCTATTACTACCGCTTTTCAGTTCAAAATATTCTAATAAGGTTGCGATGAGTTATTTGCAATGACAGTTAAGCTGCTTCGGCATCTTGTATACTTAGCACTAAAAACAGTTCTAAAAACAACAGTTTTCGACTGCAAGGTCTGCTAGTATATCGCCAGCGGGAAATTTAAATTTCAGTTAGTCAGCCCGGCGCCGAATATGTCCGTGGTAACTAAAAGTTTATTTAGTATCGCTTATATTTATAAGCGATACTAAATAAACTTAACGGTAAACAGGGGACTCCTGTACTTGAAGCAGAAGCAGAGTCAAACTCGCCTGCAAAATAACAGGTAAGAAACTATTGGGTAATTACCTAAATACTCCGAATGATGTGTACCAACAAAACTACCAAACAATCGTCAGTTGTGTATACGAGCCTTATTATTATTCTCAGAAGTGCGAAAGACAGGAAGTTCTACTTGGGGAGAAAATTCACACACTCGACATTCAGCGCAGCTTCTTAAGCTCGCCCCTGATTTAATCTGATTACTGCATGACGATGGTATAAAAGGCGTTTTTTTGATGGACGATAACATTGGTGGGCTTTCAAATAATATTGAGTGTAAAACAATCGGGTCTTTCATCTAATGGGGTTTGGCGTTAAGTTTTTAGATTAGGTATAATTCATTCAAGTGAATTGAAGGTTCCTTAAATATTAACGTATAAATAAAAAAAAATAGTTGTTTACAAAGCTGCCAAAAAGTTGTTTACAGCAATATTAGAAGAAATCCTCCGTCAACTGGACTGGACCAACAAAGGATCAAAAATAGATGGAGAATATCTTAACCATATAAGATTCGGTGATGACATAGTCCCAATTGCCAGTAGTTCTGAAGAACTACAAGCACAAATTAATGAACTAAATACAGCCAGCAATAAAGTGGGTCTCAAAATGAATTTAGCAAAAACTAAAGTAATGTACAACGAACTAGTGGAAAGAAAAGACATTCTAATAAATAAGATAATACTGAAAATAGTAGAAGAATATATATATTTGGGACAACTAATACGCAGCTAGGGATCTCTAATACCAGAAAACAACAGAAGAGTTAAGTTAGCATGAAGTACTTATGGAAGAAACTCAATCATATTCAGATCTAGAATGCCACTCTAAAGAAAAAAACATTCGACCAATGTGTACTACCAGTACAGACCTATGCAAAATCTGGACACTTAACACGGACATTATAAGGACAACGCTCAATGGAAATACAAATTAATCAAATCCCCATAATAATCAGCGATCAGTACAACTCATAATATTCAGAGAGTAGTACCACATTTCAGATATTTAGGAAGCTGGCTAAATAGTGATGAAGAGGTAAAACCAAGGATTCAAATTTCAAATAGCACGTACCGCGTTCAAAAAATAGAATTCCATGCTCACTAATAGAAACCTGTCAATAAAAAAACCGATTGAGAACGCTACTTTATTACATTATGGCCAATTCTTCTTTGCAGATGCGAGACATAGGCGCCAAAAATCAATAAAATCAATAAAATAGAATCCTTTGTAATGTGGTGCTACCGGGGAATCCTTAAGATTTCTTGGACAGAACAAACAATCAACGAAGAAATTCTTGGACAGCCTCTAGATATCGTGAGCTCTTAGACACCACCAAGGCCAGAAAGGACAAATAATGTGTAAAGTACCAGATACTATTTACCGTTTGATTATTCAAAGAAAAGTCGAGAGGGTAAATAGTGAATAGGTCGAAAAAGACTGTCAATGCTGAGAAACAGACCAGTCTGCAAGTGGTGAAGCTGATTCATGCAGCAAAATATAGAGACATATTCGATGAGTTTGTCATAGAGATCGGCAACGCCTGAAGACAGGCACGGCACTGAAAGTAGAAGAAGGTAAAAGCATTTTTAGTTTTTGTTTAAAATGAATAAAGATATTTTTTTCTGACCGTGCAGAAAAACACTAGTAATTAAATATATTTAATTACCTTTAAAAATGAACTTTAGTAAACACAGTTTTGCTTATAATTTTTTGGAAAAACAACTGAGATGTCTGTTCTCCGAGTCAGAGGAGATTTCGACAGACGATATCCAAAAATGGCAGAAATTTAAATTAATCTGTGAATTACAATGACAGGCACAACTGTGATGTATCCTGTCCTTAATAATCAGATTTATATTTGTCTTTTAGTAAACACAGTTTTTTAGAACGGGCAGATCCACAGAAACTGCTCTGTACCAATTAACGGAGCTAATACAGACAAGTCTGGATAGCAAAGAAACAGCAATTTGTGCCTTCTTGGATATTGCGGCGGCGTTTGACAATATACCACATAAGGTGGTCAGGCGATCTCTAGAAACAAGAGGGGTGAACAGAACTATTATTCGCTGGTTTTGGGAAATGCTGTCAACACGAACAGCAGAGGCTCAGATGGGCACCAAAACTGTAGCTGTTAAAACAACGCAAGGAACTCCACAAGGTGGAGTAACCTCCCTTTGCTGTGGAGCTTGGTAGTGGATGAACTACTAGACGAATTAACTCTAGCGGGAATACACTGCATTGGGTATGCAGATGACATAGTCATCATCGCTCGGGGGAAAAGGCACCCTGTGTAATATTATCCAAAGACGACTCCGTATCACTGAGAGATGGTGTAGGACTGTCGTGCTGAGTATCAACTCAGACAAAACCGCGATAGTGCCATTCACCAGAAAGCGAAGTCTGAAAAACTTGAAAAGAATTCAACTAGATGGAAAGGTAATACTGCCAACACAGGAAGTTAAATATCTGGGAATAACCCTGGACAGTAAACTCCTGTGGAACAGGCATATTAAGAACACTACCAGCAAAGCCATAAAGGCTCTCATGATATGCAGAAGACTGGCCGGAAATAGATGGGGCTGCTCCCCTAACACTTTGCGCTGGATGTATACCATGATAGTAAGACCCATGATTACTTATGGAGCAGTTGCCTGGTTCACAAAACTAGAGCAACGGACGGCAAGGCTAAACTTGTGCAAAGTCCAGAGACTAGCATGCGTTTGTATCACAGGAGCCATGAAAACCTGTCCAACAGCAGCAATGGAGGTCATTCTAGATCTAACACCACTGCACATTGTCATTGGTAGAGATGCCCATGCGACAATGATTAGAATGGTCACTAACGGAATTAGAACTGGGAGAATTGTCAGATCAGGGGCTTGGAACACCCTCAAAAAGGAAATACCACTCCTGAAACTCCCAGTGGACGATATGCCAAGAACGTACAACTTTGAGAAAATCTCAATGTAGTATTGAACAATAAAAATGATTGGAAGAGCGAAACGCTTGCCCAGCAGTTGAAAGACCATACCATAACTTGGTATACTGATGCTTCCAAGACCAATACGGGAACAGGGATCGGAGTATTTGGGCCGAGAGCTAAATACTCCGAACCAATGGGCACTTACCCTAGTATCCTACAGGCAGAAATCTACGCTATCGAAAGATGCGTACAACTTATCTTAGATAGGAACTATCGGAAACAAGAAATAGCCATCTTGTCTGATAGTCAAGCAGCGTTAAAGGCGATCAACTCAGTATCAATCAATTCGAAATTGGTCAAAGAATGCATAGAGAAGCTGAATAAATTAGGCAAAGAAAACAAAGTCCTCCTACACTGGGTGCCTGCTCACCAAGGGATAGAAGGCAATGAAAAAGCAAATAATCTAGCTAGGAAAGCAGCGAACACTCCACTAACTGAACCAGAACCGTTCTGCTTTCCAAGTGGTAACCAACTCAAGGCGGAACTCAAGAACTTGGAAGATTCCATCCGCAACCTGGAATGGAAATTTTCCAATGGTCTAAGACACTCGAAGAAGTTTCTGAGGGCTTATGATGAAGAAAAATCACAGATCTTCCTGGGTCTGAGTAAGAACAATCTTCGGATTGTCACGGGGTTTTTAACAGGACACTGTCTCCTCAACGAACACCTCAGTAGATTGAAACTAAGAAGAAACGGCGAATGCAGATTCTGTGGGGAAGATGGGGAAACACCAGTACACCTCATCACTGAGTGCGCCGAGATGACAACCATCGTGCCATGAATTTTGGTACGACTGATATTGGAGATGGAGAACTACCCTCTATAAAACCGTCCCAGATACTGGCTTTTGTCAAAGCCCTGGGACTGTATGATGAGTTATGATTCAAGAAAGGGGGACACAATGGATCTGTAAGGTCGAAGTGATTAACCCCCCTCCCACTCATTCTAAATTCTAAAAAAATTCTAAAACACAGTTTTGCTTATAATTTTTCGAAAAACAACTGAGATGTCTGTTCTCCGAGTCAGAGGAGATTTCGACAGACGATATCCAAAAATGGCAGAAATTTAAATTAATCTGTGAATTAGAATGACAGGCACAACTGTGATGTATCCTGTCCTTAATAATCAGATTTATATTTGTCTTTAAGATAACAAAAAATTCATAATAGTAGACAAAAAGTGAAGTTTTTTAAGTTTGAAAAAAAATAATAAACTTTCATCAAACCCTATTGAATTCCTAACTATGTAATTGTAAGCTCTCGTGAAAAAGATTTTTTTAATCTACGTAAATATACAAAAAAATACAAGGGGCTATGTTTTGTCCCAATCATTATTTTTTTCGTGTTTATTTTCATAAAATACTTCGTTTTTCCAGCACAGTAAACTTATTTACACGTCTTCTACATAAATCATATACCTATTGCCATATTTTATTACTTATTCAAGTAAAATCAATAAACACAAATAAACCAGCTTAAATACTAGTTAATCGGCTCAGCTCAACTAAATAATAATCTCTCTACAGAGAAATTGAGAGTAAAGAATAACAATATAGTCCTTGTTCAATTGCAAATTAGTTCAACTTGGATTCATCACAATTGTAACCGTTTTAAATCGAATTATCCAGATGGTTGGACACTAAATGACACTGGCACAGGGGTGGAATTAAATAAATACGATTTGGGTGGGAAAGCATATTCGAACGGGTCTTGCGAGCCCAATTTAATGGGCCTTAATAAAGGTGTTATTTGGATTAAGTCAGTAGTTCTGTTCAGCTACCAAATAGAGTAAGGAAGGACTGTTTAAAAACACGTACTTAAAAGATATAGTTGGAAAAATATTACTTTAGTTGAATATATTATTGTAGTTCCTCTTTTGGTTGCTTTTTTAAGTAGTTTGAAAACTAGTTTCTTAGAAATTTTCGATGTTGAAATTGCCTGCAATGAAAGTTTGGTACAAAACTGGTTGATTATAGATTGCATTGGAGGGATGAAGTCAATCACAGCGATCTTATACCGAGCTGGCAACAGTTACTTTTGGGTCGGTATTTACATGTGTGAAAGTAAATCGCATAGGGATCTTACTAAGCCAGAGTGAGAGAAATGCGACGGTGTGCTGTTGCGTTGTTGCCGGTAGGCCTTTCCCTATCAAGTAAAGTAAAATCACGATCGCAAACCGCTTATTTTTAAGACTTTTTTTCGAAAAGGTAACTAGATAAAATCATTAGTTATGTTTCTGAGTATCTGAAATGGAATTATAAGGATATCGTTAAGGTGTCCATTTTTTTTAACGACAAAACGTCAGTAATCGCGATAATTTAATAACTCAACTTTTTTACACGTAACACGCCATAACTTAAGAACCACTTTAGATATTGAAGTTTTTTTTTTATTTTGAAGATCGGATCATTTACAATATTACATAAGTAAAATTCGATAAGGTTGTCTTTTTTCCATTCTAAAATTTAAACAACCCATCCATTTACTTTTAGTGCATAACAGTTTTTAGCAATCGTGTAACTTTTTTATTTACAAAGATTTTTACATACTGCCTGCGAAAAAAAGTTTTTGAAAAACTACAATCAATTATTTCTAATAGATTTCGATTTTTGAATTCAGAGTTCTAATAGCGCGACCACTGTCGAACACCAACCCAATTCCACTTATTTTTACCAAAAATGCAAGTGTTTCTAGCTTGAACTTAAAAATTTTCAAACTATAAGGAAAATTACAACGACTCGTTAATAAATACAGTATCACGAGACCACATTTTATTTTTGTGAAGCTGAACGCATGATGTACACTTCGTGTCTTAGCAATGTACACAGTTTCTCGGTTTATTTCATACGTTTGGCAACGTGTTTACTGTTCCCTCTTTGTTCAGTACATTATAAATGCATTGTACTCTTCTTATGACGCGTTCTCACGACTCGTGTACTTGGCAAATATTTGTAATTGGTATACAGGGTATACATGGTGCGCCGGGCATCTATACAGAATTTCTGAGTTATTCATTATAGGAACTACGCTGCATTCCTGCTAGACCCTGTATGCCAATAAAAAATACTACATTCTGTAGACAAACTTCGAATTGATGGTTACTGAGTTGATCACTCTTAAGGCTGCTTGAATATAGGATAAGATGGCTATTTTTTTATTCCGATAGTTCTTATCTAAGATAAGTTTTACGCATTTTTGAATGGCGAAGATTTCTGCCTGAAGGATGCTGGGGTAGGTGCCCATTGATTAAAAGGATTTAGTTTTCGGCCAAAATACTCCTATACCTGCTACTGCTTTCGTTTTGGACGCATCGGTATACCAAGTTATGGTACGGTCTTTTAACTGCTGAGCAAATGTTTCTCTCTTCCAATCCTTTTATTGTTCACTACTGTAGTGAGATGTTACTCAAAGTTGTACCTACATTCTTGGTATGTGATCCACTGGGAGTTGGAGGAGTGGAATGTTCCTTTTAAGGGTGTTCCAAGCTCCTGAGCAGTATAAGACTTGCAAGAGTCTTGAAAGAAAGTCAATATCGAGGCCATGGTTGGACCCTTCCAGACCAAGAATACTTATTACATTATAACACCAAGAGTAAGAGGTTTTTATTAAAAAATTATTTTTGATATTCTAAAAATTTACAAATCACTATTTGCGTAAATGCTAACATCTAATAATAAACTAATTAATAAGCAAATGACAGCTAATTATATACAACCGGATTACCATTATAGTATTATTAATATTATGGCTGTTAGAATATTAAATCTATCAAAATTCAGCTACCAGATGGCGCTTAAAATTATTAATATGCCATTATAAAATATTGCTTAATGGAATGCTGCTGATTAATCGAATGGTATTGTTTATTCAGTTTCGTTAATTAATATTCCAATTAGGCTCTTAAATATGTGTATAGTAAATTACTTTGCTAATTTGCCTAATGAAATAATTTAAACGCTATGGATTTGTCAACAATTTGATCGCAATAATTAATAGTCAAATGGACTGCGTGTATGAACCGATAATTTATTTGATTTAATTTAATCCCCGATATATTATATTAATTACAAATTAGAATTTAATAATAAATTAAATATACCCGTATTTCTCATTTTGTAAAATGTGTATTAATAAAATTCAGGTTTTTGCTGAAACTTTGTTAAAGTTAACTGATTCAAGAGTTGAAAAAAGTTATGGTATGTTAGAATGATATTTTTTTAGTTATTTCCATACAGATCGGGATATTTGAAAAAAATAGAAGAATTTTAGTTGAATGAAAAATCTTTATGAAGTATTATTATTCATACTCGTAGTTGATAGCAGTTGCTTCAATTAAATCTGGAATTATATAATCTCAATATATTTAACCATCGCTAAAAAACAAACACAAACAAAACTTTCCTCGTTCCATTCGGAAGAATTCGAATGATATACATACGGGTGATTTAGACAAATTAACTGAAATATGTCTCAATAAAATTTAGTTAACTGTCTTTATAAGCCTAATTTGAATATTGTTTTATTAATACAGTAACTGAATTTGATACCAATGTATCAGATTAACCCACATGGCTCTAGATTGGACTTTGTTATTTATATCCCTTAGTTAGTCGAAATTGATTTAATATTGTTTTCAACTCCAAACTCCAATTACAGAGAACGTCTTGTAGAAGAGCATACGTCTTGAATTTTTGTTTTAATTCTACTTTTTACATGATTATTGAGCATTTTTGTAGATTTTCGTCATGAAAATTGCCACATAATATGTCAAAATTATATTTTTTTAATGGACAAGCTGATTTCAGATAATTCAATAATAAAAAAATAATATAATAATTAGTAAAAGCAACCAATTTGCTTATATTTTTTAACAAAACCATGTTAGGATCAACAGAATGTGATTAAAACTTAATACTAGCATTTTATTTTTTCTTATTAAAAGTTCAAACTGGTGGCACATTAGACGTTTCCTGAAATGTTTCGATGCAGAATGAAAACTTTTAGAGTTTTTGTGTCCAACATGTTCCCGTTTTCTGCAGCCAATGTTTCTAAATGTGAAGAAACAAAATGCCAAACTGAAATAGTCTATGTCTGTGTGGATTTTAAAATGAAAACAACCATCACTAATGTCGACCTCCGCAATATAATTTTTTTCTCTTAAATTCTTTGTTTTTAGGTTTTCTCGCAGAAGAAATGTCTGGCAAAAGCAAATTTCATCGTTTAATTTAATAATGTACTTTCATATTTTTAATGCCCCTTCTATATATTATTATATGTTGCTACAAAATATTTTTGTTTGAAATATAGATTTTTATTTTTATTTCTATATCATGGTTTTGAAAATAAAAATATATAAGTCAATGTAAGTAGAACGCGTTCTTATGAATTTAAAAGCTTACAACAGCCGATAAAAACATATATTTTTAGTTAAACACGCTATCACTAGCCAATATGGCAGAATTTTAATTCATTATTTTATAAAATTGACATGGAATCGGACACAAATCATCTACATTATATCATATTTGTGTATAAAAAGAGAGAAACTCGTGCTTCGACAATGAATCGACGATAAACGGAAACCTTGTTTCCAAAATGTTTCGGTTTAGCGCTATGTGTGTAGAAATTTCGAACTAGTCACCTGTCAACAACGCCAATCAAAACTTCTGGTCAAAATAATTAAAGGATCTTTATTTACTTATTACTATAACACAATTAAAACATAAAAACATGTATTCCATTGTGGAAAAAAGAGAAAAAAAAGGTTTGCTGGTAACATTATTATCGGTATGGGTATAGTGGCTGTTATTACATTTATTCCTAAAACAAATCATCTCTGTAATGCGTATAATAAATAATTATAAAATCACATAAGAAAAATATCTGTATTCGTACTCACATATTATGTCCTTCCTTCTGCATTTTTAATTATAGTACTATAAAAACTTGAAGAATGCTTAAATGCAAAAACTGCAGAACAAAATGAAAACAATAAAGTAAGGTTATGTTCTCATATTTGACAGAATATCAAAGAAATAATGGAAACTTTTTAGGCACAAAACGAGTACGAAATCTGTAAATGTGAGCCACATCTGTTTCTTAAAAGTTTCGAAAAATTTTTGACACTAAGATTTTTATTGTTAATGCTTATGTAGGGAAACCATATTTTAGTCAAATGTTTCGAACCAAAAAGCGATATATGTTACGAAACATATGTAACAAAAATGTGATGAAACTGTTTCGCAATGTTTCTAAGCGGAGATTTTGTTTTGATTTTGTGTCTAAAAATGCTACTTGAGTTATATCTTCTACAATAGTTAAAAGAATAAGTATACCAATAATTATATTAAAGAAAGAAAAATTGCAATAAATAACTGAAAATGTATAAACAATAAAAATACAATACTGACTACTACACTATATAACAACCATAATATTTGGATAGCGTTGTTATTCAATGTTATCGACTGGATATAACAAACATTCTTTTAATTATTCACGCTAAGTGAATGACATCATGGCTATATTGCATCTAGTTAAGTTGGTAAATTTAATCAAAATTAATTATCAGTTAATTTAGTTCATGTGCCGTCACTGTTAGCGTTTTATTCAATTTAAGCCGCGTGTGTTCGCATGATTTGCAAAAACATCAACTCCAACTTAATAAAGTTACTCTAATTGCGATTGTTCTCATTTACTGGTATGCTCACACATTTTATTGTTGATTTTATTTTGATAAAATTGAGGAATAATATTATAAAATGTATATTTTTTCTTTTTCAGATTGCAGGTGGGGGTGGCAGGGGTATGTTCTGCTACCACTGCCCATCTGCTTTGCATCCTGGAGCACCGCAACCTAGATTGCCTACGTTAGAATATCCATTTACCCCATCACACCCCTGTAAGTATAGTTATTATAACATTGTTGAAGTATTCCTTTATTTTTTTTCTAAATGCTACATAATAAGGGAAAATTGCCTATACTGTACCGATTCTAGTAATTCTTCAATATCTGGTTTATAATTGCATTGACAAGACACCTTGGGATATCTTTAGTAAGTCCAACAAAACGTCCAGTAATACCGGTAATATGGTTGATTTTTTTCAAAGTTCTAAAAATCAAAGGCGTGTATGGTAATATAATTTTGATTTCATTCTTTAAGAGATGCTTATTTTTTCCCTAGGCATTGATCACCAGGATCATTAGCCATGTACAACTCGTTATTGTTAACAATGCACTAACAGGGATCTATCTCAATATCCTCAAGGGGATCACTCTTACAAGGATAATTCAAAATTTAAAAATCTACATTGACATAAATATTTCAAGTCGAGTGACAAAAAGATCAAAAAACTAAACACAAAAAAGTAGAGAAACAAAAACAAACTACAAGAAAAATAGGTAATTATTTACATCACAGTATTACAGTTGGATTAGAGTATCACAGGCGAATATCACAGTTGGTGGTATATATTAATATCTTTCATAAAGTTCAAAAAGTATTTCTCTTTTAAGCAGATATGCTTGAGTCACCGCAGTATGCCCAATACGAAGACGACGCACTCTGGATTCATCCGCTCATCCTAGGCTCGACGGATCGCGTATTTCCATAATATACCATGTAGAGAGCATAGTGCCCCTAAGCCCCACCCTCAAGCTTATTTCAGTATTGAAGATGTCTCTAACGCGGTATAGAATGGAATAGGATAATGGCGCCAAATACGGTATAGTATGGAGTAGGCTTCTCAGCGTCACAATTCTTAGTCACATCTTCCATTTTGCGTTGAATTAGCCAGTTTGCGACCGTTGCGAATTGTAAACAAGCATCAGGTGTATCAGGAAACAGTATGTGACAGATAATGTTAAAAACATAAAATATGAAGTAAAATTCTCGATATGTATAGTGCCTCAGCTTCACAAGAGTCAACTATTCAAGAGTCGTAGCTATTCACCAAAAAACAGTGCGGTAAGTAACGCTACACCTATATTTATAGGACCTCAAGTATTTAGAGAAGACAAGTTTTGAGGCCCAGTATGTTTTATAGAAAACAAATATGGAAAACATACTAAGCTTAATACAGAAAGAGAAAAGTAATCAGATACAGAGCGGCAGTTAAAAATAATTCTCACAAATATCACAATAAACTGTAAAAAAGTATAAAGCTCTTGGTTTTTATCCAGAAGAACTCATGGTTCCCGCTCGCAAAAAAGGCTCATCAGGAACGCCGTGATACGAGAACAGACTAAAAAAGAAAAAATGGTGCTTGAGCAAAAATATTACCGAAAATACCCAAATGCCAAAGGACATTAGTATTTTAATACTCTGTAATTAAAGCTGAGCATTGCAGTTTAACAGGAAATAGCAATAGAAATTAATATAATATTTAATAAATAAATGTTGTTTTTGTTGATATTTTGTTGTTTCATATTTGTAGTCATGTTTTTAATGTAATGATAAAGAATAGATATATAATATTTTACATAAATGAAAATTACTGTTTATGCTATCAAAAGTTACGCCATTACTACGAACTATACCCGATTTTGGCGCATTTCCCAATTTCATTCTATACCGTGTTAGAGACATCTTCACAGCTGAAGTAAGCTTGGGGACGGGGTTTAGAGACCTCTACGTGGTATATTATGGAAATACGCTGACGGATCCTGTTTTATTGCGCGACGCTTTGAAGGTTTATCTGCCCACTCATCCTGCCATTCCCTTTCTGTTCTTTTATGCAGTAGTACTTTAAAATCATATTTACTAAGATAAGGGAAAGTAATGGTATCTCTTCTAGCAGCTAGCTGAGCAGCATCACCTGCCATTGGGTTGCGAAGTATATTAGAGTGGCTTGGGACCCATACAAACGTGAGTTTGTGTTGACGTTTTAGTTTGTTCAGGTCGAGATGGTTATTATTAACTTTGATTAACGTCATATTTTTTACTGTTGTTAAATTATTACATTTTCCGATAACTATTACTCTTTAAAATTTTAAAACTGCAAAAATTATGACGTTAATTAAAATTATATCTCTACCGTAGTTTTTAGTTTATTTAGGTTTTGATTTTGAGGACTTTTTTAATAATTCACTAAGATAACTGATTGGCAAACTTCATTTCCAGTAGTCTTTTGAATTTTATTCTCATTTTGGCTCGTGGACGTTTCGGGTTCTTGTTCTTCACTTAAAACTCATTTCCGGAATGTTGCTGCGAGGTGTCCAGTACTATTACTTGGTTCACCTTCCAGGATTTGACAAATTTTTACAAAAACTTACAAAAGAAATAATACTTAGACCCACCCGACTCGATTAAAAATGCCGCATTTAAGTCATATTAAAAATTATTTGAATAAATTTTCTGGTAACCTGAGAATGATGAGTTACGTACCTAAAATAAATCGCAATTTTTTTTCGAGAGAGACGAATGCATTAAAATCTTTTCGCCCGACGACATAAATTGGATAATAGAGTTAGTGAGCGAGTCTCTATCCATTACCGCCAGAGGGTGGCGGATTTAGGACACCTCCCGTCGTCGAGGACGCGAATTTTTCGACGCGCCAATTTCAAACTTTCATTCGGGAGGCGCGTAACGAAATTACATCCGCGCCGAGGATACATTAATTAAAATCTCATGTTTAATGCAGGATATTGTACATTTAATCCTGGTAATCTGCTTGTGTTTGCCGCGAGTTTCGGCCGCGCACACAAACATCGCGATCTCTTTAAATATTTAGCCACCCTGTATTGATCCGCTTGCTTAGAATCGTATTTTTGGCCCGTGAAATTAACGGCTCGTTCAAATTTCAATTTCGGCCAAAATTACGGCTTTAAAAGTTCAATGGCAGAGTGATATGATTACAGAAATTTTGTAATTATTTTCTATTTTCACTGATATCATGAGTTCACACTTGATAACTGCGCCTTTTTCTTCTTGAAAATTCTAAAGGTGCGTTTAGATTTGAGCACACACGAGTTGAGCGTGAAATTAAATCAGCTCCGTTTAAATTAAAAACATGTTTTTCGACGAATGAAGTGATCCAATTGTGCGCGCACAGCAGAGTTATGTTGGTGAAAATAATGGACGACCAAAGAAATAGTCGCGTCTGCATTCATTGTTATGCACAGCTTAATTATTAAAAGAAGAAAAATCGAAAAAAAAACATCGTCGCTGGTTGGCAAACACAAAATTTTTACAAGTCAGAGATAACTTATTAAACAAATTAGTGTCTGAAGAAGGCATATACAGGGTCCGGCAATAGTGCGTCGGGGATCTGTAGCTCCTAGAATAAAAAACTTGAGAATTTTGTTTAAGTGCAGACCTAAAGTATGTACCAGGATGTATTTCCGGAAAATATTTTAACTTCTACAGGGTGGCTCAAAAAAGTGTGAGTGGATCTGAATGACTTTTTTAAATGGAACACCCTGTATATTATTGCATTTTTGGCTTCCTTTCAGATCATTTTACATAATCCTAAGATATGAGTAAATCTATATCGATAGTTTCAGAGATATTAAAAAATAAATCAAAATATATGTATTTTTCAACTCTTCTTAAAAAAAATATTAAAAATACAAGAACTGTTCTGAAATCAAAACTATATTAGATATTTACTTTAGATGGTTTGTTCTTACTTTGCTATAAATATGGTAATCGTAAATCATACAGGATGTTCAATATTTTACGCCAAACTTTCAAAAATATAAAATAATTTTCTTGTTTTTTTTAAACGGAACACCCTGTATTATTATTTTTTTATTTGGTGGAGAATTAAAAATGAACATTTTTTATTATTTAAAGTATTTCAAAATTTTTGTAGTTTTCCGGATACACGCAGTATTATTTCATATGGCGCTTTCAATGGTAAAATACGAGAGAAAAATCATTGGGTGGCTTTGATAAAATTTACTGTGGAAAATGCCATATGAAATACAAACCAAAGGAATATCTGCGAAACCGTTAAAAATTTTGAAATACTCTAAAGGCAAGAAATGTTCATTTTTTTAATTCTCCATCTAATGAAAAAATAATATACAGGGTGTTCCATTTAAAAAACCAAAGCAAAATTATTTTACATTTTAGAAAGTTGGGCGTAGAATGTTGAACATCCTGTATATTTACGATTTCCATATTTATAACAAAGTAAAGTACCAGACCATCTAAAGTAAATATCTAATATGGCTTTGATTTCAAGAACAGTTCTTGTTATTATTAATACTTTTAAGAAAGGCTGAAAAAATATATAATTTTTATTTATTTATTAATATCTCTGAAATTATTGAAATATATTTATTCATGTCTTAGGATTATGTAAAGTGATCTGAAAGGAAGCCAAAAAATAATATACAGGGTGTTCTATTTAAAAAAGTCATCCCGATCCACTCACACTTTTTTTTGGCTACTCTATAGAGTTAAAATATTTTCCTGAAATACATCCTAGTACATACTTTAGGTTTGCAGTTAAACAAAATTCACAAGTTTTTTTTTTCAATAAAATTGATCTTTTGAGTTTTTCTTGTTCATCAAACGGTTGTCGAGAAAAAAATAAATATACTTATTAAGAGCCCGCCTTAATACGTTTTCTAACAATTTTTTATTTTTTAGATTAATTAAGAAATACCCTGTATATATATATATATCACAGGCAACCAAATAAACTAGTAACCTCTAAAAAATATTTTTCCTACCACTAGCGACATACCGTGTTTTTAGTGTGTACTAAATTATTTTATCAAAATTTCACCATATAAGTTTCCAGGCAATGGTATGTCATTCTATTCAGAGTCATTTTTTATGGAATAAAGTAAAAACATACCGAGGGTGTTATTTAATAATCAAAAGTTGTAGTATAAAAAGGTTTTCACAAAAGGTTTTAAAAAAGGTTTCAAAAAGTTTGGTCACTTCCTATGAAATAGGAAGTGACCAAAAACAATTGAATACGTCAATCAATCCTAATTTATGTAATTAATTAACATACCAAATCTCGTTTAATATCTGAAAAAAAAATAAACAAATTATAGGGGGAGGGGGCACTTTTGACACTCACCAGGTAAATAAAATAATTTTGGATGGAAATTAGGACTCTTCGTCTAGTTGTAAGTTGTAATTATGGAGACAACTTAATACCATGTATTTATTTTAAAAATACAAAATGCAAATATTTATTATATTTTTATTTTTAAATTGTAGTAACAACCCAAAAATACGCTGGTGATTGGAATTATATGTAGGTGTTCTTTAATAGTTTAATTTTTTTTATTTGAGTTCTTATAATAAAAAAGATAAATTTCTATCTTTCTAGTTTGATCTTTACTTCAGCATTTAATATAATCAATAGCAGGGTCTTTCAACGTGCGTTTTGTGACTGTCTCATATTTAACCTAGCGTGTCTCACTTTTTTTTTATGGTTTAAATACCTGGTTAAATATGAGACACTCTTTTTTGCATACTGACTTTTTCAGGGGTACTTTTGGTATATTTAGTTTTGCAATAGTTTCGTTATCACCAAATGCCTTTTATAGAAGAATTACTTTTGTAGCTAAATGGTTGTTACTTTTGTTGCTAATGTTTGTTACTTTTGTTGCTAAAAGTTGTTGTCTCATTTTTATACTAATCTTTATTTTTGCCAGAGTATCACTCTCTAAAATTGCTCCCATTTATTTTGAGCGGGCAGAAATAAAAACAAATTTCAAAACAAACCTTCGAAAATGTATAGAAATTATTCATCAATTGTTTATATCTATCAGAAGACGAACACATATTACATAGTGATTATTAAATAATTATAGCAATACCATATATATTATGAGAGTAAATGTCGTTCGACTTATCCAAACACGCGTCCCACCCAGCAGGAAAACTTTTCACTTCGACAAACTGTGCGCCATCGCCATTAAACGCACCGAGATCAAACGACAAATTTTCCGGTCAAATCGATAATTGCGATCGAGATTTTTTCCTCGGGCCAAACAATGGTCCTAATAAGCGCCCCATTCGTAGAAACGCGCTTAATAATAAGCTGCCATTACACTAACCTCCGACCTCTTGGCTTTACGTGACTAGGAAAAGTAAGGTGGGGTTTTGTTATTAGGAAATGTTAATTGTTCGATCTTTTTGTGTGGTTTTGTTTGTATATTTGGCCGATTTTAGTAATATTAATGATTAATTCGTGTTTAGAGAGGGGAAATAAATGTCGATTTTGAAAACATGTATAACGAGGGTCTCACTATTGGAATTACCTGTACATTTTCTTGGCAGTCGCTGGCAGTCATTGGTAGTCTTACGGAAATCTCCTATAATAATTACATGGCAGTCATAGGCAGTCTTCTTCGCAGTCATTGGCAGTCGCTTGGCAGTAACATTTTTCACCCCTCGCATGTAAATAAGTCTAAACAGAATAATCAAAGCACGTGTGTTTGGAATTTTTGGGTGCGGCTTAACACGACAGAATCGGGCTAAACCTTAGGCAGATTTCTGAAATATAATATATATTTCCTTCACCCACACACCCGCTTTACCCGACCCCTAACAGCGACCAAACAGTACAGCATAATATACTCTTAACTTACGATCTTTGTCCCCGCTAAACACTGATCCCAGTAACATAATTCTTTAAGAGACATATTGAGTTGTTTTGCATCATTTTTGTACTAAAATTTGTTATAGTATAAAAAATGTAATAAAATTTATTTGTAACATTTATCACCAATTACTTGATTTTGGTCTCTGTCCACACAGTAACAAGATCGAAACTTCAGCAACGACTAATTCGATAGACCCCGAAGAGAAAAGAAAATATGACGTCGTCGTTGGAAAAAAGGTGTTTTCCACATGGCGTTGGGGTTTTCAGCTTCCCGTCGAAAATTGCTTAAATGGAATTTGCGGTGTCTGAAAGTTTTATCGGAACGTCTAAAGCGATTAGCTGGAAGGAATGGCCGCGCGAGTCCGACTTACACAAACTTCCAAAGTAGATTTGGCCAGAAACGAGATAACTCCATGTAAGGCAAACCGCGTTAGGATTATCGAGTTTGCGGGACGGATGGCGAAATACTGAGAAAATATTGAAAAATTCCGTGACATTTTTGCCGTTTATTATGACTAGTGTTTAACGAATTATCCGGTTGAAGTACATTAACTTTCAATGTTTTATCACATACTCACAAATATTTAAATCAGGCTGTATTCCATTGCAAAAGCAGGCGAACCAGATCGGTAAAGAGCGGTTCCTGAAAAATATCGGTTTGATACGAAACGGTTTGGTAAAATACTGGAAATGTCAAATGTTGACGTTTTCTAAATTTCAATACCTCTATAATAAAATTTATCTTTTATGCATTTTTAATATACCTATTCCCTGTTTTTTCGTTTGCTTCTTCTTTTCAATGTTGTTTAATATTGAAAAGTACTTTATTAATAAACTGTTAAACGCGTTAGACAGCTCAAGTGAAGATTTGCAGGTCCAATATTAAAACAGATCAATAATAAATAAACAAATCTAATCAATATTCATATTTTTATAGCTTACAAAACATTAATGATTACTTGTCTTGTTTTTCATGTTTTCTTTAAATGTTCCTGATTTTAAGAAACAATGGCTGCATGATAAGTTTAAATGGTCCTAAAAAGTCATTCTATTTAGTTAATGAAATTTATTTACTTCTACTACCTACCTCCATTGCTTTTGGATGTAAATACAAAATTTTTAAAAATTAAGTGAGAATTTCACTCGAACTTCCAATATTTGCTTGATTTCTGTCACATAAATGACATTGATTGACAAACAAAACCATAAAACCAACCTTCTCGCGCTGGTTAGTTTGGTGACAATTATAACTGAATTTTTCAGGAACCGTGTTCCGTAATAAGAAAACTTTCAGGAAACCGATAGAAACGGAACATACAACCATCATAACCAAGGTAAGCAACGGAATACACCCTCAATCATAATAGTTTCGATTGTAACTTTACTTTAGTTAAATATCGCTCACGAAATTACTAGATTGACTAGACCTTATAGATCTATTATGTCAATCTCTCTCGAGTTATAACTCATCATATAGTCCCAGGGCTTTGGCAAAAGTCAGTATTTGAGACGGTTTTACAGAGGGTAGTTCTCCATCTCTAATATCAGTCGTATCAATGTGTATGGCACGGATGGTTGTCATTTCGGCGCACTGCAGTGTTTCCCCATTTTTTCCACAGAATCCGCATTCACCGTTGTTTCTTAGCTTCAATCTACTGAGATGTTCCTTGAGGAGACACTGTCCTGTGACAATCCAAAAATTGTTCTTAAACCAAAGAAAATCTTTGATTTTTCTCAGTCGTAAGTCCTGATAAACTTCTTCGAGTGTCTTAGATCATTGTAGGATTCCTATTCAGTTAGGGATGGAGTCTTCCAAGTTCTTGAGTTCCGCTTTGAATTGGTTTTCACTTAGTTGAGTTGGTTTTCACTATGTTGATCCGTTTCTAACTAGATCGTTTGCTTTTTCATTACCTTCTATTCCTTGGTAAGCTGACACCGAGAGTAGAAGGACTTCTTCTTTGTCTAATTTGCTCAGCTTATCTAGGCATTCTTTGACCAACTTTCAATTGATGGTTACACATTTGATCACTTTTAATGCTGCTTGACTATCAGATAAGGTGGCTATTTCTTGTTTCCTATAGTTACTATCTAAGATAAGTTGTACACCATGAACTACCTAATTATATTATATTGATTATTTATTTATTATTGGATTTATGTTTTTTCGGGTCCCGTTTAATCATTATACCTTTTTTTCACCCCCAAGTTGCCATCTTATAACTTGGATGAGCCGTACTCATCAGCTCTTTTTTTTTAATTTAGTTACTCTCCCACAAAAATGTTTTTTGTGTGAGTTATCTCGTGTTGGCTACTTCCGCAGCTGACCTGGTCGCATTTAGGCAGAATCTACCATTGATACGCTAAGGTTTCTCATTGGTTATTGCTCAACACTGGTACGTTTTTTATAAATGTTTCTAACAGTCAGTAGGTTTTGCCTCCCCGGTAACAGCATTTCTACTGTTGCCAATAGGAGGTAGGATTTACCTTAATAAGTCGTGAATAAAGCCTACAGCAACATGGGGACTAACTGAAAGGAATAAAAGGAAATTAGAGACAACAGAAATGGACGCGATTGGAAGAGCAATGAGAATTTCACGGAGGGATAAGATCAGAAATGAAGACATTAGACAACAGATGGGAATAGAGGGAACAATAGTAAATGATATAGAACAAAAACAATTAATATGGTACGGCCACGTTCAGAGAATGCACAATGAAAGAATTCCAAAACAAGTTATTCATTGGATACCACCTGGTAAACGAAAGAGAGGACGTCTCAAGAAAACATGGATGGAAGGAATAAGAAGGTCGATGAGCGAGAAAAATCTGACCGAAGATCGATGGGAAAATCGCACAGGGTGGAAGTTAGGCATCGGACAACGTCGTAGGACGTTCTGACCCGAATTTGTATATATAAAGCCTACAGCTCTAGAAGATTTTGGGTCTAGGCTGCAAATTGAGAGTTTAGAATCCCATTTGCTCTTTATGTTTCTTTTATTTTCACCTTCACGTTTTTCTCTTACAAATTGGATAAATTTTACTGACAAAGGCTATAACCCAGAAACACCTGTCTCAGGATATAACTTGAAGCGGTCTCTGCCAATATATTCTTTTTCTTGTAGTATGAATGGATTTCTAAATAGTTTACGTATTTTGAGTTAACCACTGTATCAATGAAATATTTTTATCTTTTTCAGATACCAGTTATTCTTACCATCCGGCAATTCACGATGATACTTTCGTTCGGAGAAAGCAAAGGAGAAATAGGACTACGTTTACCCTTCAGCAGGTAAAATAATTACACTCTTTAAATACTATTTAACATACTGACCATTTTGAAATAAATCTTCAGCTGGAAGAGTTGGAGAGTGCGTTTGCTCAAACTCACTATCCTGATGTCTTCACCCGAGAGGATTTAGCTATGAAGATAAATTTAACAGAAGCCAGAGTTCAGGTATGTTATTAAATTATATTTTTCGTACCAGGGGATAAATTAGCCTAAACTCGGTATTGGTTTGGTCACCTACCATTGACTTAACTAAAAATCATTGAACAAAGTAAAAAACATAAATACACAACATTTAAAACAAGTTTAAAACATAAAAAACAAAGCAAACACTAGTAACGAAATTCTAATCATCGTCGAAACATAGAGGACATTCGTATCTTACTTGTTTGGAACCACCGTTGCAATATCCACAATCCCACTTTCCACAGGTGACACACTTGATCCACGCCTTTCCATTTGTGTACTCGGAGTACTGCAGTAAACAAATGGAACATAAAGTGCACGAAAGACATTCATATTGAGGATTCTTGGACCTACCGCACACCTACTTATTCAACAAGAGACGCAACAAATCCAGTCATTGTTGTCAATGTCATCTACGTAGGAACATTTTCAAGTTACCCCCGTTGTCGAAGTTACCCCGTTTTACGGTTTGTATTAAAATTACCGTCTGTCCGTCTGAGTACTCCATCCGGGTACCTCTATCCACGTTTTGTGTTTGGTTCCAATCGACCCATAATTAAGAAAAAACCTGATGATTTCGTTCATTTAGATGCATCGGTTCGAAACGTACCATCCTGTAGCTTGTCCCCAATTATGCCGAAATCGACCCACATTTTTTTCAATATCAAATTCTCACTCCCACCTTGATGAAGATGTAAACGAAACGACATCAACTTTCGGACGTTTCTTACGTCAAAACTTATTGTCACAGTGACATGTGTCGTACACAGTAAAGTTGGCCTTGGTCAAATCTATCGACATACCAAATTTCATTTAAATCATACGATTTTTTCGCCATTGATGGGAATTCACAGTACACGAAACGTCGCGTCGTCAAAATATAATTGAGGCTTTTCGAGCCCCATCTACATTCCGAGTTTCCTCTCCCAGCTCATATAGGGTCCAAGTCACTACACTACAAAGACCCATCTCAACTTCCTCATTGGATTACCACTCTTTCGATCGTTACCATTTTTCGTCTCACGTGTCATCTTAATAGCTCGTGTGACACGGCTTTGAATTTTTACTCCGAGCGTATGTAAAGAAGTTTCACTTCAAAAATGTTTACTCGAAAACGATCTATAATATTATAACGATCTACGTAAATTCAGCTAACGATCTTCATGACATTGAAACAGAAACATTTTTGTGATCATTAAGCCTTTTTATTTTTAATCTACTGTAGCGCCATTGTCGCCCTCTTCAACAAACACTCGCACCAACAAAGAAATCCAAATACTACAAACAATTCTCCGTCTCCGTTCGGAGAGCACGAGAAAACGAATTGTTTAATAACTGAAGAGGTGCTCGCATATGGCGAGAACTAAAACAAACTGACGTAGGGCACAAAGCGAGTGGACGGCTGGCGAGAAGGGCGCGAGGCGTGACGAGAGTAATTGCGTCCAGAGAGGCTCATTAACCGGCACTAATTGCCGCTGCAATCTAATACAAGGCCCGGTGAGAACACCTAGCGATGGCCCCGGGAGCCTACCTTTCCGGCTGGAACTACTTCTGAAATTTACGAGATTTGTAGGGTTATCATACCAGCACGTGTTTCTTGTTGGTTGCTGTTTAGGGCTTTTCCTTTTCACTTCTCTATTTATTTTCTGTGGAAATTTGCTTATTATATTATAGTAATTGAATTTTCACCTTTTTATCGTTAAAAAGTAATAGTTATTTTTTATACAAGACGATAAAATGGTATTTTATCGTCGATCGAAAAGGTTAATTCACGAGCGATGAAATCGCGAGTGAATTAATTTCGGGAGGCGATAATGCAATTTTATTGTCGTGTTTAAAACAATATTTTTTTCCATAGCGAGTTACGTTTTAAAAAATATTCAGAAATTATTATTTCAAGGAATTTATTAAGAGTAGAAAAAATATTGTGCTGGGTTGGCGTTGGTTTCAATGTAATTTGAAAAATAAATAAAGCTGTCTCTTTAGTTGTCAGTTTTGAGTCAATATTTTTTAATTCTCTTTCGTGTCGATTGCTGATTGAATTGGAGTCAGATATGGCTCAAAACGAAATAAGTAAATTACCAACAGATATTCAGGCTGAGGCGACAAATGCCATATCCAAACTACTTCCATTTAAATCCCGAATAAATTATGAAAAGAAATACAAAAATTTTCAAAAATGGAAGCAATTAAAAAACGTGCGAGAAGAAATACAGTTTTTAACATATCCTCGCTGTTAAAGTATCATTTAATCTACCATTTCGGGTTAAAGTACTATTTTGATAGATATAAGGCAATTTTAACAGTTGCTATGGAAAAAAAAGTATTTTAGGTAACCGTCTTCTTTCTGCTGCTAAAGCCGTGTACAGGCTTTTAAAAAAATCGTGTATGCACTATGTGTGCATATTTGAAGTGAAACTTCTTCTTATTTCCGTCTGTCTGTCTGTCTGTCTGCCCATCTGTCAGTCTGAACACTCCATTCGGGTACCTTTATCCATGTGCCCAGTTTGGTTCCAATCGACCCATAATTAAGAAAAATACTCATGATTTCGTCCATTTAGAGGCATCGGTTCGAAACGTCGAGAGCATCATTCTGTAGCCTATTCCCAATTATGCCGAAATCGATCCACATTTTTTTCAATATCAAATCCTTAGTCCCACCCTGATTAAGATGTAAACGAAACGTCGCACACTGGTCGATTTTCGTCGAAACGTGGGAAAAAATATTTTGCAACAAGAAAATAACCTGAACGTTAAAAATATATGTTTCTAGTGTTTTTTAATCAATCTGGTCAAAAAATTTTAGCATACACAGGGTGTTCACAGTTAAATGGACCCCTCCTAATTAATAACTTTTTAATTTGACGTTTGGGAAAAAAGTGTTCAACATAAAAGTTTAATGGTTCAATGGGTTTTATTAAAAAAATATTTTCACTTATATTCATTTTGGTTACACAGGCTTCAAAATTCATAAAACCAAAACTAAAACTTGATCCAAAATAAAAAAAAACTAAAATTATTTTAGAATTTTCAAAATTTTGGCAGGGCGCCATTTTGTTTGGGAAACTGAGAGTGATTTTAATTAATTTAATTTAAAATTTGGTCATATATTAGGAATGAAAAGACCTTTCAATTAAGATATTACCACATTACTTAACTTTTTTTTCAAAATGGCGTCCTGTTATCTTTTTGACATTTAACATAAAAAAATATGTCAAAAGATAGTCGCTTTGGTATTATATGTGTATGCAATATTATAACGCCATATACAACATGGGTTTAAAAAATAAAAGAGGGTCCTCATTATTTACTTGTACAGTGTGTTTTACAGTTTATGACAAAATACGCAAATATGCGCAAAAAAACTTTTTACAGCCTATAAGGTAGATAATTATATAAGGAGGAAAAAATATATTTATAATGGGAAATGAGCGGAACAGTAATAAAATCGATTTAAAACTACGTAAAATCGTGAAAAATAAATGCGAAAGTACATTCTCCATTTCTTTGCATAATTCTTTATCCAAAACCAACAATAAAATGAACCAATAAAAAGTACATATTTTTACTTAAATATTAAATACATACCTCCAGAATTATCATTCATGGTAAAAAACACTTTTCCAAAATTACAGGATACTAAAAACCGTAATAACAATTTAAAAAATTATGTTTAATGTTTATTAACACAATGGGTATTTCAAGTGACAGTTTGTTTTGAAATTGTTGTCAAGTAACAAGACGACACTTTTTCAACTTTTTTTCATAGCCAACTTGTTTTTTGGTGTTTTGCCTGTGCATTCGAAACATTTCTGATAGGGTAATTTGAATCTAGTTTTTATTACTTTTTGCCACATTTCGCCGAAACTCGACCAGCTTGCGTCGTATCCAACTCTGCAGGGTGGTGTGTAACGTCGCTCACATAGCCTATACCCACCAAGTTTGGTTGCAATCGGACGACATCAACTTTTAACGCTTTTTATATCAACTTTTCATGTGTAACTAAATGTCACAGTGACACGTGTCGTACACGGTAAAGTTGGCCTTGGTCCAATCTGTCGCCATACATTTTTTTTAAATCGGACGATTTTTTGATTTGATTCATTGTGCCAAACTTTCTAATATATAAAATAATTAATTTTGCTTCGTTTTTTTTAAATGGAACACCTTGTATATTATTTCTTCAATAGATGGAGAATTGTATATCTCTATACTCATATCTGTGAAATTTAATTCTCATATCTGTGAAACCATTAAAACTTTTGAAATACATAATAAATGGCGTAGAATTTTGAACATCCTGTATGATTTAAGATTACGATTTTTATAGCAAAATAAGTCTAGACTATTTAAAGTAAATACCTAATATAGTTTTGATTTCAGGACAGTTCTTGTATTTGTTACAATTTTTTAAGGAAGGTTGAAAAATATATAATATTTTTTATTTATTTATTAATATCTCTGAAACCATTGAAATATATTTACTCATATCTTGGGATTATGTAAAGTAGTCTGAAAGGAAGCCAAAAATGCAATAATATACAGGGTGTTTCATTTAAAAAATCATCCCGATCCACTCACACTTTTTTGAGCCACCCTATAGAAGTTAAAATATTTTTCTGAAATACATCCTAGTACATACTTTAGGTTTGCACTTAAACAAAATTCCCAAGTTATTTATTTTAGGAGCTACAGATGCCCGACCATAGACTTAAAATAAAATATAGACTGAGCATCTCATTCATAAATAGCTGGAACATGCGGTCAGACACTGTCTTGTTATTGTTGTGTTATTGTTTTAGGTTATAACGAGTGCGACACGAGCGATAGATAGGTTGTCTCTGTCGTAACGGTCGTTCCCTGACGACTCTGCCGAGAAACAAACACTGTCTTTCGTTTCTCAAGTACACCTGAACTCTCCGTATCATAGCCGGGTAATTTTTTTATTTTAATGAAGCTATAAGTAAATTAAAAATATATCGTATTTAAACGTTTTTATATTTTATTAAGATTTAGGACAGGTTTTTTACATAAAAGTTTAGAAAAAACGTCTTAGAGTCCGAAAAGGATAAACATAATAAAATACACGTTATAGAAGAAATTTTATAATCGAAATTACGTAATTTTTGAAATTAATAATAAATTATTAATTTTAGTCAAACATTTACAACCCCTAATATTAATCAAAACCGGATCTATTCCACAGATATAATAGAATCGGCGACAGGGAGAGAAAAAAAAATGATTGTTGTAATTTTTTTTCTAGTTAAGTGATGTCTTATTATGTAAATTAGAGAAAACATAAATCTGTTCCATTAAAGCAAGGAAGGTGATAGGAAGTGGATAAAATAAAAACTACATTTATTTAACTCGGTACTGTCTTTATTATACCGGGTGCGGCTCAAAAGTGGCTCATCCCCATAATTTTTTTATATTTTCAAATAAAAAAACAAGATTTAGTATGTTAGTATATGAAATAAATTAGGATTGATTGACGCATTCAATTGTTTTTGGTCACTTCCTGTGTCACCGGAAATGACTATAACTTTTAATTTTTAAACGGCACCCTCGGTATATTTCTACTTTATTCGATAGAAAATGACACTCTGAATAGAATGAAATATCATATGTCAACTTTTGACATTTTCGCATATGGTTTAATTGTAATTGTAACACGCGGTTCATAACGACAATTTGACTCGAAATACCAAGTGTGTGGTATCAATATATTCATAAAAAAATGCTTTTTCCAAATATGCTAATGAGTCACCCTTGTTCCATTTGAAAAAATTGACATATGTATGATTAAAATACGATTTGTACATCTTTTAACCGGCCTAGACAAGACACGAAACCTATTAGACGATCAAAACTATTTTTCCAAGGCTCCTTGATTAAAACTTAGTGGATTGAAAAAACTGGATTGAAATTTAAAATAGGATATGTTTTAAGCGACAATGTCAAAAGTTGACATATGATATGTCATTCTATTCAGAGTGTCATTTTTTATCGAATAAAGTCGCAATATACCGAGGGTGCCTTTAAAAATAAAAAAGATGTAATCATTTCGGTAAAACAGGAAGAGACCAAAAACAATTGAATACGTCAATAAATCCTAATTTATGTCATATACCTACTAACATACAAATCTGTTTTTTATCTGAAAAATAAAAAAGTTATAAGGTTAGCCACTTTTGAGACGACCCGGTATATTAAAAAATATTGTTTCATAATGTAATATCATTTTAAAATTCTTGTACGTTATTTTAGATTCTGAAGATAATTTTAGAATAAACCGGAATATATTTTTAATAAAAACATTATTAATTTTAACAGGGTTATAATTATGATTTTGTTACAATGTAAGTAAGTAAATAATGTAATGTAAAAGAAAAAATTCAGATTTTACATTTTACTAAAATATTATCTAAATAAGCGCCTTTCTACAACAACGCCACTGACTGCCAATGGGTAAATTGAGAGTTGCCTACCGGTCCAAAGTCGTTTCAAGACTTAAATGGATTATTTAAGTCAAATTTCTTGCAAATTTGGCACTGGCGAACCATATTTTATAGTTCCTGAACAGAAAAAGTCAATAAAATAAACACTTAAGGACTACAAGCTAAGAGAATGCGTTAATACAGCCGGGGAGATAGCGGCAACAAAGCTTTACCGCACACGTGCGACACGTACTACAAGGTAATAAATGAATGAATAGGCTCCCTCGCCTCTAATCGGTGTTGTCATATTGTAAAGAACTTATCCTTATTAAACAGTATCCGACTTATAATTTAGTAGTATAAGGACTATTTAATACATCTATGGAATATTAAAACCTACTTTATTAAACTGTAGTATTAATATCTCAATATATGTGTATAACAAGAAAAAAAATATTGATAATATTAAAGACGTGACAACATAGGCTGGATGAGGAAGGCTCGGTCGACTGTACCCAGAGGTAAACATGTGTACAAAAAAGGTTGTTTGTCCGCGTTGGGATGTAAATAGTGTAGTCTATATTTTAGTTTAAGTCTATGTGCCCGACGCACTGTTGCCGTACCCTGTATACTTTCGATAGAATCGCTTACGTATTAGGTAATGAAATAAACATCACGAATCATACAAACATTACCAATCTCAATATCCCATTATATTCCAACAACGTACAACGACAAAACGAGAAACGCTCCTCGAATCGACATTTCAAGCAAACAATCGTCAAACAAAACGCCTCCCCATTGTGCGAAATCCGTCGATGCCTGCGAATCGAGTATGAATGTAGTAGAGGGTGCGAACGACCAGCAGCGTTAATAGAATAAGCGCGTACCCTCTCGTTCTGACAATGGTCGCGGGGTGTCGCTGCTTGCGCGCTCGTTAGCCGCTCGTTAGAGACAAATGAGAGTCGGGCCCACCCCCTCGCCCTCCTGCTCCTAAATCGGCCGACGGTGCGCTGCCTGCTGGGGTGTCCTTAATTAAGCCCTTATTTATACTTGTGCGCGGAATTGCCTTGCTATGATTGTCCGACCGGAAAATTTGTTGTTATTCGATTGGAGCGCGGTGGACGAAATTGGCTGTTAAATGCGATTACGGGGCGTTTGGGCTGATGTTGAGAGCAATGAGTCAGGATATGTTGTAGATATACATATAAATAAGGTAATATGTTGAATTTGGAAACTAGAGTTACATAAATATACGTCATATAACTTATAACATATTAGTAAAATGAACGAACTTTTAAGATACAGATGTGGCTCACATTTATAGATTTCGTACCCATTTTGTTCCTGAAAAGTTTCCATAATTTATTTAATATTCCGTCAAATATGAAAACATAACATTACTTTATTGTTTGGATTTTGTTCTGCAGTTTTTGCATTTAAGCATTCTTCAGGTTTTTATAGTACGATAATTAAAAAAGCAGAAGGAAAGACAAATAGTGAGTAATAAATACAGATATTTTTCTTATGCGATTTTATAATTATTTATTATATGCATTTGTAAAATCGCTATTTTTGGGGTTTACTCAACCGAGTCTCACAATGCAAATTCACCTCAAATATCCATTTAGTTGGTCATTGGCAAGCACTCTCTCATTGTACATGAAAATAACAAAACAAACATTTACTGATCTGGATAAAATTGATAGTTAAATAGTAATACTCACCCGGGGGTACTCCGCCCCCTAGCCACTGACATCACTGATATTCTTTTCAATATATCCCATTCCATATCTTCCATCTAATTCAAATATTATTCGGATCTATTGGTTAATAATCTTCAACAACTAGCTAGTGTCACCTGAAATAGTATAAGAGCTTCCACCGGACGCAAATCTGCCGCTAAACAGATTCGCATCCCAATCGATGAGGCTAATTGGGTTCCTCACGCAACGCCCCATCGTGTCAATCGAGAAGCAAGAGAGACCTCAAACTCTCAAGACCATCCTCGAAGGAACGAGGTCACAAGAGGTCTACTTCCATAGTCAAAAGACTCGCTACTTCCAAATGTCAGTTCTGTGACAAAACACAACACTACACAGCCGGCCGGCCTATCAACTACTGACTGACCTGCCGCGCGCCGGCATGCTAAGCCTCCTCTTACATCAGAATTTTACCTAATCACAAATATTTACATCGCTTGCCAATGAATCGTACTATTTTCTCTAATCGACTTTCAAATAGAGTGTTTTAGCATTACTAGATAAATAAATAGAGAGTTCCGAAGGAAGGCATACTCTTTATTAGAATAGTGAATAAATAAAAGCATTATTATAACAAACTTATTTTCCAAGTTTTACACATTACAGAGATGATTTGTTTTAAGAATAAATGTAATAACAGCCGAATAAATGTAATAACAACTCATACCCAACAGGAGACCGAAGAAAAATGTTACCAGCAAACGTTTTTTTCTCTTTTTTCCACAATGGAATACATGTTTCTATGTTTTAATTGTGTTATGATAAGTAAATAAAAATTTTTTTTATTATTTTGACCACAAATTTGGATTGGCGTTGTCGAAAGGGAACTAAGCAGTTCGAAATTTCTACACAGATAGCGCTAAATCGAAGCATATTGGAAACAAGGCTTCCATTTGTTGTCCATTTATTTTCGAAACACGTGTTTTTCTCTTTTTCGACACAAATAGGATATAATGTAGATGATTTGTGTCCGACTCCATGTTAATTTTATAAAATAATGAATTAAATTCCGCCATGTTGGCTAGTGATAGCGTTTTTAACTAAAAATAAATGTTTTATCGTCTGTTGAGCCTTTAAACTCATAAGAACGCGTTCTACTGACATTGATTTATATATTTTTATTTTGAGAACGACGATATAGAAATAAAAATAAAAATATATATTTCAAACAAAAATTTGAATTTTGAAGCAAATATTACAAATAATGATATATATATATATATATATATATATATATATATATATATATATATATATATATATATATATATATATATATATATATATATATATATATATATATATATATATATATATATATATATATATATATAGAAGGGCATTAAAAATATGAAAATACATTATTAAATTAAACGATGCATTTGCTTTTGCCAGACATTTTTTGTGCGAGAAAACCTCGGAGAAAACCTAAAAACAAAGATTTCAAGACAAAAAAATTATGACCGAGGTCGACATTGTTGATGGTTGTTTGCATTTTGAAATCCACACACAGACATGGACTATTTTAGTTTGGTATATTGTTTCTTTACATTTAGAAACAGTGGCTGCTGAAAACGGGAACGTCTTGGACACAAATTGCAGAATATGTTTCGAAACATTTCCTCTAAAAGTTTTGATTCCATCGATACATTTCAGGAAACGGCTAGTGCCACCCCGTTACACACATATGTAATAAAGTCATGTAAAATAAAGTCAAGAAACAGACACAATTATTAGAAACAATACCTAAAATGTGTCCAAAAATGCTACTTGGGTGGATGTATACAATTACATATGTTGTACTTTAAGATAATTCTAGAACTGTACAAAATTACAAGAAATTATTCTTCTTTTCAGCCACGAGCAATATAAAACTACACTTAAATATAAATTTACGAATTTGGTTCCGAACAATTTTATAAAGTCTTATTCTCATCTAAAATATGTTGGCCGCATTCAGCTCCCAGTCTGAATTTATCATAAGATGGAACGCGGAAGAAGATAAATGGCGGTCGAGATAACTGGCGGAAAAATACAAGCAATAAAAACAGGAGGGATTATTTTGAATAGACATGCGTTTGTGTGTGGCATATATATGGGAAAATAAGAAGGGGAGTGGCTTTCTTAGAGGGCGAATATAAAGTGAATTTCGAGACGAGTTTACGGGAACGTTCTAGTCAATTTTCGGAGAGTGAGATGGATTTCCTTATTTCCAAGAAGCATTATTATTGAAGGCATTTAGTATGTAATACTATTCAATATTGTTGTAAATTGCTGTTGGCATTTTGTGACGACTTTTCTGTCGTTACCCAAATAGAATGAAAAAAGAATCCGTTGCTCAGGGTTAGAGGAAAGCTGGGTTCGTAGGTAAGGCTTCTGACTCACAGCGACTTTCTAATGTTGTTAAATATTAAAATAAAAAAATGATAATATATAGGCTGCAGAGATTTTAATATTGATGTTAAGAATTCAAATAGGTATGGTCAAAGACAGTGAAAAGGGCGCCACTTACTTTGTTTATGAGAGTGGTAAAGTAAGAAACCAAAAAGAAAAATACGATATCACAAGATAGCTAAAATAAAGTAATCAACAACATTAAGGGTCTATAATGTTTATCAGGAATAAAAGTCAGAAATAACTATCCTACATTAAACATTTATTGAAAACGAACACAAGTATCATCAATTAGTCACAGTGATGCCAATTTTTAAATAGATTTGAATTTAGTAACTGTATTCTTTGAACTAAGTAAGCTACTTAATAAAAACAGGTGAAATTTATGTATGTCTCAATACGATGATGTTTCGAAACATGTAGTGTACAAAAACCTTTAAAATGAATACGTGTTAATAATTTTCATATAAAATATCATAGCTAAGTATGAGTGTACTGTACGAATCAAATTATAACTTATAACGTTAAATTAAAAATAATTTTGACTACAATATGTGGGATAAATAGTGATAATTTACCAGGTTATTAAATCTGTTGCCTCAAAAATTATAAAATAAAAGCGTACCTTGTGTATCAAACTTAAGACTTATCTGTACATAGTTTCTTATGATGTAAACAGGTAGTTAGGTATTCTCCAGACTAACAGAAGTGGATGCAGATGACTATGGCAGGAGAAGTCTTCGATATCAGCCAAAAGAAACGATTGTAATGTCAGGAACACTGTCTTAAGGTCTGCATAGGTCCATACAAAATAAAAGTGGGTGAAACATACAATAATTACTGCGTTATTACTGCATACCATGTGGTAATTACTGAGTACCATGTGGTAGTTACTGTGTACCATGTGGTAGTTACTGAGTACTATGTGGTAGTTACTCAATAAATAAAAAATAGTTCTCAGGACAGATACTCAATAAAAGAAACAACTTACGGTCTGAAAATCAGCTTTACATAAATATATTCAAACCATATGCCGATCCAAACCAGTAATTAAATACTCAAATAAACGAAATAAAAAACGGAAATAAGGTGATCATTCCAAGAAGAAACCAAACAAATACGATCTATACTCTGGATTGCATACTTTACAAGGTTTTCAAATTTCCAAATCGGATACCCATGCAATGGAAATCGAAAAGTGGATTCAGAGTGCTTTTCACTGGAAAATTTGGACACTGGACGCCGACACACGCGTTTTCTTCAGATCCAAATTCCCAGAAAAAAAAAAGATATCATATGATCGAAATCATTAGAACAGAAAATCGCAATCCACAGCGAAGTGAGATTTGGACAAGTGAAATGCAATTAAGGAAGTTTGGCATATAGCGAATAGATGGCGCTAATAAACAAGACAAGTGAACTGTAATAAATGAAGTTTAACAGCTAGCAAATAGATGCGCTAATAAAAATTAAATATCGAGACAAGTGAGCTGTAACAAATGGAGTTTGGTATCTTTGGCATCTAGCAAATAGATGGCGCCAATACTAAGAAATTTAAAGTCGAAAAAAGAATTTTAAATTCAATTTTATTAAAGGAAATAAAAAATGCTACAATTTTGGACTTAAATCAAAAAAATAAACAAAAGCGGTAATGATTAGAATGTTGATTGACGGAAACAGTACTGGGAGAATTGACAGCTCAGGACCTTGAAACGCCCTCAAAAGGAAAATTCCACTTCTCCAACTCCCAGTGGATGACATGACCAAGAATGTACAATTTTGAGAAACACCCCACTTAGCAATAAAAAGGAAGAGAGAAACATTTGCTCAGCAGGTAAAAGACCATATCGTATACTGATGCTTACAAAAAAGTACGGACAGGGATAGGAGGATTTGGGCAGCAAACTAAATACTCCGAACCAATGGGCACCTACCCCAGCATCTTACAGGCAGAAATATACGTTATCCGAAGATGCGTACAACTTATCTTGGATAGGAACTAACGGAAACAAGAAATAACCATCTTATGCGATAGTCAAGCAACATTAAAAGCGATCAACTCAGTAACCATCAATTCGAAGTTGGTCAGAGAATGCCTAGAGAAGCTAAACAAATTTGATAAAGGCAATAAAGTCCTCCTACTCTTGCATTATCCTCTATTACATTAAAGGATAGAAGGCAATGAAAAAGCAAAAGATCAAGCTGGAAAATGTGCGAACACTCTACTAACTGGACCAAAACCGTTCTGCTTCCCAAGTGGAAACCAACTCAAAGCGGAACCGAAGAACCTGGAAACTCCACCCGTAACCTAGAATGGGAATTCTGCAATGGCCTATGACACACTCAAAAAAGTTTCCCAGGACTTAAGACGGAGAAAAATTAAAGATTTTCTTTGACCTTAACCTTCTCAAGTCCTCTTCAACATCCTTTTTCCATCTGGTTCTTGGTCTACCCCTCCTTCACCTATTTCACGTTTTATTATCATACTAGGAATGCTTGCTTCAGCCATTCTTTCAAAGTCCCAGCCATATCAGTCTTTGTGCTCTTGCTACTCCTGTTATACTCGGTATCCGATATAGTTGCTTTAATTCTTCATTTGTTCTTTGGTCCATATGTTGTCTATCTTCTTTCCTCCAAAAATCGTCCTCAGTATTTTTCTTTCTTAAATCTCTAGCCCCGAACTTTCCGTTGCATTGAACGTACACGTTTCACATGCATACAGCACTATTGATCGTATCATTGTTTGGTACATTCTGATTTTTAAACTTCTTACTCTTAATAATGTTCTGTAGTGCGCTAACACATCTATTTCCTGCCATTATTCTTTCCACAATTTCCTGAGTTACATTTGGTTTCCTTAGAAATACGGTTCCTAGATATGTGAATGTATCTATTTCCTCAAACTTGTATGGTTTCCCTCTCTCAGAAACTATTTGTAAACATCTTCCCTTCTCCAAAATCCCTATCTGACCACTCCATAAACTTCGTTTTCTTTTAATAAGATCTTGATCTTCTAGTGTTTCGGTGACCGACATCAGCTCTTTCCGATTTCTTTCTAAGATAACTAAATCATTTGCAAAAGCTAAGCATTATTGTCTTTCTGTATACAGAAGGCCATCTTTGTTGATTCCCGCATCTTTTATAACATTATATAATATACAGGGTAGCCCATCGAAAACGTTCCGCAAGGCATAACGGCCAGGGTAATTTTTTTTTCAGAAAATTAAAAAACAACCTCTATTAATTCTCAACCCTCTAAGCGGGGGTGTCATCCCCCAAATTTTTTCAAATGGGAAGGGGGTCAAGTGGTACCGCAATGAAAAGAGCTTTGTATTCTCTATACTTTCCCGCTTCGTTTTTGAAAATCGGTCGAGTCATTGAGAAAATATAAAGGAATGAAATTTGAAAATTTTATTTAAACATTTATCAGAGTAACGATAAGGATAAATTCCTTCGACCAGTTTGCAGTTTTTTCTTATTATTTCTAGATGTTTACGCATTTTTTCCCTTGCCAGAAGGTTGAACGATCAGGTGCGGTAATTACTAGATAGCTGTTCTGTGACTTGTGCGTTGAAGCGGTTGAAGTTCTTTTCAATATCGTTAAACTTTTTAACAATTATGGTGTACTCACTTACAGAAAGAGTAGAAATAATCGAACTTTATTTTAAAAATAATGAATGTGGCAATCGGGCTGCGCCGATATTCAATGAACGTCATCCTGACAAACACCTTTATGGCAAAATTTTTCGCGAGTTAGTAGCAAAATTTCGCGAAACTGGTTTCGTTATGAATAAAAAGACCCAGAGGGAAAATCCTGTAGTAAATGAAGCTATGGAGGTATTCGTATTGGGCGAAGTTGCCATGGATAGTACGCTAAGTACAAGAAAATTAGCCAATGAGACCGGCGTGAATCGTACAAGTGTCCAACGGATATTAAAAAAACACAAGTTCCACCCGTACAAAATTCAGTTGGTACTCAACGAAGACGATTTTGATCGTCGTTTGCAATTTTGTGAAACTATGAGTGAACGAGTGGCGAATGATAATAATTTCCTATTTAATGTGTGTTTTTCGGATGAGTGTACTTTCTTTTTCAACGGTGTAGTTAATCGGCACAACTGTCGATACTGGGCTCAGGACAACCCCATGGTTTTTCACGAGGTGCACACCCAAAACCCTCAGAAATTGAACGTGTGGGCTGGTATTTTTGGAAATTCTATTGTGGGTCCTTTTTTTCTTCCTGGAAATCTAACAGGTGATATGTACTTGGATTTACTGGAAAATACCATCGACCCAGCCCTAACTGACATCATAGAGAACAATCCTGGATACGTTGAAGCGGAACTAATATTTCAACAAGACGGTGCGTCTCCACATTACTCTCAAAATGTGCGTAATTATTTAAACAATAACTTTCCCGGTCGGTGGATAGGACGAAGGGGTGCAGTTGAGTGGCCTCTTCGGTCACCCGACTTGACTCCTTTAGACTTTTTTCTATGGGGACACATAAAAAGTAAAGTGTATAGCACTCCACCCGCCTCATTAGAAGACCTGCGAAGACGAATTATTGATGTTTGTCGCGAAGTGACCCCGCAAGTTCTTCAGAATGTTCGAGAACGGTTTGAAAATAATTTGTATTACTGTATGGAGGTTGGCGGGCAACATTTTCAGCATTTGCTTCATTAATTAGGTAAGTTTTTTTTAATTAATTCAATTTATGCGTTTTTTTGCAAAAAATACTTTTCAAATTTCAATCCTTCATATTTTCAAAATGACTCGACCGATTTTTAAAAACGAAGCCGGGAAATATAGAGAATAGAAAGCCCTTTTCATTGCGGCGCCACTTGTTGCCAAAAAGTTGGGGGATGACACCCTCGCTTAGAGGGTTGAAGATTTTGCAATCATTTTTAGGGCAAAAGTTGTCCCCATCAAAAAAAAAATTGACGTGTTTTTGGATTTTTTGAAAAAACAAATACCCTGGCCGTTATGCCTTGCGGAACGTTTTCGATGGGCCACCCTATATATTATATATTATTAATCATGTTTAAAAACTGCAGTAAAGTACTAAGTCTGGCTAGTTATTCAAAAACTTTCTATAACAATACAAAAGATGAAATATATCTAGATATATAAAATATTATTTATAATATCCGACGTATATCAATTTTTGCCATTTAGACCACATTAAAGTTTACGACAACGCTCCAGCATGATCACAATCCTCCCGGATTCGTCCACGTCGTAGCAAGCTAAGCACGCGTCCTGCTCTCCTGCCGAGCGCTGAGGCGGTGTCGGGTTACCGCCGCCCTTAAAACGAACAGAGGCAATCGGAATAATGCGACCTGACTGGTGCAACCCCGTTTTAACCCCTGCAGATGGGATGCTTTGAGAGCGTTTATGGGGTTTTCATATAGATAGAATTTTAGTGGAGTCTATAATATGAACTTTATTATGATTTACATCCTTTGATGTATTAAAACTCTATTAAATTAGAAATATAGTCATTTTGAAACGTTTTACTTTAGTATTTTGGATATAGCCCTTTACACACTCAGATGCAAAAAAACGCAAAGGAAAAAATTTTCGTCAAATTTAAAATTTTATATTTTTAGCCCTATTTTCATGATTTTTTTGATAAACTGTATATAAATATATCAATTTTAAGTTATTTACTTTTATTTATTGACACATATTTACACTGGCACTGGAAAATGTCTTTAAGAAATTAGAATGGGAAAATAGAAGTCTTAACATTAATAGGGTACACCATAGCCATCTTAAGTTCGCAGACGATATTGTCTTGCTGAGCACCGACTTTCAAGAACTGAACACTAAAGGAGCTAAATAACCACTCCCAAAAAATTGACCTTAAAATGAACTTGAATAAGACCAAGATAATGAGCAACGATAGCCATAAAATTGTTGTCATTGAAAATCTAGACCATTATACATATATATTTAGGTCATAAAATCAAGCTAGGTAAAGGGAACCAAAATACGGAGATCAAACGCAGGATCCATCTGGCATGGGTAGCATTTGGAAATATGAGCGATATTTTCAAGGATAAAAAGGTGTCCATCAACCTAAAGAAAAAAACTTACGACAGCTTTTTCCTACCTGTGTTTACGTATGGCTTAGACACTATGGCAATTACCCGAAAAGCAGCAGAATAACTATGAGTTGCACAAGGAGCCATGGAAAGAATCGTGTTAGGAGTCACCACGAGGGAAAAAATACGGAACGCCCACATACGTCAAAAAACAAAACTAATAGATGTTAAAAGAGTGGCAACTCTGAAGTGGCAATGGATCGGACATGTGGCAAGACAGGATTCAGACCGATGGCCCCAAAAAGTCATTCTATGAAGACCTAGGGAAACAACAAGAAGTGTGGGCCGACCAAAAAAGACATGGGTTGATGACATCAGAACAGTGGCAGAAACACAATGGATAAGATTGGCTAGAGATCGCATGCAGAAAACTAGAAGAGGCCTATATTCAACACTGGATGGAACCAGGCCTTGTGCAATAATTTCATAAGGAAATTTTCCTAAAACATTATTTTTCGGTTAGAACCATGTTTAAGCATTTTATGCAACATACCTTGGTTAATTCTTAAGAGCGAAATAAACTTGCCACCAACAATTTGCAATTTGTTTAATTATCATTTCTTTTGGATGTTTTTTTTTCAATATGACGAGGTGATTTTCGTTGTTATCGTGAAATATAAACTGTTGAAATGCTTGATTGCAGAATTAGAGATCGAAACGCTGCTCTAGCTTCATTAAATAAACTTTGCTTGGTCCTTAAAGAAGAATAGAAAAACAACGTAATATGAAAAGTTTGAAATATAATTAATGGAAAAGTCAAAAGTTTCGTAACTTTTTCTGCTAATTGAAAATGTCTACCACTAATTTAGACGGATTTAGAATGCTAGTTGAAACCACTAATTAATTCCACTAATTACAAGGTTCTGAATTAAGCTTAAAGCCTCACACAGAATCTCGCAATTAGTGGAATAAATTAATGGTTTCAATTACACTCTATACTTTTTAGTTTACGGTCATTCACAATGTTTAAAAAACACAATTAGAATTAATAGAATATCCTAGCAACAGCAGTCCGTTGTATCCATAGAGAAAGCTTAAGATTTAGCTTATAAAACAATCAACTTTTGAGTTCTAACCACAATATCTCTTGACGGAAGATAATCAAATGCCAAAATGATATTTCTTGCAAGTTTTGAAGTATAATTAGTGGAAAAGTATGATAAGTTTTTCTAATAATTGAAAATGTCTACCACTAATTTTGACGTTCTGAATGATTACATTGAAATTAAAGGAACAAACTTATACTCTAATTGAAACCACTAATTTATTCCAATAGCGAGGTTCTGAATGAAGCTTAAAAGTTTAGTAACTTTTTCCACTAATTGAAAATTCCTACCACTAATTTTGGCGTTCTGTATGCTTACAGTCAAATTAGAGGAACAACCTCTACGCTAATTGCAACCACTAATTTAACCACTAATTGCGATGTTTTGAAGGAAGTTTGAAGTTTATAAAAAACTGGTTTTACGAGTTAAAGTGCTATTTTTATACACAATTTGTCAAAAAAGTCATGAAAATTGGGCTAAAAGTTAAAAATATAACACTTTAAATTTGAAGAAAAATGTTTCCGTTGTGTTTTTTGCATCTGAGTTTATACATAATCGGTTTCTTGTTTATTTTTATTTATTTTTTGAAAATTTGCATTATGATTATTAACTGTAAGAAATGGCGCTTGGTTCTAGGGGTGGGTTCTGGCGGAACGGTTTTGGTTATTCAATTCAAATTCTTTTTCAAGAACCTCACAAATCAGTCAAAGAAATTATAATTTTTACGAATTAAGTAAATTACTTTTAATTTGTTTTTTATAATCTGTAAAGGATTGAAATTTAAAGTTATTAGAAATATTATTCCACAAATGTGACGCTACGAAACTGAAAGATTTTTGGAAGTTAGCTGTTCGGTGTTGAAGAATTTTAAAATAATGCACTTGCCTAGTCGAATGAGCATGGTCAACGTAGTGAAATAATGAGGAAGCTGCTCTGTAGTTAAAATTCGGTAAATGAATGCCATTAAGTGAAATTGTCGTCTGTTAGTCATGGATAAAATAGATAAATTTTTAAGATGTGGCGCTATATGATCTCTAAAAGGAATGTTAAAAGAAAATCGTAGACACGAGTTTTGAGGTATTTGAATTTTTCTAGAGAATCTAGCGTTTATGTACCATAAACAACATCGCCGTAATCAAATAAAGATAAAATAAGTGTTTTTTTTTATCCTTTTCTTTGACCTGTCAATATATATTTTATTTAATTTTTTCTTGGCTTTAGGTCAGGTAAAAATGAGAAAAACGGTTTTTTTATATTAAAAATTTCATTGACGTTTCGACCTGGAGGGTCTTTATCAAAATTTATTACTAAAAAAAAAAATTATAGTCACATTATGAACGTCCATTTAACCACAATAAAAATTCTATTTTGTTACCTTGAACGTAGATTTCGGTCGTTTTGTTTTAGTTTTTATTTTAATTTTTATTGTTTTCTTTTTACAATTTTATTATTTTCATTCTGAAATCTATTTTTATAAGGTGGCGTGAGAGAAAAAAAAATATATAAAAAGCCTACCTTAGCGAAGAAAATAATCCAATATCCATGGTGTGGATACCAATATTGGATATTGGATTATTTTCTTCGCTAAGGTAGGCTTTTTATATTTTTTTTCTCTCACGCCACCTTATAAAAATAGATTTCAGAATGAAAATAATAAAATTGTAAAAAGAAAACAATAAAAACTAAAACAAAACGACCGAAATCTATTTACCTGACCTAAAGCCAAGAAAAAATTAAATAAAATAAGTGTGTTATATGCCAGAACATGAACTACAGACCAATATTTTCAGTTTTTCAAAAACAAGTCTTCTTCGTACAAATATGAGTTATTGATGACTGTTCCCTATATCGCACATCATAATCTCCTAAATATTCTTTTCAGTTTACTAGTTACCCTTCTCCGACCGAATCGATAATTACTATTCAAGGGATTGAGGCGCAGAACAAAAGAGGGGTTGTTTACGTTAGAGCCGGGATAGTAACAGGTTGAGGGGTGAACTCGGTCTGAGTGTACAAAGGGTAACATCTGTTGCGGTTTGTTCGGCAAATAATAATTGCGGTGCGCTATAACTTTTGCCTCGGGCCGACGGTTTTTTAGATGATTTAGAGCCCCGCCGATACAGCGGGGAATTGTTAAGTCTTAACTGCCGTAAGGGGCCGGAGTCAATATTTGAGCTAATCATATGATTTATCGATTTTAGAAAGAACTCTATTTGTTTTGTTCGGTAAATAATTAGTTTAAATGATTTTTTCTATAGCAACTGTTAAAATTGCCTTATATCTGTCAAAAATATATAGTAATAGATAAAATAGTACTTTAACCGCAAAGGTAGATTAAATGATACTTTAACAACGAGGATAGGTTTAAAACTTTATTTCTTCTCGCGCGTTTTTTAATTGCTTCCATTTTTGAAAATGTTTGTATTCCTTTTCATAAGTTATTCGGGATTTAAATGGAAGTAGTTTGGAGATGGCATTTGTCGCCTCAGCCTGAAAATCTGTTGGTAATTTACTTATTTCGTTTTGAGCCCTTTCTGGTTCCAATTCAATCAGCAATCGACGCGAAAGAGAATTAAAAAATATTGACTCAAAACTGACAACTAAAGAGACAGCCTTTGGAGATAGCTTTATTTATTTGACAAATTACATAGAAACCAACGCCAACCCAGCATAATATTTTTTCTACTCATAATAAATTCCTTAAAATAATAATTTCTGAATATTTTTTAACACGTAACTCGCTATGGAAAAAAATATTGTTCTATATACGACGATAAAATTGCATTATCGTCTTATGCTTTGGGTTTGGAAGCATCAGTATACCACATTATGTTATAGTCTTTTACATGCTGAGTAAACGTTTCTCCCTTCCAATCCTTTTTAATACTCAATACTACAGTGAGGTGTTTCTCAAAGTTGTAGATTGCCCTACTCTAACACTTAAGATACTTACTGGAATCATAATCTTTCATCATAGAGGAAACTAACCGATATCTTTTAACGATTATTATATTCCAAACGCGTTCGGCCAGCAGCATGGAGAGCTAGATAAAAACGGACAACACAAGACAATGTCCATTAAATGACGGTAATTCGACACCGAAAGCGGACGTCTGACTGCCGTCCTGGGACGACGCGAGATGGCGCTGCCCTCTCTCACCCCTGCGTCCTTCCCGTTTCACGTACGTCTCGGCCGAAATCAAATTTGGCAACGGCGAACTTTGTTCGCGTTCGGACGATACATTTTTTGACGTTTGACGGCGTTTTACAACAGATATAGAGGGGGTTATCGGTCAAAAGGGCAGGCGGAGATTGCATTAAAGATAGGGATGCGAAACGATATCGAGATACAAATTAATCGATATACAGTGATATTTTCACTAGCAATACCACAAGATAATACCATAATAGTTCATGAATATTTTTCGAAAATTAATTTTCAAAATATGCTACCCTCCCTGGGAATTAATTACTCCATCAATGAATAATACACTCATCAAATTAGACAAAAAAAGCACACCTCCATCTCAAGATCTATCTCCAGATAATATAATATACACGGACGGGTCCAATTTCTCCCAGTCAGCAGTATACGCTGTATTAATATGTCTTATAAATATTCCTTACTTCTTACCACCAGCATCCTTTCTGCCGAACTTTTTGCTATTAAGGAATCGCTAAGAATAATCTCCAACCTACCTCCTTCCAAATAGGTGATATGTTCAGATTCACTAAATGCATTACAATGCCTAAAACGAATTATCACCAAAACATCCTCTAGCCGTTAAATTGCTCGACTTACATCACTCCTCGATATTTAAAGGTTCAGCTGTGGATCTAGTATGAATTCCTAGCTATGTGGGCATATGAGGTAATGAAGATGCTAATAAGATTGTTAAGACTGCGGCAGGCAGAAGATTACAAGGAGAGTGTAGTGTCATTGTATAATTTTTCTATTTCAACTATAATTCGCTGCTTAACCACCGAAAAAAGAAAATTTTTTGATAAAATACATGCGTTTCCATGACTACTTGTCAAAATAAACCATTTTGACTGGCTGAAAAGAACTGGTGTGGAATATTTAAGTTATTCTCGAATCTTTTTTGTAAAATATGCGGGTAATGGTACATGTTTTAAAAATATATTTGTGCATAGACGATGCGATGATTCAAATATATTTTAACACTAAAGTTGGAGTTTTTTTTAAATAAGATCCTGCACATTCTTTTCACTCAGTACAACAAACAGGATATCCCAATATTCCCGCAATAGATTTTCTTTTAACAAAATGGTCCTTCCAGTATATTTTACATTTTTGTCTCTTGTAAAAAACACCACATCGTGTAGTTTTTCCAAAAACATTTTTTTGGAGAATTAATTTTTCTATAGAAGACCTACAAAATGTGCCTCGCAATATCCTAAATAGACAACAGCTCGTCTAAAAATTTAAAAAAAACATCGACGTTGGTGCTTTAGCTCAACTTTTAAAAATCAAAAACATAGAGCAAAATGGAATCAGCCAAAGAACGTAAACAACATGGAACATATTTTAATTTCAATGAATATAGATGGTATGGGGGTTATTTTCAATAATCCTCACTTTTAAACAAAAAAATTGGGGTATTAACAAGAAACACCGATATATTTTAGAAATCGATACATCGTTGCCATCCCCAGCATCGGCGAATCAGTCTTTGATAGCTCGGCGTCTTGCGGCAAACGTCAAAATAATTTTGAAGCCGATTCTGAGGGTGCGATCGTCCTTTTTAATGGTCGGTTAGGTTTATTGGACATTGATAGGCGGCGGCCCGATGCCTGATTCAAAATATCGAATAGAAAATGTGGAAATTGACAGGAAAAGATGTGGGTATCGGAGAAGATTATTTTATCGGTAATGTGAAAGAAAACTCCAATAATTTTCAGAATAAGTAATGGAAACGTTCTTTAACACCCATCCAGTTAAAATATATAACAAAATATTTAGCTATTTCTTTATATGCGAGGGTTTTATTTTATATTTGGCATATAGAAACATAGTAGGCGCCTGTCAACATATATCAAATGTCAAAATTAATTGTCATCTTTAGTTAAACTTAACGCCAAAGTTTTAGACCGCTTCGTTTAAAGCTGTACCTAAAGTGAATTATTGAAGTTGACGAATCAGTTGAAAAATGATTTGAGTAAAAAAAAGTATAGAGGTCATTTGTATGTAAAATTGGACTCTCTACAACTTTTATTTGGACTTGTTTCTTGTTCTAGCCTATTTTCTTGGACTATAAAATCTACTGTAAGTACTACGATTTTCCCACAACATTATTAAAACTATAATAAAATTACGAGCCAAAATCCATTTTCCTGCTCTCCTCCAACATCGAAAAGACAAATTACATCCCGTTAGCAAAGTTTAAAGTCCCATTTCGCATGGAGACTTAATAATTTACCTCGTAAAACTTAACAAAATAGCTCGCGCATATTAAGAGCTCGGCTGGCGTCATTTTTCCTACCTAATGGAATTTTCCGGTTTTTTGAGGCGGGAAGAATATTGGAGCGCGAAACTTCTACTTAAGAGTTGAGGGTGAAGCATCAAAACCAGGGTTGGATGCTTAGTAATTAATTTTTATATTCATCATCATCATTTTCATCTTATTCAACCATTTCCAATTATGGTGTAGCCTCAGTCACACACTCTCTTTGTAGTTGGGCCCATTGTTGTCTATTGTTGGCTATGCGGGCCCAAGTTATCCCTGCTAATTTCTTAATATCATGATCCCATCTCAGGTTCGGTCTTCTTCTAGGTCTTTTAATTGGGTACCATGCTGCAATTTTTGTGGTCCATCTGTTGTCTGTTCTTCTTGCCAGGTGTCCTGACCATTGAACTCAGAACTTGTGCCGCCTCCGCAGACATTTTCCTGTATCCACGACATACTCTTATGGCCAATCTTCGTTGTACTGCAAGAAGTTGCTCTCTATGCCATCTCCGAATTTTACAGGTTTCTCCCAAGTTTCGGATCCGTACAGAATTGTAGATGCTTGTACAGCAGCTAGCACTCGGCATTTCGTTTGACCCAAGGTAGACCAGTTTGGCATAATTCTGGATAAAATGGCGCTCTGTTTTTCTGCTTTTTAAACTGTATGTCGGATATGCTCTTTCTGAGCATATCCTGAGCCTCCGCCCGCTTTGAAAACAATCCCCAAATAATTTATTGTTTTCTTTCGTTCAATTACATTTTCTTTTACATGAAAACGTACACTGGGCGATTTTCGGTTACCAATCAAAATAACTGAGATAACAATTATTCTGAGCTCAATGGCCCCAATAGACATAGTAATTGAAGAAAAAATGGAAAGGCAAGAATATTCAGGAAGAACAGCGGAAGAAAGTAGAAATAGAGTTTTGGAAATATGGTGTAAAAGATGGAGTGAAAACAGAAATGGGAAAAGGTAAATGGACTAAAACACTTATAAAGGACCTAGAGTGTTGGATAAACAGAGAATATGGAGAACTGAGCTACGCTATGAGTCAATTTCTTTCTGACCACGGTTGTTTCAAGTATTACCTATATAAAATAAAGTTAATTGATAGCCCGATATGTCTCTATGGCTGCTCCAATGCTGATACATTCCAAAAGGATATGCTCCACATTCTTTTGGAATGTAACCGATGGATAGCTGAACGGAGAGGGCTATACAAAAACTAGAAGTCGATAAAATTAAGATTTCCGATCTAGTTCTAGAGATGATTCGATCCCCAGAAAATTGGAATTGTGTTCACACTTTTATGGAGACACTAATAGATATAAAAGAGAAAGAAGCTAGACGAAGTAACTAAAACATCAACATAGTAAAACCACATCTTCGAGAAGTAATACCGATAAGGTAGTTCCTCGCGAAGATTCTCAAAGCAGTTTGTTGAGGTTTTTTTTAGTCGGTAAGGTACCTCAACCACCGCGAAAGTACCGCATGCGGTCTCTTGTTTGCAGATTTTTTCACCACAAAAAAAGGAAAAAAAGAGGTTTCCTGCACATTGCCATTTGAGGGATTTGACTCTGTGGATGACATCTATTACCTGAGTCTTTTGTCGTATCCACCTTAGATGTATCCACTCTATTGTTTTACGGTCTCTCTTGATTTTTCCCAGCATATTTCGTTCCATTGAGCGTTGTTCTACTTGTAGTTTCCTAATGATGTCCGCTTTAAGTGTCCAGGTTTCGCATGCATAGATTATGACTGGCAATACACATTGGTCGAGTGTTTTCTTCTTTAGATAAAGTGGCATTATATGATTGAGTTTCTTTCATAAGTACGCCATGCTAACTTAATTCATCTGCTGATTTCTGGTAGTAGAGATAACGAGCTGAGAAGGGTTCTGGGTTTATATAAATGACATTATGTTGACACACAGTTAAAACAGTTTTGTAAGACACACTGTAAAAAGTTATCTGAATCCAGATTTAGAGAAATCGATAAATATGTTTCCATCCTTGGAGAACAGTTTAAAGTCACCCTCGTCTTAGGGTTTAGCAAGGGTTTCAAAACGAAGTTAGTCGCATCATCAGCGTGACCGTTTAAACATTAAAAGTACCTACTCTCTTAACATGTTTGGCTGGTCCCAAACTCAAACAAATTGCCTCTAATCTGTGTCTTGTATACACGCCTCTTAGCATGTTTTATCCGGTTAAAATAAATTATCAAAGAGCTTTTAAAGGAGGCCACGTGTCCCCGTGACGGCTCTCGACAGCTAAATTGGATAAATTTGATATTTTTACCTTAAAAATATTTAAGCAACCTTTTACGAATAATTTAGTACCCAAAAGGATGGACTTGGTTGTTCAAAGAGAATTTTATAATAAATTTAGTTTTTTGCAGTGTATTATACCTTTTAGAAGGGTTGTCGGCAGCTTTTTTATCTTCTCGGCAAAGAAGCAATAAGTAATGTTAATTTCTTCTAATCTACTACACGACGTTTTAAAATTTAAAGAGTCTCAATTGATGTTTATAAATTTGATATTTGAACCTTAAACATATTTAAGCAGCATTTTAGGGATAATTTGCTAGCGACAAAGAAAGATCTTTGATGCATGTTTCGTTTATTTATAAATTAAATTTATTTATTTATTTAAAAATAAGTAAACATGGAGTATGAATAAATATCATTAGTTTGTAATGGAGTGTAATGTAATACCACTATAATGACTTACGTTACTGATATGAAACATTAGAAACAGAGCATTTAGAAAACAATAGCCAAGATTAAATTGGCTATTCCCCTAAGGTTACACAAGAATATTTAATTTTAATCGTTGTCTAATATTATTAATTACAACATAGTTAAAAAATATATTTCCAAAACATAAAATCGTAAAACTGTAGGGTAACAGCGACTAACCGTTTTCGCTGTCCACTTTACAGGCTTATAATCGAAGGTGTTAAATTAACTATTTAAATAATTAATTCTTCTAATGATTTCTTATTTTTTAATGGATTTATATCAAACTATGTTGTGTCCTAACAAAAGCATTGTTTACAGTTTTCTCTTAAAAACAATAAGAGAACATTGCTTTTTAAAAATGTCCGTGGACCATATTTTTATTCAATCAATAATTTTCCCAATCAGCTCGATATAATTTGATGATCTTCCCACTATTGCTTATCAGTCAAGCAATTCCACTGTTATATTAATCAAATCATATAACATATACAATTTTATATATATACTTATTCATTATAATAAAATTAAATAATAAAAATATAGTATTTATATTCCTGTAGATTAAGTTAAAAGTTTTCATTTTTAAATATCTATTATGCAATGTTATAGCCTAAGATCAGGCTTCACACGTTCATCATATTTTTAATCGAAACCTAATTTTTATGAATAGGGAAATACATTTTTAACAGGGTCCCAATCAAAAAGTTGCCACAACTATGTTTAATTAATAATAATTGATTTTGGAGATGACATTACGTTCATAAAATTTGTTTATCATTTATATGTCAAATTAAAACTCTTTTTATTCTGTGCATGATGTTATAAGGGTGTCATTAGATTGGAATGCCCGTCAAAATTTTGGGTCGCGAAATTGTTTTGGGTCGCGACCGTCGTACGCGATCTGGCGCTGCTATAGCGGTTGCTAAGAAGAACCGCAAACAAAAACAGAAATAATTTTCTCCTGTCAAAGTCAGAATCTTCAAAAATTATAAAATCTCTCAAAATCTAAACCGCTCTCATTGAAAAAGTTCTGAAAAGTGTTTAAAGCATCCATTTTCAAAGTAATTTTTGCTATCTTGTGAGTTTAATTTAAGTTTTATTTACTCAAACCGGTGATAATTGTGAAAAAGTGGCATTAAAAACTTAAAAAGCTGCGCTGTGAACTGCAAAAACCATCGGGATCTTGTCATAACGTCGGTTTCCAGCGTTTCATAGGTATTTCATACATTTCCTTATGTAAAATAAAGTTTCTTGTATGCAACACACTGTATTTTATTTATAAAATCTAAAGAAAATAATAATAAATTTGAACAAACAATATTTGGCGATATAATTCCTGAAAAAGCCGAACCGATCCGAAATTTTCAAAAGCTTTGGGTCGCGACCGTTGCAAGAATAGCGCCAAATAGTGTACATTGTTCTTATGGGCACTTTCCAATCTAAACTTGTTTCATTTATCTATGAAGGGTGTAAAGTTTTAAAGCGTCGGCATACCAGTGCCGGACAGCGGCACAACAGGTGCTCTATAGTTTCTTCTTCCTCCCCGCATTCTCTGCAGTAGTCGTCAATGGAAATTTTCCATCTCACGAGGTTTACCCCCGTGGGATAGTTTCCAGTGACGACTCCTACAATTATGCGTACTAGGTTCTTTTTGTGCTCTAGTAGTTGTTTCGTCTTTTTGCTATCTACCACTGGCCATAGTCTTCGAGCTGTAGCGCAGTCCTCACGGTGTTGCCAAGTCTGTTGCTGCTTGGTATTGATGGTAGTTCCTATAGTTTCCTTCAGTGTGTTGATCGTCACAAGTGGTGGGTCATCTGCCATGGTCTCTCCTCTGGCCCCCTCTTTGGCGAGTCTGTCTGCTTCCTGATTGCCCACCACATTGCTGTGGCCTGTCACTCATCACAGAGTAGGTAGCCCCGCCTTGACGCAGCCAGGACAGTGCTTCTCGCCATTCCATCACAGTTTTCGATCTCATTGATTGCATTCAGGTGATGCTTCTTAAAGCGCTCAAGCTGTCAGAGTATATCACGATATCCCATATTAGTCTATCAGCAATTTTCTCTCTTATACAACTAGCCACTTCCTTTATGGGGTAAACCTCTGCTTGTAGAAAATTACAGCCATCATTACTAGTACCTCTAGAAGAGTCGCATCAGTATATAGGCTGAGTACCCTTAGAGTAGCTAGTGCCTTCCGCACGGTGTCTGAGGATGCGGTGTGCGTTATCGCTGAAATGCTCCCTATTGGAATTCTAACCGAAGAAAGGGAAGTCCTTTATCGACGAAGAGGATCGTCAGCACTGAGCCCTGATGCACTCAGAAGAGAAGAGCGGCAGCATAGCATATGCCGATGGCAGGTACAGTAGGAGGCCGCAACAAAGGGTAGGTGGAAGTACCGTCTTCTAACTCAGTTGATCAAGTCAAGATCAACTACTACCTGACACAGATGATTCCAGGACATGGTTGCTTCCGAGCATATCTTCATCGTTTTAAGCTCGATGATTCCCCGGAGTGCCCGTCCTGTCCAGGAGTTCCTGAAGACGCGAAGCACGTGTTCTTTGTGTGTCCACGTTTCAACCTAATGCGTAGTCATCTGGAGATTGTCCTCGAACAGACAATTCAACCAGAGAAACTAACCGATGCGATGCTTTCTTCGGAGGCATCCTGGAACGCGACCAATACTTTCACAACGAAAGTGCTTCAACACCTGCGTTCTATAGAGAGAAAACAAGCCAGCAACAAGACCGGTTAGATGAAGAGAAGATTGACTTTAATTAATGGAAGGAAGAGCAATTGGTAGTTCCTCTACCTGTGAAGTAATGCCTAACGGCGGTTTCCGCGGGGACTGCAGAGGCCGGAGAAAGAGGAGGTTTTTAGTTTAACCTGAGTCCGACATACCAGGCCAATCATCTGGCTCTGAGATTCGCAACTGTATTTTCCTCGCAAATGTACAGTACCTCTGAGAAGATGCCTGTGCCTCCTGAAGTTGCGGAAGCATCTGTGTAGACTGCTATCTCTTGAGTGTTCATTACTCAGAGGATGTATAAGAAATGGCAAAATAATTGAGTAAAAAATTTATAAACATATTAAAAAAAATTAAAATTAGTAAAAATTAAAGTAATTTTTAAAGTAAGGTTATGTTTGTTTAAAGTATTCGATATCTGCATAAATCACCCTATAAACTCCCCAGATAGTAGGGCAGGAACGACGACAACGGGGCGACGTGCACCCATGTAAAGTGACACGCAAGTGGCATGAGAAACTAGCTGTACCCTCGTTCCGGACCCCGGCACACACTCCCACCGTAACCTGATACCTTAATGATAATTGCGATTCCGAGTTTCAAATCGAATTTAGCCGCCGTCCTATATTGTATTTTGTTCGTGAATTAGCCGTGGTGTATTTATTTGATTATCCCGGTTCGTTCGGTAGTACACGGGACTATAGGGTGGCTTGCGGGGTTGGAGGGACGACGACCTACGCTCCAACGCAAAGTTTTGTGTCTAATTCAATTGCGTCGCTCTAATTTGCCGAATTTCTAACTGGCTTAGAAGAATAATTCGTTTTGGTTGCCTTTAATAAGTTATTTGCTTCTGACGTGCGTGGAAAGGAATGGAAACGCTTACGGTTAGTAATGTCTATAGCTATGCGCAAAAAAGACGCATCGTTCGCTGTCTGCGAGAAAACTTATATATAACTTAGAACTAAGGAGTTCATGTACCCACCCCTATAATTTTTTATTTTTTCATATAAAAAACGAGATTTGGTATGTGTATATGACATAAATTAGGATTGATTGACGTATTCAATTCTTTTTAGTCACTTCCTGTTTCACCGGAAATGACTACAACTTTTGATTTTTAAATGGCGTGGATTTTTAATAACCCTTGTTATATTTCTACTTTATTCGATAGAAAATAACACGCTGAATAGAATGACATATCATATGTCAACTTTTGACATTTTCGCATATGGTTTATTTCAAATTGTAGCATGGGTTCATAACGGCAAGTTGACTCGAAATACCAAGTGTGTAGTACAAAATTATTCGTAAAAACATGCTTTTCTCAGATATGCTAATGAGTCACCCTTGTTCCATTTGAAAAATTTGAGATATGATTAAAAATACGATTTGGGCATCTTTTAACCGGCCAGGGCAACACACGAAAAACATTAGACGATCAAATTTATTTTTCCAAGGCTCCTCCATTAAAAAATTAGTATTTTGAACACATCCATGGCACTCTAGATTGAAATTTAAAATACGATTTTTTAAGCGAAAATGTCAAAAGTTGACATATATATCATTCTATTCGAAATTACATTTTCTATCAAATATAGTAGAAATATACCGAAGGTGCCGTTTAAAAATTTAAAATTGTAGTAATTTCCGGTGAAACAGGAAGTTACCATAAACAATTCAATACGTCAATCAACCCTAATTTATATCATATACTAACATACCAAATCTGGTTTTTTTATCTGAAAAAATAAAAAAATTATAGGGGTTGAGCCACTTTCGAGACGCACCCGGTATTTGCTTAGATATTCTAATCGAAGATTTGAACATCCTTTCGCAAGTATTTGGTTTAGTAAGTTGACAGCCATTTTTGGAGAATTTTTTGTTATTCTCATTACTGATTCGTATTGAATTATTGGATTGGGTCAGTATATTGGTTATGTTTTGATTTATGGTACAGCTGATTTTCCAACAAATAAAGACACGTCTCAGAACAGAGATATAGTATAATCTCTCTATATACTGTATGTTATGTACACGGTATATGTCTTTGCTTGTTATGCTCTGACGAGAGTCTCCTAAATCCACCTTAAATGGACCTAAATAGACCTTGATAGATTATCCACTACTATGGATAATCTGACTTCTGCTGCCATATGTTTCCCGTCTGTGTGAGTTTTGTATCTACAAATTTATTTCCACCTGGTTTTTGTTTCAAGCCAGTATGCCTGTACGCCATCATAAGAAGTTATACTCAGATAAGTCCTATGTTTGGAAACACAAGATACAGTTTTAATGTACTATTTTGAGACCAGAGTTTTTAATGTCTTATCTCAAAATTCATCATCAATTTCTTTGAACGTATTACAATTTATACAACATGTTTGCTATATTCAAAATTACAACACAATTTCACACATACAGGCGAAAAAGTACATTAATAGAACATTCGCCAAAAATACGACCTTATAAGCAAAGACAGGAAGAGTTGACTTTGTGTTATTGAAATACTATAATAAATACATATATTATTTACTCCTTTGCTATTAAAATACGGCAGATGTGATAAACAAAGGCAGGAAGATTATCAAGACCTGTATAGGTCTACTAACAGGGCATTGCAAGCTCGATAGACATGTAAAGCTAATGGGATTTATGGAACAATTCATGTGTAAATTTGGTCAGAAGAAAAAACAACAGAACATAATTTATATCAGTGCCACAGTCTGGAAATGTGCGGTTCTTTGTATTAGGACCATTGACAGAGAGCTCTTTGGAGAGTTCAATTTCCAAGTTATCACAATTTTTGAAAAGGACATGACTGGAGAATGTAACCTAGAGATCAAAAGAGGACCAATAGCTCTGAAAAGGTCACAGTGAAACAGGCCAATAGTCATCCCAAAAATATAATCTAATAAAAAAATTTGGACGATATTTTATCAAATCCAATCGTTAAACCAATACGCTGATGTATCAGTTTTTATTGCTATTGCTGTAAAAATGTGTCCTAATATAGAGCAAAGATGATAAATTTACTATAGATTACTAAAACATTTTGAGACTCTATTACAGCAACAGTTTGATCGTCTCCACTCGAGACAAGCAACGCCCTTTCAATAGAAAGGCCCTCAGTCTCGATAGAGGACGACAAGAGCCTCAAAAAAGGGACGTGACGTTTGCGACAGGACACTTTAAACCGGAGACTAATTGGGGCGCGAGCTCCTCTTCTGTTTATTATTTTAGCTAAATATCGTTCTCCCCAGCCAAACCGTAAACAAAACAATAAGAGACTCTTAATTGTATTTCGCTCTCCATCTTTCTTTGCGTTGTTGTCGTCGGCAGTGCGGAATCTCATTAAGTGCGCCGAGTGGATAGAAGTGGAAAGGGGACTGTGAGAATACGATGGATGAATTCTGGAATTTCTCCCAACCGTGATTTAAAAGATTTTTATTAAAATCCTTTTTTGTTCTTATAAAAAAAATAGTTTAACTTTGATTTCGGACACAACCCGGGGTCTATATTAAATTTTTATGATCACGTTTCGAATTGATAAATCTGGATCGTTATTAAGAACTATTACTATTTTACTAAAGGAGGGTTAGAAACAGTAAATGAACGTTAGGAAACGTCTTCAGTGAAACTGATCATTATAATTACACTTTCAGTGGCAGTGGTAGTTGTTTATTAATTTTAACCGTTGACTGAAGAAATAAGAAGATGCGCAACCTGATGGGCGATTTTAGGATGCGTATCTTCCCAATTCTTTCAATCAACGTTTTAAATCAACAATTAGAAACGGAAGTGAAGTGTGAGAACGTATTTTTTTCATTTAGTTTTCCAAGTTGTTTAATAGGTAGATTGATTACTGTCTGTAACCCGAAAAGAAAAAATCTGTTCATGACTGAAAAATTGTATTGCGCAAAAATATCAACCATAAATGCCTACGTGTGTTCAATTTTATTAAAGATGAATGTACTAGAAACATAAACAAGATCAGAGTGATATTTTGTATTGTTTTGTTATTTATATTTAACTATTAATAATTCTATAAATACAAATGCAGAGGATTTCAGAGATATGTCAGTCAAAAGGAATTATAAGTCTAGTATTCTAATTCTTAAATAAATTACTGTATTAAATTTAGATATTTTCCATCTTATCATTAAAACTAAAATTTGTAATACTGTAATTTGTGTAACATTTTTTTATTTTATTTGAATTTGAATAATAAAATAACCCTAGAGATAATCAGAGATATCAAATTAATTATATTTAAATTAATACTTTGTCTTATTGAACGGACTGTAATCAATAAATATAAAATATTTTCTACGATCTATTTTGCTAAAATAAATTACACTAACTAAAACTACAAAAAAAGAAGAAGTAAATTATGAAATTATTGGGCAAAACTACAATAAGATTAGCCATGAAACATAGCTAAAATACGACTTAGTCGTATTTTAGCTATCTTATTGTGGGTTTGCCCAATAATTTCGTTCTTCTTTCATAACTACAAATACATTTGCAAATAAATATAAAGTATGATGAAAACTTTTATTATCAAGCATTCTTTGTGTGATGATCGAAAAACAATTCCTTTGGGAAATTACATTGGAATTATGTCAAGCATTGGAGAAATGTCAAATTCCAAGTCTGCTTGATCATAGGCATTTCAGAATGTAACAATTGAGGATATAGATATAAACTTTAATATATTTAGTAAATATTAAACTAGTTAGTAATTGTAATTTAATTAAACAATCGAACTAAAGTTGATATGTTATTACCACCACCAGCAGAGGAAGAAGAATATCCAACAAAACCAAGGTTTATGTTTTACAGGAGATGTCGTAGTAGTTTCTATAACCGTTGTTGTTTTTATAGTTGCTAAAAAAATTGATTTTCAGAATAATTCAATTTAAAGTATTTGTATACTTACTAGAATTAAAATTAGCAGAGGTTGATGTAATTTTAGATTCCGTAGGTGTTACAGTCTGAGTAATAGACGATCCAGTTGTTGAGCTAGAAGTTTCATCGAAAGCATCTGTTGAAACTTTCGTAGAATCAGTTGATGTAGTTATGTTAGACTCTGTACTTGGAGATATAGTTGACACAGTTGTAAATTGATCAGGCTGTATGCTAGAAACTTCAGATGAAGAAATATCTGTTAAAGTGGATGCTGCTTCTGAAGAACTGTCGCTTTCAATTGAAGAAGAATCAGTAGAAGAAATTGTAGTGAATTCTGTTGTTACTAGAGGTGTACTAAGATCCTCCGTTGATGAAGAATATATTATTGATGAAGATATTGGTACCTCCGTTGAAGAAAAAATGTGCTATCCTCAGTGGTAGATGGCAAAGTAACAGTGAATATTGTGCTAGTTTCGTCAGTTGATGGTGTTTCTGTTGAGTGTGATATATCTGACTCAGTCAAAGATGATATAGAAGCAGAAAATGTTGATTCTTCTGTTATGAATTCTTCGGTTATATGAGAGCTAGGAGAACCCGTAGAGGAGAAGATATTGGTGGACGATGAGATATCTGTCAATAATTCAGAGCTTGTAGAATCTGAGCTAATTTCTTCAGTTACATTATTATCTGGAGAAGAAGATATACTAGATGTTTCAAAACCGGATGTGGAACTTTCTTCTGTATAGGAAAAAGTAGGAAATATTGTACTAAATAATATTGTTGACGAAAACGTTTCTAAATCAGTCTCACGTGGAATATTTGAGACGGTATTAGATTCAGTACTTGAGGGATATTCTGTTGAAGAAGAAAATTCATTATATTTTGTCGTTACACCGATATCTGTAGAAAATGTAGTGAATTCTGTTGTAGTAGTAGTAGCCTCTTCAGTAGATTGATATGTGGGAAAAATCGTACTTAATAGAATTGTAGAAGAAACAGTATCAGATTCTGTCACAAGCGGAATATTAGTTGATGAGAAAGTTGTGTTAAATTCTCCCGTTGAAAGAGAAGCAGTAGAAGTACTTGTCGCAGTGGTAACAGGCGTTGTAGTAGAGCTTAGTGCTGAAGAAGATTCCGACGAAGAAGATGTAATAATTGACGCCGTAGATGAACTTGAAGTGACTGTACTAGAATTAATCGGTGTAGAAGTCACTGGATTAGATTGTGTTTGGGTAGATTGGACTGTGCTAGTAACCGTTGTGTTATCTGATGTTATAACTGTTGATGTTACTGTTACTACTGTGGTTGATTCACTTGCTGTCGAAGAGTTTGTTGTCAAAGACGTTGTAGTGGCTAACAGAGAAGTGGTAGTATTATCTACAGTCGAATTATTCACTGGAATTGCTAAAACAAAAATAGAAAAAAATTGTAGCATCAAAATAAGTAAAAAAAAACTTTGAAATTAATATAACGTCATTAAATAGTGTGTTTTGTCAGATCTTATCATACATTGATAGAATGATGTAAATATACGTTAATTATCCCAGAATATGATATGTTACACTATGATCTAACTAAATAAAATATCCAAATATTTAAATCTTACTAGTTAACACAGTAGTGGTCTCAGGAGTAATGGTCGTAGTACTTGATGCAACACAGCTAAAATATAATTATTGTTTATTTTTATGTAGTTTAGTAATAATCTGTACATACTTATCTGTGCCAGTTGTCTCACTACAGGTTGTACCATCGGGACATGCAACTTCATCTCCATAAAACGCCATAAAAAAGAACCACCAACATGTTTGATATGTTGTTTCGTCAACACAATGTATTCCCTTTGAAGGGCAATCAACCTCAACATTTTCGACTTTGGTTGACATGTATATCAATAATAGTACCTATGTAGCAGAAAAAAATATAACATTATGATGCACTAAAACATAAAAAATAATTATATTACCGAAAATGTATGACACCATTTTGTACTGCACATGACTGCGATATAACTGACGAAATATACGTCTAGTTTTCGATTCTAATCGTACTTTAAATATTTAATGTAGTATTTTGTTATTAAAATCGGATAAAAATAAATAGTTTAGCAGAAACGAGATATAAATATTAATATAAAATAAATTATAAATGTTTGTCTAGGTTTTAAAAGTGACCACTTTTTGTATTTCTTTATAAATCCTTTATTTGCTTTAATGAAAATAATCTCTAAAACTAAAAAGTACCGATTTTATATCTTTTATTCTATGATTTTACATATACTGGGTGTTTCAGTTTTTAATGTAGCATATGCGACAGTTATACAGCAAAATTTATTTTCCAGGTGTGGTTTCAAAACAGGCGAGCCAAATGGAGAAAAGCTGAAAGACTAAAAGAAGAACAACGTAAACGTGAGGGTATAGATTTAAAGAGAGATGACGAAACTAAAGAGGAAAAAGTAAGTACTCAAATTAAAAGTTCTTAGTTTATATATTGGATTGATTTTTTTCATCTCTTTGGAAGACTTAGACTCAACCAACCAAACCAAACCAAACTAAAATACAAAACTTTGAAATGGACTTGACATTAGGGAATTTAAATGTTGCAAAACAGTAGTACTTGGTTTCTAATTCTGTGACAGTTACTCGGTAAACCAGAATTTATTTAACTGTTAGAAAGTTTCCATTATTTTTAATTCTCAATATGGTTTCAGGTTGAAGACGGCCAAACTACAAGTTCTCCAGAAATAACAGCAGACGATGACGTTAATCGTGATAGGGAATGTTCTAGCAGAAGCTCGATGGATCGAGATAGTCCAGAGCAAAGCAGAAGAACAATCGATGCAGATCGATCAACACCTATATCTCCTCATGGAAGCCCCACTCCGTCAGCCACTTCTGAACCCCCGAGGCAAATACAAGCTTCAACATTTTCACATATGTTCCCTTTTGGTGACAGGTAAGCCATTTTTGGGGTTTTTTTTTTTGGGGGGGGGGCTACCCCTTCGAAGGTAGCTAACGGAGGCTGAAATGAAACACTGTAGCTATGAAATATTAGCCATCATAGAAGGCCTAAAGACATTTAAGAGTATATTTATTAGGCATACATAGACATTTTAGTTAATTTCAAAAAATTCATGCGTAAAACTATGCTCGCTACTGTACCTAGTTGAACTCTAGTTGAAGTTAGACCTTTTGAAGGTATCAAAATATTTACTTTTTTATTATATTTTTTAATTTTCACAAATTATATTTCCTAACACTTTTTTAAAATATAAAAAGTTTTTTCGTATACTAGCTATTTAAACTCGTGTATTTGTATATGTTAGAGTAAAAGTCGGAAATCAGTGATTATTAACAATTACTAGTAAACGCTCACATTCACTGATTTGTTAAGACTACGCCAGTAAAAGCTCAACAGCTATTTTTGAAACCAACTTTTACTAGTGAATGCTAGCATTCCCTGGAAGATAGCAGTGAGTTTAAAAGATTCAGTTAGCGCGGTTGCCACATGTTGTAAAATAATGTAATAAGGATCAATAGGGATAAGTTGAATAATAGCCAACATAAGGATATCTAATATTAAATTGGGCTAAACGTTGGCAACGTTGACAGATATATTTCGTAAATTCGCTTTGTTTTTTTTGTGATTTTGTATAATTGTTTTGTTATAGTTGTAAAGAGAACTGTGCGTTATTTTCCTTACAGAAGAAATTTTCCGTAAAAAATTAAGGTAAAATAGACACTCGCGAGAATGTAATTGTGCTTGTTTTTCATTTTTGCAATATAATGAAGTCATAGCAAAAGTTGAGCATGAAAGAGAAAAAGGTGTGACTATGAACTTATTAAACGTTTTGATATGCTTGAACTAGCGGTTTTGTAAAAACGAATAACTCTCGTTGAAGAAAATTCGACCATACTTATTTTGTCCACGATGAAAAACTTTATTAAAAAAAACCTTGTACCAATAAGTAATCTTATATTTATGAATGTTTTTTTAATTGTTTTGTACACCTTTAAATTGTTTACTATGTTTTCCCTTTTAATATATAGAAGGTTATAAATATATGTTAGAAATTACTAAGAAAAGTCGACAAATCTCTTTAAAATACCTGGTCCAGTGCGTAATTGCTAGCATTTCCTAGTGAATGTTAACAATAACTGAATTTCCGACTTTCTCTGTAACATATATATACCGATTGTTTACGATATTCTCCGATGGTGGCAGCACTGACGGAGAATGCACCAAGCCTATTTAAGATTGACACTGATTGTCACGACTAGAAAAAAACCAACACACACATTGTCTTAGTATTGACAGCTGAAAATTTATGGACAAATTCAGGAAATACGTACGAACCAATATGGCGTCGAAGTGCTGACGTAACTGCCCAGGAGCACAAAGCAAACCGTAATTATTATCGAAATGTACATAATAGCACGAACGAAAATTAAATCAAGAGCATAGTTTGTGTAAACAATAAGCAGCGTTAAACGAAAACAAAGGTTAAAAACGCACTTAACGCTAATAAAAGGGAATTTATGAGCGCGATATCTTCAGTTTAACTTTATAGTCCCATTAATAATCCAGTAAAACTTAATTTAAGCATTTACTAACTCCTTTTGTCGTCTGACTATGGCCATTATCCTTTTTTAATATCGTTACGGCTACTGGCTTTGGCTAGAGAACATTTTACACTTTATAACAGTAACATTAATGATCGCTTGTCAATATGTAATAAGTTTAAAATGAAAGTTTCTGAATATACGTAAAGGGTGGTCAAATAATACAGGATGTCGGCTGTAACTTGGGAACCTTTAATTGAACTTAAAGAAAAGAATATTTATATATAAACCGGCTCAAAAAAATAACTATGGTAGTATTAATAACTGCAATTGAGAGGATCACTGTATTATTTAACCAATTAGACACTTATTTGGGAAAGAAGCCACCCCCGTTTCATTTGAAAAAAATTATATATGATTAAAAATACGATTTTGGACGATCAAATCTATTTTTCCAAGGCTCCTTGATTAACAATTAATGTTTTTAACACTGTCATGGCTCTCTAGAGATAGATTGAAATTTAAGATACAATTTTTTTAAAGCGAAAATCAAAAGTTAACATATAATATGTCATTCTATTCAGAGTGTCATTTTCTAAAGAATAAAGTAAAAAAATAACAATGGTGCCATTTAAAAATCAAAAGTTGTAGTCATATCCGGTGAAACAAGAAGTGACCAAAAATAATTGAATACGGCAACCAATCCTGATTTATGTCATATACTAACATACCAAATCTCGTTTTTTATCTGAAAAAATAAAAAAGTTATAGGGGGTGAACCACTTTTGAGACGCACCCGGTATACTCTACCGTAACAACTTTGTCAGTGTGTCAATAGATGACGTTACTTTAAAATTCTGCAAATAATTTTCTCCAAAAAAACCACATGATATTTTATGGCTTCTAAATCATAGTCATATTGTAGAGGAGAAAAAGTGGCAATGGCTTGAAAAGGATATAAAAATTTAAAATTTAAAGAAATCTGTATTTCTCTCTATTAAATACATAGCAAAGCAATAAAATTGAAGTGGACTAAGCTGAAGAAAATGACGGAAAGTCTCTGCCTCGTCAATTGAGGACCTGTCGCATCCAGCCCGACAGACCAATTAAAACGCTCCGTACATGACATCATCCTCGGTCCGATTCGAGATTTTAAATGATGGATCGGTTAATTTTCGTTCGGGCTGCGTGATGTTGTCAATTAACAAGTGTTTAAATTAATTATTTAATAATTACTGTTCATGTTCCAGATAATGTAATGTTATTTTCGGGCCTTAATTGCCTCTAATGAAAACAGTTGTTGGTTAAATATTGCTGATGGAGAGGAGGAGGAGGGCCAATTTAGCGCTTCTTGGCTCCAATTTTAATTGTTACGGATGTGAATTTAATTAGGAGGGGCCTCTGGAATGGTTCTGTAGATGGTAATTAGGAGATCATTGTAATTAATTAAGACGTATTTCTAAGGCGACATAGTTTTAGAAGTTGCAGCGTAATATTTGTGGTGCTTAGTTATCACTGATTAAAATGAAAGACGTACACTCTGGTTTTCTTATTTTCGTTGCTTATTTATTTGTGTCAAAAGCGTTGCGTATAAAAAGTATATATATAGGGTGTTCCGAACTGTATTCAGAAAACTCCGGCGGCATATTCTGCAGATAAAAATAAGTAAAAAAAGTTCGTATAAACGTATGTCCTAAAATGCTTAGTTTCGGAGATACAGGGTGTAGAAGTTTCATTTTTAGTTCGATTTATTCCAAATAATTTCTTAAATAACGTCAATATTTGGATGAAAATTGGTATCTGGGAGTTTTTCGACATGAGAAATATGATTTTGATGTCAATATGACTCCTACTTGTAGAAGACGCCGCCTACATATTTTTAAACTGGTTTGAAGACTAATAACTTTTCGTCCGTGCCTGTATAAAACTACTGAGTAAAAGAATATAAATTTACGACGTTTTTTATATAAGAAAGATCTCTTGGGAAAAATCGCTACGAGTAATGGTTCTGGAGATATTTGGAATCTTAGTTATCAATACCTGTCATCATTGACGTAAATTAAACATGTTGACTAAATAGTTATTAGACTGAAATCATGAATTTGAAATATTTTTGCGTCGAAAGTTAAACAGAAACTGTTTTATCATAATTTTTTTGAAGAAAAATTTATGATTAATTTAAAACAATAAAAAGGTCCCAAACTTGTCATTTCAGTCAAATAACTATTTCCATTCTAAATATCTTGAGAATGGTTGTTCGTAGCGATTTTTACCAAGAGACATTTTTTACCTAAAAAATCACTTAAATGTATATTTTTTCACTCAGTAGTTTTATACAGGTACGGTCGAAAAGTTACTACTCTTCAAAACAGTAAAAACACATGTAAGTGGCGCCCTCTACAAATAGGAGACATATTGACATAAAATTTCTCATATCAAAAAACTCCCAGACACGAATTTTCATCCAAATATTGACCTTATTTCAGAAATTATTTGGAAAAATTCGAAATAAAAATGAAACTTCTACACCCTGTATCTCCGAAACTAAACATTTTGGGACATACATTTATACCAACTTTTTTAGTTATTTTTATCTGCAGAATATGCTGGCGAATTTTCCGGAATAGAGTTCGGACCACCCTGTGTAAGAATACTAATAAAAAAAGACAGAATGTGTAAAGACAAACAGAAGAAAAAGTCAAAGATAAAATTCAAGACAGTTACAAACATATTCTTGTAAAAATATTAAAAATATGAACATTATACAAACATTAAACAATTATCAGACCAGGAATTAGCAACATCGACGGCATTTTCTCTGGCCTGCAACAGGTCGTCAAGTGTACAGGAAACTGGACACTGAAGGCATAATGTGGATGGATCTCTAAGAAAATTCCATTTGGCCATGTTATCTTTTGTTTGGTTAGGCCAGTTCGGCCACTAGGCTCTGCCAATCCCACTTCTTAGCCTCTTGAGGTATTTCCATGTTTTCCACCTGGCGGAAGGAATTCAGAAGTTGGCATCGATCTGCATTTCTCAGTGTCCACAAGTTTTGTCACGCCATAGATGGAGATGCGCCTTCATCGGTAATAGTTTTTAGGAAGCTCTTACTACACAGGGTGTCCCAGAAACAAGTGCAAGTATTTTAACTGGTAGTAGAGTTCAACCCCAGAAACACGCCTATGAGGTTTTTTTCGTGAATTTTTGGAAATTTTATTTGGAATTCTTTTTAGTTTTTATTTAAAAAAAAAATAATTTCTTAATAATATGGCAACATAGGTAGTAGATTATATTTATAGGAAAGAAAATCCAAAAAAGATTCAGTGGTTCTCAAAATTTTAGCAAAAAATAATTTTTTTGGAAATTTTCAAAGTAAATTAACTCCGTTATTTTGGACTTATTTCAAAAACGATAAAGAGAAAATATGTTTCTTTTATCGAGATCTACCACCCCTTAAAATATTTGCACTTCTGGGACACCATGTATATTTGATTCTATTTAAAGGTGGTTAATGTCCATGCAATAGATAAACAGCATTTACTTCCCTCTTGTGTCTCTCTGTATAGTTTTTTATGCTGGTTTTGTTGTACATGTAGAGATCGTTTTGCCTCTCCAATATACGACTCGCCAATTTACAAGGTAGGTACTATTACCCCTCTTATTTTTTGTTAAAACGCTTTTTAGATTGGCTAAATTTTTTAGGTAATGTATATATTTAACGCTAATGGATTATACATTAATTATTTAAGAAGAAAAATAATAACTTTATTATAGATACTTAAATAAATGTAATATATTATTCTAATGATTATTCACAATAGTTTGAACAGTAAAAATCGAATCCAAACAAAACATTCTTATTTCTGAAATAAATACAATTAATAATTCTTTTGAAAATAACATATACTTATGACAATTAACACATGCTTTTGTTGTCATTATAAAACGATAAGTGTAAGTATGCCTAAGTTACAATAGAAAAACAGGTGTGTTATGTGATTAAGGTAGGTCTATGGGGAAGATATTCAACCTAATAGGTTTAAGTATAAAGCGGCGACTCCGAACTAAAGTGCTATAATAACATGGTACACATGAAATATGCGAGGAATTGGTTAATTATTCAAATAAGGTTCGGTCATTTAAATTCTTCAGTGGTTGAGGTTAGTCAGTATTGTTTAACTGGGACTATATATTAGTTTTACAAAAAAGAAAATATTAAAAAATGCTATACTAATATGGAGTAATCCGAGCAGTTGAAATAGTTGGCTGTTTTGATTTTGCTTTTTTGGTTGGCAATACATTTGAAAAAATCGAATTGTTATAGATAATTAGCCTCAAAACAAACCAAAAAAAAATAATATGATTAGGTAATTTTTAATGATATACATTTAAATTCGTTTTCCATAATATTGTGGGACAAATCAAAACGAGATAAGAAATAAATATTAATATAATCTAAAGATTTTCGAATTTACCTACCAAATAAGTGTATTAAAAAATAGGTTAAAGAATCAAAAACTAGTAAAATTCTATAATAAAAATTTCTTTATATTTTTATAAATTTAAAAGGCAAACTGTACGTTTATATGGTCTTACCATATTGTTTCATCTTCGTTTGTTTTTTCCTGGTTAACAATATTTTTAAATTATTAAACTAAACATTTCTGATGTTTAATAAATAATATAATTAAACGTTGCTAAAAATTGCGATTCTGTATGGATTAAAGGTTATTTTGCCGATTACGTTCATCTTCTAACGTTGGTAAAACTGGTCACGTATGGAGGATGCAAAAAAAAACCACCTACTAAAATCACTTCTTTAAAGTAAGCTTGTAGACGCTAAGAGAAGACCGGGTGGACAACTCAAAAGGTACAAGAATATTTTTCATGAAAACTTAAAGGGGAGACTTAAAAGCATGCAGATTCAATGGGAGGGTGCAGCGCACAATAGAATGCAATGGAGAAGAATTGTAAACTCAGTTAACAACGACAACCAATAAGTAAAGAGGCAACAAAGTAATGAGATTTTGGAATGTCCAGAGTGCGGAAGAAAGATAACATCATGTATCGGGCTGTTCAGTTACAGAAAAGCTCATGAAAGAAAACACCTTGCGTACCAATGTTCTGATGCTTGTCAGACACTCGTTAGCGAGTATGGCAGTAAGTAAGTAAGCAAGAATGTTGTCAGGTATATCATTAATTTTTCATTATTAATAGATATAGATCACAGATCAAGGTTCGACAGGACGACCGAGAAAAATCAAAGATTTTCTTTGAATTGAGTGGGAACAATCTTCGGATTGTCACGGGTTTTTTTACAGGTCTCCTCAAATGAACGCCTCAATGAAGCTAAAAAACGGCGAATGCAGATTCTAGGGGGAAAATGGGGACACACCAGAACACCTTAACACTGAGTGCGCCGAGATGACAATCTCGGTGCCATAAATTTTGGTACGACTGATATCGAAGATGAAGAACTAACCTCCGTAAAACCGTCTCAGATACTGGCTTATGCGAAAGCTCTATAAAACCGTATGATGAGTTATAACTTAAGAAAGGGCAATAGATTAACAATGCCTCCCATACAATCTACAATCTAACCGCCGCCACTAACGTCAAAAATTGAAAGGAATAATTCCTGAAAATATCTGTATTTTTGTACAATTTTGGTGTTGATTTTCATGAATATGTTAGAAGCTCTGAGTTGTTTTTCTGATCGATCATTTTGTTTAAGGCAACTCCGATCGTGCCCGGTAATTTCTAACAATTGAACGACGTCGTCAAGCAAACGCAAATTGACACTTGACCCGCTCGAAAGCCAGCTCGCAAATTGTGTTTGCCACATCGGCACCGACACGGACATATTTTAATTGTAATAAATGTGCCAGTCGCAGAAATAGGAGTCTAGGGCCGATACAGTGCGCTCTCCGGCCACGGAACACATTTAAATCAATTGAAATTAGTCTCTTTTAAATACATCAGCTCCAATTAATCCACTTAGCTAATGTCATTTCGCTTCGCAAATAACGAAAGTAAATAAACGTTGATTGTGTGTGGTACAACGTTGCATTGCGATTAATTTGATCTTGGAGTTAACTAACTGTTCGCCTAGTTTTTTGTTGGTCGATTTTATTTTTAACAGGGATCAATGAAAAATAGTGAAACGAATCGACAATATTGTTGTTATTTGTTTATGTTGATATTTTGTTTGCGTATTCTAAATAAATTGGCTGAGTGTATCAGTGTGACGTTAGCCTGGGTATTAGAGCACGAAGGGCACAAGGGTAACCAAAAAGGCGGATGAAGTAACCAATGCTATACATAGCAAAAGCCGTCACAAGAATGGTCCTAATATTTGTTAATGTTATTTGTTAACTGGGCGACCAACAAATCTCTAGAATGTTGAAGAACTTCACCAGGGTAGAGGCAAGCAAAAAAGGTCATAGTTCATACAACATTCGCCAAAATTTTCGTCTATATCTAAATATCGTAAATAACTGATATATACAGATACACGAGTTTAAACAGCGAGTATGCGAAAAATTTGTTTTATAATTATTCTCAAAGTGTTAGGAAGTTAATTTGTGAAAATCCTAAAAATAAAAAAGTAAATATTTCGATATCTTCAGAAGGTCTAACTTGTATTATAATTTATTATGCCAGTTAAAAAAACTTTTTAGATGAGTTAAACTACGATAGCGAGCATAGTTTTAATCACCGGTTTTGCTAGTGGGGCATAATTGAGGCAATTTGGGCTATAATGAAATTTTTTAAAGGTACATACTTATAATTTTAGAAGATGTTCATAAAATATTTAAGCCCCACTAGTTGATTAAAAAATAATATACCATTAATATTGCAAATTATATTTTATCCTCTCATAGTATATGTCTATTTAATTTTTGGATTATGTAACGAGCACTTTGTTTACTCACTTGTTTCGTCGAACTGCGTGAATCCATTTTTGCTTTTGATCAAATCGGTGTGAGAAACTATGAAGCTATAAAATGTCGGGGAAAGTTGAGTTATTGAATGTTATTGCACCCATTATAATTTCAATAACTGCACTAGCAAAAAACTAAAATACTTAAATGTTATGACAAAGCCACGATTTCAATATTATTTTAATGCGATGTGGCCAGCCGTAGCTCCAGCGTTAGTGTGTCGATCTGCGGAGCGGAAGGTACTGGGTTCGATCCCCAGCCAGTACGGTCGCTTTATTTATTTAAAATAAAAATATTTATTTATCTAAATAGAGCGACCAACGAGCCGCCACCTCAAGGAAGGTAATGGCAAACCACCTTGAGTATATTTGCCTTGTACAGCCTCTCAAATAGTGCCGTTCGGATTCGGCAATAAACTGTAGGTCCCGTGTACTTGTGAAACACTGATGACACACATCACAAGTACATGCGAGAGGTAGCCGACCCTTTGTATAGAGTAAGGCACTGCAAGAAGAAGATCAACATGAAAAGCGATAATGTCTGATATCTCCGTATATCGTGCAGCGGTCGTAATTTTTCCAAATCAACTGAAATGCACAAATGACCCCATAACATAAAATTATACTAAAACATCTCAGACAATTGAAGTTGCTTCTAGTTGATTTGGACCAAAAAATTTAATATTTCAACATGCTATAATAGCACCATACCGTCAGAGGTAAAACATCTAAGAGCAAAAAATATTGGATTGTGTATACAATTACTTACAGTAACTAGTATATGATCCTAACATATTATTGAGAAGAGGTCTCCGCTTGAAGCAAAACGTATGGCTGTATACACAGTATGCATTCCTTATTCTATCCCTCTCTGATAAGGATAGGAGTATTTGGGCCGAAAACTAAATACTGCCAACCAATGAGCACCTACCCCAGTATCCTTCAGGCAGAAATTTACGCTATCGAAAGATGCGTACAATTTATCTTAGATAGGAACTATCGAAAACAGGAAATTGCCATCCTATCCGATAGTCAAGCAGCACTTAACGCGATCAACTCAGTAACCATCAATTCCAAGTTGGTCAAAGAAAGCCTAGAGAAGCTCAACAAATTAGGCAAAGAAAATAAAGTCCTCCTACTCTGGGTACCTGCTCACTAAGGGATAGAAGGCAATGAAAAAGTAAATGATCTAGCTAGAAAAGGAGCGAACACTCCACTAACTGGACCAGAACCGTTCCGTTTTCCAAACGGGAACCAACTGAAAGTGGAACTGAAGAATCTGGAAGACTCCATCCGTAACTTGGAATGGGTGTTCTCCAACGGTCTAAGACACTCGAAAAAGTTCCTCAGAACTTACGACCGAGAAAAATCAAAGGTTTTCCTTGATTTAAGTAAAAACAATCTTCGGATTGTCACGGGGTTTCTGACAGGACACTGTCTCCTCAACGAACACTTCAGTAGGCTGAAACTGAGAAACAACGGCGAATGCAGATTTTGTGGGGAAAATGGGGAAACACCAGAACACCTTATCACTGAGTGCGCCGAGACGACGACCATTCGTGCCATGAACCTTGGTACGTCTGATGTCGAGGATGGAGAGCTGGGCTCTGTGGAGCCGTCTCAGATACTGGCTTTTGTTAAAGCCCTGAGACTGTATGATGAATTATAACTCGTTATAACTCAAGAAAGGGGAACACGCAATGGATCTATAAGGTCGCGGTGATTAACTCCCCTCCTAAACATTTTACATTCTACATCCCTCTAGGATGTGGATGTGAAATGTGGATGTGGTGGTTAACCTTCCAAACCTGCCTCCTTTAGAAAAAAATCAGAAAACTTCTACTCGGAAACAAAAACGCCTAATTGCAAAAGACAGTGACTTTTAATTTCCCTTCATCATTATAGATACTCACGTGCAAGTTTTGCCTTGTCATTCAAACGGGTTTTGTGGCAACAGTGAGAGTGTTTTCTTTCAGCGCTATAAAAAAAGTTTTTAAGGTACTCAGAAAGTGAATATTTATTTCTTGATACTTGATTGCAAATAATATCGTATATTAGACAATGCATTGATAACATGTTTATTTGGTTGTTTTACGGGTCTTTTCTTGTTTTGAATGTGTTTAATAAAAAAAACTGATATATATTTTGATTTAGTTTGAAGTGTTTGTTTTAAGTGGTCCACATTTGGGTACCTATTCCATATTTAGGTGCCTTTATGTTCAATTTATTTTTGAAAAAATGTACTTTAAATTAATATATGTAACAGAAAATAGTTATTGAATTATGTACAGGGTGAGTCAAGGATAGAGTAAAGTCCATTATCTCATTTGTTGGTTTACAAAAAAATATTAAATATAAAAGTTATAGAAATGGTTAAGATACACATTTTAAAATTATTATACAGTATACAGGGTGCTTCAAAAAAGTGTGGCGAATATAACATATGTTTTTTTAAATGCAACACACCATTTTTTATTTTATTTTTAGATTCTGCGTAAAATTCCATAACTTTTTTATATATAATGTTATATACCTAAAATTAATCGTTTTTGTTATATTTAAATTTGTTTAAACAAATGTTGGGTTGCAGTGGATTAAAAAAATTATCGATGATGGCATTGATTCTGAAGTTGGACAACTAAAATTTGGTAGGAGAATTTTAAAGATATTTTAGTTAGATGTTACAGGGTGTTCAAAATATATTTAGGAGTTTCAACTACTTAAAATTAAGGAATTTCATTTTTTTTTAAATGATACACCCTATATATTATTATTTTTTCTGATAGATTTTACCAGACTCTTTAACTTTTATTATGAATGTCATATACCCATTTTTATTAGTTTGCGATTTATTCCAATTTTTTCTATTTTTACCCATATTTTTATTACAATTGCGCTATAACATCATAGTTGCCATGACAAAAAGTAATAATTATCACAATTTCATGTCTGTTAAGCAAGTTAAGAACAAAATTTGAATTTTAGTTTAATTTGTGGTAATAAGTATAAATGATAGAGATAATAGTTACAGATTTTCTTGAAATTAATTAGTCAATGTGATTGATATACACGGACAAGCTTAGAAAACCACATTTTTTGGTTCGGTACAATATATTTTATAGTACTTTGCTAAATACTATAAGGATAGATGTATATTATCCAGAAAACATCTTCAGTGTGTAATGGGACGGTTTCGCGGCAGTAGTAATATTGGCTTTACCAAATGAATTATAAACCAGAATTACTACGAGAAAAAACTTTACTGTATGTCGAAGAAAATTTTTTATCAGTAGTCTTCAGCAATTAGGTAATCTAGTATTACCCTAATCTGTGGCTATTCGCCCCGACAAAAAATCCCAAGTGTCATCTTTCATAATATAGAAATACACCCAGAAATTCACTACTGCGATTTAGTATATTTGAGTAAAGTTAATTAATTTTAACTAATACCAGCAATTGTAATTAATAATAACTAATTATGAAGCTACTTGTTAAAGGTAAGTAATAAATAGTTTTGTTTTGTCACGACAACTATGATTTTATAGGGTAATTGTATTAAAAATATGGGTAAAAATAGAAAAAATGGGAATAAATCGCAAACTATTAAAAATAGGGATATGACATACTTAATAAAAGTTGAAGGGTTTTGTCAAATCTATCAGAAAAAATGATAATATAGAGGGTGTCCCATTTAAAAAATTTGAGATTTTTTTAATTTTAAGTAGTTGAAATTCATAAATATATTTTGAACACCCTATATCATTTAACTAAAATATCTTTACATATATCTTTTTTTTTTCATCTCTATAAAACTCTCCTACCAAATTTTGGTACTCCAACTTCAGAAACAATGGCACCACTGACAATTTTTTACCACACTGCAATTTAACATTTGTTTAAATAAATTGAAATGTTACAAAAACTCTTAGTTTTAGGTATATAACATTATATATAAAAAAGTTATGGAATTTTACGCAGAATCTAAAAATAAAATAAAAAATACGGTGTTGCATTTAAAAAAAAACATATGTTATAGCCGCCTCACTTTTTCGAAGCACCTTGTATATTCTATAATAATTTTAAAATGTGTATCTTAACCATCCCTATAACTTTTATATTAAACATTTTTTTGTAAACCTTGAAACAAATGAGATAATGGACTTTACTCTATCGTTGACTCACCCTGTACAACTGTATGACTGACAATAACTAAGAATAATAGTTATTTTTTATACAAGACGATAAAATGGCATTTTATCGTCGACCGGGAAAATATTAAAATGCGACTGAATTAATTTCGGGAGACGATAATGCAATTTTACCGTCGCGTATAAAACAATATTTTTTCCATATCGAGTTAAAAGAAATAATACGCTTAGTTTACGCGACTTTTAAAAAATATTCAGAAATTATTATTTCAAGGAATTTATTACGAGTAGAAAAAAATATTGTGCTAGATTGGCGTTGGTTTCTATGCAATTTAACAAATAAATAAAGCTGTCTCTTTAGCTGTCGGTTTTGAGTCAATATTTTTTAATTCTCTTTCGTGTTGATTGCTGATTGAATTGAAGCCAGAAATGGCTCAAAACGAAATAAGTAAATTTACCAACAAATATTCAGGCTGAGGCGACAAACGCTATATCCAAACTACTTCCATTTAAATCCCGAATAACTTATGAAAAGGAATACAAAAATTTTCAAAAATGGAAGCAATTAAAAAACGTGCGAGAAGAAATAAAGTTTTTAACCTATCCTCGCTGTTAAAGTATCAATTAATCTACACTTGCGATTAAAGTACTATTTTATCTACTGTTTTTGATAGATATAAAGCAATTTTAACAGTTGCTATGGAAAAAACATTTTTGATTTACAATACCTTTTCTTTATATAACACAAAAATAAATGGTATTCCATAATTGGTTACGTTCTAAACAGTTTTACGCCTTTTCTGCCTTCTTCGATTCTATTAGACATTAAAAATGAAATAAAAAAATATATTGTTACATCTAAAAGAAATTATTAAACCGAACTTTTAAC